>NC_080091.1:73881562-74506562 GCF_950005125.1 Chionomys nivalis
TTTGGCCACTGCCAACAAGTCAAAGGCGAGTTTAAGGACAGTCATGAATGAATGTTTGCTTGAAACCCGCACTACTGGTCACAGGATGAAGCCTGCATGTGATTCTAGAGCTTGGGAGGTGGAGAGATCAGGACTGAGAATTAAGGTTATCCTTAGCTACACAGTAGGTCTGGGGTCAGCCTAGCCTACATGAGACACTATCTCAAGAAACAAAAATATAAAATAACAACCATGATGGGCTGGGCTGTGAGGGGAGTCTGCTGTTACAGAGAAGATATATTTCCCAAGCCTTTGTCTGCGGTTTTTGGTTTTGTTTTGTTTTATACTGTTAGTCTAATAATAGAAACCTTTTCTCTGATTATTCTTTGTTTTCATTTTTAAGCTTTGTTTAGCCACTTAAAAAAAAAAAAGAAAAAGAAAGGGAATCTGGAGCTGGAAACACAACTCAGTGGCCTAAGAGAGGGTACTTCCTTGTAGAAGCCTGAACTCAGCTCCCACACCTACAGTTTACACCACCTGCAACTCCAACTCCAGGGGATCTGAGGCCTCTGGCTTCCACATGCCCTGTACTCACATGGTCAAACCCCCACAGACACAGACAGATCTAAACACAGAATTTTTAAAAAGAAATAAATCTGCTGGGTGGTGGTGGTGCACGCCTTTAATCCTAGCACTCTGGAGGCAGAAGCAGGCGGATCCCAGTGAGCTCCACAGTGAGCTCCAGGACAATCAATGCTACAGAGTAAAACAATGCCTAAAAAAAAAAAAAAGAACAGAAAAGAAAAGAGGGGGGCAGACTGGTGTCAGATTCACCACACTCCTTCAGTGTGTTGCTTTAACCTTGGATGGTAAGAAGTTACACACCCTACAAACCCTTAATCAGGGAATGGCATCCTTGTGGTGGTTAGTCACGCAAATGACCTAGCTACATGGAAAACGTTGCTAGGAAAGTACAACCCTGGGCATTTCCAGAGTGAGCTCACTGGGAGCAGAAGGCTCTCCTGCCTGTGGCTAGCACCACCCCACTGCCTGGGATCCCAGGCTCCATAGGACAGGCAATCCCTCTCTCTGCTTCCTGGACGCCATGATGGGGGCTGCTCACCTTGGCTGTGGGGGACTGAAACCAGGAGCCAGAAGCCATCATTTCCTCCTTACACTTCTTTTCTCTGGCATGTGTCATAACAGAAAATCTAACACAATCGGGGGGGGGCAGGAGAACGGAGATGGGGGAGGGAGGGAACTGCCATGTTTCTAAAGTGTTATTTATTTTATGTGTGGGTGCCTGAATCTAGTATGCACACTGGGGCCTGCTGCCTTTGGAGGCCAGAAGGGTACCAGATCCCCCGGAACTAGAGTTATTGGCAGTTGTGCACCGCCACATGGGTGCTGAGAACTGAACCACATCCTCCAGAAGAGGATCAAGTGCTCTTAACTGCTGAGCCAGCTTTCTAGCCTGTGGGGAGAGTGGGGGTGGGGTGTGCACTCTGTGAGATGGTTCCCTGGGCAAAAGCACTTCCCAAGCTAGCCTGGTGATCTGTGTTAGAATCCCAGGCCCCACAGTGGAAGGTGAGGACTGATTCCCAAAATTCATAGTCTGACCTTCACATGTAGGCTGTGGTGTATACGCACCTGCACACACACAGGCACGCGCGCGCACACACAGAGACACACACCAAAAAACCTAGGGCTGGAGAGATGACTCAGCAGGTAAAAGCACTTAACTGCACAAGCCTGACAATTGAGTTCCCTCCCTAGAACCCACGGAAAGGTGAAAGGAGCAAACACTCCCCAAAGTGTCCTCTGACCGCCCACATATGCACCCACACACGCAATAATAAAAATTAAAAGGAGACAGAGTCCTTCTTTAACACGAATTGCAGAAATCAGATTAGTATACTTTGTAACATGGACGTGGTACTAGAAAGAGTGCAGTCATTTGAAGAAACCACCACAGGTCTATTTTAGAAATAAAAAGGGACCATAAAGCAGGTGTGGCCCGTTACAGTTCAACATCAACCACCAAGGCAGGTGTGGCGCACAACCAGGAAAGACTTAAGTGTCTCGGGACTGAAAATGAAAGGAGAAAAAATTCGAGCGCCTTACACAACTGCACACGGGCATGCACACACTGTTGACCATGAAAGGGTGCAGGCCGAAACCCAGGGTTTTGATTCAAGCTAAAAGGTAGCACAAAGTGCTTTCATTGCCTCCTCACCCTCGAGAAGTGTGAGAAACTTCCAAACAGCTAATGTCTGACAGCAGTTAAGCCATGGACAGAGACAAAGATTTTCAACATTGAGAAGAGCTGCCCAAAGCCTGGGCCACCAAACAGGGAGAATCTGCTTCTTTGGTCTGTTTGGAGATAGGACATGGTGCAGCCCTGGAGGACGCTGCGCTGATGGAGATCTAGGCTGCACCTTCTGCAGTGCCTGGGATTACAGGCCTGTGCACCCCAACACATACTTTGTTTTAAAAACAAACAACCAAAAAAAAACCCCTCCCCATTCTTTTACATAATTAGTATATTTAAAGTGGAATCTACAGTTTCTCATAACCACATGAAACAATGCTGGGGAGAAAACAGGTAACAGAGGCTGCTTCCAAACTCTGCCTGAGATTTAGACTGGAAACTCTCTTTAAGGTAACAGCCCAATGTCTACGCAAATTTTAAAAAGTGTGTGGAAATTTACTCTAAGAAGCAATCACCGGAAGACATGAACTGACATAAAAATGAATAATTATATATTATTCTAGTGACTCAAAGCTGGAGCTGAGTAAATCTTATTCGTGCTCATGCTTAAAAGGCAAGCTGGGCCGATCACTGGATCCACGCGCTCCGGTGTGTTTTACACGAGACAGGGACACCTGTGCTGCGGTGGCGGTCAAACAGGCACCAGGGCCCTAGTGCTGCTTCTTACGGATTTCCAACAAGACGCGGCGGATGCGTCTTAATCAGAAATTTCAAACAGGGAATCTTTCCATTCGCCATTTAAAATTGATTTCTGTAACAAAAATAGGACGATGTGCAGTAATCCTTGTGTGCTCTGAGTCTTGCTCTTTCATAGGGCTCAACACCCCCACATGGAGCCATCCACATGCCAAGCGCTCCCTCTACCACTGAGGTACAGCCTACCCAAATACTTGTTTATCTTTAGGATACAACAAGAAGGCAGCTTTTTTTTTAAGACAAAAAAGTCATTTTTCTAGTGGGCAGATCAGACCCAGTATCTTATTTGCTTCTCTTCATATCTCATGGGTTTTAATAACAAGAGTTTTTTTTTTTAAAGATTTATTTATTTATTATGTATACAGTGTAGGGCACCAGATCTCACTACAGATGGCTGTGAGCCACCATGTGGTTGCTGGGAATTGAACTCAGGACCTCTGGAAGAGCAATCAGTGGTCTTAACCTCTGAGCCATCTCTCCAGCCCTTTTTTTTTTTTAAAGATTTATTTATTTATTATGAAGAGTTTTTAATAATACTTTCTCAGCAAATTTCCCAAAGACCACCAAAATGATGAGGCCTGATGCTCTGGTACCATCACTTGTCTCCCTCTCAAATCAAAACTTTCTAAAGACTCGGGTTAAATATAGCTACTTTTTTATACATTTTTAATACTTAAGTCTCACTTGAAAAATAATTACTTTCTTGTAGTAAGTCTTGAAAGAACTAAAAGCACTGCGTGTTTACGTTACCTATTTGCTGATGCTGACATCCGTCATCATGATTTCCGCACAGCTTACTCCTGCCTGGGTCACCCACTGTCCTCTGGGAGGCAGTGGAGCACAGCCTTCGCACCTTAAGCAATCTGGGGGACGTTCCTTGGGCCTTATCGCCAGCATCCAAAACCAGGTCCCCAGAAAAGGCAGGAGGCACAACCCGCTTTAAAAAATCCATCGTAAGGTTCTTCTACATTACTAGACCCAGGAGCACAAGGAAAGGTACAGGGACCAACTTCCTTGATGACTATAGTTAAGGGCTATACTATCTGAGGCAAAGAGCAAAGAGGTGTCGTCATGTGAGCTTAGGCGGTGCTAGAGCCCAGCAGGTCACCCAGCCGCAGCTGCTGGGAAGCTGATTTTTGAGGACATCACTGTTTGTGCCGATAACAGGCCAAGCAGTCACAGTCTGTGAAACTGCAGGCCATATATGCGTGCCCTTCTATAGTGGGTGTTAGCTGCAATTCTCAGGCTATAAAATGCTTAGCATCGATCGGGTTTACCATTAAAACTCTGACAGCCTTCACTGTGATAATGTAAAAATAAATTTACTTTGGTCTTGGGTGTACCCTTTCTTTCAAATACACTTAAGCTCAGTAGCGCGAGACAGTAGCTTGGACTCAGAAGATAATTCTTATCATTTTGAAAATTCACTACCAGATCGCACAACTTACACAGAACACGAGGCTGCACCAGTGAGAACTTTTAAATACACACAGACACAGACCACACACACACACACAAATCCCCTTTTACAATCAAGCATAGTCCACAGGAGTAGAAAGCCTAGAATAGATCATCGAAGGGTAATTGGCAAAACAGATTCATCTAAGACATCATGCTAAAGAATTCGAGAAGTTAATATTAAAATTTAATAAATGCAGTCATCAGCATCAGAGCGTTTGCTTTCAAACTGCACATTCTACTCATGTGATAACAAGAGCCCCTTGAGCTAACCCCACTACGGCAATGTCACCAAGGCGTACACACCCAGGTCAGAGTCACCTACTGCCCTCCGGCCTCGGTGCCTGCCTTCTGGTGGGAAACCATATGCAGGAGAGAGCCTTGAACAAGCAAAGGGAGTACAGGAGGTGGGAGTGGCCTGCTAACTGTGCTTGTGACTTCACAGGACACATATTTTAATAACTTCAAAAATCAAATTCACTCAGTGAAACACATACGTGCACGATCGCTTTCTTCCAGTACGCAACATGAAAATAAATTGAACGTAACATGTCTAAAGATTGAGCCAGACAAACTCAGGACTTAAAGGGCCAATGACTCTATTTAATCCATTGACAAATCCAGTTTGAAGGCCCCGCATGGTGAAGCTTTAATTTAGTATTAAGTCTCAAAGAATATTTAAGAGTAATGTAAATTCCATCTAGGTGGCTGGGAAGGTAGCTCAGGTGACGAAGTGCTTGCTTGCTCTGTATGCATAAGGCCATGAGTTCAACCCCCACATGTAGCGGGGTACGCCTATAATCCCAGCACTCAGGAGGTGGAGGCAAAAGGATCAGAAGTTCAAAGTCATCCCCAGCTACATAGTGAATTCCAGGCCAACCTGGGATACATGAGACCCTGTCACCAAGTGGGGGTGGGGGAATTTTTGTCTACGTAAAAACAGGGAAGACTTAAATTTCTTTCCCAAAAGCAGTACTGTATCTACTAGAAAAACATTTTGTTTTTTTCTTTTTTTATAAAACATTTCTAAGAAGCACATTCCCTCTCCAACTTTCCTCTGAGGCTAAAAGGAATAAAATTAATATCCATTCACCCAATCACCACAAACAAGAGAAAAATGTGTCATAATTATAGGCCGTTAGGCTTCCTACCCTAGATGGTTCACTGCCTGTGGGCGCTCTTTCCTTGTGCTCGCTTTGCGAATGTGACCTCGGTCTTTACATGGTAAGTCTGCTGTCTGCCTTGGGCCCCTTTGTGGGTTCTTATCTAAGGAGCCCTGCAACACAGTGGTGTGGAACCCGGCTTATGCCAGACAGGAAGTTGCCCTGGTGTTTGCTTATGGCACAGAGGGCCACCTGCTGGGTCACTTTCCACATCTTGGAAAGGAAGGAGCTGTGGTGTCAGAGAGGAGACCCCCCCATGTTTCCTCCATCCCTGGAGTGGGTGCAAACAGCTTCTATGAGGGTTTGTGCAAGGTCCAAGGGCTCTGAGATCTGCCTGTCTCCAGTTTGTTTCTCTCACAGCTACAGTCCTCCCTGCAGGGTGGCGCAAAGCCTTTAGAGTCTGCACTGTTCTCCTTCCTCGCCCAATCTGCGTCCTGTGCTGGTCGCTAGTAAACAGCCTGGCAGCTGTACTAGCTTCCTGAGAACCTGCCGTGAGCGAGACACAGAGCAGAGGGGCCAGCATTATATTCCAGGGGCCAAACCGTACTCACTACTGTCTCAGTCTGTGCGAAAGGCCACAAAAACCCATTTACTTGCTATTTCTAAGCATTTTGAGCAATTCTCATAACCTTGAATGTGCTATTTGTTCATATCTGAAATGTTTCCCAATAGGGACTGGGCTCCAGGGGTCAACAACACTGGCTGCTCTTGCACAGGGCCTAGGTTTGACTCCCGAGCAACCACTTGGCAGCTTAGTCACCTCCAACTCCAGTTCTAGGGAATCTGATGCCCTCTTCTGGCCTCCGTGAGCACCAGGCACACACACAGTACAGACATGCATGAAGGCAAAATACCTATACACCATAATAAAAAAATACAATACAATAAAATAATAAGTTTTGAGAACTGTGTAAGTCTGCTAATGGCCCCCATATCTAAAGTTTGACCCCTAATCTGATGGTTGAAAGGTAGACATCCAAGGAATCATCACTGGGGAGTCATTCTTGAAAGGAACTGCGGGCTCCTGCACCACCCCCACCCCACCCCCACCTGCCACTTTGCTTCCTGGTCTAAAACAATGAGATAGCAATTCACAGACCAGAACTTCCAAAACCATGAGCCAAAATCAACCTCTTCCCAATAAAGTTAACCATGTCAGGTGTAACACTTATGTTCCGGAAACATGAGTAACACAGAAACTGTAATCGAATCTGGGGGCTAAGAAGCGGACTTTAAGACACTTATTCGCCTTAACGTGCAGTATGTCCTGTGATCTTACCGTAGTACCACTCCAGACTAAGTTCTCGGTGGGGACATGGAGCATTTAATCTTGCACGACTCTCAAGCAGTTTGGAGAATTACGCATTTAGAGGTTAATTGCCCAGATTCAAATAAATGGCTTCGTCTCTGAAGAAAAAAACAAAACACAACATTTTCCTGTCAGGGACATTTATAATAAGGACATTTTAGCGTTAATTCATATCTACCCTCCCTTGGAACAATCACTCACCCAGTGCTACTATCTCCTCCAACATGACATGTAACTTATTTCTTCCTTAAACTATGGAAACTGTTCAACCAGCCTAAAATTATTAAGAATGCTATCATAAAGACATGCCTCCATTATTCCCAAATGCAACAATGAGTTCATAGAATATCATATCTCTTTCACAGCTTCATGTCCCACCCACCCTCCAGATAATTCTAACGCAGAGAGGCAGACATCCAAGCATTTCACAAGTAGATAATTGAATATACCCCCACTCTAAAACAAAGGCCTTTCTAATACACAGTAGCCCGTTGGAGTACCCACAGTATTCTAATACCAACTACCAAACATTGCTTGAATATCCAAGCATCTTCGTAACCCCCGTTCTATTTGTTGAGCAGAATCTGCAGGTGGTAAGTTTATCACTCAGGTCTAATCTATACTTTTCTCCCCTTTCTTTCCCAAGTAATGGTTTCATATGTCAATTGTTGAACTCACGTATACACCGACATCTCATTCAGTACGTTTAACACACTGTCGTATAACACACTAAAATACAGCATTGCCAAACAGTTCATGTACATACTAGGAACCATACTTATGAAGCTAATTTAGGATGGGTGTTTTTCCAAATTTTACTACAGCAACTGGAAAGATCTTGGGACAGTGAACTACTGTGCATGTCTGCAGTTCCCAAGAAGTGGCTAAAAATGGAGCCGGTGACCACAGAGAGCTGTCCTTCCGCCATTTGTAAGGGCTCAGGTGCCGTCACGGTATTCCGTGTCTTACTACCATTGAGGGTCTCGGCGCTTCTCAACAGGTAGATGGGCTGGTTCTCTGAAACTCAAACCCGTCTCACTTTATATCACTTTTTCCTTAGTGGAGTTAATATACAACCCAAGAGAAAGGGTAAACTCTGACATGCTATCTTCGGACTTAAAACTCTCAACTTGAAATTCCTTTAGTCAAGTTATAAAACAATAAAATTCCATTTACTAAGAAGAACAAGTCAACAAAACCACAGCAAAGGCTAAATTTTCAAGGCCCCATCTCATTTTATAAATATATATAATATATAAATATGAGTGTATAAGCATTATATATAGTATAAGTATATATTTATATATAATATCAAATTATATATAAACATATTTTAAAATATATAAGTATATATAAAACATCACACTTTTTCATAATCAGAATCATTGAGATTTGCTGGAACATTTTACTTTCCATCAAATATTTCTAAATATTAATATATGTGTGTATATGCTATATATGTCTGTTGATATATGTGTGGGTATATGTTATGTATATATGTATATGTGTATATAGCTATGTGTGATACCCAGGCTGGGTGTGGTGGTGCACACCTTTAGTTCTAGCATTTGGGAGGCAAAAGCAGGCAGATGTCTGTGAGTTCAAGGCCAGCATGATCTACATAGTGAGTTCCAGGACAGCCAGGGCTATGTAGAAAGACTGTGTCCCAAAATAATTAAAAAGAGGAAGGAAGGAAGGAAGGAAGGAAGGAAGGAAGGAAGGAAGGAAGGAAGGAAGGAAGGAAGGAAGGAAGGAAGGAAGGAAGGAAGGAAGGAAGGAAAGAGGGAGGAAGGGAGGGAGGAGAGAGAGAAGAAAAAAGAAAAAATAGCCACATTCCAACACTCCTGCCATATTCTTGATAATTTCCTTGTCTTTGGACATGGCATCTTTTCTCCCTCAAAGTGCATAAAACCCATTATTACAAACTCGTACTGGTATACTCACGCACTGCATAACACTTTCTGAGATTTAAACCGTTTGCCTTCTCCTTCAGGACGGCTCAAAGAGCAGATGACTATTAGGGTAATACAGCTGCAGGCCCAGGAAGATGGCTACGTGGGAAGGTGCTCGTCCTGAGAGCCCAATGGCCTGAGTCACATCTCCAGGGTTCATGGAGAGAATCAACTCCACAAAGTTGTCCCATGATGTCCACACGTGTGGTGGCACACATGAACCAGCGCTCACCCATGCACACCACAGTACACAAGCAATAAATAAAAACTGGGTAAAAAGGAGAAATAAACGCAGCTTAGAGAGCAAAAGCGGGACCCTGTAACTCCACCTAGGACGAAGCGTACCCTGAGGCCTGGGCTCCCATCCGGCCTCACTCCTGGCTGTCCCCACGCAGCAAGCTTTTCCAGCAGTAGGTCACCAGCTCTCAAGTCCAGATTGTCCCACAGCCTCCAGCGCCTCAGCAGACACACAGCCTTCCCACCTCAAGTTCTCACTTCTGAACAAACGTGTGAACTTCGTTAATACTTCTCTGGTTTTCCTTGGTGTTTATAATTTTTACTAGGACTAGGGCTGGGGAGATGTCTGTACCAAGGTTTTTTTATTCTGTGGGGGTTTATGGGGAGGGTGCCAATATCAGCTTTTCCTCTTGTCTCCCTACACACCATTTCATGCAGGATTCACTGATATGGAGAATATTGTTTTTTCTGTAGAAAAAGTAATTTTTATTATTTATTATTACTTTTATAATGTTGCCTTTGAGACAGTGGAGGTCAGTTACGTTAACTGCCCATGCTCAGGCTGTACATGAGATCACTGCCCTAGTTTTTTAACTTAACAACATCAAATAAAGGAGGCAAGTTGGTGTCTGGCAGACCTAAAGTGAATTCTGTGCGGAGCCAAGGGACAGCAGGCTTGACAGGTATGACTGTCACCTGCAGAGGGAGGCACAGCTCTTTAGACTGGCAGTAAACAAAGACAACAGTGGCCCACCCAAATGAGGGCCTCCAGGCCCAGGCGTGCTGCACTTACATCCAGGAACTAGAGTGGACGCCAGACAACACTCTCAATCTCCTTTTCTTTTCCAAAACAATTTTTGAAATAACTCCAGCGCAAATGCCAGATATTTAATCACCCTCATTTAGTGAGACATCTGAGGAATGTCTCCATGATACCCATTCATGTAGGAAACGATGAGCAAAAGGCATCAGAGCAAAACAATGAGCACTGAATGAAGATGAGGGCTGTTCATTAGCGCAGTCTCGGTATTTGTGCGCTTGGTCAAAATGTGGAGAGGTTCCTCGCCACATGGTAGATTTGGGCTCAGTGTTAAGCGACAACTTTGATCACTTACTGTTAATGAGAAGTCTGCCTCGCTGAGCATTTAGGTAAAGGTTGCTAAGAACACCGGCTGGGGAGATGGATCAGCCATTAAGAACAAGTGTTGTTCCTATGGAAGACCATAGTTCAATTCCCAGCACCCACAAAGAGACTCACAGCCATCTATAACTCCAGCTCTTGGAGACCTGAGGCCTTCTTCTGACTTCCAGAGGCACCAGGCGCACGGGTGGTATGGAGACATACATGTGAGCAAAACACGCATGCATATAAAATATCATGAATAAATCCTTAAAGAAACATTGTAGAAAACACTAGCGTTTCTATACAATGTAAAGGATTAACTTAAAAAAAAAGATTAGGGTCAATTACTTGGATGATTCCTACTTGAAAATCTCAGTTTAACTTCAAATGTATTCTATATTGTTCTTTAATACCAAATATGTGACAACCTAGAATGACATCATGCTTCAACCAAAGACAGAAACACATTGCAAGACATGAAAGCCGGACTACCATTAAAATTATCCCAGGGCCCTGCAAGATCTCATAAAATAAAAAGGGGAAGAATGAGGGGGCAGGCGAGAAGACTGGGAGGTCAATGGCACGTTGTACTCTTCCAAGGACCTGGGTTCAAATCCCAGCACTGGCAGCTGTAACTTCAGTTCCAAGGGCTCTGTCGCTCTCTCCTGGCCTCCACAGGGACTGCACCCATATGACAGACACGCCCATATGTAAAAGTAAAAACAAATCTCTTTTCAAAGTTATATAAGAACTCCCACAGCCTTTGAGAGTAAAGAGGCAACAGCGCTCACATCCACTTACAATCACCACACCTAGGACATCCAAACCAATTATGGAAAACACACTGCAGCAATCAGCTTCATCCCATGACTGTATAAAATATAAAGTACTCACTCAAAAATAATTAAGTGGACAATAAACACACCCTGTGAGTCAAATTGGTGAGAAATTGTAAAGAAGGAAATTTTGTGGCAGCTCTTCCACCCATTTAACTGCCAAAGAAAAATAATGATTCATAAAACTATTAGTGATTGTATCACAATTCAAACTTTTGGTCTAATTATTTAGAAATGCTATGGTTCTTATAACTTTTTTTTAGATTTTATCTTTTTATTTTCATGAGCATTAGTGTTTTGTCTATATGTACGTTTATGAAAGGGTGTCAGGTCCCCTTAGACAGACAGTTGTGAGCTGCCATGTGGGTGCTGGGAATTGAACCTGGGTCCTCTGGAAGAGCAGCCAGTAAGCTTAACCACTGAGCCATCTCTCCAGCCCGTTTTTATAACTTTTTAAAATTAGGTTTATATTTAAACTTCTGAATTGCTTTATCACCTCCCATCAGGCGCAACTTTTGTTACATTTACTTGTGTGTGTGTTTATGTGTGTGTATATGTGTCTCTATGTGTGTGTGTGTGTGCATGCGTGTGTGTGTGCGTGCATGTGTGTGCGTGTGTGTGTGTAGGTCAGAAGACAACTTGAAAACTGGTTTTCTCCTCTACCATGTGGGCTCTAGAGACCCTCCACAGTTGTCAGTCTGGCAGTAAGTGCCTGTACCCACTGAGATATCTTGCTGGCCCCAAAATTTTAATATGAAAACAAATTGTACTGAATATAATCTCAGATACATCACACAACCTACTAAAGATGTTGTATAATGATCTGGGCTAGCATAACAAAAGAAAAAACTCACTAACTCTCTTGCTGACAAAGCAACGTTCTCAGCAGGTAAATTTATCAACATTCTGTTGAATTTGCATTTTTTAAGCCAGAACAGCAGTGTCACAGGACTCGATCTAAGGAAAGCAATCAGCAGATTTTTCATTCACAATGTTAGGGAGTCTTCTAGAAATGTTTCACTATTTAACCAAACGAAAACACACTAGTGTACGCATTTTCTTAAGTGCTGAAAAATGACTACATACTTTTTGTGCAATTCTCTTATCATATTTCTATGTTGGCACAGGAAAAAAATGGCATATGGTCAAAATATATCAATAGAAATATTCACTGTGTTTCCACATAGTCTTAAAAACCAAGAGGAAACCTTGGGGGTAAATACAGAAGAATGCAGCAGACATCAATGCAGAACATGTCTCCAACTCATAAATGTCCTTCTACCCCCAACTTCTAAAAACCGATGACTATAGCTGTACTCTACATAAACTGGCAGAAACCACACAGCTGATAAATGTTTATAGACTAGAACCATCTATGGAGGATGAACAGTGAATGAATTATACCACCCCCTAGACTAGTGGTTCCCAGCCTTCCTAATGCTGTGATCCTCGCGGTCTCCTCACTGTGGTGACCCACCCAACCATAATTATGTTATTTCATAACTAATTTTGCTGTTATGAATCTTAATGCACATATCTGATACACAGGATATCTAATATGTGACTCCTATGAAGGGGTCTTTTGACACCCAGGGGTTCTGTCCCATAGGATGAGAAGCATTGCACTAGAGTGTACCACTTATATTCTAATGAGCATTCATATTTTCTCACCTTAGCGCTGCTTCAGTAGGGATGAGACAATGCTAGGGACTGAGTTTGGGTTCCAGCACCCATGTCCTATGGTTCACAACTATCTGTAAGTACAGCTCCAGGATCTAACACCTCTGACCTCCTCAGGCACTGCACTTATGTGTATGTGGATAACACACACACACACACACAGATATATCTATATATCTATATCTATATATCTATGTATGTATGTACATATATGGAAACAATAAAAACACATAAGTAAAAATAATTAAAATACACAATAACCTAACTTTATGGAGTTGAGACGTTTATGATATAGCCATCGACTATAAAGTAAAATTCCATCTTTTAGCGAGTAGGGACATGGCCTTGTAGGTAAGAACTCTTTACAAACAAGCAAGAGGATACGAGTTCACATCCCCAGTGCCACAGAAAAGCCTGGCATGGCCACCTGTGCTGGTAACCTCTGCAATTGGGGAGTGGAGACAGAGGGACCTCGGGAGTTCACCTACTAGCCAGCCTAGCTGAAATGGTGAGTTTCGGGTTCAGCGAAAAATCTTTTGTCAGGAAATGAGGTTCACAGTCTTAGGAGGAGGAACCTGGCATCTTTGTACATGCTCATGGCTGGGCGCACACACCAGCAACACATGGCGTGCGCATGCCTGGGAGCACACATCAGCACACGCATGGCAGCCTCTGTCCACTCACTCTTGACAACCACCACAAACAGGAGCGGTCCCGAATAGTGCTGGCCATACTACAGAGTAGCAGCCTTCAAATGTCAACAGACTTCTTTCTTCCATTCTGGCCATACTGCTCATGAATTTCTAGACAGTCAGGTTACAATGTTGTAATTTTGCCCTTCCCAGAATAACCTGATCTTCTAACCTCAGTTTCTCAGGAAGCCCAACTTTCTGGTCTTGCTAATTATTCTCCAAGCGACTTCAGCTCTGCCCCAAACCCACAGAGTCTTCACAGAAGTTATCCAATGAGATGCTAAGAAACACACACTCAAGAGAAACACAACAAAACCCTACCATTTCAACAGAAACCATCCTTTTAGAAAACATTTTCAATATTATTTATTGTGTGTGCACGCATGCTTATGTGTATATCATGGCACACATGTGGGTGTCAAAGGACAGTTTGCAGGAATTGGTTCTCTCCTTCCTCCAAGTAGGCTGACAAATCCCACTGAGATCCTCAGATTGGTAGAAAGTCCCGTTTCCTGCTGAACAACATAGCCAGCCCGAAACTAACAATTAATTAGCCAAATTGTTTCGGTTCTTGCTTGTCACATGAAGGGAACACGTGGTCCACTGGCAGGAGGATGTCTTTTCTATTTAAAAATGTAATGGTTGGAACATTTTTTGGAGGTCATTAAGGCCACTGATTAATGTGTACATTTATTGCATCCATAGTTTTTAAAATTAAGCAATGGAACACGATTTAACTAATTATGACCCTGCGGTTTAGTAAAATCAAACATGGCAGAAAATTCATGCAAAGTTTCAAAAGCATAATTTATACACTTTTATACAAATAACTTGCAATATGAGTCTTAATATCTATGTGAGTTCAGGTGTGTGAGCACGTGTACACACATGCCTACATGTGCATGTGTGTGGAGCGCAGAAGACAACCTCAGGGGACAGACTCAGAGGCGTCACCCACCCCTTTCCACCCAGTCCCAGGGATCCCCCTGCCTCTGCTTCTCCAGCACAGGGGCTGCAAGCCACAGCCAGTATTTTCATGAATGTTCTGGGGCTTGAACTGAGGACCTCATACTTGCAAGTTAAGCACTTTACCGGATGAGTTATCTTGGCACTTAGAGAGCTTCCAGGCTAATCCAACTTTTCAATTAAAGAAAGGGACCGCACTAAGCAGCTCAAGGTCATGAAGCAGGCAATGGCCATGGCCTAATAAATCTCCCTTCTTCTGTTTATTGCTTCCAACAAGTCAAGCAAAGTCTGACATCTATAAAAGAAACCAGAGGAGCACAAATGCCCACTGAAGATTTAGATGACCTACTTCTCCCAAATTTATTGCACCAAATCAACTTCTCTAAATTCAAAGAGGAGTGGTATTTGTCACCTTCAGTATCACCACTTGCAAAAAAAAAAGGTTTTAAAAAGTCTATCATCCTTCATCCAGTGATGACGAAAGATAACCGGGAACGCACGCACAAATTTATTTTAAGGATGATCACAAAAGGAGCCCTTGCTGGGCTCAGAGGCACCCATCTTTAATCCCAGCTCTCAGGAAGCAGGGGCAGGATGGTCTACCTATCAAGGCCATTCAGGGCTACATAATGAGACCCTGTCTCCAAAAACAAGCACCCTTTATACACTCCTGGTGAGAACGCGAAGTAGGCCAGACACTGCAGAAACTGGCATCAAGTTTTCTCAAATGCTACAAGCAACCAACTATGTGACCTAGCTACGTTAAGTTTACCTGAAAGATAAGTCACCTACCTCTTAGGGACAGGACCACGGTCTGCCCAGCAATGTTCGCAACAGCTAAGGTGTGAAACCAACATAGGTGTCCCTCAACAGGAGAATGGAGCAAGAACAGGTGGCACATATGCAATGGACAGTACTTTTCATCCAGCCAGAGGAATGATTGACGGACATATTAGTTCATCGCCCAACCCTCATCAGAGATGCTTCTCTCTACAGCAGAGGGTGATGAATCCGAGACTCACAGCTAGGAAAAGAGCAGCGAACAAGAGGCTATGAAGTTCTCAGCTCTAAACCCCTTCCTCCCAAGGCTCCAGATCATCGCAGGAGATGGGGGTGGAAAGATCGAAGACCCAAGAGAGTAGGTATCTGCAGGAAAACAGCTTGCAGACATGGACTCACAGGAGCCCTGACTGTGTGAAAAACCGCCCCCCAAAAGGAGTGGCTTATGAGGGGGCGTGGCCTTCCTGAAGTATGGGTGGCATTGTTGGAGGAAGTATATCACTGTGGGGGCAGGCTTTGAGGTCACTTTTGCTCAAGCTTCACTGAGTGTGACACTCAGCCTACTTCCTGTTGCCTGCATATCAACATGTAACACCTCATTCTCCAGCACCATGCCTGTCTGCACACTGCCATGCTCCCCACCATGACAAAAATGGATTAAACCTTTGAAACTGTAAGCTACCACCTCAATTAAATGCTTTCCTTTATAAAAGTTGTGAAGGTCATAGTGTCACTTCAACACAAATGGAAACCCTAACTAAGACCAAGCCAGCCCAAATGCCAGCATAGACAGAAGAAGGGCACAAAGTTCTCCTCCCTAGCTGGGGAGATACTGGCAACTGAAGGCTGCTGAGAAAAGAGAGCAGTTTTATTTAGGAATTCGAACTCTGAGAGGCTCCTCATGCTCCAGGACATGGGTCTACACCTAGGCACAGTAAGTGGAGTCTCTGGGTTAAAAGCAGAGCACACAAAGGTGGGAAGGAAAACAAGGGCTGGAAGCAGGGAAGAAACTGGAGGCTAAGGGAAGGGGAAAGGTTTGATCAAACCACACTATATTTTTAAAAATTCCATTATATGCACGCAAGAAATTCTCAAGCAATAAAATGGAATGGCACGGTGTTTACAGGAAAGTAAACTAGAGGTAATCACATAACTAAATGAAGCCATTCTCAGGCAGACTACTCCTTACATTTGTGGCTCCCAGGCTTTGTGCAGACTCACAAAATTATATACATGCAGATGGCATGAAAGCAGAGACAAAAGTGTCCAGCGACAAAGAGAGCTAACAGGAGGGGGCAGGGAAGACAGAGAGATAGAGGGAGACATGCTTAAAGTACATTACACACTTGAAAATTAGCTTAAATGATCTGGTATAAAAACAGACATTTTTAGAATATTCGACCTTCTGTTCCTAGGAATAACGAAATATTGCAGTGGTCAAAGAACAAAACAAAGGACCAGTTGATGCTACATTTACAAGATGAAACAATACAATTTTAAAAATAAAGCCAAATACACTCGGCTAACACTGCACCTCAGTGTGTGTTTTTAAGCACAAAGAGGAGAAGCCAAAATATCGAGAGTGACTTCCCCATTACAAAAAAGAACTTCACAATTAAAAGCCATGAACAGACCCTGAAGGAGAGACTCCGTCTTTATGACTGAATACGCTCACTTGCTCACCCATAAATAAGGGTGATAAAACCTCTCAGGGCTGCGGTGAGAATTAAAAATGAAAACTACTGAAACAGTGCTTGATCTATGGCGGGGAGCTCAGCTTGTTTATCACAGATGCCATCAACAACAAAACCTGCAACAATTCTCCAAGAAAGCAATAAACGAAAGTCTGTCAGAATTCCCACACCGGAGGCTAGACGTGGCTACTAAAAGAAGTTGCTGCTCTTGCTGACACCAGAGTGTGGTTCCCAGCACCCATCTGGCAGCTCACAACCACCTCTAACTCCAGCTCAGGTGGTCTGATACCCTCCTCTGGCCTCTGCGGGCAGGGCATGCACATGGTATGCCTACATTTATGAAGGCAAAACACTTGGAAATATACAAAATGAATCAGGAGAGATTTTTAGAGGTTCTTATTTTATGTGTGAGTGTTTTGCCTGCATGTCGTATGTGCACGACACACATGACTGGTGTGCACAGAGGTCAGAAGAGAGAGTTAGGACCCTTGAACTGGGGTTATAGAAGGTTGTGAGCTGCCATGTCGGTGCTGGGAATCAAACCCAAACCCTCGGAAAACGAGAGCTCTGAACTGCTGGGCCATTTCTTCAGCCCCAAGATACATTTTTAAAGTTAAAAACCTCTAGTTTAATAGTTTGGTGCTTCACAGTAATATCTAGGTTAACTCTGCTTAGTTTTTTTATACATTAAACATTTTAAACAGAATGCCCCTCTTCAATTTCGAGTGGTTACTGGATAATATTATCTCCACTTGTTCCTTTCTCTACCATCCAGCTTTAAGCTCCGTTCTTCATGGCTGCATGCGATATTGCTGTATCTTGATTGGCAGTTTGTGTGCAGAGTTTTAATTTTCCTCCTCAAAAGTGAGTCTTGAAACAGAACTGCTATCTCCAATGGTATAAAATGTACTTGGCTCTCCTCCCAGACTAACCTGTCTGTGATGCAGGCACACACTGGCTGCTCAAAAATGCTCATTTCTCCCCCTTTTTTTCCACTGTGTACTCTAAAGGCCTTAACCGTTCTCTTATACCTGGATCTTATTTTTTGCTACAAGTACTTGTTGAAAATTTCTTGGCTCCGTTTATTCCATTTCAAAGACCTCGTTCTTCCCTGGCGAGACTGCACAGTGGTAACTCTTGCTGATAAGCCCGGCAACTTGAGTTCAATCGGCAGCACCCATGTGGTCAGAGGAGAGACCTGACTCCCACAGCTTGTCCTCTGCTCTCCAGACACGCATGCATATGTGTGTGCAGGCATGTAACCAGAGGCAACGTAACAGAGATTAACACCCCTCTTTCCCTTTAGATCCACTTCAGCAGCCCCCTCTCCACTTAAATGTCAGTGTTCCTATGTTTCTGCAAATTCTCCAAAAAGACTACGTACGAGTCTACTCTATCGGCTAAAATGGGGAGTCCTTGTCTGTTAGGACTCCATGATGAAACTTTGTTTTGTTTTGTTTCTCTGTCACACTGAAATATTTATGGATGGGGTGTTATGACATAGGACACACATCAAAATAATCAGGGGCCACGGACCAGAACGGTGCAGAGGCCACAAGAGCTTGAGCTAAGGAGCGGGCACACCAACACCCATTCTCCATTCTCCCCTCTCCGTCTAATTTTTTTTAACTACATTGTTTTGCTTCTTTAATCTTTAAAAGTAGATGTGATGATGAAAATAACGTCTATACAAACACTTCTACCAAGATCTTCAAGGCAGGTTATTCAATGATTATAAATAGAATGAGACCAAAACTAAGGCAAAGTCGAAACTGAAGTAAACCTCTACAGTTCTTAGAATCTCAGTGTGCTTGTCAGTAGCTCCCACAGATAAGAACAGACTCCAAGGCTTTTCCAAACCGTGCCTTTGGCATGCCATGCTGGCTCTCCAAGACAACCTCGGCATTTATATCCCGCACTCCAGGAGCACAGTCGCGTCTCTGTGTGTGCCCACATGAACACTTGATAAGTCATTTTACTATGTAGCAGTATTAAATAATCCAAATTCTCCTGTGCCTGAGTCCTATCTCAGTGTCAAGCTAGGCACTCGCAGTGCCACGGTTTGCAACAAAGAGCTTCATTTCTGCACAGACGCCTCTGAGCGAGGTCAGCACTTAAAAGGGGGTGGAGTGCACCTCCGAGGAAATATCACCTGACTTGTGTACAGGAAGCATTTGACCTCCCGAGTCAGGCAGCAAGGGTGAGGGAGAGACGATGGAGCCTTTCTAAGGACAAAGGGAGCAAGAGCTACACATCCCACAAGGGGATGGGAGGACAGGAACCAGAAGTTTCTCAGGCTCTTGACACAATTTAAAAAATATACTGCAAGCTTATTCACAGTTCTGTTTTCTTTAACAACCTAGTATACATGCACACATGCAGAGGAACCTGGAGTACGCTACAGTATACTGTGATCGCCTCTCTAGTACACATGTGTACACGTGGAGTTATCTGGAGCACCCTACAGTATACTGTGATCGCCTCTCTAGTACACATGTGTACACGCGGAGGTACCTGGAGCACCCTACAGTATACTGTGATCGCCTCTCTAGTACACATGTGTACACGCGGAGGTACCTGGAGCACCCTACAGTATACTGTGATCATCTCTGAATTATTTAAGGGGG
This sequence comes from Chionomys nivalis, assembly GCF_950005125.1. Taxonomy (NCBI): domain Eukaryota; kingdom Metazoa; phylum Chordata; class Mammalia; order Rodentia; family Cricetidae; genus Chionomys; species Chionomys nivalis. Next base: position 73,901,027 of record NC_080091.1, read on the forward strand.
GAAAAAGATACTTCCATCATTCTCCATGAAAATAATTGTCTTCAGCTGGCAAGGAGCAGGGGCTGAGTGTGTCCTCCCATTCCCCAAACCGTGGACAGGTTACAGCGGATGGGGCTCAAGGAGCAGGTGTTCAGACACACTCCTGAGAGAATGACCTCGAAGGCTTCCTTCCTGCTATAAAACCCTGTGGTTCTGAGCCGTGGCTGTGGCCTGAGCTCCTCTCAAGGGTGCGCACACCAGTTTGCTTCCCACCGACACTGGCAAAGTTGCTCTCCTATAAATAGTCGTACATGAAAGAAACATGTGTTGAATTCAACTGACAATATGCAAACTCCACGTGACTGCCAAGGTCTCACTGCTGAAATACCAGGGGCCTCCATGCTGCCAGGTACAGATCAATCACTCTGTATTATCTGAAAACTTATCAACAAGCTCTAAACTTCTTAGATATGTATTTTATGTATATGGATGTGATGCACATCCAGAAAAAAACACCCATAAAGCAAATGTGTGTTCATAAATGATATAAGAACAATTCATTCAACATTATTCTAAAGTTCACTCGAATTACTAGCGTTTAGTTTTGATGGTACTACTTTTTCTCTTGTTAGCTTAATGAAAATTAATTGTTTATGACTCTTTTTTAAAAGAAAATAAGCAAAACTATAGGCCCAATACAAAAGGAAAACAACAGCAAATTTCAGTCCAGCGGTGACCAGCGGCAGTCCCCAGCCAAGCAGTTCTTAGCTGCAGAGCTTCCTCTACTTTTTGTTTTAAACACAATAGCTTGTTCAAAAACAAACAGAATTCTCAATGGCATCGTAGCTGTTCCTGTATACATTAACTTTCAATACTTCATTATGGTTTAATTTACATAGGGGCAAAATCTATTTAAAGGCTTTGATTTTGATCCACAATCAAGTGTTTGATGAGAACAATGCGTAACTCCCTGTATTTTTATACTATAAAAACATGAACATAACACTTCCCACAATCTCCTGAAAATTACAATACAAACCCACCTTTCTATGACCTTGACATTTTAAATTAAATTACTTAGAAAATATCTAAAATATTACAAAAAATAAGGTTTCTAGTTTTCAGATGAAGATGTTTCTGCAGCATCCAAACGTTGTTTTCTATGAGGGACAATTTAAAAACCCAGCTCCAATTCCATCCGTCTCTAGATGTGAATTGCTATTAGCATGAGGCCTACCTTAAAGGAACAGAAACCTGCCAGGGGTGCTTCAGGAGGTCGAGGCAGGTGAATCTCTTATGAGTTCAAGGCCAGCCTGATCAACAGAGTGAGTTCCAGGACAGCTAAGGCTACGTATGGGGAGGGAGGGGGGAAAGAGATACGGTCTCAAAAACAAAGACTAAAGAAAAATAGAAACTTTGCATTGCAGAAAAGGAAAAACACAGGACTAATGTGGATGGAGAAGGAGGGTATCAAGGACTGTTAAAGGAAAAAGGTATCTTCGGGGCTGGACTGGGAACATAGCTCAGCTGGCAGATCACATGCCCGCATTCACAGAGCCCCCATTTGTTATCCCCAGGACCAAATAAGAAAGGTATGTTGTTGGTACTCACGTATAACCCTGTTGTAATAGAGGCTGCTTGTTCATTTCCCTACCACCCGGCAGCTCAGACCCAAAATAATCACACAGAAACTATATTATTTAAATCGCTGCTTGGCCCATTAGCTCTAGCTTCTTATTGGCTAAGTCTTACATCTTAACTTAACCCTGGTGGGGCTACATAGCTTCTCGCCGACTCTGCCTCCTTTCTCCCAGCATTTAGTTTAGTTTCCCCCCCCCCATCTAAATTCTGCCCTATCAACAGGCTAAGGCAGTTTCTTTATTCACCAATGGTATTCACACCACACAGATGGGAATCCCACATCATAATCCAGCACTTGAAAGGTGGAGACAACAGGCTCAGGAATCAAGATCATCCATGACCATATCAAGGTCAACCAGGCTGCATGAGATCCTGTCTTTTTTTTTCCTATTTTTTAAGGGCATCTCTAAACCAGCTATTGTCGTGGCATTTCCACCAGCCAGAAGCAGTGTCTCACGCCACCAGCTATCCTACAGAGCTCCTAGAATCTCCAATAATGGCATTTGAATAGTGGCACATGAGCCACCTTCAAGGGGTCTACAGACAAAACAGAAGACAGACATTCATGTTTCAGGTGCTCGGAAGTTATGAGTCCGTCGGAGTTACAGTCATGTACAAAACAGACAGGCTTCAGTTGGTATGGAGGAGGGGGCAGCCCTCCCTGCTCGAAAACAATTTATAACTCCAACTGCTTCCTGCTTCTAGGTAGAAAGCTAAGAAAGAGAGTAATTCCTTTTCTTCCTTTTAATATATTTGTATTAATTCCTTGAAAATTTCACAGATGCACACAATGCGCTTTCACTTCCCAGTCTTCCCCCAGCTCCTCCCAGGTCCATCTCCCATTCCAAGTGGAATTCCTCAAAAGCCTTTTAAGTTACATACTCAGTAAACAGCACTCACTGCCTCACTGGAGGTCTCCCCAGCACGGCTCCCGGGGTGCCTGGCCCTACAGCCAGATGCTATCGCGTGCCCCCAGTTACATAACAGCTCTTGGCTCTGCCCTCTGAAGTGGCTATCTGCTGCTGCCTCCTCCCCACATTCATGAAAGGAAGTATTGTGCTGGGTACCGATGGCCCAGCTGATGGTCCCTCCCTAGAAATGTGTAAAAGATAACAAGGAATTTATTCAGATCAGCATCCTCTATACAGAAAACAACACATTTCGAAGTTAGTAATAAAACATTCCAGATTGGTTTGGTCACTACAGATGACCATATAGAACAAACACACCACAGAGCTTGCTCCTCCTCTAACGGAGCACAACCAGCAGCCCCAAACAGGAGTCAGCAAGGCCCCTCCAACTCCACCCACAAACAGGCTCTCCACGGTGGTTAACTTTGGTCTAAGAAAACTACAAATATAGGAGGGGAGAATTCAGAGTTTGTTCGCTGCACCCCAAGAAATGACACCCTAGAAATTCCAACCAATTAAGAACCCATCAAGAACAACAAAACCAGCACCCATCACTGACAGCCAGTGACTAGGGAGGACTAGCTACAGCAGGTGCTTCACAGGAACGCCTGCATTGTAATCCAGCTAACCACAACCTGTGTTGAGGCTCAGCTTCACAGACAGGGGAACTGAGAGCACTGGTCAATGAACCCTGAAATACCGCACATCTGGTCCTCTTAACACAATAAGCTACTACACGGAGGCGCGTCCGATTAAGCATGCAAATACAACTGTGATTCCAATACATTTTTTTTATTGCTTGTATTGAGCTATATATTCTCCACTCCCCTCCCTTCCTACCCCCATGATTCCCACACTCCCAAATTACTAGAGATTTTGTCTTTTTCTACTTCCTTTGTAGATTAGGTCCAATACATCCTTATGTGATCTAAACTTCAGAACTCTCAAAAGAGGATCATTAAACATAATTAACACATAATTTCTACTAAATATTTCATGAAATGAATTCATCATAAGAAACTTAAAAAAACATATTGTGACCAACAAACCAAAGATCAATTTTATATTTCATATACTAACCCTAATCCTTTTTGGTGAGGCCTAATTATGCAAGTCCAGTAGTGAAGGGAAGTAACAGCCTCATTTCAGCCATGATTCTTAAAAATAATCTCCAGTCTAAAGCACAAACATCCTGAAGGAGACTAACGCTTTTAAACAGCGTCGCTAAGCACAGCTGCGCCCAGCTTTGAGGGTAGACCTGACAAGGACGTGAAGGACCAACCGCCATCCTGTGGTTTATATGAAAATCTCTCCTGAGCATCTGTGTGCCCCCTCCGCTTTACTCCAGCTCTGTTTTAAGAGCATACTTGGTCCTTGGCTCAGTGTCACAGAATTCAGAGTCATTGGAATAAGTACAGTCTTTGGACCAGCGTCACTATCTAGCCTATGGTGATCTTCTCTCTCGGGGTTTTAAGAGACCCAAAAATCACAGTAAGACAAAATTAAACATTTACTGGAAGACGAACTAGAGCAGTGGTTATCAGCTTCCTAATGATGCGACCCTTTAACACAGTTCCTGACATTCTGTAAAAGTTCTGGTACTTTTATGAACCGTAACGTAAATATCTGTGTTTCCCAATGGTCTCAGGTGACCTGTGAAAGGGCTGTTCAAGCCTCGCCCTCTGCAAAGGCACCAGGACCCATGGGTACAGAACCGCTGCATTGAAGTAATGCATGCAGGAAAAGGTGATGTTGTTAAAGCTTTCCAGAAACTAAGCACCAAGAACCGAAGGTGGCAAGGAAACCGCCCACCTGTCCATCAAGCCACGCCCTACACAGACGACATGCAAATATGGGTAGGATGGGGTCTGTAACCAGAGATGTGCCCTGATGGGCGTGGCTCACCACTTCTCAGACCCTTCTTAACCTCTTCATGGGAGAATGTTTCAAAACGGTGCAGATGTGCTGGCCGAAAAGACAGAAGCTGTCTTTTAACACGCCAGGCTTCAGAACGCATTGTGATTATATCAAAAACTAATTCTCATGTGGATCTAAAATGGGGAGGGGGAGACTTGGAGAGGGTCAAGAGAGGCAGAGGCATTTCTCCCACCTTGGCAGGCGCCTTCAGCAAGGCTGCCAGTTACATGATCCCCACGTGGAGGGCATGCAGTCTCTGACAACTTCACCTGCTAAGCTATTCACAGACCCATCAAACCAAGAGCGACACGGAATTTACTGGTTTTGTAGACTCTCCATAGATAACTTCTTTAGTACTCTCACTAAATATATTATTACTGGCAAACAGCAGCACAAGGTAATTTGTGTCTTACCTATGAATACCTAAGGTTTGGAAATTTTTTTTGAAAACTCTAAAATCCTATTCCCAGAAACTAAGTCTCAAATTCCTAATTTCAACTTAAGCAAGTTCATTTAAAAGTTCCATTGCAATATTTGACCTTAACATAAGCAAGGCACTAACGTTAATATTGTTGAAATATTTAAAAATTGCAATGTCTTTTAGGTAATTTGCTTTTTAAATGGATTTAAAAGAATTGTGCTTTTGGGCATGGTGGCACATGACTTTAATTCCAGCACTTTGGACGCAGAGGCAGGCAGATCTTTTGAGTTTGAGGCCAGCCTGGTCTACAGAGTGAGTTCTAGGACAGATAGGGCTACACAGAGAAACCCTGTCTTGAAAATAAATAAAATAAAATAAAAAAAAGTTTATATTCTCCCACATTTCAGATCCCCCAAAATAAGTCCCATATGGTAAAGATCCAAAATTTCATTATATAAAAATACTAAAAAAACAAAAAGCAGTTCTTTAATTCAATAGTTGGGTCAAAGACATGAAAAGATTAATATCTGAAAATTCTTCTATAAAATAAATCAGCAATTATCGTCCTCAACAAAAACCCATTTCCGTTATGATTTCAGAACAGTGGTGTTCCCTGACAAAGCTGTGCACAGTGGCAGTTACAGAACACTAAGACACAACAACTCAACAGACGCGACAGAAAAGCCTGACTTGCCTTTTTTTTTTTTGGTTTTTCGAGACAGGGTTTCTCGTGTAAAGGAAGAAAGGGAGAGAGAAGAAACCCAGAAGGATTTGTCTGTAATAATAAAGTCATCTTACAGACTGTCTCTAATGAGCAAGCACACCATCTCACAAATGAAACACGTTGACCAGCCCTGGTGTACAAACAATACCCGTGTGAGCATTAGGTAAACCAACCCTGTCAATAAGCAAACGATCACTTCTATTCAAGACATCAGCCAGAAGGACAACCCTTCACATGATGTATGAGGAGGTGCACAGGTACCTTTAAATATACTCCACGGTCACAACCTTAGTGGCCATTCTCTGCCAGCGTGAAAACTGCACCTTAGGGTGTCCTAACTACCCTTTCCTCCAAGTTCCCAGGATGCTGCTGCTGCTGCAGGAACACACTTCTGTCAAATCAGTGTGGAGAGTCGAGCGCTGAAGGGTAAAGATGGCTTCAAAAGGCAAGTCAGAAGCCGGGCGATGGTGGTGCACGCCTTTAATCCCAGCACTCGGGAGGCAGAGGCAGGCGGATCTCTGTGAGTTCGAGACCAGCCTGGTCTACAGAGCTAGTTCCAGGATAGGCTCCAAAGCCACAGAGAAACCCTGTCTCGAAAAACCAAAAAAAAAAAAAAAAAAAAAAAAAAAAAGGCAAGTCAGGCTTTTCTGCGGAATAAGGTCACTCACTTCTGGATGGTTCTGGTCAAGGTGCCTGAAGCACTGTATCTGACAATCTGACACCTGTCTCTTCTTAGAGATCCCCTGACTCAGCCTCCTAATCTCACACAACTCAACAAAATTCTCTTCAGTCCCATGAGCTCTAAAATGAAGAACATACAGTTCTTTCCACTGAACCCAGGAGTATTCCTAATATAATAAAGACTACGGTGAGTCTTGGAGTTGCCATTAGCAATAAAGGAAAACAGGATATGTAGGTCAAGACTAAATCTCACTGACAGGCTCTTAAACGGATTAAGGGAAGTTAGGTGTAAGCCTTCAGGAAACAGGAAAAAACAGGGTAGAAGTGTGTGGGCAGATGTGTCATGATGGAAAACCAGGCTGAGGAGAAGCTGAGGAGGGAAAACATGACTGGCTTGGTTGCCCACAAGAAGGGAGCCTCAAGAATCTAAAAGACATAATACCTCATCCCCAGGTAAGACAACACTCCTCCCCAGGGAGGGGCTACCGGGCTTGCTGAGAATGTAAGTATTAGATAAACTGATCAGGTTGTCAGGGTCTCATGGAGGGCACCCTGGCCTTGAATGCCTGGCCCTCAAGCGCTGGGATTAATAAGAGATAAACACTACTACACCCTGTTGATGTGTTGCTAGGCATCGAGCCCAGGACACGTGCATGCCAGGCAAGCCCTCTACCAATGGGCTACAGCCCCAGCCATTAAATGATCTGCCATTTCTAAGTTGTTTCTTGAAGCCGACTGGATGGTAAAGGACTAAAACGGGGTGGAACTTTTTTTTTTTAAATCTGACTAGCCTATAGAGTTCTTTTAGAGACCACAGACATAAGATAACAAGGAATAAGTTTAGCCCTGGAGCAGAACTAAGAATTGTTTACGATTGAACTAACAGGCACCATCACTTCTGTGTATGCTACCACTGTCTTCGTATAGCTGCTGGCCTACCTCTCTGCGCTCGGCGTCCCATGATGGCCCGAGTGGCTTCAGGGACAGTGTGATTTTTCTCCACTATATTCTATTTTCACTTATTTTTAAGACAAAAAAAAAATCAATGTGTATTATAATCTCAAAAGTCAACTTAATGAGATCTAGAATCACCTGGCAGGTGAGAGGCCTGTGGGGGATCATCTTGATTAGGGTCATTAAAGAGGGGCGCCCCACTCTTGTGGTATGGGATCTTAAACTGTGTAAGAGAAAATGAGGGAGAGGGACAGAGACAGAGAGAGAAGAGAGTAAGCACGGGCCTCGGGCACAATGTGACCAGCTGTTTTAAGCTTTTGCTGCCTCGACATCCCCTCTATAATGGACTGTATCTTCAACTGTGAACCCACACGAACCCTTCCCTCCTTCATTTCCCAGGATGTCTGGGTTACTTTTCTCCTCGGTGCTATGGCAAACGTCGTGAGAGAAGTAAGGCATTCAGTCCATTCTCAGTGGGAGCTGACAGGCATGCCTTCCTGGCATTTTTATAGCTAGGGAAATTGGGAGGGGGTGCTGTGGGACAATGGTCTTGTACTCTGTGAAGTTTTGTCACTTGTGCTGGTTTAATAAAATGCTGATTGGCCAATAGCCAGGCAGGAAGTGTAGGCGGGGTGACCAGAACTGGAGAATTCTGGGAAGAGGAAAGGCTGAGTCTACAGTTGTCACCCAGACACAAAGGACACAAGATGAGAAGGCCTCACTAATAAAAGGTACCAAGCCATGTGACTAACACAGACAAGAATTATGGGTTAATTTAAGATTTAGGAATTACTTAATAGGAAAGCCTGAGCTAATAGGTTAACCAGTTTATAATTAATGTAGGCCTCTGTGTATTTCTTTGGGACTGAACATCTGTGGGACCAGGAGGGACATAAACCTCTGTCAGCATGGGGGGATATCGGCACTCAGGAAATGAGTAGGGTGTTCTGGTACTCAGGAAATGGGGAGATGGGTGCTGATAATCGGGAAGTGGGGAAGGGTGCTGGTGATCAGGAAATGGGGAGAGAGGATGCTGGTACTCAGCTCACTTTCTCCTTTTCTTCCTTTTTATTCAGTCTTGGTCTTTGGCACATGAGATAGTGGCTCTGGTGAGTCTCCTCTCCTGCATTAACCCTACCCGGAAACACACTCAGACACTCAAGATGTGTGACATCCTTGATTTTAAATCCAGTCAAGCTAGGGTCTAGGTAGGCAGCCCAGGCTGTCTTCAGACTGCATTCTCCCTTCGCTAGTCTTGGGCCTCAGTTTCTCGGGGGAGGAATTTTTTTTTTCTTTGAACAAAGCAAATGAGGCGACTCCTTCAAGCCAGCCAGGTGCCGTACATCTGCATCAAGATCCACTGTGACTCAGCATCCTTCCCTACTGTTTCCGGTGTCTACAAAATGCCACCAGGACTTTTTTCATCATCAGGTCAAGCCTTGCGATCTCTCAAATCTCAGTTTAAATGATCATCAAGTTGCAACCCATAACCTCTCCAATTTAATAATGCCCAGGCCCTTGAATTCTCTCTTGACACGTTAACCACACATTTAGACCCGCGTTTAATATGGATTCCCCAAGGAGACCACTGCCCAAAGGCAGGGATTATGACTAACCACCTACTGCCAAGCCACAGGACTTCAGACTCTGGCAGGTATTACTTACTGCATTCATTTTAAATAAAGCCGCAAAGGGCCTTCTCTTTCTCAACTAGGAAGATAGCCACCACACCAACAGCTGATAAAGGGGATGCTGGAATACTGGTTCCATGGATAAAGTCAAATTCTATCTGGGGAATGTTTGAAGAAATAGTTGGAGTCTGGGCTACATAAGGGGAACTATCAAACATCAAATGATCAGAAAAATAAGTGGTCTCCCCAATGGAGAAGGGATAAAAAAAAAATGAAGCAGGCAGGAAGTGGATTAGAGAATATCTCTGCTGTTAGGAGGAAACAAAGGGTTGGTATTCCTTATAATAAAAGAGCTTATTTAAAAAAAAAACAAAAAACACTAGAAACCCAAAAAGGGGGAGGGGCTAAGGGAGTGGACAGTTAAAAGGCAGAAATGCAACTTTACAATGCAAAAACCAATCTCGTTCAAGAGGAGGAAGGTGGAAATTAACTTAGTAGGACCCCCCCAAAGGTTTGCAAACGTATTTTATGACATAGTCGGGTATACCCAAACACCCACTGATGAGAACACTAAGTCATAACTCTCGGGCTGTATCTCGAAGTAGCTAATAAACCTGCACATTCACTTAGCCTCTGACTGCACAAACCCACTTCTAAGCACTGCCTGAAGTATGAAACAGTGAAATTAAAAGCAGCACGCGCGTGCTCACCGCAGTGTACTTCATATTAGCAAAAGGTTAGGAACAACCCAATTCTGATACGTTCAATGAGGTCTTCTGTAGCTGTAGAAAAGATAGCCAACAAACTGGTAAAGAAGAGTGATTTTCAGACTGTATCAAAGAAAGGAAGGTATATGGTACACTCAGTTTATATTAAAAAGAGAGAGAAGAACATAACCTGTGTTAAGTGTTTTATCTTATTTATTTTGTGACCGAGGCCAGAAGAGGGCCTTGGATGCCCTGGAACTGGAGTTACAGGTTGTGGGCTAACTGCCACGGGTTCTGGGAGCTGAACTGAAATCCCCTGAAAGAGCAGCAAGTGTTCCTAACTGCTCAGTCCTCTCTCCAGCCCCACATGTTTATGCTTAAACAAATCAACTGAAATTTTTTAATGGTTTTCTTAAAAGAGTAAAAAATAGGAAGTAACTCCTTTCAATATACCTTGTTTTGTGGGTGTTGTCTTTGGAGCCACAAAACTATTATAGATGACTGCAAAATAACATCTTATAAGTTATTGTGTTTCTAAATAAGTATAGCCAGTTGCTAGCTTAACTACACAGAGGATTATTATGGTATGTCTGAGAGGCATGCCAATGGCTCCCACCTCCTGATATTCACACCCATACACAAGCCCTCCTCTTCAGCATGGAGTGGGTTTGGAGACTTTCCTGGGAAAACAGAGTGCCGCAGAATGCCAGTGTTCACAGCAAAGCAGCCCATCAGCAACAAAAAGGCAACAACTCCGTCTCTGGAGTGTGTTTCTTTCTAAAATGTGGGGTTCCAGCATAATGTATCCATTTGGCCTTTTAAAAAAAAAATGATGGCCTGGTCTACAGAGCCAGCTCCAGGACAGTCAGGGCTATGCAGAGAAACCCTGTCCGAAAAACAAAAATCAAAACCATGATATTCTGATGCAAAAAAACATGCTGAGTGAAATAAGCCAGCCATAGACAGTGAAAGGCTGGTATGACTCCACACAGGAGGCCGTCAGACCCTGAACAGAAAGCAGCGCCATGGGGATGGGCAAATGGAGAGTTACGCCGAATGCGTACTGTGAATCCATTCAATTCAACCAGCTCAACTGAGGGACAGGAAAAGGTTCTGAGGATGGAACAGGGCGATAAATGAGCAACAGTAAGAAATGTGTCTTATGCCACTGAACACGTAAATACACTAAAGAGAAAGAAACAAAATTCTGACCAACAGCCAGGAAGGATTTAAATCCTGCCAAAAGTCACAAGGGTGAGCTGGGATGCACCACAGAAGTTTCTGTGACCCCCCCCCACACACACCAGTTGAAATGGCTGTGGCCCCAGAAAATAGCACCATGGCGGTTTATGAGACGCTCTGGCTAGAAGCACTCAACCAAGCTGCACCCCAAAGAAACAGAATGACACCAACTGTCAGAGAATGATGTTCACTGGGGTAAACTGGGACATTAGGGAAGATTCGGTTACACAGCAACCGATAACTAACGCACCCGATACTTTTGCTAAGCATTCTTCAGGGCATGTGCCCTATGTCTAGAAACATTCACCAATTCCACCCCAGAGGACATGTGAGACAGAGTAAATAAAACATATAATGCCTACAAAAAACATGCAAAAGAATCCAGGGCAGCTCGACTCCATTGGCTGGAGAAAGGACAAACGGTGGCATTTCACACAATCAAACAGTAAACATGGATAAAAGAATTGTCATTCTGCACAACAGAGGGGAATCCCACAGACTCGTCAATCAATGGGGGGCTTCACAGACACCTGCGATGTTTGTTTGTTTCTCTGTATTTGGTTGGTTCGTCTCCCATTGTAGCTATGTGTTCTGCTCAATCCTCCTCCTCTGCCCTTTCTGTCCACAGATACGCTCTGAGTAAACCTCGCATATGAAAAGCCACACGCAGGGCCATGCACTAAAAGCAGCTGACATCACACCCCACTCTAAAGATGTTCGTGGATGTTTCTGCATGAATTCCAATCACCAGGACTGGAAGAAATCATGGAGAACCAAAAGCCAATCAAGTACACACCCCAGGTTCGTGTGTCTGTTACTCTGGACTGTCCGAGCGATTACACTGAGTCTACAAGGAAACTAATAAGATATTTTTAAGATCTGGGAATGGTGCAGGGAGGGCAGAGTCAATTGACTTGGCTAGCAACTGAGGGGGCAAGGCCTGCGCAGAGCGTGAGGAGTAATGCCCAGTAAGCTGGGAACCCCAGCAGAAGAAGAGAAAGAGGAAGCGTTTACTACCCGGTCCTCTCCCTCTACTTCCCAGTCACTTCCATTTGCCATACCTTTCTACCATCACGGTGCTGCTACCGGCAGAAAAGCCCCAGAGCCATCTGACCACAGCCTGATGCCTCTGAAACACAAGTCCAAAGAAATCTCTACTCTCTTTAGGTTAACTGGCTCAAATATTTTGTCATAGCAATGACAAACGACCAGTGCAATTATTTTTATATGTATCATTCACTAATATTAGGTATTATGTTATAGCAGTAAGGCAGTACAGAAAGACTGTTTTAAAGCCTGTTACTGCTACTTTTAGATGTAGTTTAGAAGAAATTACCAAAAATAACTATGGCAGATATAAAAAGAGAGAGACTAGGAAAGGCAGACCAAAGAGCAACCATCTCATGGTTCCCAGCATCCTCTGAAGGGGCAGGCACCAGCCTGACAACCCCTGTTCTGTCCGCAGGACCCACATGAAAGGAGGACATAACCGACTTCCACCATTCTGGTGTGTGTAGGACCCAGCAGGACAAGCTCAACAGAGGCCTGGGTCTCAGTAGTTTTCCCTAAGGCAATACCTGGTTACAAGAAGACCACAAACTCAGCCTACCCAGGCACCACCCAGGAACAGACCATCCAAAGGAAATTCCTAACATTCCAATCGTTGTAGACAGGCTCACCTGCCAGCACACACCCATTGCTTTTCACCAAGACACCCCTAGACAAATGTCAGCCAATCAGGGGTCCTGAATCTTAGAAATCTCTCACCCCTACCTTTGCTACTACAAAAACCCAACCCTAACTGAGCTCAGGGCTCTCCAATTATTTCAATACGTTAGACACAGGGAGAGACGAAGTTTGGAGTTTGCAAACTTGTATAATAAAGGCTGCTTGCTTTTACAAACAGGATCAGTCTCCTAGTTGGTTTTGGAGGGACTCCGTGATCTGGGCATAACACATGTACTCAACCGCATGCAAAATAAACAAACTTCAATTTTTTTTTAAAGTACACATCCTTACCACTTAGAAATGGATGTTGAGGCACAGGGTTTGTAGAAAAGACACCAGACTTGGAAAGGATCCATCTAGAAGCTTTTTCAACCTGGAGCTTGTACTTTACAGGCACTGAAGTAGGCACGCTGGGAAGCTGCAGCGGTGACTCTCCATGGGTGAAGCAGAGTGCAGAATGTCGAAGGCTGGAAGACAGGAACGGGAATGGGTTAGTCCTAACAGCCAGGACTAAACCAAAAGTTCATGGCACTTCAGTTAGCAGCTGCCGTGGGACACGCTGCTGAGAAAATAAGTATCCCAACTGACAACTTGGTCAAGAACGTGCTTGCAAAAAATAAATAAATACATAAAGAAACTGGGCGGTGGTGGCACACACCTTTAATCCCAGCAGGCGGGAGGCAGAGGCAGGAGGGAGGATCTCTGTGAGTCTGAGGCCAGCTGGTCTACAGAGTGAGTTCCAGGACAGCCAGGGCTGTTAAACAGAGAAACCCTGTTGCAAAAACAAAAACAAAAACAAAAACAAAAACAAAAACAAAAAACAAAAAAAAACAACTCAGGGTTAGGAATGTTGCTTAGTGGTAGAGCACCTAGCTGGCATAAGGGGAAAAGCATCTCAAGGCTGGGCAGCAGTGGTGGTGCGCACCTTCAAATCCCAGCTCTCCGGAGGGAGAGGCGAGCAGCTCCCTATGAGTTCCAGGCCAGTCTAATCCCCACAGCCAGTTCCAGGTCAGCCAGGGCCTGTCAACAAACAGTATTTCAGCTCTCTATCTGGAGACACAGGACAATGCAAATTAACCTTCAAGGGCTCTAACTTAAACGGTTCTTTTCCGCCGCTACCGTCTTCTCAAGTATGTTACAATTTAAAGGAAATGCCAGTCATGGCTACTTATTTCTTGAGGAAACGGGGTCAGAATAGTGTTTCTTTGGCTTAGAGACACAGACAGCGTCTGGGAACTTGGGACCTTTCTTCCTACACAGGGGCCCTGAGGGCACAGGTGCTCCCAGATGCTGGGAGTGGTGCCCTCCACTCACAGGGTCTACAATTAACCAGTGACCTCGGAAATGCCACCCTCCACTTACAACTGCGCAGCAGAGAGACAGCTGGATAGCAAGATTAGTATGGGATCGTTTGTAAAAGTAAAGCAGAAAACACAGAAGGATGTGTGAAAAGAGAGGGGGTTATGCATTCCACACAGCTGCAAAACACAGATGCACTGTGAACAGCCATGAGAAGACCACCTGGCTACATGAAACTGGCAAGCAACAGAACACTGTGTTGGATTCTGTATTTAAGAAAATAGCATGTTAAGCTGGGTGTGGTAGCGCATGCCTGTAATTCTAGCATGTAGGGGTGGAGACAGGAGGACCCGGGCATTCTATACAGTGCATCAGATGCCAGCTTAGGCTGCAGGAGACCGTGTCTCAAGTGGAGCTGGTGGTCTCAACAGCACTTAAGTTACATCAGAAGAGGGTCAAAGGATCACCAGAAGAGGACGGTAAGGGGCAAAGGGCTGTCTTATCGTTTGACTTCTGAAACGTGTGTTTCCAACAAAATTCAACTCCAAACAACTTCTCAAAATGAGCTGATTCCTCCAGACTCATAAAGTCACGCACCTCAGGGTCGCCTTTCTGGGGGGAAAAAATGGCTACTTCCCTCCTTGTCCCTCAGGAGGACCCCGGAATCCAACACACTCTGAGTGCCAACTGGATACTGGCACTCCATGCAGCAGTGAGCGGGGCCGCAAACTCTCTTCTGGGCACCATGAAGCTCCCCTGTGGTCCAGGAAGGTACCAAGCCACATTGCTGAGACTGACGAGAAACACAGCCGCTTGTGAACGGGCTCTCTAACATGTTCACAGCACTGACTTGACTCGAGAACTCAAACGCCTACAAAGTTCTACATGCAAATGCTGCTTGTGTTATTTCCAAAACAAACAAAAAACACAAAAAGGTATCTGAAGTGGGGAAAAGTATAAATTATGGTCTACTGGAAGATGCAGCGTACAGTGCACTTAACCTAGAGCTTGTAACTGAATATGATGGATTAACCACAAATCCTTTTAGTGGGGTTGTTGTTTTATTAGTTCTTTGAGAATTTTGTACAATGTGTTATCTCCCTCCTAACTCTTCCCAGATTCATCCTCATTTCCCCAAATCCCTACCTTTGTGTCTTTTTTTTTCTTAAACTTGTCAAGACCAATTTGTGTTGCCCAAATATTTTTCATTGTGTGCCTTCCACTGGAGTGCGGTTGACCTACCAGACAGAAATCTGCCTTTTTCTCTCCCAGAAGCTAAGGACGGGATTTCCGTCCCAACTCTATGGCGGGACTTGGCCTGGCTCAGGCTTTCACATATCTTGTGGACGCTGTCACAACGGCTATGAGTCCCTATGTGCAGCTGCCTGCTGTGTCCGGAAGCTGTAGCTTCCCTGTACTCACCCTCCGCCTCGGGCTATTACTCTACTCCTCTTTCACCACGATCCCTGAGCCCTGGGAGGAAGTATCCGTGTATCCGCGTGTCCGTTCCCTTTAGGGCTGAGCGTTCTGCATTCTGCTGTTTCTGGTGACTTAGCAAATTGTGGTTCTCTGTGTTAATCACTATCTACTGCCAATAGATGCGTCTCTGTTTTTACTCTGTCCCTGAGCCGCTCTGATAGAGTATAAAATTTCTAAACAAAAAAATAAATAAATAACCCAAAGATTTTAAAAAAGAACGGGATGAATGAAAGAGGCAACCTTTGGGCTGGAGAGATGGCTCAGTGCTAAGAGCACTGGTTGCTCTCCCAGTGGACCTGGGTCCAATTCCCAGCACCACATGTGGCTCACATCTATCTATAACTTCAGTTCTGGGGATTCTGACACCCACACACAGACATACATGCAGCCAAAACACAAACATAAAATAAAAATAAACTAATAAAAAAGAAGCTCCTCAATAAGAAAAGAAAAAAAGAGGCAATCTTTAGTAAGATAAATTTAATGTAGTTTCAAAAACAATATGCAGAAATGTTACTAAGCAAAAAAATAAAACTAAAATTTAAAAATTGGTGTATTCACTAATATACATAGTGCGTTACAGTAGACATGTAATAGACATATAAAGTGCATGTATATTCAATATATACAAATATATTCAACATATATAGTAGACATTTGATGTTTGTTGAATTGTTACTAGTAGCAAGGGTTCTTCTGAGGGAAATCACGGATATACAATGCCAAAATAAGTTTAAAATATGAAAGGAAAATACTTTTATTTCTAGCCAGTGGCGATGTTTCACTTATGATCAGCTGATCTGGTCTGTCACCTGGGTACCCTGTCCCTTTAAGACACAAGCCACGCCCCCTCCCAGCCCCTCCCCTCCCTCCGATGGAAGCAGATGCCCTGCTTCCTTCCTGCTGCCTGTGGTCTGCTCTCTGTGTCTTTCCATCTTCCCATCTCTCTCCCTCTCCCCATCCCTTGACTCCTTCCCTTCATAACCCACTGGATAAACTCTAGACTTACTCTGCATGATGTATCTGTCTGTCTCTCACCGGCCGCGGTCCCCCACCCACCAAGGTGATCCCCCCTCCCCAGGCCTGGGATCACCAGCCACTACCCCACGTGGGACCACAGCCCCTCATGGGGCTGGCCTTCCCACCTTATGTCTTTAAAAAAGAATAACAGTTTCTCTTCCATTTTTCTCCAAACAGTTGTTGTTATGATGATGAACAGAAAATCCACTCTTCGATGTAAGAAGGAAGGTGCTAGGATGGACGTCTGTGCCGCTCCCAAATTCACATTCTGATCCACTAACTCAGTAGAGGACAGACTTTCAGGGGAGCCAGGTCATGAGGGTGGGGTCCCCGGAGTGGCAATGCTACTGTCTCTAAAGACACAGGAGAGCTTGCTTCCTTTATCTACCAAACCAGGAAGTGGGCTCTCTCCAGATACCAGATCTGCCTTGACCATAGGCTTCTCCACCCCCAGGGCTTGACTCAGGAATATATGGCATTCCACTGCCACATTACGTGCCAACTAAGGCTGATGGCACTAGGCAACAAGAACATGGCTAAAATCCTCACATACCACTAGTGGGAACAAAAAGTCAAAAGAGCAATTCCAGAGAAATCTATATGATCTCCAAAGGATAAACACCACCCAGGAATTCCACTAGTGGGGTTACAAACACAAAATGAAAATATATACCCCCACAAAATGCATGGTCATCATACCCTTTTATGCAATTGCCAAGGGTGGAAATAACCCAAACGTTACCTACTAATGAATGGTCAACTGAGGTTTGGGTACCTGCTGAAGTATTACCCTACCACAGGAAGAAACAATGTACTGATATGTGTTACACAATGGATGGTCTGTAAATATACTAACTGAAACAAGCTGATGTCCAGAGCAGACAGATATACACACAGAGAAAAATAGATGAGCAGGCACCTAGGAACCGAAGCAAAAGGGGGATGATGAAAACACAATAATCAGCTGTGGAGATGCAACTGTCTGTGAGTTCACAGTAGCCGCAAGTTGTAGACTTTAAGTTGGTAATTCATAGTGGTATGGGAACTGTTATCTCAACAAAACTGGTTCTCTCTTAAAAATAACTATACTCAAACTTATTTATCAATAACTCAGTATCTACCCCATCATTTGCTATCTTGCTCCTTTATAGCCTGGGAAAGTCTTGGGTCTAAACGTAACACCAGAATCCTGCCAGCCATAAGAGCAAGGAGAGCCAAGGCTTCTGGATTTCAGCCTCCTGAAAGGCTACTGGAGTCAGAGGGTCCAATGCATTTTTCTCCTAAGAGAACTACATGCCAGCCAGGAAGAAAATTTGTCCTATAATCTGCTCAGGTCAGTGTCTTTATTCTAATTATGTAATTTAGTCAAGTATTACACATCAAGAATGAGAGTGAAAAGAAAATGTTTTGTCTCTAAAAATGAACTTTTATGACCTAAAGGAAATCACTCTAAAACACATTGTACAGAAAATGCCCTGACTGTATTTCAAAAGATTAGCAAATTTAAAATATTTATATATCTAGTTATAAAGTGTTTGAAGTATGTACTTTCCAACTTATTTCAAACAAGTTTCCTTTTCTTGGGTATGTGTCTGTGTGTGTCTGTGTATGTCTGTGTGTGTCTCTGTGGGTGTGTATCTGTGTCTGTATGTGGTGTCTGTGTGTTTGTGTGTGCGCGCGTGTGCGCTCACATGAATGATTATGCATGTGCATGGAAAAGCCTGAACGACTTGACTTTGGTGTCTTCCTCAATCTCGTCAATTTACTCCCTGACACCGGTTTCTCTGGGTCAAGAGCTCTGTGCGCCCTGCCTGCACGAGCTCACAGCTCTGAGGGGTCCCTGCCTTTGCCTCCCAGGTCCCAGAATGACAGTGGTCCACACCTTCCCTACTCTGAAAAGGGTGCTGAGCACCAAACTGTGATCCTCACGGTTGCCTGGCATGCACTTTATCCTCAGAGTCATCTCCCCAGCCCCTTAAATAATAAGTTTTCTGCTAAATAATCAACTGCCAGCATATTAGGCTACAAATATTATATGAGAATCCTACTTGGTCTCTGCCCTCCCTTCTTTAAGGGCCTTACTGTATCCCAAGCTTTGCTTCCTAAGGCACAGTACGGCCAGCGATGCCTACCAGATAGCAGGGGACAGCACTGTCCTCCTGGGAGTCAAGATTGTAATGAAAAAGACAAAACCACCAACCTATGTCCCCAATGTCCTCTCAACTCCGCTTCATACAAATATGTCCCACACAGTCCTGCACCTACATCTGCCAGCCCCTTTCTGAGATTTGGAGTGTCCTGCCTTTGTGTCTATGAACTGAAACACTTCTAAAAATGTTTTTAAAGTAGAAAGCCACTTACCCACTCGAGAGCCTTTGGTTTCTCAACTGCAAAATGAGAACAATGCCTTTAAGGGCTATTTCATGAAGCTTCCAAAGGACTGTAGAAGTACCCTGAGGATTGTTTGGTATAAACTTAGAACAATCGCTGGCAGGTGTCACTCAACACTTCTGCATTGTTGTTTCGTGAGCACAATGAGAACCCAAGAAATATTTTCTCAATTGACAGAACAATAGAAAATGCCTTTGCCAGCCACCAAAGAGCACCTCGGAGAAGGAAAGAGAATTTCCAACAGAGCTTTCATCTTGTGGGAATCTCACAGACACACTATGGCAGAACCCACTACTTGATGGCTCTTGATTCACTGACACATATAGAAAACGCGAAGGGGTGTGTGTGTGTGCTTGCTGTGATGGTCATGACATGTCCTCTGCCGTCCTGTTTGTTTCCTAGCGCACACAGGATATTCACACCCATGTCCAGTCACCACCATCATCGGACTCAGGCTCTCTCTGCATCTTGCAAAACTCAGTACCCGTGACACAGTGATGCCCCATTACCCTACCCCGGCCTCTTCCAGCCGCCCACCCACTTGCCATCTCAGCGAACTGATGACCTGGTATCTCACACCACTGGAATCACAGCTACCTGCCCTCTGGGGGTCTGGCTTATTTCACCAAGCACAACGTCTTCAAGGTTTATACTTGTTACTTTGCTTTTCAACAAGATCTTCAAGCCCACTCAAGGACATGGCTTACGTACACTGTAACTGACGTATATTGCTGGCACTGCCCCGAAGATCTGGATGACTCAGACAAAAGGGGGGGGCATATCCCTCACTTGGCTGTGGGCATTGTGCCAGGTACTCTGGTAGGTGCGTTTCCCACGCCTCTTAATTAAGCCCACATAACTCTAAGGAGGTAGTTACTGTGACTCTCAATCAACAAAGAGAAGAGGGGTTCTGAAGAACTGCAATGTGAGCGAGGCCACTGCTTCCCATCCCGTTTTCATGGTGGAGCGTTTATCACCAGCTGACCCAAGCTTGTTCACATTTATGTATTCCATTCCGCAACTGCCTGCATGGAAAGCCGCTGTTACTTTACCCCACCCACGGTGGGCAGGGTGGAGATCAGAAGACAAATCAGCACAGACCGAGTGACGTCACACAGGGAATGTGTCACGTGTCTGTTACACACAGGTGCTCTTTGAGTACCCACATCTCCACCATCCGGAGGTCACAAACAGATGGCAAAAGTGTGTCTATGCACTGCACAGCTTACAGCCCAAACGTCCCCGCTGGCCCTTCTCAAACTCTCGTCCATGAATGCTTTTCTTAGATGCTCAGAAAGCGGATGGCATCATTACTGCCAGACATATTTAGGGTTTGTTCCTGGATACAGATTCAGAGACCATAAAACACAAAGAAGATTAAAAGCCTAGTCCAGAAATCCAGTGTTTTAGAAAGGCAAACATAAACCTATCACATCCCTGGTTTTCTGAGATTTTTTTTTTTTTTTTTTTTTTTTTGAGACAGGGTTTCTCTGTATAGCCCTGGCTGTCCTAGAACTCACTTTGTAGACCAGTCCGGCCTCAAACTCACAGAGATCCACCTGCCTCTGCCTCCCAAGTGCTAGGATTAAAGGAGTGTGCTATCAACACCCGCCTAAATTTTTTGTTTTTAAACAAATTACTTGAAGACTCTCTTTTTTAACTCAGGGTGACAGATCAGACTGTATATATACACCTCACATACATTTCTTACATTGTTATGGTTTGAATCTGAAATAGCTCCCAGGAGCTCAAGTTTTGGACTTTTGTTCTCCAGTGGGTGGTGTTATTTGGGGAGGTTGTGGGGTCCTTAGGAGATGAAGCCTAACTTGAAGAAAGAAATCACTAGAATTGGGCCTCACGGGGTCATAACCTGGCCCCTGGCCCCTGTCAAGCTCTCTGATTCCTGGTCCGCTGTGATCCAATCAGTCCCTGCCATAGACTCTGTGCACCATCAACTGAGCTGCTCCTCCCTGCCTTCTCCCCCCCCACCCATGATGGACTGCAACCCTCTGAATGTGAGTAAAAGTAAATGTTTCCATTTCAGGTTGTGCTCACAGCAACGGAAAAGCAACTGTGTAAATAATACTACATACGCAAAAGTACGCATTTTTCCCCTTTTCCTTTGGACTGAAGCGTCCCATGTCGCCCATTTTCTTCCTTACAGTTAACTAAAAGTCTTTATTACTTTTGAAAGTCATTAAAAACTAAATACGTACTTGTAACTCTCTCAATGTATCTTTCTTCCTAAGCTAATGATGTGAACTACCTCTAGAATTTAAAATGGTCTGCAAAAAAGCTGGGTTTTTCTAAGGGCTTCCAGTAGATCCCTGCTTACAATCGAAGTCTGCATGTCCCATTAAACTGTTGTTTTCAGAAAGTAATTTCTTTTGATCACAGTATGAAAAATGCTAGTCAGTTGAAAGAAAAAAAGTACTGTGTTCACAAAATAACTTTATCCTCATCCATGCAAGAAGCCAGCGGTTTCCTTTCTGTGGGAAACAATAGGCCTTGGGAAACACATTCCCTGCTAAACGTCTTTGGCATTTTCCACACACAATTGGTTCAACTTCCTAATAATCCCCATTTACCAGAAATGTGAAAGATAAAATCACGATACACAATGGGACTACGCAAGCCAAAAGGAGATAGAAAGAAAATCGCAAAGGCTCCCTGAAGAGAGCCAGGGGAGTCAATACTCCCGAGCCAACACAAACATCCCCCAGCTAACCTTTAAGTCGAGAATGGTAGCCTCAAGGTGACAAAAGTCTCATTGCTTTCTTCCTTCTGAAGGAGGAGGGTCACACCCATGAGCACACCCACATCTTCTAACATTCCCTCTACCCTGAGTGGGGGAAGCCCCTCAGTTACTTCAGCATTTTTGTCTCCTTCTAAGATAAAAGCCTCCAAACAGTGGTCTCTCTTTAGTACTTCATCCTCTCCTTCTCAGTACCCTTCACCCATCCTGACTGTACTCCCAGGAGCCACTGTTCCCCAACGCTCTCCACAGCTCCTGAAACTTGGGTCAGAATCCAACCCGAATCTTCAGTGCACTCAAAAGCAGCGTGTCTCCCTCCATATCTTAAAACACTCTCTCCACTTGGACCATGAGATGCCACACGCTATCCTAGCTTTATTTTGCTGTTTTATGAGACAAGGATCTTGCTGTGTGGATCATGCCTTAGCCTCCAGAGTACTAGGATCCGCCATGGAGCGCTGTTTTCTTCCTCTCCCCAGGCGCCCTTCCTCCGCTTCAGTCCCCACCCTTCTGCCCACTGCTGTTACCTCCAAGGCCAGCTCCCCAGAGGGCTCACATTCAAATCTGGCTATGCCAGTACAGAGCTGCTATCTGGGACTCAGGCCTCCCTCTCCTCCGACACCAGCCTCGCAGATGCACTGTCCACTGGACTCACCTAAAGGATCCCAAGCTCAACTCTTCCTGTACCCAAACCTTTGCCTGTCCCTCCTGTGGTGCTTAGGTGCTTGGCAAACACAGCCATGGTTCCTCGAACAGTACTTCTCGCAGCCCTGACATTAAATCAGCATGTTTCCCACACCTGGCCATTTCTCTCCGCGGCTGCTGCTACCTCCGTCACTGCCACTGTCCTCTCTGGCTCAAACCCATGCTTAACAGTGTTTCACAGACATGAGGAAACACATGGGCTCTCTTTCCCCTACTCTAGCCATAGCCAGCTTTCCAGTTAAAACAAATTTCCACAGGACGCGCCCGCGCACATGATCCCTCCATTCATCCAGACCATGCAAATGCCACCTCCCCAAAGAGGCCTCATGGACACCCCTATGCAAACTAACTACTGCCCCCCATGTTCTCAATAACTTGATTTCTCTACAGTGTCTACACTTGCCCCCCCTGATGAGGCAGACACTCCCAAGACGGCCATTAACCACTATTTCCTTACTCCAAGGACTCAATAACCAATCATTGCTTAGGTAAACCCTGCCGGTGATGACACTAACTCTGAAAACATCCAGTGTCTTGCTAATGTTTTACTCAATAAAATGAACACTGAATATCAGCAAAGCCCTGCATTTCCATTTGGCTGCTCTTGAAGCGCACTAGGCGGTGGTACAGAGAAACCGCAGAAGAGCTGAAATCTTCACTGCCACTGTGTGCCTTTTCTCCCATGCTGAGAGATGCAATCCCGTATCTCCAGAAGATGATATATCTTCAACTGGCTCCTCTCTTCCTATGCAGTAACTCAATCAAGCCACATGCAAACAAGCTTTAAAGGGAGACAAGAAATCCTCAGAGGATGACCTAAGGTAACCTTGTTTCCTGTTCCAATGCCTGCCCCAGTGACTGCCACAAAAGAAAATATCCAAGCAGCTTAACAATTAGAAAGGGAGAATGCCCCCACTTTGCGCCTAATGTTGAGTTTGTTGGGGTTTTTATTGTTATTGTTTGTTTTCACATTTATTTATTTATTTATTGGGGGCCGGGGGTGCACATGCATGCCATGGCATAGGTGTAAGAACAAATTTTGATTCTCTCCTCCCACCATGTGGGTTCCTCAGGATCCAACTCAAGTCCACAGGCTCGGCAGCCAGTGCCCTTAGATGCTGAGTCACCCACCTCACAGGCCCCCAAATCATTAATTTCTACAAAAGTACAAAAAAGAAAGAATAAGGAGGGGGGAAGGTAAGCTCCGCACCCGGGCCAGGCAATTGTTGTCTGCTATGGTCTGCCAGCCTCCTGCCAGTTCACACCGCTAAGATGAGCCCCCAAAGAAAACAGTCCGAGCCCAACCCCTCTCTCCATTGAGTTTGTTAAGCTAAGTATAGACTGTGATCTTCAACTGATGCGTTTAGCCCTGAGAGAAAGGCGAGAAGTAATTCCAGCTTCCTCACAGCCAAGCCATGGCACAGCTGGGGCAGTTCACCAGCTCTAGTCAAGCTGTGTGAGGGACACTCACTCACCATGTGAGGAGAGGGCTGGTACAAGGAAAAGACCAGCAAATGTTTAACTCAGATAGAAGTTGCCCTCAAAGGTGTGAAGGTAAAAACATCTGCTTTCTAAGGCAGCTGTTCCTTTGGGGGATGATCAGGATGGTGATTAAAACCCCAAATGGGGGCTGGAGAGCCGGGGACTGCTCTTCCAGAAGACTTGCCCCACCACACACCTGGCGGCTCACAGCTCAAGTCCCAGGGGACCCAACACCCTCTGCTGGCCTCCTCAGGCACCAGGCACATGCATGTTGCCCAGCCATACATGCAGGCAAAACATCCATACACAATAAGATTAAAAATAAATAAATAAAATAAATGAACGGATGGATATGCAAAGGAGGGCTAGGAAGGGGCTCAGGAGAACCAGAGTGCTTGCTCTCCATGTCAAGACCTGGGATGGCTCAGCTGGTAAAGTGCTTTCCATGTAAACAGAGGGCTTGAGTTTTAGAGGCCCAGCACCTACATAAGAAGCTGAGTGCTGTGGTACACCGCTCCAATCCCAGTTCTGGGGAGGTGGAGAGATGGTCCTGGAGCTCACGGGTGAGTCCTGGGTACTGAGAGAGACCCTGTCTCAAAAATAAGGTTGACAGCAACTGGGAAAGACACCCAGTATTGGCTTCTGGCTTCCATATATTCAAACACACACACACACATATACATACAGACATACACACACACATATATACATACATATATACGTAACACAAACACCAAGTTAAAAACTTAGCCAAAGGTTTGTAAATGTTAGTGATCAACTATAAGGTGACTCTTGGTACCATCTCTTTCAGTGTTGCTGTTTTCTGGGAGGTTCCTGTGGGAATACATTATTTCATTACATAGCAGATACTGACATAATTGGATTGTGCTATCCAGCAAATAACACCAAGGCCAGCTAGCTAGGAGTCCCAAGCTGGTCTACAGCAGGGAATAACTGAGAATATCCAACTACATCTACTGTCATGAAGACAATATTTTCGATGAGAAGGAGGTCTAGGAGCCAAGGCCTGGGGTACCTAGCATGAAGAAGAATAAGAACCAGGGAAGAAAGCCGAGGAGAAGCCAATGACAGTCAGAGGCAATCCTTGACAGTGTGGAGTTCTGGAAGCCAAGTATTTCCAGCTAATATGGCTAGGGTTTGTCACTCTGACAGGTTCCAAAATCACCTGGGAGACAAGTCACCAGGCACACCTGGAAGTCTCTGATTGTGACTGGCAGATCACCTTGATTAGATGGGAAGCCACGCAAACTCAGTCTAACAGACAGGGAAGCTCATGGCTGAATGGTCTAAGGCTGGTCCACATTACAGCTTCTCCCCAGAAGGGTGGAAGGACAAAGGCGCCCTGCCCTCCGCCACAATTATTCCAACTTTTCTGTCAGACCTCTCAAAAACACCTGTGTGGTGGCTGGTTTTATATGTCCATTTTGGGCTAGGCATGGTGCCAAGGTGATTGAACACATGTTTAATATCAGATTAATATATAAATTAGTGGACTAAGGAAAACAAACTGAGTAATTCCGATTACTCAGAAGGCTGACTCAAGAGTTTCACAAGTTTAAAGCCAACGTAGAAAAGATATGAAGACCCTTATCTCAAAACAGGCAAACAAAACCCAACAGCCTCCAAACTGGGTGAGCTACATCCTATCAGGTAAAACCTTGAATGGAAAAACTCCAATCTTTCCAGAAGACTGGTAAATTTGGCCAGCAGACCAAATTACAACTCCTCTCTGGGTCTCCAGCCTGCCCGTCTACTCTGCAGACTTCAGACTTGCCAAGTCTCTACAACCACGGAGCCAATTCCTTAAAATTTAAGAACTTCCAAACACTCTCATGTCTGTCTGTCCTCCTCTACCTGCATGGACGTGTGTGTGTGCATGTAAGTGCATATGTGCATGCACGTACGCATGCGCGCGCACACACACTGACTTCATAGTTTAATTGCTCTAGCAAACACTCACTAATACAGTCCAAATTAGTTTCCAAGAAGGATTTTTGCAACTAACCAGACAATATGTATACTAAGAATATGAAGAGAGTCTATGGCTCAATCTCTGAGACACAATAGAAATTAGTAAGTAGGAAGGAGAGATGACCGCTGATGAGTAAGGGATGTCTTTAGGGGAGGATAAAAAAGTTCTCAATGTTTTCAAATTTAGGGGTAATATAAATGTTCAAAAGCCCATTGGAGGGCATGCTTTTTAAAAGATTTATTTATCTTTGGGCGTATGAGTGTTTTCTCTGCATGTGCACCACGTGCATGCAGTGCTCAGGGAGGTGAGAGACGGGTACTCGATCCACTAGAACTGGAGTTACAAGTGCGTGAGACACAATATGGGTGCTGGGAACCCTGAACCCAGGTCCTCTGTAAGAGCAGCAAATGCTCTCAACGGCTGAGCCATCTCTCCAGCCCTGGATGACATACTTTTAAAGAGTAGTTTTATAGTACATGAATTACACCTCAATAAAGTTGCTGTATACAAGGAAGGAGAAGAGGAAGGGAGGGAGGAAGGAGGACGGGCCTGTGAAACTAACAAGCATCATAAATAAGAGTGGCAAAATGTCAGCCCCTTCATAAGTTAATTAGTGTTTACATGTTCAAAGTCATTAAGTTATATAGAGAGCCTCAAAGAATCTTAGAGAATAGAATAACAAAGAAAGCCAACAAATTAGTTACATGTGCCTGGTTTTAAAAAACAAAAAATCAAAGACTGCAGAACGAGGAGTTACATAAAAGCTAAGCCGTCTGAGAGAAGAGCTGCAGGGGCATCCTCTGGATGCCAACATGCGGCAGAGAGACAGGAAACCCACGGTAAGACGCCAGCCTGGGCAACACGGTGTGTCCCCCAAAAGCACGTAGAAATGAAAACTATCATGCACACACACTACGTCGAGAGTGTGTGCTTTTACCTAAAAGTGAAACAACTGTGGGACGTAAAAACTTTGACTTGCATAATTCTAACGTCCATCCCACACTTCGGCTAATTACAGGGATCATTCCAAACAGTGGGAGCTTCTCACTATCCTTACCACAATGTGCAAAAGGTTAAAATATTAATATGCTATGAAATCCTCAATAGCTCCAACCTACACGGTAAGAACTGTGTGGTAAATAATATAAAGAAATTGTTTTGTGATGTGTTTGGTAGCAGTGGTGAACCTCGTTGCCCTCCGAGAGATACTTTTAAATGATAACGCATTACAAACAGTGCACACAAACATATATACACACTCAGCACACACAGATATACAATACAGAGTGGAGACAATGGGTAACGGAAGAAACAGGAAGTTAAAACACAGAGAAAAATCTGGTATGGCAACATCAAAAAGAAAAGTGGGTAAGTGTGGAACGATGAGAGTTAAGACCTGATTTTGCGAGAACCAAATCATGATGAAATTGGGATGTGTGTGTTCAGGGATCTGGACCGACAGCAACAGAGAGCTTTTAGTTGGGCCAGCGGTACCAATCACAGTCAAGTTTTAGAAAGTCACTCTAAAGTGGCAGATAGCAGAGGAAGGAGAGACTTCTAGACAGTATTCTAGGTGCCCATGCTAGCTAGAATGACGAGGGAGGGAAACAGACCGAGGGACCCGGAGATGACCGATTAAAAGAGAACAGGCAGAAGCAGAGAATTCTTGGTGTCAGGGAGGACATTAAAATCTACAGTCATTTAAAAAGAGGCGATTCAGGGTTGGGGATTTAGCTCAGTGGTAGAGCGCTTACCTAGCGAGAGTAAGGCCCTGGGTTTGGGCCTCAGTTCAGGAAAAAAAAAAAAAAAAAGAGGCACTTCTGAATCAAGTACATTGTCGGCTAGGAACTACAAGTACTGAAGAGAATTAAATTTATAAGAAATCGTGAAGAAAATTGAAGAATTTGAATGATGTCAACACAAAAGAAATTAGGTTTGAGCTGATGGATATGCCAGCTAGCTTGAGCTGACCATCGTATATTAAGTATCTAGTGAAATGTCAAGTGGTACCTCCATAAATACCCACGTAATTACAGGTGCACACATACATGTATGGGGCATGCATGTGAACCAGCACACACATGAAGGTCAGAAGACAGCTTGCATAAGTTGGTTGTCTTCCGCCACGTGGGTCCTGGGGATCAAACTCAGGTCACCATGTCTTTTCGCCACGGAGCCATCTGACCAGCCCCATCATTATGTTTTAATGTAATATATTCATTTTGTTTGATTATTTTCTTGAGACAGGATCTCAATGTGCACTTTAGGCTGACCTCAAATTTATCATCTTCCTTCCTTAGCTTCATGAATGTGCTACTATGCCTGCTTTAAGGAAAAAAAAAAAAAAAAACCAGTGTCTTGATATGGAACCTAGGCTGGTCTCAAACTCACAAGGCTCTGGCTTCACATTCCTGACTGCTGGGATTTCAGAAATGCACCTTATCTGCTGTAAGTGGATTTTAAATCATGGAGAATTTTTTTTGTTTTTGTTTTTTGTTTGTTTGGTTGGTTTTGGTTTTTTTGAGACAGGGTTTCTGTGTTGCTTTGGTAACTGTCCTGGAACTAGCTCTTGTAAACCAAGCTGGCCTTGAACTAACGGAGATCTGCCTGCCTATGCCTCCCAAGTGGATTAGAGTAGATTAAAGACGTAACGCAAAGGTACACATATTACACTGGTGTTTTCCCCCACCGTGGGTACCCAAAGTTAGGAGGCACAGCAAAAGGAACTGGATGGCTCCAGTACTGACTGGTCTAATTTGAACAAAGAACAGAGAAAAGGCCAAGCAGTGGTTTTAAAACAGGTCTGCAGATTCTCTGATGCTCCTGGGAAGGAGGGGGACCCTTTACCCGTCCCCTTCACTGAGGCATAAGTGAGGTCCGCTCTGAGGGACAGCAGAAAAGGCCACACTTAGCAACTGACAGTCCTCCACAGGAGTCCTGCTCTTCAGAGTCCAGCCTGTGAAGAAACCACCGGAAGGGACTGCTTAGGAGTCCCAGTTGTGTGAATCTTCCCAGGCCAGTACCATCTGAACCACCCGCCCTTCTGTCTTGCAGGCAGCCTCAAAGGGAATCTAAAAGAGGAAGGCCTGGCTGAGCTGAGGAAACCTTATATCCGTGAGCAAAATAAAAAGACTGTTGTTTCAAACCATGGCTTTTAGGTGGGTTTCCACAGGGCAGTACTGATACCACAGAAAGGTCAACTGCCGAACCAAAAACTCCTCCCCTGACCCGACAATGGGGGGAGAGCTGGTGAGAGCTCACGTAGGGAGGGAGACAGAAAAGATGTCAGTAAGCGGGGGGCAGTGTGGATACAAGAGGAAGTGAAGGAAAAAGGATCCTGAGTTTCCTGTCACAAATATACAGCACCCCCCTCAAAAAAAAAAATTCAATGGAGAAAGTAAATAGCATCCCTGATTTCTAAGTCATATGTGGAGAACTTCAAAACTCACCAAAACCTGACAATGCTGGAGCTCACTTTATTTTATTTATTTATTTATTTATTTATTTATTGGTTTTTCGAGACAGGGTTTCTCTGTGGTTTTGGAGCCTGTCCTGGAACTAGCTCTTGTAGACCAGGCTGGTCTCGAACTCACAGAGATCCGCCTGCCTCTGCCTCCTGAGTGCTGGGATTAAAGGCGTGCGCCACCACCGCCCGGCTGGAGCTCACTTTAAAGGGTTGCTTTTTTTTTTTACTTTATTCAAATTTCTTCGTATATTCTTCAGATTAAAAACAGCTCATATCCTTCTTCCTGACGTCTAGATGTGGCTGATATCTCAGAGCATCTCATTAAGCAGCAGATAAAACACATGAATCAATGAAGAACCGTCCTCCCAGCATCTTCCTCTGTGCTGAGGTTCTTGCCAAGAAGCAAGGGGCCCCTCAGCTGCCTCAAATTCCAGCTGTTTCCACCCCATCTGAAAAAGTCTTGTTTACATCTTGGACTGCCATTCAAGCAAGAGGGAGACACTGTTTCAAAGTTTGTTTTTTTTTAAAAAAAAAAAAGTATTATATTGTATTTTAAAGACTAGTCATCTCATTAATAAGTGACTCATATCAAAAGGAGATGCTAACCGCTGGAGCCAAAGCTCAGTGGGTAAAAGTGCTTGCTCTAAACGTTTCAGGAACAGGGTTCAAATCTCCAGCACTCATCTAAAATCTGGAAACATAGCATAAGCAAGCATCTGCAAGCCCCAGAGTCCCTGCAGAGAGACAGGAGGCAGAGAATCCTTTCTCCCCATGGCCATGGGCTAGGGAGCCTGCTGTATGCAGGGGAACAACAGAGACCCTGTCTCAAAAGGCAAGGACCAACACCCGAGGTTGTTCTCAGACCTCCATATGCATGCCACACACTGCGGCAAACATGCACCCACATTCATAGTTTCTCTCCCCTCCCCCTCCTCCTCCTCCTCCTCCTCCTCCTCCTTTCCCCCCTCTCAAATAAAGGACCTTCTAAAGAAGTATGTGCAGATGTGAACATTCTTAAAGACAACACAGAGGAAGGACTGGGCATTCACTCATTCAGATTACTAAGAACCAATTATCCTGCCTTGACCCATTCTCCCTTCCTTAGCAATAGGCCACTCGAGTTTCTGCTACTGACATGGCTGTCTACCCAAACGTTACATTTCCCAGCTTTATCTCTGGCGGGATAACCACGTGCTACTCAGGAGGATATGAGAAACACGGTGGGCCATTCTAGAAAAGCATGTGTCCTAGTTTGGATTCTATTACTGTGACAAAACACTGACCAAGAGCAGCTCAGGAAGGAAAGGGCACCTTCCATTTTCAGTTCAGCATTTAGGGAGGGAAGCGCAAGAACCAGGAGTCAGGAACTAAAGCAGAAACCATGAAGGAGATGCTGCTCACCAGCTTGCTCCAGGCTCATAGTCTACCTTTCTTTTTTATTTTATTTATTTGGTTTTTCAAGATAGGGTTTTTATGTGAAGCACTGGCTATCTTGGAACTGGTTATATAGACCAGGCTGGCCTCTAACTCAGATCTACCTGCCTCTGCCTCTCAAAGTATGCACCACCCCAGGCCAGCTTACCTTTCTTATAGAGCCCAGACCCACCTGCTCAGGAATGCCACTCCACCCACAGTGGGCTGGGTCTTCCCACACCAATCAGCAAGCAGGAAAATGTCCCAGAGATGTGCCCACTGGAGGCACAGGCCAATCTGATGGAGGCAACTCCTCAGTTAAGATTCCTTCTTCCATCTCCTGAATAAACTGGGAGCATGGGGACCATGTGAGATGGTAGAAGAGGAGGGAAGAGGAAAAGGGGGGAGCAGAGAAAAATACATAGCTCAATAAAAAAAATGTAAAAAGGAATGAAAATAAAATCAGTTAACTCCTGGAAAAAAAAAAAAAGATTTCTTCTTCCAAGGTATGCCTAGGTCCGTGTCACGTTGGCAAAACAAACAGTGACAGATTGTATGTGTGTTGCTAGCCTGGGCCTCTTCCTTCCTCCTCACCAAACACTAGAACTTCCAGGTGAGAAAGACACACATGGACTCCATCAGAGTCTTCCCATCCAGGTCTGGCCCACACACGGCTTATGCAGCTGGCCACATGGAAAACACATGCCTGTCTCACTCAAACCACGCACATACATAACACATATGTAACACCAGCTAGGCGTCAGGCATTGCCACGGCAGTGGAGATGTAGGAGGAGCATGAGAAACGAAGACCCCTACCCTTCCTGTAGCTAACACCTGAAGAGCAGGAGTCAGTAAATCATAGGTAAGTAGCTGGAGCGTAAGAAACTGGGGAAAAAAGAGAAAGCAGGAAAGAATCATAGCAAGCAGGAGCTACGGTCACCCTTACACGGGAATTTACAGGGAAGGTGATGCGAGGCAAGGGCCAGAAGATTCTAGCATAGAGAGACAAGACATGCCAGGGCCACTTGCAGGGCTCACTGCAGCTACTGTTGGAACCCTACAAAGAGGGACAGAAGCACCGAGGCAGGCAGCCTTGCGGCCAGCGGTTCTCTGTGATTGAAGCCTTAGCGCAAGTCTTGCCCTTCAGCGGGAGAAACTACTCTCTGATTCAGCCAGCCCAGCTATTCAGGCTTCCCTAGAAACAACCAGGCCCGGCGGCGGTTTCCTGGGCAGTGCTGCTCAAATGACCCCACAGGTACGGTGGTCAGGGTAGGTCTCTTCTGCTGGAATCCTGAAGTTATGCCCAAGGACAGTCACTGAGGGTAAGGACTTCAGCTGGGCGCTAGACTCACACCTAGTGAGCTCAAGGCCAGCCTGGGCTACAGAGTAAATTCTAGGATAGCTAGGACAGAGAGATTCCTTCTCAGATAGACAAACAAGACAGATGATAGATGGGTGGGTGGGTAGACGATAGGTAGGTTGGCAGGTAGGTAGGTAGATAGATAGATAAGATAGGTAGGTAAGTAGATAGATGATAGATCATAGGTAGGTAGATAGATAAGATAGGTAGGTAGGTAAGTAGGTAAATGATAGATCGTAGATAGATGATAGATAGATAGATAGATAGATAGATAGATAGATAGATAGATAGATAGGCAGAGAGATGATAAGAGTTCCCTATTAATTGACCTGGGTGCCCTTCCTTCTCTTCCCTCAAGCTTCAGCTGAAGGAGAAGTCAAATACACGTCTGGCTGTACCCTCTGTGCGATATTTAGTCTCTGTGCAGCCTGTTACAAGGGCCTATGAGGAGAGAGAACACTGGAAACGGAACACCCTCAACTAAACCCACCAAAAGCATGTGCTGTACCCTCCAGAAGTACTGCTACTAAAGTGGCCCAGGCAGGCAAAGAGAGCACCGTGCACCAGGATGGTAGCCGCAGAGAGAGCAAAAAGAAAAAAACGACATATAATTCAAGAGAATAAAGGATGAGTTTGCAAGACCTTCTAAAAAGGATGAGACAAAAAGCTGTGAGGAAGCTGTGTGAGAAATGTCCCCACAGGGTCACATTAAACACGTGGTTGGTGACGCTGTTCAGAAAAGATATGGAACCTTTAGGAGGTGGAACCTTACTAAAGGAAGTGTGCCACTGGGGGGTGTGCCTTGAGGGAGTCACACACCCTCACCGTACTTCCTGTCCTGACTTCTTTCCATGTATGGATGAAATGTGAGCAGCCAGCTTCGTGTCGCCATGCCAAGCCTTCCCTGCCACTAAGGACTCTCCTCCTTCTGGAATGGTGAACCAAATTAAACTCTTCCTTTCTTAAGTCACAGTATTTTATCCTGGCCCCAAAGAAGTAACATATATGACATGGAGTTAGTTTGATGTCTATGTCTGACAGTTCCGAATAGCATTTTTTTTTTCATTTTTATTTTCTCCTTTATGACGCAAAAGAGCCACAACAGCTCCAAGCATGGCGGACTCAGCAGACAACAGCCACAGGCCAGCAGGTTTACCTTGGTGAATTCAAGAAAACCTAGCTCCCGGCATGCTTTTGTCTATGTCACACGGACTCCAGTCTGTAGCCAGGTAAATAAAACATAGAAATGACTGAACAACACTCAATATTGTGCTTCTAGGCTGAGGAGAAACCTGGGAAACACAAGAGCCGTGCACACCTGAACACTTCCCCCCTCAGGAGCAGAGGAACAGACCCAGGACACACCACCCAGGTCGAGGGAATTCTACAGACCAACCACAGGGCAGAAATCCAGATCACAAGACATGGAGTAAGAAGACTAAGGTACAAAATACGAAGGGGAGTCAGACGACTAAGTCTGGGAAATGTCCAAGAAAAGGGCACCCAGAAAAGATCTGAAAAGAAAGGGATCAAAAATAGAATTTCAAATACTTAAGTGACGGCCCACTAGCTGCTCCTTCCAGAGGGCACTGCCCAGCCAGCTGTTTACAACTGTCTCGAACTACTCCTGGAGGGTCCTGCACGGTCTTCTGGCCTCCACAGGCGCTGCACACCTATGGTGACACAGACACAAGTGCAGGCAAAACACCCATACACAGAAAACCGAAATAAACATTTTTTAAAAATAAATAAATAAATAAATAAATTTCAAACTAGACACTTGCAGGGAACAGAGTCTCAGAATCTTCCAAAATGAAATTATTTGAGCACAGGCTTTCCTATAAACCATCAGCCAAGGAAGAAGGCAGAATAAGTACATTTACTTCAAGGTGTCCTTCAGCAAAACTAGGGTGGAAACGAATAAAGCCTGACACGAGATCCACAAGAAACGGTGGCCAGGATCCAAGAACCAAATGAAAAATAAGTCCCCGACGGCAGCTGGGAAGCAGGAGAGACAATTCATCCTATTAAATCAGAAATTTGGTGAACTCCAGGAAGAAGAATGGAATGGAGTCTATTCAAAAGACAGAATAATTAGGAGGCTGGCTTAACGACAGAAGCGCAGCTTCTCTTCTCAATTAAGGAATAAGAAAGATGTGCACAGAGCTCGCCGGAAGAACGCTGTGGCCGGCTAGCTGCAGTCTTTCCCCTCTTGCCCTCACTAAGGACCTCCGTTTACTTCTCCATTTTTCTTGTTCGGGTATCAGCGGGTAGATGTGTGATTATGCCCTTGGACCCCTGGATAAAGCTCTCATTCGACAGTGATGGACTGATAGGTTGCCTAGTCACCCAACTTACCCAAGCCAATGAAAACATGCAGGGAGGTCACCCAAGGAGAACCTTGGAAGAACTGCCTAAATGATGAAGGGAAAGATTTGTCGGGACAGAAGGTTGTCATGAGGGGCCTTCTCTGGCTATCGCTGGGTTTAAATATGGACTCCATGTACGCCCATTCATATCTGACATGTTCATTGCCGCATGAAGGTGGCGAGGTTAACTGGGGCCCTCTAGCTACTGACTGCATCCAAGTTGGGCTTGGTCTTCAAGAGAGTAGCACTGTTCTCCAGACTGTCAGCTCCCTCAGGCCTGAGAGGGAGGGAGGTTCAGGCCGAGCAACCCCCGCCTATCCTAACCTTCTCCAAAGGACCGTCTTGATTTCAGTGGTGCCAGCGGCCTGAGTGTAATCCCAATCTCCCTGTCTGGCAGCCTCACCTGGGCCATCCTGTCTGTTTAAGACATACGGTGCCCAGAGAAGACAACTCAGGGTACCAATGCTACTCAGGGTCGAATCACTGCTTCAGATCACCTCAGGGGTCCTTTTCTTTTTCGAGACAGGGTTTCTCTGTGGTTTTGGAGCCTGTCCTGGAACTAGCTCTTGTAGACCAGGCTGGTCTCGAACTCACAGAGATGTATGGTGAAATATTTAAGAGCAGAAAACTCTTGATATCTGCAAGTTTCTCCCAAAAGATTTGCCACATTTTATTTAGCCATAAAGAACAATGAAATCACGTCGCTCGCGGGAAAGTGAACAGAGCTAGAGATTAACATGTAAACAAACAAACTCAGAAGTGTGGCGAGTTTTCTCTCACATGAGCATCTAGGTATAAAAATGGATTTGGATGACGTAAAAGGAGGAGGATGATATCTGGGAAGAGAAGGGGTATGAATATCCCAGGATTGAGGGGCGGAGGGGGAACACAGAGAATAAAGGTGTATGTGTGTGTATGTATGTGTATATGTGTATATATGTGTGTATGTGTGTGTATGTGAAATGTCACAACAAAGTTCATCAACCTACACAACAAATATATCTCAGAGAAAGATTCACCAGAATTAAAACTCTAGATGTGTCTAGACACTCAGCAAAGGTAAAGAAAGCAGTAAGTTCACATGACAAAGTGTTCCGAATGAATGCATCTAAGGAATATCCAGGCAGCAATTCACATCACCTGCCCTAAACTGTTTCAAAAACATGATTTTCTGCTGTTGTTGCTGTAGAGGTTTGGATTTATTTTGTTTATTTGTTCTGTTGTCTTGTTTTTCTTTTTTCTTTTAAATCATTTGAACCAGGCTCTAGCCTGGGCTGGTCTCAAATGTGCAGCCATCCTTCCGCCTCTGTAGTGCCGAAACTACAGACGAATACTCTCATATCTGTGGGGAAATGTGTTTCAAAGGAAGAAGACGGGCCGGGGAGACGGCTCAGTTGGTAAAGGGGCCTATTGTACAAGCACAAGGGCCTGAGTTCAGATCCCAGGACCCACATAAAAAGCCAGAGTAAGTAGAGACAGAGGGACAGGAGGGAGGAAACAGGGAGAAAAGACCCCAAAACAATACCTACCCTCTCTGCACATAACCAACGAAAGGATGCTTGGGGCTGCGGGAGCCGCTGGCAGTAAGAAAGAATCCAGGAAATCACAACAAACCTCCAAGTCAACAATCTGATGAAAGCCGCCCCGACAGACGGGGAAAGATGGGACACGGTGGCGGGCGTGGAAAAATATACATATGACATTGACTCGGAGTCACCTGATGACTACAGAGAAGAGGATCCATTGATTGGCCAGGGTGATGGCTCAGGGGTAAAGGGCAATAGTGAGGAATGAAGTTCCAATCCCCAGAACCAAAGTAACTAAGTGATGGCCGTCTGCCCCTAAGTCCAGCTCAGAAAGAGAGGGGGCACGGAATCCGCCGGGGAAGCTCTGGGATTGATTGAGATACCCTGTGGCAGTGAATGAGAGGGAAGAGCAATCAAGGATGATTTCCTTCACCAGCCTCAGGCCTTCACAAGCATGTGCACCTGTGCCTGCACACGCATACACGCGCACCATACACACACATGAAAACTGGAAAAAAGAGAGCCACCTCGACGGTGAGGCCAGACACAGCTGTTGCTGTTGGACTGGGGTCCTAACACTGAAGGATTAGAAAAGAAATGTAACTGGAACTCACTAGTCTGAAACTAGTCCTCGTGTGGCTGTTTAAAAAAACAAGCTTGCCGGGGAAGTAAAGCCCCAAAGACTTCGTTAGCTAGCAGTAGAGAGCTGAGGAGTGAGGGAAACCCAGCTGAGGGAAGCTGAGGAGAGAGGATTTCAATTCTCAATCCCATCATGAGACCAGAAATCTCTAATTTCTCATCAATTCGCAGTTTTTACTAAGAATTCTTTTGCCTTGGGATTTACTAAGCACTTTAAATCTGGTTATTTACCTTTTGTTTCCTAAGGGATCCCCCCCTTTTTTTGGTCTTCTTTATTGTAAACAAAAACTTCCTACACTATATTCTGATTAAGCTTTTTCCCTCCCTCCGCTCTTTACCCACCTAACCCCAAGACCCCCACCTCTCTGTTTTTGTTTGTTTGGAGACAGGGTTTCTCTGTGTAACTTTGGAACTTGTCCTGAAACTCACTCTGTAGACCAGACTGGCCTCAAACTCACCGGCCTCTGCCTCCCAAGTGCTGGCGTATGCCACTACTGCCTGGCTCCTTCTCTCTTTAAAAAACAAAAATTAACACATAGACACATAACCATGAAGACACAAAATCAGAAACCAAAATATACAAACAAAAGACAAATTTAAAAAAGAAAAAAGGCCAAACAAAAGCAATATAAGTCAAAAAGTCTACAAAATACTAATTTTGTTTTGGCCATCTACTCCTGAGCATGAGGCCTTCCCTGAAGTGTTATACCAGTGAGACTCCACTGGGGTAGACTAATTCTTCCTTTGCAAGCACGTACCAATTGTGTATAGCTTCTTGGTTAGTGGTGCAAGCCTGTGCCCACTTCTCTGTCTTTAGGAACCCACATTAGGACCCCAACTGGCTTGAACCTGGATAGACCCCGTACTTGAGACCCAAGTCCCTTGAGTGACGGCATGCAAATCTGTTTCCCACATGGTGAGTCATCTTTCCACTCTGATAGTATCCTTCGCTGCACAACCATCTTTCATTTGGATGGAAGTCAATTTACCAATTTAATATTTTGCTGCTTGTGGTTTGGGTCTTAGTCAAAACGGTTTTGCCTGGCACAAGGTCATTTCACTATAGTTTGACTGGTTTCTTCCTGGGAATATCAGTATTTCACACTGAGGTCACTGATTGACTCTTAGTGTACAATGTGAGGCAGGGGTTCAAATCCACCCTTCCGACATGGAAATCCAGGGTCTCAGCGCCATTTGTGAGAAAGACTACCCATTCCCTCACTAAGTGGCACCTTATTAATAAATAACAAAAACATGGTCTATAAATGTTAATACCATTAAAAAGATCTCCATTTAGTGGCACACTGTGTTGCATTGGGGTAAAATCCATATCTCTAGGGCTGGAGAGATAGCTCAGCAGTTAAGAGCATTGACTGCTTTTCCAGAGGACCTGGGTTCAATTCCCAGCACCCACATGGAGCTCACAACCAAGATCTGACACCCTCATACAAACATACATGCAGGCAAAACACCAATGCACATAAAAATAAATATTTTTTTAAAATCCCCCTCTCTAAACAGACAGCCAAGCTATCTCCAAACAAGAGTGCACATACCTCTTCCAAAAACCGACATTCTTCCTTCTCGACTACTATCCAGTTGATAAAGGCCATCCCATAATGTTTTGCATTAAAGCTGTTCTCAATCTATTTCCACCTGCAGTGCCTGAGAGTCCCTCCCCCTTGCTCATCAATACTCTGCCATCTGTCTTTTGCTAACAGCCCTATCAGTGACTTATCACCTTGTTAAGTGCCCACTATCCACAGTATTGGCTTAAATAACTGTTTTCATTTCTTTGAAGTTTATACCTAGGAATAGGGTTATCTGGAGCATACGGGAAGTCCACGGTGAGCCATGTGAGGAAACTCAGAGCTGCTTCTCCATAGCAGCTAGCTGGACCATCCCCCATTTCCACAGCAGCTGAGGAGGGTTTAACTTCCCTGACTTCTCATCAACACGGTGTTTTCTGTTCTCTGGCCTATTTGGAGATGCTACCTCTATGCAGTATACCAGTCGTGTACAGCACAGCACAAGAATAATGGAACACTAGCCCTGCCCCTCCTCCCCCTTCGTCCGTCCGCATCACCGCTCTGTGCACCCTCTGGTCGTTGCTTTGCCTTCTACGTCCACGCTGAGCTTATTACAGTAATTAAATACCAGCACCATTGGTATTCAACCGCATCTCCCCCACACCTGTAGCTATGCAGCTGGCCTTTGAACCCGTACACGTGTCCCATCAAAACAGCACGCGGTCTTGGACGTTTCGGCCACAGCTGCCATTTTCAATAAGTTAACCCCACAAAATTCACTTCGCCCGGACATTTGGTAGGTAGGCACAGACAAAGCACATATAATTTACTTCAGTATGACCCTAGACACTTCCACCCACTTGTCCCCAGCTCATTACTCATGACCTTTTACAGGTGTGACTCAACTAATCACATTTTCTCCCTAATTGTATGGTCCGTGGCCTAGCCAATAACTGCACCAACATCAGAGAAATACTGTTGAGTCTCTCAAGTGCAGTTACACCGTGTCTTCTGCATTCTCCTGTCTACACTTTAATACTCTCTCCAAAAAGAAGCACGCTAATGCGACGTGACTGACTTACACAGTTCCTGGAGGACTTTCATCTAAACTGCACTTAAGGGCCGGTGAGCTGGACTGGAGAGGGGCCTGCCACCTGAGCTCTAGTCCAGGGTCACACAAGGTGAAGATAAGAACAGACCTCCTCAAGCACACTGGCACACATGCCTGCATACATACTCCCTCATACCTGCAACCCCAGAACTTGGGAGGTAGAGGCAGGAGGGAACAGAAACCCAAGGTCATCCTTGACTACCTAGTGAGGTCAAGGCCAGCCTATGTTACTTGGGCCCACGGCAAAAATATTTTTTAAGATAAATATTTTTGCTGGGCGGTGGTGGCACACACCTTTAATCCCAGCACTTGAGAGTTCGAGGCCTGTGTAATGTTAAACA
Organism: Chionomys nivalis; assembly: GCF_950005125.1. Classification (NCBI taxonomy): domain Eukaryota; kingdom Metazoa; phylum Chordata; class Mammalia; order Rodentia; family Cricetidae; genus Chionomys; species Chionomys nivalis. The sequence goes on from NC_080091.1 coordinate 73,940,443, forward strand.
TAGAAATCCTGTCGTGTGTGTGTGTGTGTGTGTGTGTGTGTGTGTGTGTGTGTAATAGGGGTGATGGTGCAATGGGTAAAGAGACTGTGGTAAAAGCATGAGGTCATGAATTTGATTTCCAGCTCTCTTGTAAAACACACAAGTCTATAATCCTAGCAGTGGGGGTCAGCAACATGTCAACTGAGAGGCTCGACAGCCAGCCCATCTGATGGAAACGGGGAGCTCCGAGCTAGTGGGGGAGCAACAGAGGAGCACACCCAACAACTGACCTCCGGTCTCTACACTGCACACACAGGTGAGCACAACAGTGCAGGTGACACACACAACGTAATCAACGCTTTTAGCACCTAATCAATCAGATTAGATTATACTAAGTTCCAAACCACATTGAGATTTCATAGTAACAAATGTAACAATTAAAAAGCAGGATGTATCCCTCCAGGGAACCCCTGGTGAAGACATCTCTATCCTACTTGAGGCCATCAGATCTTGAGGCCCTTAACTGACTACAGCTTCAGTTTGTACTTTTGTTTAATTCACTCAGACTTATAAAGTTCAGTAGGTAGGGCCCTGAGATGTCTCGGGGACGAAATGCCCTTGCCACCAAGCCTAATGAACTGAGTTCACTTCAATGTCCAGAATCCAAGGGGTAGCAGTAGAAAATCAACTCCCATAAGTTGCCCTCTGACCTCCACACACAGACCGCGGCATGGGTTTAGAGCATGAATCAACAGTTGAGAGCACTCGCTGCCCTTACAGAGGGCCCGAGTTTGAGTCCCAGCATCCACACGCGGCAGCTCCCAAAACTTTGTCCCATGTGTTTACAAAATGTAAGGCAGGGGCCGGAGAGATGGCTCAGCGGTTAAGAGCACTGGCTGCTCTTCCAGAGGACCCGGGTTCAGTTCCCGGCACCCACATGGCAGCTCACGAAACTTGTTTGCTCCCATGTGTTTACCAAAGGTAAGGCAACGTAACTGGCAGGATTCCGGGTTTCTCATGATGTGTACCATCTCAATGAAGCCTGTTTCCCCAGCTCCTTTACTGTAAGAGCCTCACTCAACCATCCCCTTTACAAGACATTTAGGCATTGCTCTGGTCTGCAATGGCCTTTGCCTGAAACCTGTTGCTGCCTCCACAGCTGGCTCCTGTGGCATTTCCCACCCTTCGCTGCCTTAATTACATACTGTTTACAGCAGGATCTTTCGGGAACAAATCTCCCCACTTTCTTCTAACTCTGTCACAAGGGCTGATGCTTCTTCCAGCACTGAGTACATGAAATCAACCTGGACCAGTTAAGAAACAACGCCGCTATCACATAGAAGGCTGTCCACTTCGTCAGGGAGATGCAAGTGTGCTCACTGAAAGCAGGACAGGCAAAGGTTTCTCCAAGTAAGACAGCTCTGTAAGTCCCCCCACACACACACAGCACTGAAGAGCCGGCGGTACAGAGCTGGAGGGAACAGGATGCTGGCGCTCAGGCAAAAGAGAGAGGGCAGCCTCCCACTCTGGAAAGGGGAAATTAAGAGTGTTTGGAACAGGTTATAGTAAGAAAATAAACTCTAGTGTGTACGCAGAGCCAAATCAGTTCCCAATGACTACACTAGGAAATCAACACAGAACTAGTATCTTTAACAACAGAAACATCTCAGGACTAGAGAGGACAGAACCCCAAAATGGGTCTCACTGGGCTTAAACTTGGGTTGTCCAGAGAGTCATGTTCCTAGAAGCTCTGAGGAGAACCCACTGTCCAGTTTTCAACAGTGATAGAGTGTGTTGGGAATTTCTTGGTTCCCAGTCTCCTCATATTTTCTTTCTTCTTTTTTTTTCTCCCCTAAGATAGGGTTTTTCTGTGTAACAATCCTAGTTGTCAGTAAGATGGCTCAGCAGGTGAAGGCACTTGCCACCAGGCCTGACAAGCTGTCTTCAGGCAGCAGGACCTACATGGTAGGACAGAACCAACCCCCACAGGTCATCCTCTGACCTCCACCCACAGCAAACATGCAAACACACGTGTGCACACACATGAATTAGGTGTAAAACAAATAATAAAATAGGAGGCTGTATTGAAGTGAACAAACTTTTAATCATCTTTTTTTTAAAGATTTATTTATGTATTATGTATATAGTGTTCTGCCTACATGTAGGCCTGCAGGCCAGAAGAGGGTGCCAGACCTCATTACAGATGGTTGTGAGCCACCATGTGGTTGCTGGGAATTGAACTCAGGACCTCTGGAAGGGCAATCACTGCTCTTAACCTCTGAGCCACCTCTCCCATCTCTCCAGCCCCTTTAATCATCTTTTAATCGACTTTTAGACAGCCTTCAAATAAACAAAGCAACGCCACCTTACCGCCTCCTCAGCAAGGGTGTTCTGAGCTAGACATGTCTGACCATGATTGGCGTCTAAGTGGAAGCAGCTGGTCAGAACTCTGCACACATCCAGAAAGATGGGGAAGGTAACAGCCTGGAAGTGCTAGGTTTCTTCAAAAAGGATCATTCTAAGTCATCCCCAAAAGATAAAGCAATGAATGGGCTGGGGAGGCAGTTGAGTTGATAGAGTGCTTGCCTAGCTGGGTTTGAGCCCCAGCACCACTCAGAACTGGGCAAAGAAATAACCAGAAAGCTATGAAACTATGACCAATGGGGAAAGACAAAAACTCCCAAAAACGATGGCATGCACGTCACCCGCCTTCAGGTGGCACATATAAAACAGTGGCTACGTCACTGAGCAAACGGCCAATGTGTTCCTTAAGGCAGAAAATAAGAACCGGAAGAGGTGACTAACAATATCTGTGGACTGACTGAAGGGCAGGCCCCATGCTCAGCTGTAGATGGCCAACACGCAGCAGAACCAATAGTGCTTTGAGGAGTTTTTGACTCATACTATTTTTCTCAGGCCTTTTTTAACCTTCCTGGTCTTTGGTTGTTCATTATGGGTTCCAGTTTTGTGTTTTTAATGGTCCGTGTACGTGTGTTTCTCGTGCTGTTTTGTTGCTGTTGTTGCCTGTATGTTTTCTAAAGACAAGAGACGAAGAAGGCATGGAATTCGGTGGGTGGGAAAGATCTGGGAGGACAGAAGGGCAGGGAAACTGAGATCAGAATATATTATATTTTAAAAATTATTTATTTATTTATTTATTTTATTTTCGAGACAGGGTTTCTCCGTAGCTTTTTTTGGTTCCTGTTCTGGAACTAGCTCTTGTAGACCAGGCTGGCCTCAAACTCACAGAGATCCGCGTGCCTCTGCCTCCCGAGTGCTGGGATTAAAGGCGTGCGCCACCACTGCCTGGCTAAAAAATTATTTTTAATTGGGTGGTGGTGCATGCCTTTAATTCCAGTACTCGGGAGGAAGAGGCAGGCAGATCTCTGTGAGTTTGAGGTCAGCCTGGTCTACAGAGGTAGTTCCAGGACAGCCAGGACTGTTACACAGAGAAACCCTGTCTCAAAAAAAAAAAAAAAAATCAATAACAAAAAATAGTATCATCTGTGAATCTGTGAACATCTGTGAACCATAGTGATCAGTCACCCAAATGGTACTAAGGGCTGCCCAGCTCGTCCCAACACAGACAGCAAAGGCAAGTTCAGCAAGATCAAGTTTAGAACGACATGCACCACACTTGCAGCAGGATTAGAACTCACAGAAGGACCGAATGCCCTGTAAGCCCAGCCTGGAGAATATGAGACTTATGCTGTTTGTTTGGTAGAAAGAAGAATTGCCAGCGTGAGTCCAATACTGTTCCCAGGCAGAATGTCTTTCCCATCATTCTCTAGGCTGAGGCAAGAGGAGTCCGTTTCATTGTGGAGCACCTCTGTACCTGGTGACACACATATCACATGACCTACTCCCAGGGTTGAAACCCACTGAAAGAGATCAGAATACACAGTTACCAAAATGTTGCTTTTAATGGAGACAAAATATCCAGAACAGCCGAACATATAGACACAATGTAGATCAGGGCTGCCGCGGGCTGAGGAGCAGAATCAAGATGCGAATCCAGAAAGTGGTCAAGTTAATTCTGGCAATGTCGCACAAATCTGGGGGATATACTAAAGGGCTGAACTTATTTATTTATTTGTTTATTGAGAGAGGGTTTCGCTGTAGCTTTGGAGCCTGTCCTGGAACTAGCTCTTGTAGACCAGGTTGGACTTGAACTCACAGAAATTCACCTGCCTCTGCCTCCAGAGTGCTGGGATTAAAGGCGTGCGCCACCACCGCCCAGCAAGAATTTAAAATGCCATGTGAATTAAATTTCAATAAAGTTGTTGCTTAAATTTTGTCATTCCTGAGTCAGTGACATAGCTCAGTGGGCAAAGGTGTTTGCAACCAAGACTAGCAACACCACAAACCCGTGTGGCAGGAGAATGGAACATTCTCCCACATTGTCCTCTGACTTCCACATACACACAGATAAATAAATAACTAATCGTAGAAAATGCTTTAGAATCTTTTGTTACTCCACACAAATTCTCCTTTTTAAGATTTAGTTTTATTTTCTGTGTGTTTTGTTTGTGTGAATGGCAGTGTATCGCATGCATGCAGTGCCTTTGGGGGCCAGGAGAGGGCGTCAGAGCCCCTGGAACTGGAGTGACAGATGGTTGTCAGTCACCATGAGGGCGCTGGGAACCGAGCCTGCCTCCTTACTGAGAGCCACAAATGCTCTTAACCACTGAGCCACCTGTCCAGCTCACCCTCACAAATTCTGGCTAATCAAAATCGCTACCTTATGGTCAAGCTCTATAGGACCCACCCTCAGTCAGACTGCCCCCTAGCCTGGCTGAGCCCAGATTTCAAACTTTCATGGTTGTTTGTTTCTGAACAATTCAACTCTTTCCGTTATGAGCACAAAGGTTAAGGAGAAAGGTCAATACTAAAGGAATCTGTATAAAGCCAAACACTTCACAAATAAGTGTTTGTTTTGTCTTTTGGTTTTGTTTGTTTGTTGACACAGGGTTTCCGTATCTAACAGTCCTAGAAGTCCTGGAACTCACTTTGCAGACCAGGCTGGCCTTGAACTCACAGAGATCCACCTGCCTCTGCCTGCCAAGTGCTGGCAGTGTGCCACCACCACCTGGCTACTTCACAATAAATTTTAACACAAGTGATTTTTCAAAATTATTTTCACAGGAAAAAAAAAAGTCCAGCAATGTTAACAAAAGCACTGATTCATTTTAGTGTCTCGGCTTAAAAAGAAATATGCCACTACCCCATGAGCCAAATACGAAGGGCTTGTTTAGATACAGACACAGTCATACAATGGTATTCTCTCAATGAATGGAAAGACATATCTAGGCAGAATTTCAGAAAAATCCTACCCACAGGAAACAGCATTGTTTGAAATCCCAGAAAACAAGTCAGGGCTCACAGGTTTAAAAAAAAAGTACCTCACAGTCGAACCCCCTCACCAGGAAGGCCAGATGGGGCCGCCAGGCTAGCCTGACAGTGGCCATTCAGAGCCATAACCAAAGAGGTGACCAACTGACTTAATCTTCAGTGCCAGTCCTGGCCTCCACAGCAGGCACAGTTCCTCAAATTTACTAATGAATGGAGACTCTCCCTGATGAGGCTGCCTCTTAGCCGGGGCAGCTGGGTTTTCTGTTTTTGGAATCTTAGAACTTCTCTGCAGTCACAAAGAAGCACCTAGAACAATAGATTCACCTACTTCATCAGCCTACACCCTGCTCCCTCTCTGTGATGAGCAGCCTGAGGAGCAAAACCCCTTCCGCGATCGGATTATGAACAAATCTGCATTTCTCCCTGGGATACTTCGAGAGCAAACTGTGAGCTGCAAAGCAAGTTTCAAAAGTTCTCTCTAGGGATTACGCAAATTGAAAACCACCAAGAAATTAGGCTTAATCATGCACTCCAAAAAAGATAAATAAAAACCACGTTCTTTAGTATTTAAAAAAAAAATTACAGGTAAAGGTAAGCAGGTAAAAATGTTCCAGCACACTACAGCTGGTCAGGTTTCGTTTGTTTTTACTACTACGGCCACATCCTGAACACAGGCAACCTTGTATTTGAGGCAAAATAAAGTAGAATTACAGAGCTTAGAGAATTAATAAGAATTGCATAAATATTATTATTCTCCTTCATTCCCAATAATCACAACGTGCTAAAATTTTCAAGAGAAATCATTTAAGACAGCCCCAAGGTTGCAGTAAAAGAACAAAAGTCAGAAAAATAGACAACAACTCAGTAACAAGGCTTGCGACGTAGTGAGCGAGCAGCGTTACTGACAGTCTAAGTCTAAACGCTTCTTTCTTATCAATGAGCATGTGGAACTTTGGCGATAGACTCACGTCAGGACTTCTCTCCAAAAATAAGCAAGTATCCTTTACAGTTCTCGGCTTATAGAATATTGGTGGGCTAATAACAGTGCCCAGGTGCTTTGGGCAGCTGTAAACATGTTAGGGTTCTCACTTCTGCCGACCTCCACAATCTAATGACGGAAATAGACAGATGCCCATACTGAACTAACAGACAAGAACAAGGTTGGCTCTGTGAGAACACCTTACAAGCCCAGAGGGGGACAGAGGGCAGACTGGAGGAAAGACAAGGTGATGTGCTGGGCCTGGGGTGGATGGGACCTGCCCACCCTGCAGGGGAACAGCTGAATTCACAGCTCAAGCTCTGACGCCCCCAAAATACTTCAGATATTTATAGCTAAAACAGTAACATACATACCCGATCCACATCCAAAAATATTCTATGTAAAACACACACAATGAAACTTGCTAAGGCCACAGTTTCTTTCCCATATCATCTGGGTTTCTTCCAGTCAGTGTTTCCTTACCCATGTCACTGCTACCAGAGTCACTGTTACTCTGGACCTGGTACAGCTCTGACACACCTATCTCTGTCTCCCGTGGAGAGAGAGTAGTTTTGACACGCTCCACTCAATTTCTGAACAAGACTGTCACCTATTTCCACTTTATCTCCCCCAAACTTAAACACACAGGTCCTCGGCAGACACTGGTGGCAGGCCAAGCCTAGTTCAAATAACTGTGATAAGTGAATGAAGAATTATAATACCCAACAGGTATTTATAAAATTAAATCACCACTTTATGCACCAACAAAAAATAGTGAGACTAAGACAGGCAAGCTCTGTCCAACAGCAAACCACTTTTTGTTCATTGGTATAATCTTGTTCAGACAATGCCCCCTCCCTCCAGTGGGGGACAGGGAAAGGTGAGGGTTAGGGCTCAGAGGTCCAGGGCTTGCCTAACGCACCAGGTCTGGGTTCAGTCCGAACAGTAGGAATTGTTACTGTCATCAACGATCTCATTGGGTCTGAAGATGCTCAGAGGGAGGGCACATCTGCATTGCCTGTGTCAGAGGAGGGTCTTCCACAGCCTTTGTAAGACAGCATCTTTTTCTGTCAGGAAGACCTAAAGCAGCACATCTTCTGGGTACGCAGTTAGATACTAGATCTGCACAGAAGCAGGGCAGATAGTGGACAATCCCGGCTCTCCCAAGAATCCCTAAGCACAGTCTAAGATTCAAAATTACCTTAGAACTATGTACACAGCACCCAGAAAACACAGAAAAACACATGTTGTCCAGGGCACAAAGCACAGGCATTTCAAAGATAACTCTTCCTAAACATTTTCTTTTTGTGTTCTTTAAAAAAAAAAGTCTATTGTCTAAATATGCCACTAAATAAAGAAAAATGAGAAATTTTAAATTTGTTTTAAACACCTACTTCCTATGATGAGCAAGGAGGATTATGGCCAGACACCTGCCTGATAGTGTTAGCACAGACTTAAAATAATAAGGTGGCACAATGACAGATATTATCAAAATGAAGGTGACTTCATTTCCTAACCTCTGCAACAGAGCAAAGAATTCTCCCTCAAGTATCAATGTCTGAAGGTGGACTTCTTTCCCAAATATAATTTCTGGTGTTATTATTGTGGACACTGGGAACTTTCAACATTCATTCAAAAAAATTAGACAGTAGCTTAACTGTAAACAAATTTTAAAATCTGTATTTCCTTGAAGAAAAAAAAACTAGGCCAGGTGTTTCAACCAAATTCACTGTTGCAAAGTAGTAGCAGCAACGTGGAAGGCAACCAGGATGGGACGCCACTTCCAATAATAAGTAACAAAAACAAGACCAAAGAATAACACGCCGGATGCTACTTCCTTTATAAGGTTGCAACTTGCTGCCTCCAAGTACTCTACAAAGCATTGCTCAAGAAACTGTCAAAATGAAGGCTTATGAAAACATTCTTTTCTAAATAAGGACTCTAACAAGGGATGTGTTGTTTCTAGCTATGATTTCTGCGGCAAGTATTGACAAGTTCAACGCTGGGATAATGTTCACAGTGCAAAGACCTCTTATTTGATTTACCAGTAGAAAGAGTGCCTGCCTGCCTGCCTGCCTGCCTGCCTGCCTGCTCGTCCTTACAATGCCTGCATTCAGTAGGAGAGATCAGCTTTATGGAAGGCACCTGCTAGGCGGAACAGCAGTTTATAGAACCAACTTTTATTTCCATCAGAAGTTGTTCATTGTTTTTCCCCCCAGTCCTACACACCCCGGCAACCTGCTTTGCTGTATTTTCCCTCTACCCTCCCAAAAGAGCTTCTGGCGTAGAGTCCTGGTAATATTTTCCCTAGTTCAAAGGTTAAGGCAAATTTAGCTCTCTAGAGCGCTTGCCCCTCGGCCAGTTCCCCCCTCTTTTAAAACCAAGCCTGGGACTTAGTGGTCCCACATTCTCAAAAGTCTACAAGAAAAGCGATTGTAGGTGGCGACGAACAAAGCTGGAACAGTAGGAAAGATCGACAGCATTCAGGCCCCAGGTCGCCTAGAAATCGGCCTAAAAAAAAAAAAAAAAGGCTCGGCCGGGCCCGAAGAACCTGCCGCCCGGAAGCAACAACTCCCATCAAAAGGCAAAGAAAAGTTGCACAGCAGAGCTCGGCCCGGCGAGCAGCCTGCGCCGGTGCCTGCCTACGAACAGGGGGCCCGGGCTGCGCAGGCCCGGCCGCGGGCGGTGGCTGTGGAGTCCGCCCGGCCGACCGTAGCTCCGGAAGGCGAGGGTCCGGGGGTGCGCCGTCGCTTCGGGCGGAGCGGGCTCTGCGCCCGGGTCCGCACCCCTCCCAGCACCGCGGGCAGTGGGCGGAGAGACGCGGCCAAGGACCGCGGACAATGCCCGGCCCGGCCGGCAACCTTGGCGCGCAGCGCGGGCCCGCCGCCTTTCCACCCGAGGCCGCCTGCCGGCGCGCTCAGCCCGGTCGGGAGCGCGACGCTGCAGCAGCGCCTGCCGCCACCTCCCCGCCGCCCGCTTCCCCGCCGGGCGGTTCCCGGGCCCCAGGGAAGCCGCGGCGTGCGAACGTAGCCGGCGCACCGAGAAGCGCAGGGCGCGCGCTCAGGGCAGCCGGGCGCGCGGGAAGAGAGGAGCGCGCGTGGAGACGGCGGCGCGCGCCCAGGGCAGCCGGCCGCGCGGGCAGAGCCGGGCACGGGCCGGGAAGGAGGCGCGCAGCAGAGCGGGGCGCGCGGTGCTCCCCACGGGTCCGCCGCAGCTCCGACGGGCTTTCGGTTGACCCCGGCTCTACGCCGCGCCCGCGTCCGTTAGGAGCCTCCCTAGCCGCAGCCGCAGCCGCCCACCTCAGTCCGCCTCCCTTGCGGCTCGCAGCAAGAAGGGCAGCCGGGCCAGGGCCGGGGACCCCGGATTCCACGGCCGACGGCCGGCCGGCATCCCCGCGCTTGCCACCGCGCTGGAAGAGAAAGTGAAATGAAGCGCCTTTCCCCAGGCAGCACCTACCAGGTCCCCAGTCCCGTGCAGCTGCCTCGCTCCTCCAGCGCTGCTGGTCCCCGCCCTCGGGCCCCAGGCTTCGTTCTCTTTGACAATGGCGCGTCCCCTTTAAGGAATAATCCGATCGGGACCGATCCGTGGTTAAACCTCCCTCCGACTCTGATTTTAACCGGATTTCTGTCTCTCCCAGAGCCCGACGGGCGCCCGGCGGTGCTGCGAGCTCTGCCCACCCCTTCCCTGCCCCGCCCACCCCCTCGCCTTCCTGATTGGCGAGGGACACTACACCAGGAACAGTGGTCCTCGCCCTCCACTGGCCGGCCCCCCCGCCGCTCAGAGTTTCCCCACCTTCGCCCCGCCCCCTTTCCCGGGTTGGACCTACCTCTAATCACTCTCTGTCCTCGCCTCCAACGTTGCTTTGGAGAACTGGCAGTCAAGGCTCACCCTCCCGCCTCCGGAAAGCGAACTTTATTTTTATTGGTAGAAAGACATCTTCCTGTGTACCTGATTGGGCAAGGAAGGGCAAGTCTGCACGCCCCTTACCTATTATCACTCTCCCTGGACGGCTGAGAGAAAGACAGCCAGAAAGTCTTCCCTACTTTGGCTTCCTCTCAGCGCCTTTCCCTTTAAATGTTGGTAGGGGTCGAGCACAAACTGTCCATACTGAAGAAAGCGGGAAAGGGAGACGGGAAGGATGCAAAAATCTTCAGATGGGGGAAGGAGCACTTCGCACTAGCTGTGGGATCCTGAGAACCCAATCCGGCTGTCTCCTGAACGGCGTGAGCACACCTGAAATCCTAGTACTGACTCCTGAGAATTTATCAAGTTCGCTCTCCCTGTCCACTCTGCTCACATCCTTGAATCTCTGGCTTTGAGCACCCGGAAGAGTTTATGAGAAAGTGTCTGAAAACCTTGAGGTTTCCGTGTTTATCTTGCAATCGGACGTTCAGAAAAAGCGTTTGAGTCCTTCCCAACAGAAGTTCCGTTTAGGTCACGTCCTGTGTGTCGTACTGGAGTTTGCGCGGGAGCTACGTTAATTTTTGGAAAGATTGGCGATAGTCTCAAAGTCCTTCTTGCTACAAATAGGGAAAAGCACGTCTACCCAAAGGAAAAGGGAGAAGTCTGTCCGGAAAAGACGGCCTTGTGGCAGACCCCCGCTCACTGAAGGAGAGGGGAGCCAGCGACAGCCTCGGGGTCTGCCTTAGCATAGCACACCAGGTTCCCAACCCAGATGCAAGACGCAAATCATTATTTCCAGAAAAAACTTGAGTATGGTTACGCCTTTGGGGCCCGCCCAGACGTGGTCATCAGGGCATCCGTACAGTTGCAGCGACCCCCCAGTAGAATCCAGGCATGTCAAGAAAGTGCCTGGTCTACAAGAGCTAGCTCCAGGACAGGCTCCAAAACCACAGAGAAACCCTGTCTCGAAAAACCAAAAAAAAAAAAAAAAAGTGTCTGTGCCCAGCGGCACCCTAGAAGCCAGTCAGTCCAGCTCAGAAAGAGGGAAATATGTGTAGACAGTTGACAGAAAAGGCTTTTTCTGAGCTCAGGAGGCAGAGCCATTAATAGCAAGAAGCAGTAAGAGAGGAGGACAGGATTGGGGTTTGCTGGTGGTTTTGAGTTTGTACATTTTTACAGTCGTGGGGATTGAGTTAGGCAAGGTAAGCCCTCTGCCGCTGAGCTAAAGTTTCAGCCCTCTTGTCGCAAGCCGAGCCAAGAGACAGGAAATTAGCTGATTCACAAGGGCCTTCTCAATGCAAGTGCCTAATAAATGCCTTTAAGGAAGCCCTCTGTCCAACCTATGGCTCTAGATACAGTCGTTCCTCCTTTTCGTATCTGCAAGGGAATTGCTCTGAGTTCCCCCAAGGACCCTCATCTTACAGTATCCAAGTCTTGAATAAAATCACCATTGCAGCCTGCTGCATCATCTCACATATTGTAAATAATCTCTGGAGTGCGCTCATACCTCATACAACGCCCGACGCTATGATAATCATTCTCCTGAATCACTCAGTGAATGATGACATATCCGTAAATGTTCAGTACAGACACAACCATGGTGGGATTTACTACACAGTACATAACAGCAAAAATTCAAATCCCCCACCCACCGCCCAATATTTTCCATCCAATTCTAACTGAAGCTGAGTGAAACTAAGGAACCTGAAGTTAGAGTCAACTGTACACATGTGTACACACGTGCATGCGTGTATCAGCTGTATGTGTATTCATCCGGGTACCAATACATCTTTTTCAGGATCCTCATTTATTACTCAAACTTTGCTTTTGGTTATGTGCTGGGTTTTTCTTTTGTTTTTCAGTGCTGGGATGGAATTCAGGGCCTTGCACATGTTAAGGACACATTTTGCTACTTAGTTATACTCCCAGCTCTTAATCCACCCCAAGCTTTGAGACTACTTCTAGTTTCTAGCAGTCCACTAGACTATAAGACGGTTTCTTGTGGGCCACTAGACTATAAGACGATTGTGGTGTAGTGTTCAGGAGATAATGGCATCTGGTATTTCAAGTGTATACACACCTGCAGCTTTTGTTCCAGTCTCGGTGACATCTTCCGTTGTGTGTAAAGCACCTGCTTAGTGAGGTCCAGCTTACCATCGCTGTTTGCACCAGCACGTGGGGCTGTCACCTCAGAGGGCAGCCACATTCACTCCTAGGCTTTCTTCCTTTTATTTAACTGACCGTGCAAAGTCGGCCTCTTTCTATTTTTTAAGTATTCTGTGTTTTCCCACCAGGCTTATTCACTTTTCAGTCCACACACATGGCATGGAGGCTGGTCTCGAACTCTCCATATGCCTAAAGATGACTTTAAACTCCCCATCCTCCCCCCAAGTGCTGGGAACCAGGCATATGCCACCATACCTGCCTCGAAAAGTGATTCTTAGTGTTCAATAGCACAACTGGGTAGATGAAGTTGCCCCAAAAAACTCAATCAATTGAATACTTCAGAAAGCTAATAGAAATTTTTATGTTCTCAACACAAAGAAAGGATATATGTGTGAGGAGACAGAAATGTGCCAATCACGTTAGGTGGACCCTAGTATAGTATAAACACAACCTAGCTGAAAAATAAGTGTAGTTACTATCTTTATATTTAAATCTAAAATACATGTTTTGAAAATAACACAAGAACAAAACTTCTAGGGATATTTCCTTGGTTTCTCGGAAAAGGCCCAAGTTCTCCACCTTCCATATCTAAATGTGTCTCCCTGTAAAATAGCAGACATTCATGGAGAGTATTGTTGAAACACGACACTCATCGGTTTACAAACAGTTCAGTCTATTTCTCTTACTGAGACAAAAAAGGGCAGGACTGGCCTTTGTAGAAGGCTGCCCAGTGCCGTCCTACTTACAATACTGTTGGGCTTTCTTTAGGCATGCACTGAGCATCACCTAGGCACCTTGACAAAACAAAGAAGTCCCCTCAGAACCTGACTCCTGGCCGCCTCTCAGGTTTCTTCCCTGGGCGCTCCACATTTGACAGTCAAGCCTCAGTGCCTTTAGCCATATGGTACCCTTTGTGGGTCTCACCTTCCCTCCACTCCTTCCTGAAGGACTCTCCTAGTCATCCATCAAGCGGACGACCCCATACAGGTGTTCACTTTCCTCGGGAGGCCCACCCAGGTTGCACCCCCTCCTTGACTTAGTCTTTGTGCTACTTTCCTGCCCAGTGCGTACTACTCTGATGACAGGCATCACACTGAAGACAGAAGCGAGACATTTCTTTTCTGTCTCTTGCACTATCTGTGTTTGCTCTGGAAGAGCAAGGTCACACTCATGTGTCTTCACTCTTCCACGCCATGTAACATGATGTCTGGCTTCACTGAAGGCTTTCAGGGAATGCACAGCAAACTGAAACGGTGACCAAGAAAAGTTCGGCCACAAGTGAAACACCTTCTCAGCCTGAGTACCATTCTTTTTTTTGTTTGTTTTGTTTTTTGTTTTTCGAGACAGGGTTTCTCTGTGGCTTTGGAGCCTGTCCTGGAACTAGCTCTTGTAGACCAGGCTGGTCTCAAACTCACAGAGATTCACCTGCCTCTGCCTCCCAAGTGCTGGGATTAAAGGCGTGCGCCCCCACCGCCCGGCTTCTGAGTACCATTCTAAGAGCATTGCAATTTCATAGTATTTTGTTGCAAATCCGTCTTTTGTAGAGAGATGGGGTCTCAATGTGTTACCCAGGCTGTCCTCAAACTCTTAAGTGTAAACAATCCTCCTGCCTCACCTTGCTACGTCACCGAGACTCCAGAAACACACTGCCAGACTCAGTTTGTAGGTCTCCCTTGTCAGCTGCTCCAGGTCACTGGCCCCACATACTTTCATTTCATTCACTTGTAAAATACCCAGAGATAATAGGAAACTGACATAAAGCATATCAACTCTTTGTTTTATAAACTAAAAGTATAACCAATAAATACATATAAAATGTCTGTCCCATTCTCATTATTTCACATAAGAACTTTTTTTTTCAAGTCAGGGTTTCTCTATGTAGCCCCGTATGTCCTGAAACCTACTCTGTAGACCAGGTTGGCTTCAAACTCAGAGATCCGCCTACCTCTACCTCCTGAGTGCTAGGATTAAAGGCTTGTGCCACCAGGCCTGGGAATAAGAACATCTTGAAAGCAAAAATTAATAAAGTTGTTATTTCAGAATCAATGAGTTTTTAATTGAACACTTTAATATTGTGAAGAACTTTCGGGGACCTCTGGGTGAGTCTAGAATATTCTCTACACTTTACATTACTTGGTCTGAGGCTCCTTTTTACCTGTTTTTGTGCCTGTATGCTGTGTTGATATGTGTACAAGTTCATGTACATGTACGTATGTGCAGGTGCATGCGTGTGCACATGGAGGCCAGAGGCTGAAGTTGAATGTGATTGTTCCTCTATCTCTTACCACCTCATTTTTGAAACAAAGTTTCTCTGGACCCAGAACTTCCTGATTTAGTTAGACTGGCTGGCCAGTGAGCCCCAGGGATCCTCCTGGGTGCTAGGGTTACCAGTGTGCACCTGGATTTTCATACAGATGTGAAATATCCTAACTCAGGTTCCTCAGACTGCACGAAAATCTTTTTGTTTTAAAGACAAGGTCTCACTTTGTCACCCTGGATGACCTGGAACTCACTGTGAAGATCATCCATCCTCGAACTCAGAAATCCCTCAGCTTCTGCCTGCTGCGTGCTGGGTTGAAGGTGTGAGCCACTATGCCCAGCACAAACAGCACTCTGAACCTGAGCGGCTTCCATGGCCCTTTTGGCCTATCTCAAAAGGTAGTTTTAATATAGTTTTAGCATTTACCCCATAATATTGAGGAGAAAAAGTTATTTGAACTAATAAAAGAAAAACTGACCTACATAATATTCATAAGGAGAAAAAAGCATAATTTTTTGTCCTATTGTAAGTAAATATTACCGAATCATCAGTTATCCTGTTTGCTTCCTATAAGAATATCTGAGAAAAAATTAGTATTTATGAAACTTTTTTGTTTATTTGTGTGTGTGTGTGTGTGTGTGTGTGTGTGTGTGTGTGTGTGTGTAGAAGCTAAAGGAGGTCAGAAGACTCCCCTTAGATTCATGGAACTGGAGTTACAGATGGTTGGTGCTGAGAACTGAACCCAGGTCCTCTGCAAGAGCAGCCAGCTCTCTTAACTGCTGAGCCATCTCTCCAGCCCTGCTCCTGAGGCTTTTGCAGGTAACTCTTGAATCCCCTTTTCATGCTTCATGGAGCTCTTTCTCTTCTCTCGGGAAGCCCCCAGCACTCAGGAGGCAGAGGCAGGCAGATCTCTATAAGTTCGAGGCCAGCCTGGTCTACAAGAGCTAGTTTCCAGGACAGGCTCCAAAAGTACATAGAAACTCTGTCTCAAAAACAAACAAACAAACAAAAAAAAAAAACCTAAAAAAAAAACAAAACAAAACTTTTCAATCCTTAGAAATCCTTAGGTTATTTCTCTGTTGTTTGTCAAGGAGGAAAACAATAAATACTTCAGTTCTTTTTTAGAGCCAGCAAGATGGCTCAGTGGGTAGAAGTACCTGCCAAATGCCAAAAACACCTGACAACAGCCTTCAATCCCTAGAACCCACAAAAATAAATAAATAAATAGATAAATAAATAAATAAAAGGAAAAGAAAACCCACTTGAGGTGGTGGCACAAACCTGGAATCCCAGTATTACTCAAGTGAGCTGGGAGGCAGAAACAGGCAGATCTTCTGGAAGACTGCAGCAGCCTGCCGGATTCAGCAAGGCAAGACAGACTCTGCCTCAGCAAGGTCTAGAGAGAGAATTCCCAGAGCCCTCATCTTTTCATCTCCACATATGTGTAAGCACATAACTGCACACACCCCTACACACACACACAAATAAAAAATCATGTCTTCCTCATATGGCACATGCATTTCTCTTGAACATTTAATAACTTAGGTTAATAGCCCAATGTCTGTCTATCCCATGTGACAGAGTATGGCAGGGTATGTATGACAATACAAGCCACACTGAAGCATGTGGAGCAATGTTTGGGTGATATAAATACAAACTAGTTTGCAATAGCACAAAGCAATCAGATAAAAGTTTTCCATGATGGGATAGCTTGCAAAGGCTTAATCACCCTATAAGGAAAACTTCCAACACCGTGGTAAAGTCTGGAAACATACTCTAACCTGGATTAAATGATTAATACAGATGAGACCATCTCCAATTACTAAAATAACATTTATTTTGTCCCACTTCAGCTCCCATATTTTATTTTCCTTTTTTATAATTTATTTAAATTTATTTTATGTGCATTGGTGTGAAGGTGTCAGATCCCCTGGAACTGGAGTTACAGAAAACCTGTACTTGGAACTTGATGTCCTTCTCCCTTCAGCATCTGAAGCTGTAAGTCCCACACCTCTCTCCTTTGTCACATTAGTAGTTATTGGGACTCATTGGAAACCAGCTTAAAATCTCGCTAGACTTCAAGGTGTGTTTTCAAGTATCCTGCTAGGCATGAATTTGCACCTGAGATAGAATACTTTAAAGAGGGCAGAAAGCAATATTCAAAATTAATATTCAATCTGATCCCAATGTATCAATTAAAGGAGAGTCAATAAAAAATATAGGTATTTGTTTAAAGGTATTGCTACCATCTATCAAGTCTTTTATTTTGAATAGATTTCATGGATTATTCAGAGAACTAGGAAATATTCTGGAGGTGGGGGGAAGTAGATAGTTACATGACCAAAACACTGCTCTCCTTTGTGTGTGTGTGTGTGGTGGTGGTGGTGGGAGCTGTCTGTTGGTAGAGGAGAAAAACAAAGGACAAAGGAAACTCTCTTTAATTAATCCTACCAACTAAGCAAAAATAAATAGAACACTTGTTTCAGCAACAGAAGCAAACAGTTGACAACTGAGTGAAGCCACCTGCAAGAGACTTTTGGACACAGGCTGACCAGAGATTCCAAATACTCTGTCTCGCACTGGGATTGACAGTCTTCCATGGAAGATCAGAGTGTAAACATGTTGATATTTCTAGGCTGTACAGCCTCTGTTGCAGCTACACTCTGCTGCCAGAGCACAAAAGTGGCCAAAAACAATACAGTAGACTAGACTGCAGGGTTTTCTTACAAGAAAAATTTATCAATACTAAAATTAAATTTTCATATGAAATCTCAAAATTTCATATGAAAATTTTAAAATGTTAAAACCATTCTATTCTTAGCATAGCATCCTTACAAACTCAAGTGATGGACTTGATTGGGCTCATAAACCATAGTATTGCTGTCCTTCATCTAACTAGTTCATTTTTTTTTTTTTTTTTTTTGGTTTTTCGAGACAGGGTTTCTCTGTGGTTTTGGAGCCTGTCCTGGAACTAGCTCTTGTAGACCAGGCTGGTCTCGAACTCACAGAGGTCTGCCTGCCTCTGCCTCCCGAGTGCTGGGATTAAAGGCGTGCGCCACCACCGCCCGGCTAACTAGTTCATTTTTTAAAAAAAAAAAAAAACAGTATTTCCAATACTTTGGAGGTGGAAGCAGAAAGTTGAGGGTTCAAAGTCATTGTTGGCCACATAACAAACTCAAGGTCAGTCAGTGCTACAGGAAGCCTGCTTCTAAGCAAAGAAAACTATTAAAATTAACCTGTCTGGGGACTAAAATTTGGCCTCAGCAGTTAGAATCATTAATGTACTTCCAGAGTACCCAGGTTCACTTCCCAGCATGCACACTGGGCATCTCACAACTGTATGTCACTCTAGCTCCAAAGATCCAAATGATCTAACATCTTCTTCAGGGTGTCATAGGCTGCACTCACGTGTACCCACAAGCAAACATACACATGCACATGTAATGTACATACTCTAAAATAAAAACACATTTCTTTTTAGACCTTTGTTTTGCTTGTTTTGTACTATGGTGGTCTGAGTAAGAATGGCCCCCATAGGCTCTTATGTTTGATGCTTGGTCATCAGGGAGTGGCACTTCTTGAGAAGGATTAGGAGGTGTGGATTAGGAATTGGTGTTGCCTTGTTTGAGGAAATGAGTCCCTGGAGGTGGATTTTGAAGTTTCAAAAGCACATGCCAGGCCCAGTGTCTTTCTCTTCCTGCTGCCTATGGAGCCAGATAGAGAACTCTTAGCTACTTCTTCAGCATCATGCCTGCCTGCATGCTGCCACATTCCCTGCCATAATGACAATGGACTAAACCTCTAAAACTGTAAGCCAGACCCAATTAGATGGTTTCTTTTATAAGACTTGCTATGATCATGTTTTCTCTTCATAGCAATAGAACAGTGACCAAGACAAGCAACTATAGATCTGGGACTATCAGGCCTAATAAGAGAAACATGAGCCCTGCTCTCATGGAGCTTACAGTGCAATGGTCAGACAAACATCTAATTATACACATAATACATGGCTACAGAGGAGAAGTAGAGGTCTAAACTCTGAATGCAATCTAGACCAGGAGGTCAGGAATGGCCTGTCTGAGGAAGGCGTCTTTGACACAGACCGAAAGCTGAGACCTCACTGACATGGTGCAGAGGTGGGAGCTGGAAGAAAATAGGTGGGAGGTCTAGCACCTGTGGTCCCTTGGAGGCCCCAGAAGGCCTGTGTGCCTGGAAAAAACAGCATGAAGAGAAGAGGGGCTAGCAGAGTTGTGGCAATGGGTAAAAGAAACACATTTCAGGCCCCGCAGATTTATTCAGAGCAGTAGAATGCCATTTAAGTCAAGGGTCAGATTTTCAGGGTTAAATGTTTCCAAGGAGGCTGGATCTGGGGGAGATGGGAGGTAGACAGGATCAGAACACACTGAACATGCACATGCACGCACATGAGATCATGAGTGAGTGGCAGAAGTGGCCACAGTGGTCAAATCGTCCCAAAGACATCTAGACCCTAGACTCTGCACTGTACTGTACTTGGTAGACCTAGGTGTTACTATTTTACCTATACCAGGTACTGTTGTTTTATTAATTACTTACTTTGTACACGCATGCACATTTGTGTCACAGTGCATTGGAAAACTTGCATGAACTAGCAGTTCTCTTGTTCACCCATGTGGATGCTGAGGAGCAAACTCAGGTCACTGGCTCGGTGGCAGGTGCTTCTACTGTCTGAGCCATCTTCTGGCCCTTCCCAGTACTATTCTCAATGACTTACCTACACCAGCTCACTGACATTTCACACGGCTCCTTCGAGGGTCATAGGACTGTTACCTGCCCTTAAAAGAAGTTAAACTCATATAATCATCTTACAGGGTGGGGGAGGGGATAATTTCAAGGAGAAGAAAATGACAGAGATGCATTCTATAGGACCTGCCGTCTGGCCATACTACAGTGGGAATTTACATTGTTTTCTGCAAATGAGGCCCAAATGCAGCAAGGCTGCCTTGGGCATCTGTGGAAGCTCTTAGGAGAGCACTTATCACAATACAAATATACCCAGTGTAATATTTAAGATGTATTTATACTCTAAAGCTCCCTCTGTTTATCTAAGCTTCAGAATTCACTGGGCATCCTCCTGTGTTTTATCTGGCAATCTCAAAGAAACAAACAATCCTTCCCATAAATCGCTGGGTGCCAGCTGGAGACACCTGGCCTCTTGAGAATCAGAAACTCAGGGTGACTAGAGTAAACAAGCCTAAGAAGCCTGCTGGAAGAATCTAGAAACCACTGGCACAAAATGGAGGAGTCAGCTCTCACCTTTGCCTCCAGACTCACTCTCTCACCCTTCGCTTCTCCAACTCTCCCACCCAACAGAAAACTAACGGCTTACAGACACAGAGTGGGTGGGGCGGGCTCCACAGGGGAGCTAGGAGTTGAAGGGAACTTGTCCCCTCTGCCTTCCACACAGCTCAAAGAAGTGTCTGACGTACAACTGACCCCTCGATCTGTGAGACACCCACAGATTCAACCAGGAATCAAACATCCAGGAAAGGGCTCACCTAGCATGCGACTGGTCCCAGCGCTGCATCAGCTGATGTGCCCGTCATCACAGCACTGGGAAGGATCACTGTTGACTTTCCAAGTAGGAGGCCAGCCTAGGCTTATGACACTTTCTCTCCTAATAACTATTTGTATAACATTTATATGATGCCAGATACTAAATAATAATCTGAAAAAGTATGTTAGGTTATATGTATATACCATACTATTCTATTTTCTTTATTTCTTTAGTACCGGGGATTGAACACAGGGCCCCTCACAAGCTTAGCACACTCAATACAACTGAACTATGTCCTAGTTCACTTTGCTGTTTTTATAAAAGGGACTTGAGCACTCCAAGATTATGGTACCCCAGGGAAGGAGCCTAGAACTAACCCTGGTGACTGAGGGATGACCATATTTTGTTCGTTTCCATCTGTTGAGCCCTTTCATGAGCAGTGGTTTCTTGTGGCACTCTGCCATGTCCCTTGGGCTTGGCTCACTCTGTTGACACATCCTTTTCTCTCCTCTGTCTTCTCAACATTCTCTCAGTGGCCAAGAATTTCTCCCCTCTAGAGCAAATTTCCAAGGTCAGCAGTTTTGAGTCCCTCTCAGAAGCTTTTCATCAGTTGACATCTAAGACCTCATGGCCTCAACTGCTTATTGAAGCATTCTTCCAAACAGAAACAACCTGAGAGTGTACCAAAGAAGAATGTAGATGCCAGTAGTTTAAGGAAAAACAATTGTTAAGTTTGGCAGTGGTAGGTAGCACTGGGTGGCAGGGAAGCAGGATGTCAGAAGGAAAAAAAAAAGGTAATAGCCAGGTATAGTTGTGAATGTCAGCATTCACAAGCAGAGACAACGGTTCTACGTAAGTTCAAAGTCAGCCTGGTCCACATAGCGAGTTCCAAGACAGCCAGAGTATCTTTTTAGGTTATATCTACCATACCCAGTTTTACTAGTGACATCATCATTATACTGCACCCCCTTTTTCTGCTTATTATACAGAATAATTGGGGTTTATTGTGACATGTTTGTGAAGATATATATCAGCATACTCCTCTTTTAAGATTTATAATCATTTTTACATTTATTCAGCTTATTATTTTATGTGTATGTTTTACATGCATATCTGTGTACCATATGCATGCCCGGGGCCCTCACAGGTCAGAAGAGGTCTTTGAACTCCTTGGAACTAGGGCTGTAGACAGTTGTGAGATGCCATGTGGGTGCTGGGAATCTAACTTGGTCCTCTGGAAGAGCAACAAGTACTCCTAATCACTGAGCCAATTCTGCAGCCCTATTTTTATTATTTTAATTATGTGTATGTGTGTATCTATGTGTGAGCCTGAATCTATGCACATGAATGTGGGTACTTCAAGAGGTTGGAGCTCTCAGATGCCCTGCTTGTGAGCCATCAGATGTGGGTAATGGAACTCTAACTAGGTTCCTCTTAGGAAGCAGCAAGCGCTCTTAACTAATGAGCCATCTCTACAGCTTCCATCAGCACATTATTTTGTCCCCCAGAGACAGTTTTCTGTGTAGTCCTGGCTGTTCTAGAACTTGCTCTGTAGAGCAGGGTGGCCTCAAACTCAGAGACCACATTCATTTTATGCCACTTGAGTGCCGGAATTAAAGAAGTGTGCCACCATGCCAGGCGTCTATCGGTTTATTTATTTATTATGTATACAATATTCTGTCTGTATATATGCCTGCAGGCCAGAAGAGGGCACCAGACCTCATTACAGATGGTTGTGAGCCACCATGTGGTTGCTGGGAATTGAACTCAGGACCTCCTGAAGAGCAGGCAATGCTCTTAACCTCTGAGCCATCTCTCCAGCCCCCTATCGGTTTATTCTTAAGGGAATTTCCCTATAAAAAGTGACATTAACAGTTCAAGAATAATACTAATAGGCACCATTTTGGATTATTAATTATAGATAAATCTACTGCTTTATTTTTCTGCCTTTAAATCTAGCTCAAAATTAAAGCTGACTGTATTTGTAAAGTAAGGAGAAAGATTTTGGTGACTAGTGGGACTGCTCCTAGATAGAGGCATTGCTGTTCTTTAAAACAGTAATAACAATAAGGGCTGGAAATGCTTACCTAGCATGGGAGAAGCCTTGGGTTTCATCCCCAGCAACAGAAAATAATAAATAGGGCCAGGAATATGGCTCAGTGAATAAAAGCACTGGCCAAGCAAAGCCTGATGACCTGGGTTTGATCCCCAGAACCCATGTGAAAAGCCAGATGCGAGGGCAGCCATCTGTAATCTTAGTTTTCCCATCACAAGATGGGAGGCGGGACAGGAGCACCGGCTCAACACGTAGGAGCAAGAGACACAGACAGAAGAGAGATCCCACCTTGGCAAGGCAGAAAGTGACAACCGACTCTTGAAAGTTGTCTTTTGACCTCCACACAAGTACCACAACATGCCCATGCCCACAGTCCCATATCCTCACACACACTAAATAAAAAATAAATGAACAGCTCCTGAGGTGAGAGTGGAGAAGGTGAAGAAGGCAGAAAGGCATGGAGAGCTGGGCTCTGCAAGGCCCTCACCCGTTACCTTTCGTTTTTCCTACAAATCTACCTCAAATAACTAAAATACATTCAGGATTATTCACCTTTCCAGGTAGTTCTTGTTTAAACTTGTGCCTTTAAGTCTAGCTCAAAACTGAAGCTCATCACTCTTTTCAAGGTAAGGAAAAAAGTTGAGGTGAAGATGCCATAGTTGAAGCACTCTGCAGAAGGTATGTCTGGTCTTGCCGTCAGCCCACAAGGGTAATCACAATAGAAACAGGATCGCTGAGCAACTCCCGTGCAAAGTCAGCTATATCACAAAGCGGAAAAGGGAATTTCATCAGTCATTTCGATCCAGATACTCTTTAAAAATATCTTTCCATAATTATGCCAAAATTCTTAGTATTAGGTTCATTTGTTGACTAGTGTTTCTTTATTTTGAAATATTCAAATAAAAATCCTTCATATTTGGACCAATGAGCTGGTTCATCAGGTAACTTGCCTGCCACCAAGCCTGACAGTCTGAGTTCAATCCCTGAGACCCACAAGGTAGAATGAGAGAACCAACTTGTACGAGTTGTCATCTGACCTCCACATGCATGTTGTGGCATGCTTTCAAGTGCACATACACACACACACACATAAAAATATGAATAAATTTAATAAAAATAAAGCCTTCATGTTTACCTTTTTTATGAAAGTATAAACCTGAAACATGTATACATACTCCGCATACTAATTATGTAGATAATAAACATATTAGCAACATAGTAGCCACTCTAGTGATGCGCTAAAGACAGAGCTCAAGTAACAAAACCACATGGAATTGATTTATCGTTTTCCAGATGTTAACCACATCAAAAATTGTTTACCTGCTACATATATTGGAGTTTCAACATAGCAAATATTTTATTGAACAATTGAAAGATTAAAAAAAAAATCCCCTTTTAGTAAACTATCCCTAGACACAGGATGAGGAAAAACGATCACAATGACCGGACAGTGATCTAAATTGTCCTTCAAAGAGGCACATCGCCTTTGGGAAATTATTATCCTTCAGTCCATTGGTGAGGCAATTAAATGCCTATCTGTAAGGTTTGCTGGTTGATTTGTTTCGTTTTGGGTATCCTCTGAGAACTCTTTCTCTTTGGGCCTCCCAGGACCTTAGCAGGCCACATTTTCCATAGACAAACTTTACCACTGTATGCAGATAGCTGGCGGCTGTTGTAAAGTCCCACTCAACAGAATTTGGTATTTTGGATCTATTTTTAGAAGTTCTGCTATGTGAACATTTTTAGCCTGTACGATGTCAGCCTGGTAATTTTCATGCAAGGAAGAAAACAATTTGTTCTAGTCTCCAAAACGGTATTGACATCAGAAGTGTCCTTCACACTGAAGAACTTGTGACTAAAGAGCTTCCAGTAAAAAGCAGAGAAAATGTCACAACACCAAGTAAATGCCACCTCAGCGGCACGGCTGATAGGAAAGCGGTGGCTCTTGGTGGCCAGCAGAATGGAGACAGAAGTCACTGCTGAGTTCTTCCAAGGGGCTTCAAGCTAAACTTCCCTTCCTGCCTCTTCCAACCCCAGAGAGTCTGGGGAGTCATGGTCCTGGTATTGGTGTTGTTTGATGGGAATTACACCGCAGGCCCCGCCTATTCCTAGCACAATCCTCCACTGTTTTCTGGTATTTTAATCAAACTGGTCCAAATGCTAATCCCTAATGCCCTTGCCTGCCTCAGGAAGTCTCAGTGGAGTGGGATCCAAGAAGGTTAATGGAGAATCCAGGAAAATAAGGTAGTAGTATTTAACAGCGGTAGCTCTGAGGGTAACTGGGGAGATAGAGAAATCTGCTTGCAACCTGGTGAAAGGCCCTGTGAGTCTCAGAATGAAATCAAGGACAGTAAGAACAGGACACAGAGCTCTTGCCATCCTGAGTGCATGGGGTAATTGTACCACAACCTCGTGATATAAGGATTATACTGGAGTGTCTTTAAGGGTTATGGGAATGAGAGAGGTCGAAAGATCATCTTAGATTCATTGTAAAGCCAGCACAGAGAAATCCAGTCACTACGGAGACAGATCGCTCCCCACCCTGTGTCTGAAAAGCATGCTGCTGTATCAGAAGACAGTTATGTCCATCGAAAAGGAGATGATTGACCAGTTAGGCAGAGATTCTTTTAAAGTCACAGAATGCTTCTGGTCACCTTCATACAAACCCTTAGGGGCCCTTAAGATGTCTTGATTGAAAATGTCAATCAATCATCCCAGTAGCAGGAAGACTATCATCTGTATTCCACATGTGTTGCTTGTGTTCTATGGGTACCACCTGTGTTCAATAGGTGTCACTTGTCTTCTAAAGGTATCACCTGTGTTCAATAGCCATCTATTAACTTTAAAATACCATATAGGGCTGTTGTCCAAAGCTCTTGTTTTGAAAATGTCAAAAACTGAGTGTGGGTAGCTTAAGAAGGAGCACTTCATGTGAGAACACAGAGATGTCTCAATCAAGAGGGAACTGATGAGCCTCTGAAGGGCTTGGAACAGGATTGGTGACAGGTGCTAACCAAGCTGTCTCTCTCGTTGCCACGGTCTCAGTCTCTGCTAATCTGGATGATTCTGTTTCATTGATCTCTCTTCTTCTCTGCCAACCCAGCCTCAAATAAATAGAAGTTCCTGGATGGGTATCATTTCTCTGCAGAGACAACCGCTGGCCCCAAGCTCCCATCAACTTATTCAGGCAAACAGATGAGGCTGAATTATTTCTAAATTTTAAGCTCTGGGTTTGCAGTATAGCTCAGTGGTAGAGCCCTTCCTAAGATGAGTGAGGCCCAAAATTCAATCCCCAGCACTGAAAAGTAAATTTAATTAACTAATTAAAACCAAATAAACAAATCATAAACTCCTGTGAAAGAGAATCTGATGGCTCCTACATAAATTAGGAGTCTAGCCTTAGCTCTACTTGTGAATGGTCCCAATACAAAACAGGGACACTAGATTTATAGGAAAGAGGGAAGCAGGGAAGGTAGTTATTCTTAGAGTCAAACTTGTGTGGCCTCAGATACATCCCCAAAGCCACCTGCCACAAGTTGGGACTATTATTACTCCCATTTTACAGGAAGTCAGTGGCAGACTCAGGATCTGAAGTTAGGTCTGCCTGTGTCTTAATCACTGTGCTGTGGTATGTCTCCAATCCCTACTTAGCAAGCACCTCGATTATCTGATTTAGCTTCTTATGAAGCCTACCTACAGGCAGGGACTAATTATACAGACTTCACACATGCCGATTCCTGGGAGGATTTGGGTTCTCATTATAAACCAATAACTTGACATTCTGGTTTACACACCATTATTACAAATTCCAGTTCATCAAGACAGTCCTAAGAACTGGATCTTCTGTTATTAGCATGATGATAAACACATTTGAGACCTGCAGTTAAAGCCAAGACCCACAACAATGGACAGGATGGTGGTAAATCCCACCTCTAACATATTGCCCACACTGGGATGCTTCCTAAGGAGAGTTACTGGACTTTCTAGACAAAACAACCCTTTCTTACGGCATGAGTCTATTTCTACAAAGATCGGGTTTTTCTTATTAAGTCTTAAGATTCTGATAGCAATTCTGGGAATTTTACTTGTCATTTATGTTCTTATTTCACATTTATTTTTCAGTATCAATTGCTTGCCAACAAATGTACTAGTTTCTGTGAATGGAGCCATAACTCCACCCCCAGGTCGTTTAGAGTCTAAGTAGACTGGAAGCACAGGCATTTAGGTTTTGGGGAGTGAGAAAAAGAAAAGTAAGAGAGTGGGAGAAGGATGCATGGAGTCTTCTTTTTTCCACAAAAGAGATAAAGAAGTAGAATCCAGGGTTTATTACAAAACACCCAAAGCCAGGTGGTAGTGGTGCATGCCTTTAATCCCAGCACTTAGAAGACAAAAACAGGCAGATTTCTGAGTCCGAGGCCAGCCTGGTGATAGTGCTTGTTAATATATTAATCATAAGAACAATGTCTTCCTCATACAACCTGTGGGAGAAAAAGAAACACATTGTGGCATAATTAACCCAAACCAGAGCAGACTGGATGAAAAATAACTAGAGCCAGCCACAACCAAAGAATTATACATACAATGTGAGATTCTGCCATGTCTGTGGAATTCCATCCTTCTCACAGCCAATCCACAAACAAAGAGAGAAGTATCAACCATAATAAATTCAATTTGGTTGAACTGATAGGTCCACTGGAGCCAGGTCACTATGGTTTTGCTTATCCTAAAAGCACACTCAGATTCTTTAAAAGCCCCATTTTTCCACTGTGGTTGGAACTCAAGTTTAAGTCAGACTAAGGAGCAAAAGAGGTGTGGTGATGAGGTCGAAAGAACTGGCCAGCTCACTGAAGCCTTGAAAATATAGGCAAAAATTTGGTTTGTATTTGCAATACAGTAGGAAACTATTATAGAGATTTCCTCTGCTGCATGAGAAGATATGACTTAGCAATCTAATAAGATCATTCTGGCTTCTCAGTGGGGAATGAACACTATGAACCAGACAGACCAGTGAGAACAATAACACAAAAGACTGGAGAAAGCATTGCTCTCCTGGAGGTGATCTGTCACAATGAAGGAGGTGACATTTTAATGGCTTCTGGATACATTCATCTAACAGGACATGTGGATGGATTGAGGGAAAGAGAGGAGTACGGTGATTCCCAGGCCAACAGAATAGAATGTGAGAATGCATGGGAAGGAACAATTTGTGGAAGAAAATCAATAATCAAGCTTGGAAGTGCCAAATAGACATAGCCTACAAATAATCAAGCAGGAGCTAGACCCTGAGTCCAAAACTCTGAGGAATGGTTCATGCCAGAAATATAACCTGGGAGGCTTCAGTGTATATATGGCATCGGAAGCCATGGCAGTTAGACAAGAGCATCATGGGAACAAATGTAAGTGGCTCAGATAAAGAAAAGGCTCAAGCTAGGGGTGGAGCTCAGTTGGTAGGATGCCTGTCTTGTATGAACAAAGCCCTGGGTTTGATCCTAAGTACCATATAAAATAGGCGTGGCAGCTGGGCGGTGGTGGCGCATGCCTTTAATCCCAGCACTTGGGAGGCAGAGGCAAGCGGATCTCTGTGAGTTCGAGGCCAGCCTGGTCTACAAAGGGAGTTCCAGGACAGGCTCCAAAGCTACAGAGAAACCCTGTTTCGAAAAACCAAAAAAAAAAAAAAAAAAAATAGGCGTGGCAGTACACACCTGTAACCCCAGATCTCAGGAGGGAGAGGCAGGAGAATCAGAATTCAAAGTCATCCTTAACTCTAAGTCAGGGCCAGCTAGGATACCTGAGACAGAAAAAAAAGAAAAAAAAAGAAGAAGAAGAAGAAAA
Source organism: Chionomys nivalis (assembly GCF_950005125.1). Taxonomy (NCBI): domain Eukaryota; kingdom Metazoa; phylum Chordata; class Mammalia; order Rodentia; family Cricetidae; genus Chionomys; species Chionomys nivalis. Next base: position 73,968,506 of record NC_080091.1, read on the forward strand.
GGAGGAGGAGTGTAGGAGGCGGAAGAGGGAGGGAGGGAAAGAGAGTGTAAGCCGAACACTGAGACTACTGCATTCTAACATTTATGGGTCTGGAAAGACTGGCCATGAAGTACAAGAAGCAAAGAAGAGCAATGATCTAGAAGTAAAATTGTTCAGGAAGAAACAGTGATCCAATTGGATGCTGCTAAGAGGCCAAGCAGGATGAGAGCTGATACTTGGCCATCCTCATTCAGCCAAGACAGGCTTCTGTTGGAGCTTAATGGGAGTGGTCTTGGAGAAATAGTCCATTCCTGCATCCAACTGCTGCAGTGATGCAATGGCCTGAGTAAGAACAAATGCTGGGAGGCTGAAGATGAAGTCAACTGAGCTGAGGCAGAAACGACAGACAGTTTAATATACTGTTCAATAAAAAGGTGTAGCAAAATGACGCACTGAATGAAGGACCCCACAGATAATCTATCTCCAGGAAACGTCATATAAACTAGGATATTGCTGGGTTGTAGCAGGTGTGGAGCCAAAGGGACAGATGCGATGCCCACATACAGATGCTGGCTTCAGGGATAGCACTGATGGTGTATGCAAAGACAAGAGGAAATGTGCATAGTATCAAATGCCAGGAGACTGGGAGATCACAGGAAACATGATACCGTTTCCTTCTAGACACTCTGCTTCCTTAAATGAGAAGGAAGGCCATTATCGAAAATAATGACCGGAGGCAGGAATAGCTGAATTTGAAGAAAGTTAAGAATCTGTGAGATCTCAGACAGTGGGAAAGAACAGAGAGGCTAAATCATTTTCGCCCCTAATCCTCTGGCCATGTTCAACTGCTCAGTGCTTCTGGGAAACAAGTGGGGATTATATTTCACCCAGGGTAACATTTCTAAATTAGTAAGATGGAAATTGAGAGGGTGAGGTGGCTAAGGAGGTGTGAAAAGGAATGACTGGTTGCAATGAACTCAAAAGGACAAAGACAGCAACATACTGCACAGGTCCCTGCATGCTGTCAGGGAAGAACCAGTAGGTCACTGGATTAGCTGCATCAAAGGAGTTGGCCAGGGGTGGTGATGGTGGGGCTAGATGGTGGGGTGGTCCATCAAGAGAATGTGGAACTCTAGAAATCAAGATTTTTTCTAGCAATACGGTTATGTGGTAGGAAGTTCTCTAAGGTGCATGACCATGGAGGTGTCTAGCTGGAATGGAATGGGTAAAAGCAGTAACAGAAATAAGACTGAGGGGCTGAGGGGCTACGGTGCCTAAAAGGATAATTTTTGTGGATGCTGAAGTCACCAAGTGTTGTGCGAAAAACTTTTTCCAGACAGATGCAAATCTACTCACCCCAGACAGGGAACCCACGGCAGACCAAAGTATAGATACCACCAAAGAGGTGAAACAATGAGTTTTATTGAGGTTACTTACAGGAGTATGGGTGATGGGTTACTTAGAGGAGCAGAAAAGACTCAAAGACAGCTGCATTACTAAAGCCATCCCAGCATGGGTGGCTGCTCACACAGCTGGGAGCCTGGAGCACACCGCACAGCCTGCAGGCAGCTGCACAGTTTGGAGAGGGTCCTTTCCAGGTGCCTCAGTTGGTCTAAGCCTCTTCCAGGAGTCTCAGCTGGTTTCTGCTTCTTCCAGGCAGCTGGTCTGCTCTCAGAGTCTCCTTTGCAGCTTCTCTCCTCTGAAGTCTTTGCAGCTCCCCTGCCAACTGAGTCTTCTTTGTGGCTCAGATTTCTTCCTTCCAAGAGGAAGCTTTTACTGTTTACAGTTGCAGGGAGAGGCCTAGTGAATTTGTTCAGTTTCAGGAACTTTCTGAGGCTATCTTAAATAGTTTATCTTTGTTCAAGGAGCTTCCCTGATTGAGAATGGTTAGAATGTCTCAGTCTCAGAGGAAACTAAGCACAGCATCGTCAAGTGTAGGAGTATGGGGGTAGAAGTGAGGAGAGAGGGAAGCCTTGATGCTAAAACTGCGGCCAAACAAGACTAGTTAGCAGGAGATTGATGAGTCATAAATAAGAGTAGTGGAGAGATGGGTGTGGTGGTGCTGTGCCTGAAACTAGAGGGAAGTAGAGGCAGAAAGATCAGGAGTTCGAATCTAGCCTCATTACATTCAAGCAGCAAGTTTGAGGCCAGACTGGGGTACATGACAAACAATATTAAAGATTTAAAGACTCATGTCTGATGCAAGATGTGTCTCAAAGAAGTTGAAGGATTTGTTTGTTACTTTGTTTTCTTTTCCTTAGTCATTTTTACTATTATTATTATTTTTTTTTCTTGAGACAGTATCTTGCTAGTCTGGAATTTGTAATTCTCCTGCTCTAGTTTCTCAAGTATTGGGATTGTAGGTGTTCACCACCATACCTGGCATTTTCTTTTTAAGAAGGAAGAACATTAACAATTATAGATGCAGCAAGGAGAAGCAAGGACAGCACCTTTAGTCCTGTGTAAGTGGGATGTTTGAGACAGCATGACTACAGTTTGAAAGAACCTGGGAAAGGGTATAACCATAGATTCCAAAGCATGGAGTGGATGAGAGTCTTCAGTACCTTGGACTTCTGCTTGCTCTGAGGCATATAAAGCTTTGACCTGATGGAATTCATCACGGTGGTCACTTAGGAGAAGGTGGGTCCCAGTCTCCACTATGAGCTTCTGCACTATGGCTTATTTCTTAGTACCTTATAGAAAGGGCCAGGTGGCATAGTGTGCTTGGCTGCTGGCAGCCTGGCTGGCCAGCCAACTCTCCCTCTCCCTCTGCTGTGAGTGGTATGACAGCAGAGAGAGTACTGATTTTACCCAGGCCAATGGAGTTCTCAGGGCCGTGTTTCAGTCTTAGCCTCTAGACAATTGCATTTAGTCATCAAGGACACAGTTCCTGGGGAAAGTCTTTGCTTCGGGGTCTGGAGGCACGATCTGTGGCTGCCAAGCACACCACCCAGTGGCTAGCTTCTTCCCTAGAAAACCTCAGTTGATGAGAAAGCAGGAATCTTGAGATGATTTTTTTCCTGCATGACACCAGTGAAAACCGACATGATAATAGCTCTGTCCCTAAAGGATGAGAGTCGCTATTTAAAAGAGGAAGAAAGAAAACAAGAAAGAAAGAAAAGTAAAAAGGTCTCATACTTGATGTATTGATGTTTGTTTGTTAAATTTCCTAAATTCCATGATTTAAAAAAAGCAAGAATAAAAATAACTGTGTGTGTATATTATTTTCTTCTTGACAGTTGCCATCTTAATTCCCAGCATTGCTGTCAAATACATATTAACATTCACATTTTGTCCAGATATAGTTTAAAAACACAAAGCAGCCAGTAGAGATGAAATTAGCAACAGCTTCAAAACACAAAACAAAACACAAAGGAGAGAAAATTTGCAGAGTACTAGGTGTTTATCCAACAATGAACTGTGCTGGATAAACATTGGGAGGAGTAGGGCTCAAAGGACCGAAACTTGCGTTCCAACAAGCTTAATGCTATTCAGAAAGCCTGAGTGAGAGCCTTATACCACCCCAACCTTCTACCATACACTCACAACACAGAATGACATCAGGAACAATGGCTGTTTTATTTTATCCTTTCAAGCTCAAGGTGTGACCGATCTGACTGGAGTTCGGAATGCCCAGACCTTTACACTTGAAAACTGATCAACTCCCCTCAAGTCTTGTCCAACCCAGAGTAAGGTCCTCACAGGTGGTGAAAGCAGTCAATCTTACAACATGCTCTTGGCAGCATGATAACCAGTAAGTCTGGATGAAAACTGAATTCAAAACCCAGTGGGAAGACAGCTGAAAAACAGGGCTTGATGAAGAGGAAACACAACTCTTGTCCGCTCAGTCTTTTCTGTTGCTGCGACCCCACCTAAGTGTGTTGTACAGACTTGTCTCCTCTGGGGAAAAGCCTCTTTTCTACATTTTCCCTCCTCAAGTCCTTCCCAAGCCTGCTGCCAAAATCAACTTCCTTTGTTGCCATTCTAACAATGTCCTCCCTCCCGAAAATTCCCTGTAACAGCCTCTGCTGCTCTCTGTGCTGGAGGCAGCCTTCTTGCCCTGCCTTTAGGACAAACACACAATTCCTGCCCACGTGTACTTACAGCTGTCTGTTGTCCATCTCTGCAGCTCCACAGGCCTTGTCCTTCTCTGTGTAGACAAGACCCCCTCTCAGCTTCTTCACAGCTTTGTGCTATTGATGTTTCAGTCATAAAGATTTTCATTCAGTCTTCATCAATAAGAATTCTTCATTTTTTGATATCTTTCCCCCTCATTCCTTTCCACCCCAAACAAATAATAATAATAAAAAATTCACATGTGAATCTGGAGCTGTCTTACTTATAATCCTTCTGAATTCTGGTTACTTTTAAAGAACCACGAAAGTACTCACCACATTTAAATTCTCTGTCTAATAAAAACCGAACAACATCAAAACTGAAATACTCCTAAAGGTCAACAATAATACTGTGGGATTTCCCTAAGGAATAAAAAGACTTCAGAATGAGTCACAGAAAAAAAAAAATCTAATATTATCACCATGGGCAACTTCTAGGAAAGGGTCTGTGCATTCAGGACAGCAGTGAAGCGATGGGTTTTTGTTTTGTTTCGGTTTGGTTCAGTTTGCTCATTTTGGTTTGCGTTTTTGTTTGTTTGGTTTTATTTTGTTGTTGTTTTTGTTTTTTTTTTTTGTTGTTTTGTTTTTTTGTTTTTTCTTTTAGCAGAGTCCCATCTTATAGCCTGGGCTTTGAGCTCATTTTATAGCCCAATGCTGGCCTTGAACCTGTGATCCTCCTGTGTTGGGGGATGCTTGGGTTACTAGTATTGACCATTACACCCAGTTCTTCTATTTCCTCTTTTTAAATTAAAATGAAAATGTAATGAACTTCACAGTGGCACTTTCATTTACGTAAGCCATGATACTCGGGTTGTATTTGTTCTCCCCCATTGCCCTCCTACCCCCTCTTTCTGCTTACTTCCCTACCCCCAAAGTAACCCCCTCCTTTCATGGCTCTCCCGACACATTTCATGCCCAAGCTTGGTTATTAGCAAATTCCGTGGGGTTTTTTACTTGTTTTCTTTTAACTGTTCTTTAATCTCCTTAAGCATGATCTTGTTTGGAAAGAGGTGACAGTCATACCCATGAGTTATGACAATCCAGCAGCACCCATAAAGAAGTGCTGTCTGGATACAGGACATTGATGTTTCTTTTTTAAAATGATCCCTTCGTCTGCGTGATTGCTCAGCAATTCCCCTGTTCCATATATGGTAGCATTGGTTGAGAAATCAGGACTGTCTCTAACAGGCCCAATTACTTGAACACTTGGTCTCATTTGGCGATGCTGTTTGGGAAGGGGGTGCAGCCTAGTTGGAGGAAGTCTGTCACTGGGAGCAGGCTTTGAGAGTTCACGGCCTCATCCCACTTCCAGTTTGCCCTTTCTGCTTCACGTTTGGAGTTAAAGATGTGAGGCTTCAGTTTCCCGCTACGGCTACTGGTCACTACGCCTCCTGACACTCTGAGGACTCTCGTTCTGGAACCATCAACCAAACACTCTTCCATAAGGTGCTTTTGGTCACGGTATTTGTCAGGGTTTTCTAGAGGAAAAGAACTGATATAATCTACATATATATATATATATATATATATATATATATATATATATATATATATCAAAAGGGGATTTATTAAAGTGGCTTACAGGTTATGGTCTGCTAATCCAACAATGGCTATCGACTAACATAAAGGCCAAGAATCAGGTAGATTCCAGTACATGAAACTTGATGTCTCATCTGGTCTTCAGTTTATGTTGAGATTCCAAAGGAGGCTCTAATGCCAGTTAAGGGATGCCTCAGCAGCAGGAGAGGTGAACTGCCCGCAGGAGGAGCACAGGCTAGCAAATTTCCTCTTTCTGTCCTTTCATGTGGGTTGCCATCATAAGGTTTGGCCCAGATTTAGGGTGGGTCTTCGACTTCAAATGATCCGATCAATACTAATCCTTCACAGGTGTATCCAGCTGCTGGGGTTTTCCTTGAGTCCAGATGTGCTCAGGTTGACTAGCAAGATTAGCCATCAGTCAGTGTTTCAACACAGCAACGGAAAAGTAACTAATGCATCGTGCACTAAAATAGTTTATTAACAGCATGAGTATAGTTGGGAGTTCTTGAGTCATGGTATGTGCACGGGAGTCAGGGAACAAATCTCTGTCCGCCTGGCCTTGAGGCAGGGTCTCTCGTATTTGTGTTGCTAAGCTGCATAGTCCTGGCCAGCTGGCCCATAAGCTTAGGGGATTCTTCTGTCTCCACCTTCTATTTTACTCCAGCAGTGTGGGGATCACAGATCCCACTTTTTATGTGGGTTCTGGGGATTTAACTCAGGTCATCAGGCTTACATGACAAGCACTTCACACACGGAGCCCTCTTTCTGGTTCCCATCCATTCTATCTGGTACCACATCTGGTAGCATTGGTAGAGGGGCTTCTCAATGTAAAATGCTAAGACCCTAGAGATCTTGAACATTATTGCTGAATTCATCATCACAGTCATCCCTTGATATCTGTATAGGACCTTGGCTCCAGGATATCTTCCTGGATACCAAAATCCATGGGAGCTCAAAGAGCCTTATTTATATAACAGAATAGCATTTGCACAGAACCAGTGCACATCCTCCTGTATACTTAAATATCTCTAGATTATTCATAATGTTGGATAAGATGTAAAATTTATACAAACATTTGTTATACTGTATTATGTAGGGGAGGATGGTAACAAAAGGTTTATACATGTTTAGGGCCTTTAAAAAATTATTTCCACACATGTTGTGTCCACAGATAAAGAATCTTCCAGGATTGTTTCTTGTTTTTACTTTTCACTCGAAGAAAGGAAGGAAAGAAGGGAGGAAGGGAGGGAGGCAGGGAGGAATGAAGGAGAGAAGAAAGGAAGGAGAGAAGGAAGGAAGGAATGAAAAAGAGAAGGAAGGTAGGTTGACAAGATGGCTCAGCAGGTAAAGGTACTTGAGAATAGAATTAGATTCCTCCTCCATATAAAACAAAAGTAATAAAGAAAAGTCAAGACATTGCTACCAAAATAAGAAGGAAACGGGGCTGGCAAATGGAACAGCATGAATGTTTGCTATGGTATGGTAGATCATCTCGGGGTATGTGATAGCTTTTTTTTTTTTTAATTTGGGATTAGTATATTTTATGCTTATGCTATATATGAACTTCTTTCATTTTAACATCTTAAGTGTTTAACCGGTTCCTAATTTGCGAAGTGACTTCTCACAACATCATTTCATTATGTCCAGTTTTGCATGCTTTCTCGTTCATCTGGCAGTGCCTCTCATGACAATAAATATGCTATCGCTTATGGGTTGACCTGAACCTTCCAAAGGCCTCAGCATATGACCTTATTTGGACATGATATCTTTACAGAGGTAATCAAACTAAAATTAAATCATTAGGGTATGTTCTAATCTAATAAACCTGACATCCTCATTTTTTTTTTTTTAAAAAAAAAGGAATTTGGACAAGAGATGGATAGACAAAGAACAGCTCAAGACCGCTCCAGGCCTACAGGGGGAAATGTGAAACATACCCACAAAGCCTTTGATACTCTTTCCTTCTCAGTAGTAGGCAACTCATGCTTGCTACTGCGTGGGCCTAGATGAGAGCTATATTGCCACTTTTCTAAACCAATAAAATCCCTAACTACATTCTACATACTTATCCTTATACCCACAGAGAAATTTAGCGCTGACCCTCATCCAAGAAGCTTCTTTTTTGAAGCAGATAGAGACCGTGACAGACCCACATAACTGGTCCAAACGCAGAGAACAACTTGACTAGGGGGTAACTAGCCCCGACTGACAATGCCTAAGGTTTGGGGAGCATCTTGGAAGAGGAGGCTGAAAGATTCTAAGAGCCAGAGGAACTCTGTTGTAAGACTGTATCTTCTATATAGGACAGGGAAGCTGCACACATGAAATCTCAACAGTCCTAAACAAGACCTGCATACCATCACCAGTTGACAGGCCAATAAGGATGGGGGAAAGCTCACAAGGCCCCACCCCTAGATGGAGCTACAGGTCATTAGTGACTACTGAGAAAGGAGAATTAGTCTTCCCCAGGAATGAGCCCTCTAAATAATTATCCAATACCAAGTGATCAGTCCTAAATACCAAACAGACTTAGCATGCTTTATTTGTATGTTTATATGCATGCATTAAAAAATTATTACATATATGTGTAATAACAATAATATTTATTATTATTGTATTATATTATTATTATATTATAGGACAAAGTTGGGAGGAGTAGGAAGGTCCCTCTAGGAGGAGCAGGGGTGCATATGACCGAAATACATAGTATGACAACAACAACCTTTTTTAAAGAGAAAAAGGAGAAACTTTAAGCCCTTCCTCCCTTCTGAGTGTGGCTGGACTTAGTGGCTGACTCTGATGATATGAAGTGACCTCTACTAGCAGGTTGTAGGGCCCATGCATGGTTTCTCCTCAGCTGTCTGTGCACCCACTGTCTACGCTTCATCAGGAGAACTATTAAGCATCTTTCAGGGAGGGAATCCAACTCTGTCAGGATCTTGCAAGTAGCTGCCCTGAAAGAGGACCACACAGTTCGAAAGGTGCTTTTAGATGATTGCAACCCCGGCCCACATCTCTATACAGCCTCCTAGGAGACCCTGAGCCTGAACCATATACCTAGCTAACTCCACAATCCTGGCCATACAAATCTGGGAGAAAATAAGATGTTCTTAATGACTTTTCTACTGCTGTGACAAAACACCATGACCAAGGCAACTTAAGAAAGAAAGCATTTCATTTGGGACTCCTGATTCTAGAGGGTGAGCCCATGACCATCATGGCAGGGAGCATGGTAGCAGGCAGGGAGGCATGGCCCTAGAGGAGCTGGGAACCTAAATTATCTACAAGGACAAGGCAGAGAGAGAGGCGGGGAGAGAACTGGGAATGGCATGGGCTTCTGAAACTTCAAAGTCCCTCACCATCCTGCCAGTGACACACCTCTTCCACACACCTCCCAATCCTTCCTAAACTGTTCCACTACCTGAGGACGAAGCATTCAAATATACGCACCTTTAGGGGCCATTCTCATTCAAACCACCACATAAGAATGTATTATTTTAAGCTGTTAAAGGCCGGGATAATTTCTGACACAATAGACAGCTAATGTGGGGACAACACAGCTCACAAGCACCTTGAATCCTTGTCAAGCTACCTCTTTAGCTTACATTGCATTTGTTTGAGAAAGATGTAGACAGTTTACTAGAAAGTTTCCTGTCCATTTAAAAAAAATCCCATCTAACGAAGTCTATGTAGTTCTGATTCTTTTGGGAAAAATAATCAGTGAGCCAGTAAGATGGCTCAGCCAGTAAAGGAGCCTGCCACCAAGCCTGATGACACTGGGTGGGTCCCCAGGACTCATGGGGTAGATGGAGAGAAAATTGTCTCACTATCTCCACATGTGTGCTGTGGTAAGTACACCTCCCCACACAAAACTTTTAAAAGAGTAATTTAAATTTTTTCCATATGTCAGTGAAGGAGAGAAGAGAGGAGAGCAGACAGGGAAAAGTGAAAGTAGGGTATTTTGGGACCATATGAAAAAAATGTTTTAAGAGGGACTGAGCAACTCTTTTCAAGGCTTTACCGTGGATAAATAGCACACATGCAGAGAACTGAGCAAGGGACTTAGCAGAGACTTTTGGGGGGGGGAAGCAGGTTTGGTGTAGGCCCAGAAGGACTGGGAGAGTGCTTGAGCATAGGGAGTACGAAGGATTCTTTGAATGAATTTTAACATAGAAAAGCTAATAAGTAAAACTAACGGAGTCCAAAAAGATTGGGGGGTTTCTGGAAGAGGACTGGGGAGATGGAACAGTGGCTCATAGTACTTGTTGCTTTTGCAGAGGACCCAGGTTCAGTTCCCAGCACCCGCAATGGCTCATACCCTTCTGTGACTCCAGTTCCAGAGGAGCCAACACCCGCATCTAACCTCCAGAGCACCAGGCATGCATGTGGTGCACATAGATATATGTAGGTAAAACACATAAACTAAGTCTCTTTTGAAGTGTATAAATATGGATCGTGTATGAGCTGATGGGAATTTTCCAACAGTGAAAAAAGATTAAAAAAAAAAAAAAACAGGGACCGAGTGGGTAGAAGTTGAGTAACTGGGAGAAGCTGGGCTCCATCCCTCACTTGTGGGAGAGCTACACACAATAACAGGAAAAAGGACAATAAGCAGCTCAGGTAGAGGTAGATGTTGTGACAAAAGCCAACGACTTTTGACTATGTCTGATAGAGGTTGTTTAATTACATGCTATGACTTTTCATTTAACTGAACAGTGTTTAATGCTCAAACACACATGCTACGATTGGTATAAACACAATGGGGAAAGTCCCTTTGCTGGCAAAAACCAAGTAAATAAATATTTGTGGTTTGGTAAGTGTTATCATGAAGGCACACGAAAAAGCTACGGGAGCTAATTCTGAGAAAAGTGGAACTTTCCGAGTGTGCGAGCTTGCAGCCAGAACTAGTGTCCTTGAGTCAGTGCTCTCGGTCATTAGCTTTTAAATTCTGTGCAATCAGATGATAGCAACGTGAGAAGCTCCATTGTCCTCAGACAGAGAAGTAAATGCTATATTTGGCCTTTGGTCAGCTTGGGGTTTATATAGAGAAACTCGCCTGAGGGTATTAATATTTTAGATCTCTGGTCCCAGGCTCTGCATGTCACATCTCTGCAGCAGGCAACAAACTTGCTTCCAGAAAGATCTTAGCTCTTGAATTGAAGTCTTACAAATCCTTTTTGTGTGGATTTTATCCCTTCCCTTCTTTCTCTTCTCCTATTTTTTAAGTTTTATTTTTTTTTATTTTATGTGCATAAGTGTTTTCCCGCATTTGTGTATTTGCACCATGTGTGTCTAGAATTAGAGTTAGACAATTATGAGCCAGTTGTGGATACAGACAGTTGTGGGTACTGGGAATTGAACCTGGGTATTCTGTAAAGGTAGCAAGTGCTCTTAAACACTGAGCCATCTCTTCTTCAGCCCTCTTTTCTTCTGAGACAGGGTCCCGTGTTATCTGAAGCCAGGCTCCAACTTGCTGTTTTGGGAAGGGATACCTTGAACTTGTGATGCCCTGATGGAGGAAGGTCATTGGTTAAAAAATAAAGAAACTGCTTGGCCCTCATAGGTTAGAACATAGGTGGGTGGAGTAAACAGAACAGAATGCTGGGAGGAAGAGGAAGTGAGCTCAGACGCCATGCTCCCCTCTCCCGGGCAGATGCAGGGCAGCTCCTCTCAGAGGCAGATGCAATGAAGCAAGCCACCAGGTCAGACATGCTGAATCTTTCCTGGTAAGACTGGTGCTACACAGATCATTAGAGATGGGTTGATCAGGATATGAGAATTAGCCAGTAAGGGCTAGAGCTAATGGACCAAGCAGTGTTTAAAAGAATACAATTTGTGTGTTGTTATTTCGGGGCATAAGCTAGCCAGGCGACCAGGAGCTGGGGCGGCAGGAACACAGCCCGCAGCTCCTACTACAATGCCCTGCATCTGCTTCCCAAGTACTGGGATTGGAAGCTTCTGCCACCATGTATGGCTGGAGACAGATCTTCACACATGCTTGGTAAGCAATGGGTTCAGGCTCCAAGCCCAAGATTTTTTTTCTCAGAACTAGCTCAATGGTATAGCACTTTCTTAGGATGCATAATACCCTGGGTTGAATTTGTACAAAAAAAATGAAATCCAAATTTTTAAGACAGGTGTGATGGTACATGCCTATAAACTCAGCATTTGAGAGATGAAAGTAGGAGAATTAGGAGTTCGAGGCTAGCCTTGGCTACATAGTGAGTTCTATGTCAGCCTGAGCTATATGAGATTCTGTCTCAAAAATCAAAATCGCACTTCTTTCTGACATCTTCCCATGCCGCCACCACGGTGCGCATGAATGTCCTGGCTGATGCTCTCCAGAGCATCAACAATGCTGAGAAGAAAGGCAAACGCCAGGTCCTCATCAGGCCCTGCTCCAAAGTCATTGTTTGGTTCCTAATTGATGATGATGCACGGTTACACTGGTGAATCTGAAATCATTGACGGCCACAGAGCTAGGAAGACCATTGAACCTCACACGCAGGTTGAACAAGTGTGGAGTGATAAGCCCTAGGTTTGATGTACAACTCAAAGACCTAGAAAAATGGGAGAACAATCTGCTCCCATCCCGCCAGTTTGGCGTGTTCCTCCATAGCTCTATTGTACTGACAACCTCAGCTGGCATCATGGACCATGAAGAAGAAAGATGAAAACACACAGGAGGGAAAATCCTGGGATTCTTTTTCTAGAGATGCAAAACATAAATAAAAAGCCTTCATGGACTGTGAAATAAAATCAAAACAGCAATAATAATGAAACAAAAACTCGTGAATGACGACTTGAATTTTACAGTGGGCTTGAATTTTAAACATTGTTATAGTTTGTGAATACGTGCATCTCCCTAGTCTTTCAGAAACAAAAGACCCAGTCTCTCACACCTTAGAGTTATGACATGAACCATTCACTTGGTGGTTCTAGTCTCAGTGTCTCCCTGTGAACTGAGATGGACCCAGCTTCATGCAGCTGCACTCTGGCTCTCCTGTTCATTTCACAGTTTCCGGTAGGTTCTATACGTGACGTTAGAAAAGACACAGCAGATGCGCTTGGTGGCTCCAGAAATCTAAAGTGGGACAGATGGTTCCCTGGCTGATTGACAGCAGAAGGAGCACTGCAGCCAGGGGCACCTCCTGGGGAGGATTTTTTTCTTTCCTCCCTCTCCTTGCTTTTGCCTGAACTGTCACACAGGAAGAGTGAGAGATGGCTATTCAGGAGAGCTTTCTTCTCAATTATGCATTAGAGTGAAAACAGTTCGTTGAGACTCGCTTCCATGTGGAAGAAATTCTCTTTCCCTAACACTTGACAAAGAGTTGACCCTTCACAGTTACAACAAAGTGGACAAATTCATGTTTGACCAAAATACCCCACATGCTGAAGATAAAGTAAAAACAAGGAAATATCAACAAACAATATTGATAAAACTGAAATACTTTTAACATTAGATGACTTACATTGCCCTTTTAAAGTGGCTTCTTTTTAAAACATGTGCGTGTGTGGTGTTCGTGCTCATGTGCGCTAGAGTTCACAGTATGCACACTCCTACACAGACACATCCATATGTGGGTCTAGGTGATTCTATATCCCAACAAGCTGTTTCTCAAGTTTCCTGACTAATAGCATCTGATTTCTCCATGGCTCTTTTCAACAGAAATGCTGAATGCAATAATCATCTAATATTTAAAATGGCAATTTGCCAACATTTACAAACTCAAAAGTCTTTCTTCTTATTAGCAAGCTAAGTATCATGAAAACCCAAAGAAATTATGAATCCATATAAACTTTATATTTCAGGAATGGCAAAATAATAATGGAGCTGTACATCGCCTTGTTAGAGGGACCCCTACCCCAGCTACATAGCTGGGTGTGGAATCGGTATGAAGACTGAGGCTTAGGTTCTCTAGGACACTCCTTGCAGCTGCAGCTTCCATGAAGCCCTCCCTCTTGCTTCCACAAAGCAGTTCTTGGGGTCAGTTCACGTAACCAGGACATCTAGAATGTGGCATATTTTTCTAGTTGCCTTGTAAGCTCCTTTTCAATAGTAGGCACCAATATACTCTTTGAATTTTCTGCAACTGAGGACTCAAATAAAACTGAATTCCCCCCCCAAATCACCTGGAGAGTATAACATGCAGAAACATGCGTTAGTCTTTGTTTCCTCCTGGCAACCCTTAGAAGTCCCCCCCAAAAGTTGCTGACGATGCCACCACAGGTGTCCCACCCAAAGGCGGGGTGAGAGCACAGAAGCTTGAAGAGTAATAGGGACACACCCCCGGCAGCCCCTATTACCTCCTATTTCCCCTTCTCCATACTTTCAATCCTTCTCTTTATTTGTGGTTTACATTTGTTAATAGAAACAAATCTGTACAGAATTATAAAACAATACCCAACCTTCACCTCTTTCTTGCATTCTCTCTCAGCTACCATTTATGTCTGCTTTCTCCAAGCAGCTAAAGTTCTGGAAAGAGCAAACTATACTTTCCCACACATCAACCCCAGCCATTCTTTTCCCAGTCCACCGTAATTCGGATTTTTTGCCCCACCCTGTAGTTTAGATTTTTGAATGAAATGATACTTGTAAAAGTTATCGATAACCTTATTGATACAGTTCATGTGTGATTCCCAGTCCTCATCAGCATTTGCTATCTCTGACTGCATACCCTCCTTTTTGGAATATTCTTTCCTTCTGGCTTCTATAACACTGCATTTTATTTTTGACAATGAAAATCTCCAAGGCTCATTAATAGGCAAATAAAAACCAGATTTTGCATTAGCATAAAGCTCACTCCAAAGGACTTCTAATTCTTTTCTTTCTTCTTTTCCAGGGAAAAGAACACACCAAGTTTATCATATACCAAAGGCATGGAAATAGCAGACTTCTATCTTGTAATTGGACAGAGCAGTCTATGAACTAAGAAAGAGTACCTGTCCTCATAGAACACAAACACATTGAATAATTGTTATTACATAAGGTGAAGTGTATAGAGAAAAACACACATAGTCAATCTCTGGCCTCTAAACATGTATACACACACAAATGTGTCCCTTCACATACACATACATACACACACATAAACCACACACACAAATTCAACAATAATAATTTCAATTTTAAATTTCAAAAGACCATCCAGTGATAGTAAGATTATCTAGCAAGTCAAAGTGCTCGTCACACAAGTATGACAACCTGAGTTTGATCCCCTGACCCCACGGTGGAAGGACAGCTGACTCCCAAAGTTATCCTCTGACCTCTGACAAGGGCTGCAGCACACACCATACACACAAAAATAATAGAAATTAAAATAGAGTTCAGCTAAAAAGAGAAACTTATGTCACTGAAGTCAAAAAGCAATTTACTAGTTTGGTTTCATTTATATGAATTAAGGAATCCTCTGAATTGTTCCTTTATAATCGTTTTAAGTTGATGTCTCACCAGCTAACAGGGCTGGCGAAATGGCTCAGAGACTAAGAGCACTTACTGTTCTTTCAGAATACCTGGGTTCAATTCCCAGTACTCACACCAGGCAGCTTACAACTGCCTGTAACTCTAGTTCCTGCACACATGTGGTACACATCAACTCACGCAGCCACACACATAAATAAAAATAAATATTTACAAACAAGCAAACAAAGTATGGTCTGAAAACAAAAAGTAACATCTAACAGTTAAAAACAGGGTGAAGTCTCATGGGATGCTCACTCAGTGGAGGTGTCTGGAAGAGTGTTTGTTAAGTGACTGACTATCCCAAGGGTGTGTCTTCCTATTCATCTCAGAGAGTCATGGCAGATGGAAGAAATGATTCCACTCAGGTCTAGCTAGGTGAACTAATAAGCTTAATTAAAGTGACTTTCAAAATGATGGGAAGTTGGCCAGCAGCACTGAATTATAGTATTTTTGCCCCGAGCATATAAACCCAATCATGTATCTTTGAGGAAGTGAGGTGCCTCCTGAGCTCTCTGCATTTCCAGGAGGGCCTTTGAGTAGAACCAGCCTTCTGAGGGTATCCAATGGGTAAACCACAGCACTCTGACTTTAAGGCTAGAACCCAAGGCTTTTGTGCCTGAGCACAGAGTTCCACATCAGTATTGCTTTAACTTAATCTAAGAAGCATGCTTTCTGGTGATTTCCAAGTTTAAGGTGAGTGTACCAAGGGTCTCAGATGGCTGACAAGTCCTATAGCCTTTCACCATCAAAAGAGTATTGACTTCCAGGAAAACTTTGGGTCTTAATTTATGCTTGAATTATTCTAGTGTTTCAAGACAAATTATCGAAAGGCCCAATAACCTTTAAATGTCAGCACAACTGCAAAGTAACAGTTTACCCAATATAAAATTTTAGTTTGAAAAATAAAGAAAGCCGGGTGGTAGTGGGGCATGCCTTTAATCCCAGTTCTCAGGAGGTAGGGGCAGGCAGATCTCTGTGAATTCAAGGCCAGTCTGGTTTACAGAATGAATTCCATGGCAGGCTCCAAAGCTATATATGGCCAAAGTTTTACAGAGAAACCATGTCTCAAAAAACAAAACAAAATCAATCAAACAAACAAAAAAAAGAAAAGAAAAATAAAGGAAAGAGAAGTATAATTTGAATGTTTGGGAATTTATTTCCAAAGAAAAAGCTCTTTTGTCTTCTAATTTTCTTATATTTGCTTTTATATTATAAAATACACCCAATAAATCCATTAAAAGTTAATATTGTTAATTTTATACTATACGATAATAAGTTTGATGCTATACTATCATGGTTCCTTTCTTTCATGGACCTTTCATTTCAGTGAGGAGGGGAAAGACAGAGACACAGCACACAAACAATTTTAGGCCACGGAAAATGCCATGAAAAAAAAAAACAAAGTCACACACAAGGTGACTGGAGAGTCACCTTAGTTAGGCAGCGAGGAAAGCATCTTCGCCGGCAGAGCAGTGACACGTCTTGAGAGAACAGAAACTGCAGACGTCCTAGGCTCAGAATAACTAATCGCAAGAAAAGTGGATATTTATATAGATTATCTTAAAGTATGTGGGAGTATAAATACTTGTAAAGCTGTTTCTAAATGGTCTCAGTGAAAGAAATAAGCAACAACAACAAAATACCGTATTGCCAGAGCTACCCTGTGGTGCTAGAAGTTTGCACAACGTGAACACTAAGGAACGGCGACTGTCCGGTGTTTTCGGGTTTCACAGAGGAGGTGGCATAAGGCAGGGTTTTGAAACCTGTGCAATCTACAAGGGTGTGTCTCCGTGTATGTATTGGTGGGGACAGTACAGCAAACAGTTGAAGGCAAAGAAAACAGGCTGTTGCTCATTGGTGTGAGGCTCAAGAGGCACAAAAGCCTAGCCATGACTCTGGACCAGCACTTACATGGCTGTCTTTGTTAAACATGCTTATAGCATAGAGGCAGTGGGAAAAAAATGACATGAGGAAAGAAAAGAGAAATCTGACGTTTATCGGAGTTCATAACTGGGTGGGGCTTGGGCTGTTCCTTGTCAGTCAACGATAAACTTTCTGTACTTGGTTCAGAATAGGCACTCAGTCAACATCTCTAGGGCAAGTGAAAGAAAATGAATTGTTGGGGGTTGGGGGTGGCGGCCTGACGTCTGATGGACAAAAGTCAGTCTCCCTACATTAAAATACACTGTCCTGTTCATGGAGCCTGAGAGCCTGAACTCCTTTTCACACTTGTTTTCATCCAAACGATGAAATACGCATCATTTACTCCACTGTGCAAATTCCGAGTCTCCGAGTGGGAATGTACCCCGACTCCGATTCTAGAATGGGTCAGCCACTAGCCCGGAGTTTCTGACAGTTAACTGGGTGTTCACGCTTAAAATCCACTCCCTAGACTAGAGGCCTGAAGAATAAAATGATTTAGGTAAAACTTAGGAGTTAGGGAAAGCCAAGGAAAGTCAAAGGGATGAGCGAGGGCGGGGAGGGGAGGTTCCAGAACGTCCCTACCGGCCGGTCACAGCACAATCACTGGGGTACTTCATAAGAGCATCGAACCTCGGGGCAGGGCGGAGCAGCAGTGCCAACCCCACACCCCGCGCAGCCGCAGTGCAGCTCCGGAGCCTGGGGGTGCGAGGGGGCGGGGCCGACACCGTGAGGGTTGAGAGGCTGCTCGGGTGGTTACCCCCAGAGCGGCCTAACGTCATTTCCTGCCGAAGGTAGTGCTTCCGGGTCGTGATCCGTAGGGACTTGTGTCTGGGTGACTTCTCGGCGTTGTCCGCGGTCCCTGCCTCTGGGGTCCTCCGCCGGCCTCTGCCCGGGCTCGTGCTCGCCGCGTTGCCACCTCCATCGTGAGGAGGTGGGTGTGGTGGCACAGCGGTCCCCAGCTTGTCTGCCAGTCTCCCACCCTCGCCCGCCATCGCCTCGCACCTTCCGCCATCTTCCTGCCTGGAGGCGTCGGGTCGTGCTGCGGGCCTCGGCTCGGCTGCAGCGCGGGGGACCCGGGCGGCGAGGGCCTGCAGGGAGGGGTGGGGAAGTCGGCGGTGACGGAGGTGGGGTGACGGGTGCGGGGCAGGAGTGCTGGAGTCTGCGCCCACGGCCAGGCTTCGCCTGAGCCTTTTATTTTGGAATTAGGCGCTTTACGCTGTAGTGTTGAGACTAACCTCACGGCCCTCCAACCTTTCTGGGGAAGATGTTTCTTTTTTTCTTTTCTTTTTTTTTTTTTTTAAGAGTACGTTTTGCAATTCGAGAAGCATTCCTCAGAATGCTTCATCCACCCAAGAAACCTTTTATGAAACCTTTTCCTCTGACGGATGGGTATGCAGTGTTCTCTTAGTCGCTAAACGAATTACCGAAAGGTACTTTGCTGTTGGCATCGTGCATCTCATACCGCGTTTTTATGCGATTGTTTAAACGTGGAGATTACTCGTTATCTGAAATCCTTAGGTCTGCAAGACGAAGGAAATATCAGTTTATGTTCCTGGAATGCGCTTGGATATAAAATCGCATTTATTTGAAGATTATTTGCGGCCGGTGTAGGGACAATTAGAATATTGGTAGTTTGCTGTTCGGAAGCAGCTACCTCTAGAGAGACTGTGACGTCGTTTTTTTGACTGCTGAGTTATGGAAGACGATGCAGGTTTTTTTTTTTTTTTGATTAATTGAAAGCCTAGAAATGGCGTGGTTTTTTTTTTTCCTCAACCATTTGGACATAGTTGTGTGTGGGGGGGCGTTGTTTGTCTATTTTTTGTTTTTTGAACCATGGTACAGAATAATGTGAAATAACCTCGCCTCAGAAGAGAAATTTTGTCTGTTTTTGTATACCTGTTTTTCAATTAAAGGGCCGAATTGAATAATTAGTTTAAATAGTAGGTTTATGACCTTTTTCGTCATGAAGTTATGTCAAGTAGTTGAAATGTAGTGGTTTGAAGCAGGGTCTGAAGACCTGGCTCAGCAATGAAGAGCACTGGCTCTTCAGGGTACCTGGTTCGGTTCCCAGCCCCTACATTATCACAGTATCGCAACCATCTGCAACTCCAGCACCTTCTGGCTTCCTCAGGCACCGGGCGTGCAAACAAAACATCCATGCACATGAAATAAGTTTTTCAAAGTTTAATGTTTTAAAGTAAATATTTGTTGACCGGCAGGTAGACTGATTATAGATATTTAACCTATTCTAATGCCTTATAATGTTTGGATATGAATGTCTTTGATGCAGGAACTATGAATGGGAGGGCTGAGTTTCGAGAGCCGAATGCTGAAGTTCCAAGACCGATTCCCCGTAACTATCATATTAAATATTTATAATTAGTAGCGCTTTCGGTGTAAGGAAATTTTAGTTGCTTGAGTAACAGTAGCAGCTGGGCTGGCTTTACGGGTGTGATGTCTGCTCAGTCACAGGGCTTTATCCTTGCTTTGATGGTGTCTTGTTGCAGTCTTAAAATTCCTCATTATTTGAGCGGGGCGGGGGTTGGTTTTCCGTATTTTCATTTATCAGTGTGTTCAGCCTGTCTTAACAGGTAGTAAGAATAAATTCTGTTAGAGGTCAGCGTTTTTTTAAAAAGCTGACCAAGCCGGGCGGTGGTGGCGCACGCCTTTAATCCCAGCACTCGGGAGGCAGAGGCAGGTGGATCTCTGTGAGTTCGAGGCCAGCCTGGTCTACAAATGGAGTTCCAGGACAGGATCCAAAGCTACAGAGAAACCCTGCCTCGAAAAACCAAAAAATAAAAAATAAAAAAATAAAAAGCTGACCAGCCAGTTACTTCATCGCTTTATTTGTTTATTTATTTATCTGTTTTTAGATGTTCTTATTACTAGTAAACAAAGCTAACTTTCAGGCTTTTAAGAAAATGACTTCCAGTTTTTCTCCAAAAGACATAGGGGCTGATTACATTCCGACAGAGGAAGAAAGGAGAGTCTTTGCGGAGTGCAATGAAGAAAGCTTCTGGTTCAGATGTGAGTTATCCTTTTTGTGAACTTTAAAAAAATGTCCCTGCGTGTATTTGTGTGGGTGTGCATGTGTGTGGAGGGCAGTGGTCGGCGTCCTTCTCGGCGCCTCTTCCTCTTATTTTTTGAGACAGGATTTCTCACTGAACCTAGACTTCTACCATTTTGACAAAATTGGCCATCCGGCGAGTCCCACATCTTCCTGTCTCGGCTTTCCGGTGCTGGGGTGCTCATGCTGGCTGTTAGATGAGCATCAGGGGTCGGAACTCAGGTCCTGGGCTTTGCATCACCAGCCATCTCTTCTGCCCTGGTCCTCGGTTTTCCATCAGCATAAGCCTACTTTCACCTACAAACGTGACTTAAATTTATGTTTGAAATGATAGTTACATGGAGAACATATTGGGGGCACTTTTGGCATAGTGTGGTTATTTATTACTAATAGAGATTAAAGAAATAGAATTGTGCCATGTGGTGGTGGCGCATGTCTTTAATCCCAGCACTTGAAACACAGAAGCAAGCACATCTCTGTGAGTTCAAGGCCAGCCTGATCTACAGAGTACCAGAACAGCCAGGTCTACACAGGGAAACCCTGTCATGGAAAAAAAAAAATGAAAGAAATAGAATCGAAGGAATTAAGGTTAAGAGGTGTTGAACATGTCCACCTGAGTTACACGTTAGTTAGTGAATCACTGTGCCTTGGAATCAGGTCTGCCTGAACCACAGCCTTTTGTTCTGGAGTCTTAACTCTTACATTTAAGATTGTTGTGACAGTTGTCGTGAGGAGTCACTGTACTCTCAACTCTGAATCTCTGACTACAGATCTTAAGATCAGGATTCTTTTGTTGCTGTTTGTCTGTTGTAGCTCTGGCTGGCCTGGAACTTGCTGTGTAGACCAGGTTTAGTGTTGGAGACTATCCAGTGGTAGAGCTCATGAAGCCCTGGGCTTCATTCCTAGCACCAAGATGGTAGTGGAGGAATTACAGAAGACCAAAAAAGCAAGCAAACAACCAATTCCCCAAGGGAACTAGGCCAGGCTAGCCTTGCATATGTGATTATTCTGCTTGTTTTCTGCTAGGAGTTCATGTGTTTACTACAAATGCCTTCTAGGAATTTTAAGTGTAGAGAACACTGAAAGTTACAAACAAATGCATTGCTTTGTTTATACAGAAGCCTGGTGCTTCTGAAATCACAGCCTTTTTACAATTGCTGTAGGTAGCCAGGCGGTGGTGGCACACACCTTTAATCCCAGCACTTGGGAGGCAGAGGCAGACGGATCTCTGGGAGTTCGAGGCCAGCCTGGTCTACAAGAGCTAGTTCTAGGACAGGCACCAAAGCTACAGAGAAACCCTGTCTCCAAAAAGCAAAAAAACAAAAAACAAAAACAATTGCTGTAGGTAATTCCAACAGAGAGGCAGGGTGGAATTTCAAGATTTTTTTATTAATCTTTATGTATATGGGTATTTCGCTTGCACGTGTGTCTGTGGTCTGCGTGCCTGGTGAAGGAGACTAGAAGAGGATCTCAGTTCCTTTGCAGCTGGAGTTACAGACAACTTTGAGCTGCCTTGTGGATACTGGAAATTGAACTTGGGTTCTCAGGAAGAGCAGGCAGTTCTCTTAACCTGTGAGCCATCTCTCTAGCCCTGCAGGATAGAATTTAAAAGGGTGAAGAAACAGAGAAGGAAGAGGGCCTGGGAGCTAGCTCAGTGGGAAAGCCTGCTGAGCCTGAGTAGAGTGTCTAGAACCCACATGAGGGAAGGAGAGACGCTAGTCCCCAAAGTTGCCCTCTGACCTCCACAGGAATGCTATGTTATTTTGTTTTTTAATCATTTATTTATTAAGTCATTTTGCATTCCAACTGAGGTTCTCCCTCCTACCCCTTTTCCTTACCCCCTTCTTGGCTCCCCCCAGGCCCACCTCCATCCACTCCTCCCAACAAGTAAGGGCTCCCATAGAGAGACACATTTGACACATTGATGTTTCCTTTTTTAGAGGCTGTAAAGTGACAGTTTTTGAAGAGGTAGATAAGACAGAATAAAGAGAATAAAGGTCAAATGATGACATCAAGATTTACCTAGTCTATAACAGTACTTATTAAAGTTATACTATTTGTATGGGGAAATAAATTTAGTATGATCATTTGTGTTTATGGCACAACAAATTGTTTTCAAGTCTTAATGACACAGAATTAAGAAAAAGAGGAAACCCTGTAATCCCAGTCCACAGAAGGATCTTGAATTTGGGCTGACCCTGAGCTATATAGTTGAAGGTCTCCCTGTGCTATACAGCAAGAGTCTACATGAAAAAAGACTAGGCTTGGTGCCGGGCGGTGGTGGCGCACGCCTTTAATCCCAGCACTCGGGAGGCAGAGGCAGGCGGATCTCTGTGAGTTCGAGACCAGCCTGGTCTACAAGAGCTAGTTCCAGGACAGGCTCCAAAACCACAGAGAAAACCCTGTTTTGAAACCCCCCCCCCAAAAAAAAAAAAAAAAAAAAAAAGACTAGGCTTGGTATGTAGGGTTCAAAAGATAATGCATTAAGCTAATGGATACTATTGAATCCAGATTTATTTCTAACTGATTAAATTTATGCTTTGTGTGTCACTTGAAATAGCTGTAATATTATCCCTAAATTGTATTGAAGGAAAGTGATCTATAGGCAGGATTTCATATATAGGAAAGTGATATATAATAATAAAATACATTTTTGTTACAATAAAGGTATTACAGTCCCAAGTTAGAGAAATAAGGACAGGTGGAAAATAGCTTGCTACTGGACTTCTAGTGGACTACTAGACAAAAGATTAATAGGTAGCATTAGACTTTGGTTTTTTTGCTGTTTTATGGGCTAGAACCCTAGATGTCCCCAGACCTCACTAAGTGGATCAGGTTGGCCTTGAACTCACAGAGATCTCTCTCTGCCTTCCTAATGGGATTGCTTTAGACTCTTAAAACAGAGATAAACTAAGTGTTCTCTGTAATAACACCAAACTTTCGAACTATGTAACCAGATGATAGGAAATTAAACATGTAATTACCAGGAGAATTTAATAGTTATGTAACAGGAAATTTTGTACTTTAACATTTGTTTCTCAGATATAAAATGCCATATGTGACATGCATATTTATGCAAATAAGCAATGGAATTTATTTTACTAAGGAAAGTATTGGCTTGTGACTGTTGATCAGAACAGAATGTTAAAGTAATTAGAACACCTTGGAAATGTAATTTTTGTTCTTTTTGAAATCTATAAACTGTATTCCTCCTGGTTTAAAAGCAAGCTCATTGATCTGAAGACTGCTTCATTAAGGTAACTGTTACCTTAGAAAGTAACAGAAGGCTTTGTACATAAAGTTTTACTGTGTTGCATCTTGTGTACAGCAGCTCCCAACCTTTGGAATTACTGACATGGTGTATGAATTCACATTTGCATCAGATATAGATTGCATGAGTTGTATTTTATGTGTGTGTGTTAGTAGTGTTATATGACTTTCCATGGAGAGACTTAAACACCTGATTACCCTAGATTGGGATAACACTGATAGGATAAAGAAAGGATTCCATGGGCTGGAGAGATGGCTCAGTGGTTAAGAGCATTGCCTGCTCTTCCAAAGGTCCTGAGTTCAATTCCCGGCAACCACATGGTGGCTCACAACCATCTGTAATGAGTTCTGGTACCCTCTTCTGGCCTGCAGACATACACACAGACAGAATATTGTATCCATAGTGAATAAACTAATAAATATTTAAAAAAAAAAAAAAAGGATTCCATTGAAGTCCTGCTTGGTGAACCATAGAGTTAGTTTCTTGAGATTGCTTCCAGGAACATGGTAGACCCTTGGGTAGCTGCATCATTGAAGAGTCTTATGTGTCCAATACATGGTAGGCCACATTGAATTATTTACCTTTACAGCCTCCAGGAAAAGAGGCCTCTTGATGGTCTCTTGTGGCTGGCAGCGGTCTTCTCCATCTTAGAGGAAACAGCCAGCTACACTGCATCTTTCTGACTCTTAACATTCTTTCTGGCTTCCTTCTTTTGATGTCAGCTCCTTGGAGGGGATAATGAAAGATATTTTTCTGAGCGATGAGCCTCTGTGTCATAGCAACAGTCTCATCAGTTCAGCTTCCACAGTAATCACTATTATTGTAAAAGAAGTTTCTTTTTAATATGGTCCCCAGTAGCAACAGTCTATAGGCGTGAATACAAATGTTTAGGAGGCAGTTTTACCATGCATGTTTAACAGAACAATAGTCTTAGTCTCCCTACTGGGGGCTATGATATTCTTAGTTACAATTGTGCCCCGCTAACAGTATCAAACATAGTCCTGTAGAGTAGGTTTAAATTAACCTGCAAAGTTGTTGGTTGCACCCATATTAGTTATGCCAGTATTATAGCAGCAATTGTATCTTGCTTGCATAGCCATCAGGACTGTTGAGCCATAATTCTTTCTCATCCTCTGGCATAAAGCTGACTGGCACTACAAATGTTAGCCGTTAGGGGAGGACATTGCCAGCTTGATTTCTTTGTGATGCAACCAGAGTTCCACATTAGGAACTTGATATCTACTTGTGTTGTGTAACCAACATCAATGGCAATAGCCTGGATAAAGTCAAGGGGACTTCTTGATAGTGTAGCTGCTCAAAAGTTGCTGATGGGAGTCAGTGAGTCAACCATATTGCTGGTGGCATGCTTTATTGTTCAGGGGACTTCCTGATGATATGGCTACCTTTTGAGTCACTCATGCCCCTGTAAAGAGCTCTCAGTCGTAGGGTAAAAGGGCTAGCCAAAGAAACCCACCCTGGCTCTGAAAGCAGAGCCAGTGAAAGAAACACAGCTTGGTTCTGAGACCAGAACCCGTGAAAGAAATACTTTAGCCCTGAACCCAGAACCAAAATAATGCACCCTGACTCTGAAACCAATGCCAAAGAAATATACCTTGTCCCTAGAATCAGAGCCAGTGAAAGAAATATACCCTGGTCCCAAAACTAGAGCCAAAAAGCTTTTAAAAAGGGCCAGTGAAAGAAACACAGTTTGGCTCTGAAATCAGCTATCTCTAATTTCAACTAAACTAACCAATCCCTGAGCAGGGAAAACTAACCAATCCCTCTTCTCCCTGGGAATATTCTGCTCCTAAGAAGCCCTGTCTAAACCCTGTGCCTGTTCAGTTTTCAGCTGCTCTTCTTTCATACCAGTAGAGGCAGCCACTCTTTGGATTCTTCCCTCCCAATAAATCTCTTGAACAAGGTTTGGGTAAAGACACCCTTCCTGGAAGCGGAGTGGGACTGTTAACACTGTAACACTGGGGGAGCCTTCCCTTAGCAACACCAGTTGTTATAACTTTGTGGGAGAAGTCAGGAACAGGCTGTAACACTGTCACTGGGGAAACCTTCACCTAGCAGAGCAGAGTTGCTACACTCCTGAGCACTGGAGCCAAGGTGTAAGAACTTTGCTGGGGAAAGCCCTCTCCTGCTAGATGTGGTTATATTGGGGAAGCCTTTCCCTAGAGCAGGGCGGTAAACTGTTATGTTTGCTGTGGCCTGTTCTCAACTGCCAGAGGGCTCTTCCACCCGAGCCGTAACACTCATTTTCCTTGACTGTCTCCTGCTAGGATCCTTTTTCATCTAAGCTGTGATGCTTATACCAGTAACTACACTGGTTCACAAACTGAACTTGGATGAAACCTTTCTTTGATGTATGAATGCTCACTCTGGGATGGAGAGACCCTTTTTACTTCTCTTTATGAAAAGTCCCGTTATAGCCATATATTTCCAAATTATAAAACATTATCAATGACAAAAGCATAGATTCTTGTTCTTACCTTACTATTTAGATTCAAGTTCCAAGTATATACTCCTCCGCCCCCCCAAGACAGGGTTTCTCTGTGAAACAGTCCTACTGTCCTGAAACTCACTATGTAGACCAGGCTGGGCTCGAATTCACAGAGATATAATCTGCCTCTGCCTCCCCAGTGTTGGAAATAAAGGCATGAGCCACCACCTCCTGGCCCCAAGTATATACTTTAAGAGCTGTGAATTTTGGGCAAGTTTTCTTTATGTCCCTGTTTGCTTATCTGCAAAATGGGGATGGTAGCTATCTATCTCATGGAACTGTTGTGGGAATTAATTCAATTCTAATTTTACAAATGATTATTATCTATTAAATGGCTCTCTCTCCTCTCTCTCTCTCTCTCTCTCTCTATTTATTTATATACATTCTGACTAATGTGTTAAATTTTCTGGTGAAAACTGCTGCAGATTTAGAGCAGTAGTAGCATTTTGCAATTGTAAGGAGAAAAATGGTCAAGGAACTCTGGGAATGCTTTTGTTAGATATGATATGGACAGTGGCTGTCAGTAATACTGATTTACTTGAAGAAACTGATTGTTTACAGACTAGAGTAGTATCTCAGTACTGTGGTAAAGGCCACTGACCTGGGAGCCGGAGAACTTGGGTTCTGATCCCAGGTCAGCCATAATTACCTGTGTTGTTTTGAGCATGCAAGTTGTCCATTCTGGATATCAGTGCACTCTGATTAGGATAAAGACTAGGTAACTGCCAAAGCCCCTTTCAGCTGACTATTTTTGTGACATAAAATAGATCTTGTCAGGTGGGCAGAACTTAAGCCTAGTCCATTTTCCCCTCATGGCATGAGAGGAAACGCCTGCTGGCATGGTGGTACATGGGATAGTAACGCCAGCCACCCTTCCCAGGGTTGTTACTCTGTCTCAGCCAGGAAAGTGCTGTCCATCACAGTCCTTGAATCAAGATGAGCTGATGCTGTAATTTCAAAGAGATTTGTTCTTTGAAAAACCTTAGATTATAATGCACGAAGGCATTCTAACCAGCATTAAAGAAAGCATTTTCCAGCAAAGGTAAAATCTGTTAGTAAGTAGAATAGTAAGCAGCCAAGGCTTACTTAGGATGGCTGCGAATTATGTTTGATAATAAAGTTGATGTCTGATTGCAGAGTTAGAAATCTTGATCATAAAATTTCTGTGGTAGTTAAAATATTTAACTATTTTTGTTTTTAAATTGCCACATAGTTTAGACAGGAGTTGAGCTGACCACAGACATGAACCAAATGTGGTTTTGTATTTAGTATGCTAAAAAATTTTTATATTAAAATGATTGGGAGAAAAAGGCTGGTTTGATTACATATGCAAATTACTTGAGTTAATATTTTGTGTCCATAAGTAGCATTTTATTAGAAAAGGCTAAGTTTTTTTTTTTTTCATGTTTTATCTTAGGGTACTTCTGCCTTAGACAGCAGTTAAATAGTTGTATATACTCTCTGGATGTTATAGAATGTGCCAATCACGAGGTGCATGTTATTTTAACTCAAAATAATTTACAGTTAAAATATAAAAAGAAAAATTAGGTAAAAGAGCATTGGTGGAATTAAGAGAAAGCTGAACACTTGCATCTGAGAATCTATCATGTATGCTCACTAGAAACACAGCCAGGTTTTTGTTGGGGACTGATCACAGAGGCACATTAGTCTGGCTGGTACTGAAACTGCAAACTCCAGACAGGAAGTGGGTATTCAGTGTAAACTCTTTGTACAAACAGGTGAGAACTTATTTAGGTCAATTTATTGTCAGTCTAGGGAACTGTTTACTGGTCAGGTTACCATATCTAGTTTCTAACCAAGGTAGTGAGTCAAGGACCAACTTCCATGCTTGCAGAAAACCTGAGGCTGATGTGGAGAGCAATGATTCATAGCTGTTTCTAAGTTATAAATCATTTTGAATTATAGGTTAATAGGCATCTTTTACATATTTTCATATGCTTTTAAGAAATATTTTTAATGTGTGATTTCATTCTTCCAGCTACCATTTGATCACATGGTCAAGTATATTTTGTGTCTTGGTTCACACAGTGTAATTTAGAGGCTAAAATCTTAAGATCTGGTATTAGTCAGGTTTCATTAGGTGTGAGACCTAACGTTGATGTTGATGGTCTCATATGGTTTTAGGTAAGTAAGGTTCTTAACATCTCCAAGCTTCCTTTGTAAATGGTAGCAATACAAGCTTCCTGTGAAGACGTGATGATGATGTAAATGTAAAGATGTACATTTATAAAGCTTCCTGTAAAGATGTGCTGATATGAAGGAGGTAATTCACTTGAGGCACCTAGACTGTGGGATTTGGTTGTCACTTAGGACTGAGTGGCTCTTGTAGTGTGCTTCTGAAGCATGCCTTTTCCCTTTACTTCAGAAGTGATTTCTAGTCATTTTACTTCATTGTTTTAGTTGATTATTTTATTTAGTTAATTATTTTAATGACTTGCTAGTAGAACCTAAACCTAGGTGGTTTCTTGAATTAAAGTATTTTCTGAAAATACTCGTTTATTTTCACTGTGTGTGCACAGTGCAGCTTTAGAGATCTTGGTTGTTGAATCTTCATCTTGAGGGTTGTGCTGTCACTGATACTAATTTATCTCCTGATGTACTCAAAATAGTATTTTCCTTTTGTTGATATTTATAACTTCTTTTTCTTCCTATAGCTGTGCCATTGGCGGCCACAAGTATGTTGATTACTCAAGGATTAATTAGTAAAGGTAAACATTTAAATTTTACATTTATTTAGCATTTTGGATAGCTTGCTTTATCTTATATTGATTTTTAAATAAGGAAACATCTTAGTAAGCATGGTCATTGATAAATTTATACAGTATTAGAAGAATTTTGTCTTTCTGGACCCACTCACTTGATTATATTGATTTGACATTTGATAGCATTGGGGCTGGGTATGTATTTTAATTGTTACAGTGTATGTCTATGTGCAGGAAGTCCTCAGGTTTGAACTGGTGGCACATACATGTAATCCCAGCCCTTGGGAAACGGAAGCAGAAAGTTCAGAAGTTCAAGGGCAGCCTGGGCTTCTTGAGACCCTGCCTCAAAAACAAACAAACAAAAAATCCCAACCAACCAGAGAATTTGATATTAACAATCTACAAAAACAGGAAAGTACTTTAACATTTGTTGATAGGTCTCAAGAGATGGTTCAGTGGTTAAGAATACTTACTGCTCTTCCAGAAAACCTGCGTTTAGTTCCTGTATAAACTTCAGCTTTAGGAAACATATATGGCTTACACTCGCACAGACGTGCATTAAAAGCTAACCAGCCAATCTTTGTGGCTAGTTTGCAAGGAGAACAGCAAACCTGGTCTAGCTGAGCAGTGTGCTTACTTAGAGATTGTTAGAAATGCAGATTCTAGGCTCGTACCAGTCATACGAGTCATTGTCACAGTCTGTTTTACAAGTTTAAGCTTGGGGAATACGGAAGAATGAGTTAGCATTTAAAAAAAGTTTAGAAGATGGCTCAGCAGTTAAGAGTACTTGTGTTTGCAGAACACTCAGGTTCAGTTCCAGGCACCCTTATTTATGATGGTTGACAACTATTTGTGACTCATGTTCCAGAGGCCTTAACGCCCTCTTCTGGCCTCTGCAGGCACCTTGGGTGCAGGTGATACAAAGGCAAAGCACTGTTTAAATAGCTTAGATATTCAAGGGTCTCTAATAATAGAGTTTTACATGTCTATGTGTGCACGCAGGTGCAACCTTGTCTGTCATTCTCCAAGCATTCCACACATGATCTCACTGGCCTAGAATTCGCCTGGGTAGGCAGGAGGGCCAGCAAGCCCCAGTTCTAGGATTACAAATTGAGCTATGTCTCTAGCCCATGGTAATCTTTTGTTAGTAGTCCCCAAAGAGGCTAAATTCGGTTGGCTTATATAGAACAGTTATCTCTGTGGGATTGAGTTTAGGTGCAGCCAGCAGATTGCTTGTTAAATATACTTCATGAATTACTGGCCTGTTGTATCCTCTACCTGTATGTTTGGCAGGGAAGCATTCCAGAAAGTTGTGGTAATGTTGATATGACTCGAGACAATTTTTAAAAATCTGTTGACTAGCTCCTCTGTAAATGTGAATATGACAGAATGTGTTTGAGGTTTTTTTTTAAATTTACTGTCAGAAAGCAGAATGTGATGTAACTCAGGCTGACCTTATACTCAGTATATAAGAATTACCTTGAACTTTTAAGCCCTCTGCCGCCTCCTCCCAGGTGTGGGAATACAGACATGTTTCTACCTGTTTCTGGGATTCTGGGAGTCAGGCCCAGGCTTTGTGCATGGTGGGCATGCATGCATTCTCTCGACTGAATTACCTGCTCAACCCCATTTTAACTTTAACTAGATCATAGTGCTTTGATTGTTCATTTGGTCATAGAAAAATAAAACTGGTTTTAGTGTTGGAGGTGTAACTCAGTGATAGAGTTCTTACCTAGTACTCAATCTCTGTTACCATTTATAAAATGGATTAGGGCAGGATCTGGGGCTTGGTGGATTAAGTTCTTATCATATAACTGAGAACCTGAGATTAATCCCCAGGACTCATGCAAAGCTGCGAGCCATAGTACATGGCTGTAATCCCATGGGTTCTGCAGTGAGATGGACAGAGACAGGATAATCCTGGAAGCTCACAAGTTAGCCTGTCATATGCAGGGATAAACAAAGAGATACCCTGTCTCAAACAAAAAGGTGGAAGGTGAGGACTGATCCTCAGGGTTGTCACCATGCCCAGTACACACAAAGTGGATTTAGATTGAAATGGAAAGATCTAAGGAGCAGGGTAATAAAAGTATTGGAAGAATCTGTAAATAATTTCAGTGTAATGTATTATATGATCAAAATCTTAAACATGGAAACAACATGGAATATACATTTATATGCACTCCAAACTAAGTTGTTTCCTTCCTAAAATAGGTTCTGTATTGGGGGAAACAATTTAGTCACATTAGTTTAAAGAAAAAACTGGCAAAGGGGTCAACAGAGATACAAATAAAAGATAAAATAGTTACAGTTTTAGATCCCCCCCCCCCACTGTGGTAACATGAAATCCTAGGCAGTTGAGAATAAGGTAGAAAGGACAGACTTTTGGGAAAGGAGTCAGACAAGA
Source organism: Chionomys nivalis (assembly GCF_950005125.1). NCBI lineage: Eukaryota > Metazoa > Chordata > Mammalia > Rodentia > Cricetidae > Chionomys > Chionomys nivalis. The sequence continues at coordinate 73,999,499 of NC_080091.1, forward strand.
TCTTCAAAGACATACATTTTAGTAGCATCTTTTCCGTAGTACATTATGCTTGACGTGCTATACTGGCTGTCCCCTTTGTTCTTGATCTAATAAGAGAACAGAGAACATAAAAGGAAAAGCCTCCTTTCATGTTTCTCTGACTGTTTTCAACTGTTTCAAATCTGATTTCATGAATGAGCACTTTGCTATTTATGTGCTTTAATCCATTGCAGTCTGTGTCATTCATTTTCATATGTTTATCATTGTTGGAAATGTCAAAGGTCATCACTATAACCTCTGTGATGCTCGAACTTGATGAGCAGTTTTTATCTTTGACCAACATCACTCATTAGTACCAATTTTTCTTTTAGGGATGGTGGGCATTCCAACTGGGTTTCACTGTGTAGCCCTGGGTGCCTTGGAACTCTGTGTAGTCCGGCTAGCCTTGAACTCAGAGATGAACCTGTCTCTGCCTCCCACGCACTGGGGGTAAAGGCATGTGCCTACGCACCTCACTCCATTAACCAGTTCTTTTTTGGTTTTTCAAGACAGGGTTTCTCTGTGGTTTTGGAGCCTGTCCTGGAACTAGCTCTTGTAGACCAGGCTGGTCTCGAACTCACAGAGATCCGCCTGCCTCTGCCTCCCAAGTTCTGGGATTAAAGGCGTGCGCCACCACCGCCCGGCCTATTAACCAGTTTTTTTTTTTTTTGGTTTTTCGAGACAGGGTTTCTCTGTGGTTTTGGAGCCTGTCCTGGAACTAGCTCTTGTAGACCAGGCTGGTCTCGAACTCACAGAGATCCGCCTGCCTCTGCCTCCCGAGTGCTGGGATTAAAGGCGTGCGCCACCACCGCCCGGCTATTAACCAGTTCTTGAAGCGTTCTTTTTATTCATTTCCGCAGTGACATACCCAGCATTGCTCAATTTTTTTCATGCTTTTGGAAAGCTGTTACGTATTGTGCTGTTTTAATGCTATGCAGCAAAAGGACTAATTTTTATTGTCTTATGCTCACGTTATTAACGTTGGTTTTCTTCGTTTGCCTTAGAAATGTTAAAGTTCAGTTTTGGCTTTTTGTATGTGCACATTTTTTTTTTTTTGTAAGTGGACCTGGAAATTGAACCCAGAACTTTGCTAAATACGTGCTCTGTCACTGAGCTACACCCCAGTTCAAGTCTGTGTATTACTAAGCTAGCAATGACATGGGTTTTAATGACAGTGCTTACAGCTAAATCCCCATGATTGGGTCAGCGAGGTGGCTTTGAGAGTACATGTGCTTACTGCTAAGCCTGGCAGCCCGAGTTCTGTCCTCAGAAGCCCCTTTTGCCAGTTGTCTTCTGTGCTTGCCATGCCATGCAACCACACACACATACATACAATGAGCAAATAAAGTCCCCATGGTTATCTCTAGCCCAGCATTGATGAACTACTTCTTGTATTCTAGGTATTTAAAATCTTTGTCTACCTGGATAAGAAGGTGATCACTTACACTTTTTTTTCCATAAGCTTTTTCTTTCATAATTAAAATTGGAAGCTGCCCGGACTCAAGGTCCATGTCACTGACCACACCATTCTGAAAGAACGATTTTTATTCACTGCACTGCACTGTTGCTTTTTTTCTTAGAAGACAGTTTATGTATGAGACCATTTCTGAGTTCTTGGCTTTGTTCATCTTATTCTTGCATCTAAATGACTGTCTTAATTACTATTACTTTGTCAGTAGGTCTTGGTACCTGATGATAGTTTATTCTTCAATGTTACCTTGGCTCTTTGTGTCTGCATACAATTTTTAAAATAAGGAAAGCATATTTTGATTTTATGTGGAACCTTGAGTTTGTAGGTGAATTTATAGAGAACTGCCTTCTTCACAGTGTTCAACATTTCACTTCTTGAACATGGAGTATTTCTTCATATTCATATGAATTCCTTGGTCAGTTTTCTAGTTTTTAGTGTAGACCTGGTTTTATATGTTTGATTAGAGTTCTTCCTGGCTCTGGGATAATTTTTAGTCCTGTAATTGATCAAATCTTTTAAGTGTTTGTTATTGTTGATCTTGGTAGGTAGAAATATTTATAGTCTCTTGACTGTGACAAGTGGTCATTTCTGTATTTACCTTTTGCAGTAGACTATAGTGTTTTGACATTTAGAACATTTTTTGTTGACACTGAATTCACAACACAGAGTTGCTGTTGGCACTTGCTGTTTTAAGATAGTCGAAACTGGTTTTTCCTTCTCTGACAGTGTTACTCAGAAATACTTCACTCTTCTTTAGGAATCCTGTCAAGTCATCCAAAATACGGCTCCATTCCTAAACTTATATGTAAGTATGAACAATGCTGTGTTTTTCCTTCCATTTTTACAAATGATTAAATTTAAATCAGATATTTCAAGTTACTAATATTACATGTTTATATACTGCCACAAATCAAGTTGTTTACGCTTTTCAATAAGTTCACTGCTTGACAGTTTTTTTTTTTTTTTTTTTTTGGTTTTTGGTTTTTCGAGACAGGGTTTCTCTGTGGTTTTGGAGCCTGTCCTGGAACTAGCTCTTGTAGACCAGGCTGGTCTCGAACTCACAGAGATCCGCCTGCCTCTGCCTCCCAAGTGCTGGGATTAAAGGCATGCGCCACCACTGTCCGACACTGCTTGACAATCTTAATGTCAGCATTGAAAGTCCTGTGTTAGTTAAAAGACTCCTCTCCCCCTTTTGTAATATAAAATTGCTTTTCATTTGATTTTACTTTATACACAGTTCTTGAAATAAATTTTTATTTATTTTTGGTTTTTTGAGACAGGGTTTCTCTATAGCTTAGGAGCCTATCCTGGAACTAGCTCTTGTAGACCAGGCTGGCCTCGAACTTATAGAGATTCACCTGCCTCTGCCTCCTGAGTACTGGGATTAAAGGTGTACGCCACCATTGCCCGGTGAAAATAAATTCTTGCTTTGTTTATAGTAAAAGGGAAGTTACCTAGATATTCTGCTAATCCAAATTATTATGTCTGGAATTGGCTTTTTCCCTCTTTAATTATGTTCCACTTTGTGGCTGACAAAAGAAACTAAATTGTTCTTTTGAAAATGGATATGATCTTTATGAAACTTTTTGGGGTAGCTTCTCTTTTATTGGAAACATACATGATACAGCAATGTCATAATTACAAATGAATTTGTAATTCTTTATTTTAATGGACTTGTTACACTGAGTTTTGTTTTTAAAGCAATCTTTTGAAATTGTTGGGGCTTGTAACACAGTTCCAATTTACAATAAAACAAATGCCCAGGTCCCTATGACTAGAACCTATTTGTTTGTCTTGTCCTGTATATGAAGTGTGGTGTGTTGGGATTGTTTATGTCAATGCTGCTTTACTTGAACTGAGTTACTTTGGGGAAAGCGAATTATATCATAGACTTTTTTGTTTGAATTTTATCTTTTGTCATCATCTTAAGTTAATCTTAATGTTTCTAAAACCTTAGAGATATTTAGAGATGTACTTTTTAAAAATGTTGTTTCAGAAAAAAATTGCCTAAAAAGACCCATTCAGTGACACGATTTTCTGTTTGTTTTTGCAAATCAGTTGCATGTATCATGGGGTACTTTGCTGGGAAGCTTTCTTATGTGAAAACCTGCCAAGAAAAGTTCAAGAATCTTGAAAACTCTCCTCTTGGAGAAGCTCTGCGGTCAGGCCAGGCAAGGCGCTCTTCCCCACCTGGGTAGGTCAGTTCTCTGCTCTGCTTAGTGTTTTGGTTTTTAAGAAACAGAATGCAAGACCTGGAGCTCTGCCTGCGGAATGGCATTTGCTCTAGTCTAGAAGTGTTTTGCCTTATGAAGTAGAACAAGATTTGGCTACTTTATGACCTGTCCAAGAATTAAAGGGCTTTTGTTTTGATTGAATTTGGCAAGTTCTTTTGGTAATTTATTGCATTTTGGACTTCTTTCAAGTTACCAGATTCTGTTAATCTCTCCCAATGGATAGCCTTTTTTGTTGTTGTTGTTGTTGTTGCTTATTAGGGAAATAAACTTAGCATAAAGTTCATTTTTCTTGAAACTTGGAATACATGTTTGCTTTGATTGTCTCATACCAAGAACCAGAGATAACTCTTAAGGTATATACTTACAAAATGAACTGGTGCCTAAATAAATTTTTGGTATAAATTGATACAGGTATTTTGAAGTTTTTGTTTATTTTGTTATTTACAAAGTTGTAAATCAGATAAAAAGGAAAAGCAAACCCCATAGGCTCTCGGTTGTTTACAACTTTAAGTAGAGGAAAATCTAAAATCAGCTTCCTGTCCAGAGGAGGTAATGAATGAGATTATGTTATGTATAATCGTGGGTGTTGTGAGGTACTTTATGACTGCAAAGTCTGTGAAACATCTGAGTGAAATGTTTTTTATAAACTAAAAGATAAAAGTATAAAATAATGTATATATAAGTTTATGCCAATAAAAATAGTATAAGAGATTAGTAGTGCTGGCTGTGATTGTCAGATTTTATCCTCTTACTCAAACTTCTGCAGTGTGGTTTTGAAATTGAAACAACTACAATAAAAATCTTGCAAAATGATAACATGGCAAGGTTTCCTCTTGGAAAGTTGAGGCAGGAGAATTAAGTGTCAGGCCAGCCTGGGCTACATCTTTACATCCTGTCCCCCAAAACAAAGCACTTTGAAATATGTTACAAATTTTAGAGTTCTAAAGCTAGATGTAATTGCACAATGCATTAATCCCAGCACTTGGGAGGCAGGAGCAAGCTGTGTTTCAAGGCCAGCCTGGTGTACAAAGAGATATCCAGGACAGCCAGTGCTACCCTGTCTCAAAACAAAACAACAAAAATATTTTAGACTTCTAAATCTCATAAAGCAGTGTTTAACCCATTGCTGAGATTCTTCAGATTGTGGTTTGGCTTTTGTATTGTGAAAATATAAATAACTGTATGGATAGGTAAATAGATAAGTAGTAAGATCATTAATCAGATGGAGAAATTATTTCAGAGAAATTTACCTGTGATAATTATTATGAGACTTATTATTATATACCTGTGTCTATATCAGCAAGTCCTGGTTTCTATGGACTACAGCTATGAAATGGACTGCATAGACACATTGATTGAAACCTGATCTGAAAGATGTTTTTCTTTGTAAGAACCTTAACACACACAATGAAATTACCCTCCAAAGCTAAATATTTAGAAATTGAATATGTTTTTCTATTTCCCTTCATTCAATGACTGTTTACTTTTGAGGCAGTTACGCTATGGCCCAGTCTGGCCTCCAACTCAGGATCCTCCCATCTGAGCTTTCCCAGGACTGGGATTTCCATGTTTTCCATCATATTTAGTTAGTGACCATTTTTTAGTTGCCAAAGTGGAACAGGACATAGCTTGGCTGCTTTTATGGATAATTTATAAATAATTTAAAATTATTAATTTTATAAATAGTTTAAAATTATGATATTAGAAACTCATTGTTTATTTTTATACATTAATCTAAAGTCCTTGTTCTTACGTATTATGATGTTCTTTTACAGGCATTATGCTCAAAGATCAAGATATGACTCAAATATTAGTGGTCAGTCCTCCTTTGTGACATCTCCTGCAGCAGACAGCATAGAAAAGGAGGCGCTTCCTCGTTATGAGCCAATTCCATTTAGTGCATCTATGAATGAATCCACTCCCACTGGTATTACTGACCATATTGCCCAAGGTAGAAACTTCTCTTGAAATGAATTTCAGCATTTATTGGTCCAACGTATGTATACACTTTATTTGATGCTCTTTTCTGCTGGATATCTCGTCTGTGTGCTACCGTTAGCTGTCAGCCTAGCTTCATCCATCAGCCTGACTCAGCATGTTTGTTCTTCTCATCTGATTCTTCACTCATCCAGCTACTCTTGCTAGGGATGGAAAAGATAAAGATGAGCAAGACCTGGTTCTTATCCTTAAGAAAGTCAGTTTTTTAGAGGATATGGAAATAGATGGATAAACTTATCCATAGGTTGTTGCAGTGGTTGAAAATGTTCCAGATGTAGAGGAACAGCAAATAAGAGGTAACTGTCTGGGCAGCGGAGACTCCAGGAAGGTATAGGTTACATTTGATAGGCTGGTCTTAAAGGCTTTCAGTATCCTGCCCGTAATTGTAAGAAAAAAAATTCTATCTGCTTTACAGAATTGTTGCATGGGGAAATCCACTGGAAAGTGCATTGGAAGTTTGTGTCAATACTAAGTTCAGAGTGCAGTGTGTGTGAAGTAAAAATTTTGGATTAAGGCCAGGATGTAAGTTGTGTTTAAAATTTGATATGATCAGCGCACGCCTTTAATCCCAGCACTTGGGAGGCAGAGGCAGGTGAATTTCTGTGAGTTCGAGACCAGCCTGGTCTACAAGAGCTAGTTCCAGGACAGGCTCCAAAACCACAGAGAAACCCTGTCTTGAAAAACCAAAAAAAAAAAAAAAAAAAAAATTTGATATGATCTTGTAATTAGTCATTGTTAACTAATTTGTATTTCTTCATCTTGAATGGAGACAGTAATGCTTCTCAAAGCACTGTTGGGATTAGATGAAATAGCCGGCCAATGCTGGCAGAGGGTAAATTGAACAAACAGATGTTAGATTCTGTCCTTTCATTCTACTCTACACTGAAAGGTAGGGGATTAGAAACAGAAAGAGACCCGCGGTTTGTTTGTTTTTTTATTATTATTATTATCTAAAAACCCTAAAACATCAAGAGCCATGGAAACTAGAAGTTAGGACTGGAACACATTTGGGAGCAAATTGTGATGTGGTCTTTATTTGCTTTATTTAAAGTGATTTTTCCTATACTTTGTTCTAGAACTATTGATATGTTTACTTAGGCATTCCTGTCCTGACCTGGCTGAAGATACTATATATGCTAATATATTTCTCAAGTTTGTGACATCTCTAACTCAAAGGACTTGGATAAGAAATTGTGGACCTATGTAAAGTATGCTTCGAGAATTATTTTGAAGGCTAATTTAGCAACAGTTAGGGGTTGGCTTTGTTTTTGTCCTTTTGAATCTAGAGTGAATCTCCATTATAGGTTAAAGAGAGGGAGGGAGAGAAGGGTACAGTGAAAAAGAGAAACTGATGATAAGTTAAGGGATGTTTAAGAGGGTCCAAAAAGGGACTTAGATAGCTTTAATAAATAAAGTATCCACAAGCCAAGTGTGGCTTTGTAAGTTAGTTAGAACTAAATGAAATGTAAAGTTAGTTTCTGTGGCCTTGGTAGCATTTCAGTTGCTCAGTATCCTTGCATGCATGTGGTACCTGATTTGGATGTGGCGGTGTAGAATACTGTCACTGAAGATTTACTGGATACAAAGCTTTATAGTGGAAGTTTGGGCGGAAGGGAAATGACAGTTGCAGAAGATAAAAGGCTTGAGTTCAGGAGAATGTTGTTGAATACCTTAATCCTAAGGCCTCTGCGCTTTCTCTGGTTGGCACCAGATACCACATGAGAACAGAAAAGAGACAGGCAGAGTAAAGACACCGTTGTAGCTCTGACAGCAGCTGTTCTTGTCCTTCACTGTGTTTCCTTTTTTCAGTCGCGTTCGGATCCATTCTTCCTGTAGCCTAGGCATGCACCAGCTCTTTCCTTGCAGTGTTGTGCATTCTTCCTACCATTTTCATCAACAAAATCTTGTGTTCTAATTTTTTCCCCATATAAGAGCAGATAGAAGTTATTTTGGTCTTTACCCACAAGTGAGCACGATCCATATTTAATATCATTTTAATGTCCTCCATAGCATCTGTCCACTTCTGGGTTTTGTATGTATGTTGTCATCCTTCCTTCTAGGTCAAACTTAACACTGTTATCATTTTTCCCCTTGTGGGTCCCGGAGCTGCCTTGCTTTGCCCAGCTGCTGCCCTTCCTTCCAGGACACCTTCTTTTGCCTTTTATCTTGTTTGACCACTTTTTAGCTTTCTTTTTCTAGAATCCCAAAGATTTAGTATCTTTTTAAAGTAGAAGGCATTCTGCCATATCTGTAAGAAAAATTGCCACGGGTGGTTGGTTAGTTTTGGGCAGTGCTTTTGCTCCTTTAGTATTCCTTCCAGGTCTTAGTCACATTCACAAAGCAGTAAAGTACATTCTCAGTGCAGGGCCAGAACATTTCCATTGGAGAAAATACCTATCAGTCTTCTCTTTGGTCATGATTTCATTTATTACAGAACAGTGGAATAATAAAGTGTTTCTTTTTTGCCTAAGAAAAAATTAGACCTGGAAGGAATTGTAGAGATCAGTATTCAAGTTTTTCACCACTGGGAAAAGCTAGACTCAGAGATGCTTAGTGATTTGCCCAAGGACTCGTGCTGATGGCTAAATGAGTGAGGATGCAGACCCAGCAGCGTCCTGGAAAGTTCCCAGCCGCCTTGGCACTTTAGAAATACAAGTTCACTAGTTACTTACCGCCAATGTAATCCAAGTGTTTAAAATTGATGTAAGGTTATTCTTAATGTAAGATTGTTTTTCTTCTTATCCAGGAAAAATGAGTTTCTAATCATGGCATATTAGAACAAATTATAAATTGAACTCTTGTTTCTTTTTGTTGATGCAGTCTACATTTACCAAGACAAAAGATTAGAGTTAAAAATGCTATTTATTATTTGTTACTTAGAAGATTCTGATTATTCACTGGAGTTTTAAATAAATTTGTGAAAATTGATTCAAAATTTAGTTAGTTTTTTACTAAAATAACATGCACTGTTTTTGTCCCTTGCTGGACAGTACTTTCTTTGAGGTGTGTAGAACTTGAGTAGGTGTGCTCTGAAGGTATCATCAGTTATCCTTTTGAAATGCTCTTGTGAATCTTTGCTATTTATATACTTAAACTGTGCTGTGTATTTGAGCTGTCGTCAGCTGTAGAGAGGCCACTCTACAATGTGCGTATTTGACCCTGATGCTGCTCACACATAGATTCTCTCTGGTATGGAAGAGAACACATAGCTAACATGGACCTTTTCTTCCCTCTCGGTACTGGGTGTCAGACCAGTGGACTCAGGCCCACTTTGTTTCATACCATGGAATAGTTATTTCAAATATTTTTGTTTAAATACCCTAAACATAGTAAAAAAAAATTAGGTAGTATGTGCCCATAGAAATATTAATATGATTTATTGTAAACTTTGTTTAGTTGTGACCAGTAGACTCTAATTCTATACACAGTATAATGACTCTAGCATTTAGTAAATGTAAGGCACACTGTTAGATCTTAGCATTTTTATTCTTTTTCTGGCTGTGACTGAGTTTATAAAAATTTTGATACTAATTGTAAATCTCAGAAGAACAAGGAGAAGAGATTGTACTTCTGCAGTTGTCTTAGAGGAAGTCAGTGCCTTTGGAGTGATAGTAATAGTTTGATCTTATATTTAATTTTTCTGTTTCGGTTTTAGGTAAAAAGCATTTGCAAAATTTGGTCACTTTAGACGTATCTACCTCTTATCATCACTTCTTAACTGTTTGTTGTTTTAGGACCTGATCCCAACTTTGAAGAAAGTCCCAAAAGAAAAAGTATTACATATGAGGAGTTAAGGAGTAAGAACAGAGAGTCATATGAAGTAACTGTAGCACACAAGACTGACCCCCCAGTCAGGCCTGTGCAGGAAAGAGTGCCCAAAAAAGAAGGTATGCTAGTAGTCTAATCACGGGACTCTGGAGCGGAAGCTGGAGTGTCAGCTTAAAATGTTACGATATTTAGCCGGGCGGTGGTGGCGCACGCCTTTAATCCCAGCACTCGGGAGGCAGAGGCAGGTGGATCTCTGTGAGTTCGAGACCAGCCTGGTCTACAAGAGCTAGTTCCAGGACAGGCTCCAAAGCCACAGAGAAACCCTGTCTCAAAAAACCAAAAAAATAAAAAATAAAAAAAAATGTTACGATATTGATGTGTCTTTAGCTCTTCAAGCTACTTACTAAAATAATTTGTTTTTAAAAGAATAGTTATTTCAGAATGGGCGAAATGGGTCATCAGTAAAGGCGCCTGTCACCAAGCCTGATGACCTGACTTCAATCCCTGGAGATGTATGTGATGGAGAGAAAAGAACCAGCTTCAGAAAGATGTCCTCTGGCATGATGCAACACACACACACACAAAAAAATAATGAATTGATTTAATTTTTAAAAACTTTACTTATTTTGTAGTTACCACTTCTCCTGTTTTAAGGTGTTTCAAAGGTTGTTTTTTTTTTAAAAAAAAAAAAAAGCCTACACAATAAGACACAAAACAAGGAAGCCAGCTCTCTAGTCAGTGTTTTTCCTTAGAAGGAAACACCGTGGGAATTGATAGCTTTTCCTAACAATTCAGTGTGTCTGTTACATAATCACATTTAGTGACCAGAGACTGATAGCTGGTCATTAGTCATACTTTTGGCAAAATCATGGAGTCATAATTGAGTAATAAGACACTTTAAGGCATTTCTAGAGGAGGAATTTGACTTTTTCTCTATAACTAATAAATGTAAGTTATAATTTAATCTTTTTTGGACAGTATGTTACAAAAGTAAAAGTTTAGACATTTTTCATATAAAGGAAGGAGACATTTTTACTACGTTTTGTAACTGATTACTTTGACAGGATGTCAAGGATGGGTTTGAAGGTTTTCTGTGCACTCATCTAAAAGTTAAGTGTACAAGGCCCTGGTTTCTATTCGTAGCACAACAATGTCATGGGTAAATACTGTCCTCATAGGAATAGGTCTTAGTGCCTTCTCTAGGGCCATATGTAAAATACAGAGCAATCCTTAGTAGTATTATAATGATTTTAGAACTGATTTGATGTCTAGTTGTTAATAGTTGATTTATTTACAACTGCTTTTATAATCATAAGGCATCAATTTTGTTGTAAAATTCTTTACCTTTGAGCTAGATTTGTGATCTAGAACACTAAACTCTGCTGCTGGCCTCTCTGTGTAGGCCATCCTTTGTGCTGATAGACCATGGCTCAGACTGTAAGCTCCTTGAGGGCAGGAAGCTGTCCCCCCTTTTTCTGCTCCTTTACTCCATGTTTCCCAGCACAGCATTTGCACTCGTGTCAGGAAGGAGCTGTTGCCTTGATTTTTACCTGTTCATCTCAGTCTGCTAGGCAAGGGAAAGAGTTCTGTGCACTTGACCTGGAGCTCTAGCTGGATGCTCTTGAAGTGCTAGTATGTGACAAACTAGTAAATCACAGTTCTTTTCTTGCTAGAAGAAAACTGAGGTTTTCCTTATGTTTCATACTACAATGTAAAGAAAAGGCCTGCTATGAAATTGTGATTTTTGTTTTTCTAAAATGTTCTTGAATCTAGGCAGAAATTTGGACATTGGTACATTGATGTAAATTCAAAATTTCTGAAAAGAATAGTATTTTGAGCTTGAGTTTATATGGATTATATTTATAATATTTATCTCACTGGAAATTAAGATAGTAAGCATATATTATCAGAGCAGTATTACCACACGTCACGAATGTTTGGAAAACTGCCGTGTGGTTATAAAGGAGCAAAGAGAAATGTGAGGAGAACGGGGCATTGTAATGATTCTAGTGTCATAATAAAAAGGCGGCTTTGACTTCTAGATTCTCAGAAGAGCCACACTACAATCATTGCTTCTTTACGTTAGAATGACCTCTTTGCTGCGGGTGTTAATTCACAGATGAGAAGCGAAAGAATGGAGGAAATAGGGACTGAGTGCAGCTCAGTGCGCTGTCCTAGCGTGTCTGGGCCCTGGGCTCCATCAGCACTGCCAAAGGAGGCAGAGGAGCAAGTTTCACATTTTAATATGTAAGATGCCGGAATGTGGGAAATAATTTCTCCTTGTCCTTTGGCAGCTGATAGGAAAGATTGAATTAACTTCATTTCTGTTATTTAATTTTTGTGAAAAGCAAAATTCAAGTTTATTAGTGGTGCTTTTTTATTTTTATTTTTTTGGATTCCCGGTAACTTTGTTTTCGTATGTGCTATCATATGCGACCACATGCTCTTTGAGGTAAACTTGTAAAGGCAAGCGCCCAGACTTAGGACTAAAACAGGTCTCCAAATCTTAGGGATTTTTTTAAGGCTTATACCTTGGGCAAGTTACTAATCCACTCTCTGGCCTTTAAGGTGGGCATTGTGCAGGGCTACGTAAAGTTCTTGATAAAGGACATTTGTAGTCAGCCTGTATAGTTGACTCCCAGGTGCTCTGTTCGCACTGTGCAAGCACAGCTTTTCATCCTCGTAACAGACTTAACGTGGTGTCCTTTACTGTTTGGAATCATCATTGTTTGTGCTTTTTTCCTAGTCAAAGTAAACAAATACGGAGATACTTGGGATGAGTGAGAGACCCCGTCATTGGACCTACTGAAGGCCTTCCATGCCCAGCTTCATCCAGGTGGTGCGTGCCCCGCATGCCTGGACTCTGCAGCAGTCTTCATAAACACATTGAAAACGAAATCCTGGTTTGTGTGATTTAACATTTGATGCTTTACAAACACAGATTTTAGTGTTTACTGTTGTGTAAATGTTGTGACCCAGGGCACTCAGAATGATGGTATTAGGCCATGGCTTGTACACTTGGTGACAGGGAAAGACTCGTGAAACTCGACTCTAGATAAAGCTATGTGAAGACAAGTGATAGTGCATGCCGCGGGGGGAGGGGGGAGCACACATCTGGGGTTCAGCTTTATATCAGTTATTAAAAGGCCTTTCTTCAGCATTTGCTCTAGCATCTTAATGTTTATGGTGAATAAAATGTAAAACACACATCAACTGTCATTCTCGTTTTTATGGCTTGGTTTAAAATTTGCTGATGTGTTTTCGTGTATGGGTTAAGCGCTTGGTATTTAAAGCAAAAGAAACTAGATCTGTGATGCGGTAGACACTAATATACAGTAGATAGCTAAATATCTTTAAACGCAGCGCTCTTTGTGTTAGCCTTTTGTCCCTAGAATCAAATCTCTGGGACAATAAAGAGAAAATTTGTCTGGTTCCAGGCCCTGTGAAGCTGTGCACTGTTAGGAAGCACATGGCAGGTGAAGGTCACTTAAATTGCCAGCAGGGGAACCAGAAGCTGTCTTCTCTCAGTCCCCTTCCAGGGCCTGCCCTCGGTGCTCTGAACTTCCCACAAGGTCTCCCCGGTGGCTCAAAGGTTCAACTACAGCCCACTGGTACCACTCTAGGGACCAAGCCTTTAACACATTAACTTCAAACTAGCACGGTTATGTTTCCAAATTTTGCTATAGTTTCGTTATTGATGTAAAGTTTATTTCTGGTTCAGGTAAATTGAAAAATGTGGTCTTAGACCAGAAACATGTTTTAACTGTTAGAAAATAGCCCCAGATTTGGTGGCTTATAGCTGAGCTTAGTGCTACTGTTAACCCTGGATTTGTGAAGCTGGGGCAGGAGGAGGCCAGGTTGGGACTACCTTAATAGTAACTTCTAGACTAGCCTATTATGTGCTATATAGTAGGATTAGGCCTCAGAAAACAAACCAGAACAGAGCATCTTACTTTGCTGAGTCGGGATTCAGCTGAGGCAGTTGACTGTGGGTATATTAGTGCGGCAGTGGGCGCTAGACAGCTAAACCTGGGGAGTCCCGAGCTGGGTCTGCCTTGGTGGGTTGAGTTTTAGGGTGTTGCTGTGTTTCTGTGGATTAGATTAGACTGGGCTTCCTCACACTGTGGCAGGCCTGAGGATCTTGAAGGATTGGGGCTTGTGTCAGCGTGAAGAGAAAGCGTCGCCAAAGCTACTTGCCTGTTGGCAGTATCAGTACCAGCGTGTTTTCTAGCAGCTGGGTCTGTAGACGCAGCTGATGTGTTTGTTAGCCCTTCCACCTCTGGCCTGGCTTTGAAATTGCAGTTCTGCCTCAGCCTTGTGGACAGTGGGATTAAGGCATGAGCCACCGCACCCAGCTTTTGCTCACATTTTAGAACAGTTATGGTGGTGTCTCAGTCTGCTCTCGGGCCCCATCCATACCTACACTAGTCAAGCCCACACCTTCCTAGGACCCAACAACTCTAGTGTAGGAGTTGATCCAGTCTGATCTGGGTACATTACTGTGGGTAAAGCTCACAGTCTGGAGACCTGGGAACTCAGCATTACCTGCCCTGTTTACCCTCAATGGGAATCTTAGGCATCATGTCACTAGTTAGCTATTGCTGCTGAAGAAGCCAAACACAGTCTCTTGTCCATAGCCATCCTGAGGTCCAGCCAGTGTCATCCAGTTTCTTATGAATGAGAGAGAGTTTATGTTCGGGTCTGGTCTAGAGAGAGAATTTATGGTCCGGGCTAGAACCGGGCCCCGACATTAGGCATGTTCCCTGGGGTTGTTGCAGTCTCTTGACCCTGCCCCCTTAATCTTCCTTTTCCTAAATGTCTCATATTTGCTTCTATGGAGTTTTCTCAGCTGACTCCCACTCACAGGGAGGAACCAAAGGCCTCATGCCGTCCTGCCGGAACCAGCTTAATCCTTTCTAAAACCTGGACCTTTCATGGATCAACGTATGAGTCACTTGATTACGCAAGCCTCCTGTGTCTGTTGGGCTCCATATAAAAATAAGATTCAGTGATACCTTGGGCTGGTTCTACAAGACCAAGAAACCTTCCCATGGTTTCCATTTTGTGGTTGAAATGCCTTTTTAAGGCTTGCATATATGTGTACCACATGCATGCCTGGTTTCCATGGAGGTCGGAAGAAGGCATCAGATCTCATGGAACGAGTTATGAATGGTTGTGAGCCACCATTTGGCTACCATGAACCCAATCTGTGTCCTCAGGAAGAGCAGAAGTGCTCTTGCCTGCTGAGCCATCTCAACCTGTCCCTTTTGAAATGTCTTAAACACTGTCATCTTTCTGAGACCTTGAACACTTGCTTTGGTGTGTGTTTTTCCTTCCAGCTGGGGATTGAACCCAGAGCCTTGCAAATGCTTTCTCACTAAACTATGTTCCCCAGCCTTTTTGAATGAAACATCATGTCACACTTCAGGTTCAGCTTTATGTGGCCACTGTCTCTGAACACACGGAGGTTGAGAGCAGTAGTAAGGCCGGTTCAGAGCTTTTTTTTTTTTTTTTTTTTAATTTCCATTTTGAGATGGAGTAATTTGTTTATGTCTCCTCCTGGTTTGCTTATGCCTGGGAGTGTTAGCAAGATTGTCAAGTTTATCAGACACACGTCCTGTTGAACTTTGATGCTTTAAGGGTCTTGTCTCCAGCTTCTAAGAACTCTTCCTTAACCCTTCATGGATCACCCACACACACCCTCCCTGTTCCGTGTCCCATCTATCCTGCCAGCTTCTACCTGCTGCTCGATCCTAAAATAAACGCAGGGCCCTCTTGCAGCTTGGGTTTGATATAAAAGCAGGGCTGTTAGGAGTGCTGCAGAGTAAGAGATTGGCAGTGGGAACTAGACCTTGACGACTAGGAAGCTGACGTCACAGCCCCCAGCCTCTGAATCTAGTACCAACCACTTATCCTCTTGTGGCCATGGAGACAAATGGACACACAGAAAGCCTCTTGCTTTGAAAATGATATAGGTGTGCCCTGTTCACAGTAGGAAGGAAATTGCTCAATGACTGGCAAAAGGCAGCCATGTAGGGAGAGGGAAAGAGCTGGTGAGAATCAAACAGGCTGCTGATGGGAAGCCCTGCCCGAACTCTAGTGCCAGCTGCAACCCACGGGTCTGTATTACTCCCTTCGTTTGCGTCTTCCTCTGCTTCCTCCTTGAAGGTTGGACTGCCCGTTATCAGTGGATTTTCATTTCTAATGAGAAAACGGGCCTAGAATAGATAAATAATAACCCAAAGTCAAGAAGTGGGAACCCAGATTTGATAGGGTCTTTGCTAATAGTTTCAGTGCCCGAAGCAGAATCGTCCTTGTTGCGTTGCCACCAAATTTCTCTCAGAACTTCTCACTGCGCTGTGGAGTCTTCGTGTGTGAGGATGCCAGACAGAATGGTCTCCCCAGACCAGGGTATGGAGGGCCTGGAAAGCCACTCCAATGCTTGAAAAGACTGAGGTCCCTTAACCGGAAGTTTAAGAAAGACGCTTTTCAGGATGTACAGGCTGTCAGGTGAAAGTGCAGCTTCTGGGGAATCACCACCTGAGACGGACATATTACAGCACACCTACGTCTGCAAGACCTCTGCTTGGGGAGTTAGAGAGACTCCAAAGGCACACAGCCTGTCCTCAAGGAGTTTCTGGCCTGGATGCAGTGAGGGGCAAAGCAGGGCTCTTTCGCGGAACAGAACGGAGCCGCTGAGCTAGGGGCTGGACCAAAGCAAGGGCCCCAGATGGTCTTCCCCTGAAAGTTCACATGGCGGTCCAGCAGCACGTAGAGGTGATCTCTTCCACGTGGAGCCAGGCAGCATTCTGTGGATCTCAAAGCTTGAGAGCAGGGAGAGGAGAGAGGGAAGCCCCGGGAAGCAGGAGTGTTGATTTCAGTGTTCTGCTCCCACACTTTGGCCGGAGGGCACGGCACAGAGAACACAAATTCCGTGTTTCACTGTACGACTGAATCCCGGTACTACCCTGTGTACTTCCCAGCTGATTCTCCAGTAAGGTCTGGAAACAATCCAAAACCGTTCGGATAAAAACAAGCGAAACAGAAGATTTGGGCGGCAATGTAGCTCAGGAGTGTGCTTGCCTGGAACACACAGGCCTGGGTTCAGACCTCTGCACCGCATCAACAGGGTAGTGCACACACCTGTAATCCCAGCGCTCGTGACGGAAGCAAGAGGATCAGAATTCAAGGTCACCCTCAGTATATAGTAACTTTGAATCCGGTTTCAAACTTGCTCAAAGAAAAGGAAGCGAGGGAGGGAAAAAAAATGAAAAACTGAACTGTTTATGTGGAGGGAGAGAAGCAAGGAAGATGCTGGCGTTTGACATGCTTCTTGCCTGTCTTCATGTAATCTAGCCGATCCCGAACTTTGCAGTTTCTGGATCAGTCTTTGAAATCGCCACCAAACTTGAAATACACAAAATTACATTTTCTGGTTGGAGAAGGTTTTGCTGATCAGCAGTTTGTACCAAATGAGTAGCGAAGGAATGACATATTTGCATTACATTTTATTAAATCATAATTCATTACTCTGTAGCACTAACAGAAAATGCATAATCTCGATTGTGACAGCGAGGGAAGGATATCTTTGTTTAAATGAGAGTGTTAAAGCATTATAAGCAGTATGTTATATCATAAATTGATAATGTGTATATACAATGAGTGTTGTATCACATATACAATAAATTCTGTTGGAAGTTATGATTATTTGGACAAAGTGAATAAACACAAGGTAATCATCCTGCTAATATTTTATTAAGAAATAACATTTTATGCAGAATACACTTCAACTCCTGCTTTGAACTCCAGGGTCACACAAATGAGGGCAAATCTGAGAGACAAATGTCTGTCTTATTAACAGGGCACGGTGGAATGCTCCATCAGTGGCTGTCCAGCTACTCACTCTGTAGACCAGGCTGGCTTCAAACTCACAGATTTGCCTGCCTCTGCCTCCTGAGTGCTGGGATTAAAGGTGTACACAACCATGCCCTGCTTGAAATCTTCAAATATCTTTTCTAGCCATGTGACAAATGAGCCAAGAAATAAACACACTTTCCCCCAAATAGAACAAGTCTTTACTCTTCTTACTTTAAAAACTTCGTACGTGCTCACTGTTTGACTCTGTGCTTGTGCCTTCAACATTTTCACAATAATTTTCTCCTCAGCAAGGAAAACACACTGGATCCTGTCACCAATTTGTTCAACACACACACACACACACACTGCCTGGGAACATACCCCATGCTGATTGGAGCCTTGCTAGCCTTTCTGGTATGATGGTAAGCAATTCTATTGCCGGGGTTTTGAAACAGCCTAGTATTGTCACGAACTGTTGTAGGGGAGCCTACGATGGTGTGCAAATGCTGGACCATCCTGGGCCTCTAAGCTTGGTCCTGGAAGATTATGACTGCACTCCAGATGTCCCTGGAGTGCTCCAAGGAGATGCCACATTAAATCATTTTCATGCTTTGTTGCTGAACAAGGATCGTCCCTCAATGTCAGTCTCTGCTGAGAACATTTCATTAGATTGTCTAGACAAAGTCCAAATGTGTGAGACAGGCTTGCCAATTTAGTTAGCAAATTTGTCTCTTCTTTAGGTACATCCAGGGTAAAGTAAATTAACAACACATTTTAATTTCCATTAATTGTAGCAGGCTTTTAGGACTGCCTGCCCCCAAATCATGATAAAGAGACTTATTACTAATTATGAAAGCTTGGCCTTATCTTAGGCTTGTTCCTAACTAGTTCTTATAGCTTAAATCAATCTGTTGCTATTAATCTATGTGCTGTCACATGGCTTGTGGCTTTTACCTCTCCTCTCGCATGTCCTGCTTCCTCTGTATCTGGCTGGGGACTCTGCCTTTCTTCTTCCCCAAGAGCACTCTGTCCCCAGAAGTCCTGCTTAGCCTCTTCCTGCCTAGCTATTGGCCATTCAGCTCTTTATTAAACCAATCACAGTGTCACATCTTCACACAGTGTAAAGGAATATTCCACAGCAATTAATTATCTTTAATATACATGTGCTCTCCAAGATATGATGATTCAACTTGTTTTCTGTGAAAGAAAGCACCCATACAACATCTTGTTTCTCAATCCATTACAGAGTCCAGCAGATCCTATGAAACAGATTTACAGAGTGGAGACTATCATAAAACAGGCCTTCTGTTAGACTTCTATCCAACTGTAGACCATGCTCTTAGCACGTTTAGAGTGGGAAAGGTCTAGTTATGCTGTTATGTAGGCCAGGTTTACTAAATGTAGTTTTAAGACATTTTCATCATGCAATAGCTTGATCAGGGCACTGTGGGCTGAGTGGCATCAATAATGGGCTAGAGCTCATGCTCTGATCCTCCCATATGGACGACTCTGGATGAGGCTGACTATAGACAACGTTTACCACTTTGTTCCATTGATTTTTGCTTTCCTGCAAGCTCATCTGCAGTTTTAACCTGGTGTCCCGTGCTAAGGCTTTTGGTTCCCTCCCCCACACATCTTGCGAGTTTTTTTCACAAGTTTACAGCCCACTTGATGGTGAGGGCTGGTGACTACTTAATGTGAAGGACAGACCCTGCTCCTGACACACCACGGCAGACTTCTGCCCCAGATGCCTGCTTCCTGGTGGGTCCTGAGGATCCACAGCAGAACGGTCAAAACCTGCCGGACAACCTTCCAGTTTTCTCCTTGTTAACTTGTTCTTACACCAAGGCAGATCACCATAGTAACCACTTCAAGGGATACGTTATCCACTTAATGAAAAGCAGAGAGCCCAAGCAGCAAACCCAGTTTGACTAAGAACTCTAAAGACGTGAACAATTAAAGTTTGTATTTGATGGTGGTGACACTCACTTTCTCCCCGGTAGCCAGAGACTGATTTGTAACATTGATTGGCTTGCTTAGCAATGTGACAATTCTCTGGTTCCTGAGAGATATCTTCTGGCACGGCGGAAGTGATGGTGCTGAATTCTAAACTGTGGCCAAGATCTGAGTTAGCTGAATCACCAGCTTTTTCTTGTCAGAGCCAAAGTTAGACTGTATGCAAGAAGCCAGGGGCTGGGTTGTAGTACATTGGTAGAGCACTTGTCTGCAGTGTGTGTGTGTGTGTGTGTGTGGCGGGGGGAGCATCTCCACCACAGCCAGCAGAGTAACGATCTGAAGGAGGGAAGACAGTTGTTCGGTTCAATACAACTAGGTAGTCAGTGTTGCTTCAAACTTCAGGAGTCTGGCCGCGAGTAGTTTTTTTTAGGGGTATTTAAGCACAGCACAATTTGGTGGAAACTTTCCTGGAGGTCATTAACTCAGCCCTGGGCACAGCACAGCACACGTGAATCTCCTTGAGGAACAAAGCTAAAGAAAGATCAGAGATAACTGCATCAAAATTCTTTGTAAAGTACACGTGACACCTTCCACAAAGATGAGCTTATAGATTGATGGCAAAGCCTCATGATAAGGGTCTGAGGGAGGACCTGGTGTGGTCCTGGCCACTCAGTGCAAAGGTCACCAGGCTGTTAACCATGTCCCTTCCCAGACTTCTGAGTGGATGACTGATTCTGCATCCCCCCCGCTTCCCCCTTTGAAAGAACAACCCCATGTTCTTTCCAGGTTCCTTCCGGCTTTATCTGTGAGCACAAGGACCTCTGTGCCTTGTCTAGCATTTACCAAGCCCCGGATTCAACTCCCAACACAATGAAAGAAGAAAAAAGCTAGCATACTGGCTCTGTCTTTTAATTTTCAGAAATAGAATTTTATTGACTGTCAAACAGGATATGTCATATAAAAATCAACTCCGTCAAACCCCTCCATTTCATTCATTTAATGTTCACACAAAAATAAGCCTCCACATGTTTTAATGATTAAAGTAAAATGATTTCACATCAAATAGTAACCTCTGATGAAATTTTCTTTCTAACTCTAGGCTTGTAGATACATCGAGTATAAGCAGCCCCACCCTACACGCATACCCTGTATTTAAATGGTGATTTGTGGACAGAGCATTTTCCTGAGAAGCAAGGAAAGCGAAGATGCAAAGGGAGCTTTTCCATGGGGCTTAGCCAACATGCCATAAAGCAAGAGGTTCCAAAAAGAAAGAACCACACTTCCCATGTAACAAGTTGTCTGGAGAAGAAACACAACTCATGCCATTGCGTTGGCTGCCTCTGAGCTCCCACAAGTCCCAAGAGTTTCTCATTTTTAGAATTAATTCAGTCCTCTGGTTCTCCTTCCAGTAAGCTGCTCCCTGGGAGAGCAGGTTAGGAAGTTGTTTTTCTTCTCTGAACCGTCTTTTGAGTGTTGACTATGGGAATGCATCCATGAGCCAAGCAGGTCACCCACAGGTGATGGGCACTTTTCACAGCTCCTGATCACACAAGCTGGTTAGTATGGTGACCCTTTCACAGGAAATGGTTCCCGCCGAGTTACAGATCTCAGCTCCTAGACTTTAGGATGGACTTCTGCTACTAAAACACAATCTTTCCTGGACTTCTAGATCCATATACATAGGTTTTCTTTGGGTTGTGGCTTCCCGACTAACTTCCACATCATTCATTCTGTTCTCTACCACAGAACTTAAATAAGAAGAAGAAGAAGAAGAAGAGGAGGAGGAGGAGGAGGAGGAGGAGGAGGAGGAGGAGGAGGAGGAGGAGGAGGAGGAGGAGAAGAAGAAGAAGAAGAAGAAGAAGAAGAAGAAGAAGAAGAAGAAGAAGAAGAAGAAGAAGAAGAAGAAGAAGAAGAAGAATTGCAGGAAAGCCTACTCAGAAGCTACTCAAAATTCTCTGAGGAAGCTCTAAGCTATGGAGGGGTGTAACTTTATTTCCTGGGTAGTGTGTGGTGGCTCCCAACATGTTCTCGAAGAACAGAAGAATACGCCATGCTCAAGTAAACCGAGAGCCTTCCACCACAAGCATTTCAAAGGAACGCGAGAAGGACAAGGTTTCTGTTTCAATAGAAGTAGATTATCTTAGAGTACACTTGAAAGTTTAAACGTGTACAGATTCAGAGGTTTAGAAATCATTGAAAAGCACAGCCGGGGTTTAGGAATGTGATGGCTGGGACCCTTTCTTCTCATTTAATCCACGCCTGGTTTTGCACTCCTCACAGGTAAGCAGGCAGTGCCTAGAAGAGAAGCAGAAGCAGCTGGTAACTCATACTTTGATCATGGGAACTCTTTCTGTGTGTCTGTGCCATATGTATGTGTGTGTATGCGCCATACGTATGTGTGTGTATGGGCCTGTGCACACATGCACGAGGGTGTTCCTGCTGTGTGGGTCATGTGAGGGCAGAGGCCAACACTGGCTGTCATAGTTTTTGAGGTAGGGTCTCTTACTAGACCTGGAGCTCACTAATTAGGCTAGGCTGGGTGCTCAACTTTTATGGGGTGCTAAGATCCAAACTCATGCCCTCATGCTGGCACAGAGAGAAACTTTACTGACTGAGCCATTTTGCAGCTCTCCAAACACTCATCTTACCAAAGTAAGCAAGATGTAGAGACATTTTTGATTCTACAGTTCACTAGCTCACTTTTTTAAATAGTGTATTAGTTGTTTCTTGGGTTCCCATTAGCTGAATCTCATTCAATAACGATGTTTACGTTGAAACAGATGGTTGCGTTTATGCCCAGAGTTGCACATAAGCTGGGTAAACATCATGACTCTCTGACCTTGAGTCACTGGGGTGATTTCTACCACAACAAAAAAACAAATCATAAAATGTTCCAGGTGCAGGGGCGGACTCCTGTAGTCCCAGAGCTTGGGAGCTAAGCTGAAAGGAGACCAGTCTGGGCCACAGAGTGAGAGTCTCATCTAAAAGAATATCGAGACACACACATCCCCTTCTCTTGGACTGCAGCATTGTCAGGGGCCTCCCGTCCTTTTACTTCACCAGAACATCAAATTATTGCCTCTGGGATGAGAGGGCAGTGGCCTTTGACACAGAGCTTAGCCACTGGTTCCCACATACCAATGCCAGCCCACAGCATAGCTTTTGGTGCCAGAAGTAGGCAGGCAAAAGAGCTACAGAATGCCAATCTGAAAGGGGCCCCAGAGACCCTTTACCTTCAACCGCCTCCTTCCGTGTACATGAAGCATAGAACAACGTCTAGAGACTGTCTGGAAAATGCAGATTCCATCATTGTTCTGGAACCCAATGTTGGGCTAACAACAAGAAAACTGTCCCCAAATGGAAGAGTCCACACAGTGCCCCTTTGCTGACAGCCTTTCTGTTTTCCCTGTACACCTCAGAATCCCGGGCCAATGGCTCTGGAAGCTGACCCCAAAACACAGCTTTGCAGGGAGGCAGCGACACGGGAGTTGTCCGTAAACACAGCGTTAACATTAACGCCTTTCTGCTGGCCTTGCAAACCAGAAAGGGAAGGCTCAGGGTTTGGAAACGAACGGGAGACTGAAGTCTCTTCTTCCTATGGCCACCAATGTCTTCTCAGAGAGACTCTGCATAGCATGTAACTCCTAGGGTAGGGATGATGGCTAAAGTCCATCCACTTCTACCAGACCGTAGCATTCTAAAGACACACTGCCAGAAGGCAACTTGCCCTTGACATCTAGTCCAATATTGCTCTGCTGCTGCCCCTCAAAAAGAACACACTGGGGCAGGCTCAGTAGAGGGCTTCCTAGCACATACAGGGCCCCATGTTCAGTGTCCTCACTACACACAGCAGGTTAGTACAGCGCCAGTGATGTGCAGGCACACACAATAGGCGTGTACCTATAACAACCTGGCACTCAGGAGGGGAGGAAGATACAAAGTTCAAGGTCATCCTTGGACTGTGCAGTGAGGTTGAGGTTAGCCTAGGCTAAATAAGGTACTCTCTCAAAGAAAACAAGAAAAGAAACTGTGACAAGTGAGGGGTCTTCAGCGGAATGTGTCCCCAAGTAGTTCTGTGGCGTGACAGTAGAAACAAGTACTTGTCTGAGTGTCATGAATAAGCATTTTCCTTCCTCCTGACATCCCGGGGAAGGTATTCTGGTCATCACTTTGGACAGATGAGAAACCTAAAGATTTGAGTTTAAGAAAACTGTGGTAGAACTTTCAGCCCAAGAACCCTAGGAGCACAGGCCTCGCTATAAACTCTAGTCTACTGTGGAGAATAAGTACAGCTATCAGGACACTGTGTGTGTGTGTGAGTGTGTGTGTGTGTGTGTGTGTGTGTACGTCTGAGCACATGTGTGTGATATTAAAGGATCTGAGAAGCTCTGCAGTAAGGAAGAAGGTGTAATTGCTGAGCAACCGTGCAATGACAGACACATCTGCTCACGGAGGAATTCCTCAGAGGTTTATACAAGGCCTAGACTCTAGCAGTTGCTCATTAAATACACATTGAATAAATGAAAGAGGTGATTAAGTTAAAAAATAATTGTTGAAGTTGAATAGTAATAAATCAAAGCTTGAGGTTTAAAGAGGTTTTTCTTAAATAAAATTGTTTATATGCCTAAGATTACAGAGTAATATTTCATTTCACTTGTTTGTTTTTGTTGTTGTTGTTTATTTTTGCTGTTGTTGTTTTTAAGATAGGGTCTCATGATATAGCACTGGCTGTCCTGGAACTCACTATGCAGACAGGTTGCTTGGCCTTGAACTCAAAGAGATCCTCCTGCCTCTGCCTCCCAAGTGCTGAAATTAAAGGCATTGCCCCCACACCTGGCTGCTTCATTCACTAACTTCATTACAACCCCTCCATCAGACTACAAACCTGTTATGCTCGGGACCAAAGCCAGCACCACGGAGTTGATCCTCGAAGGAATGGAATTTACTCTGGCACACTCTTATGTAGGAAGCCTTCCCAAGGCCGAAGCCCAGGATTCCAGCCACTGTGAAAGCAGGTTAGGAAACACAGACAGGTAACTGAAAAAGCTCGAATCGTGCCCATGAGCCACTGCCTACACCTTCCTAACATCGCTCCTTTTCACACTATAACAAGCTTCCGTGGAGGGCAGGTCTGACATCAGAGACTTTGTGATCTTTGCTTGAGGGGACACGAGGAGGACCAAGGCAGAGCACACACTGGCACTCAGGGCACGACCCAGTTGTCAAACCAGTGGCTGAGGCTGCCAGGGGACAGATGGTAGACCTGGATCAGGTCGCCTCTATGTCATGGGGTGATGGAGCCTGCTGTTTTTTCCGCCCTTGCCTCTGGAAAATAAGACATAGAGAAAGGAACCTCATGTGGGAGAACCCTTCAATCTATTCCTCTGGCTGGAAATGAGACTCTAAACTGGGTAATTCTTCTAACATAAACCATCTATGTGTACCAAGGAGAAGAAACTCAGACATCTTAGCAAAGTTCTTAATAAAATGTCTCTGACTAAAAAAAAAAAAAACAAAAAAACAAAAAAACAAAACCTCTCCCTTTTTAATGTGCCCTCTAGATAACATTTTTAAGACTGGTCAAGCCAAGATAACAAAACATAACCGCCCCCCCCCCCAATGAACCTGCATTCAAAGGTTTGCTGTTGACAGTGTTGATAATCTTATTGCCATTGGTTCCACCACCAACAGAACGAAAGAAACATTCGAGAAAAAAATCTGTATCTATTCCAAACACGTACAGGTCTTTGATGCATTCCCCAAGCGTGTCACACAACAACCATGCACACAGTGTTTGTATTGTGTCACGTGTTCTAGGTCCCTGGAGACTGTCTGGAGAGTAAACAGAAGGATGTGCACCATCAGATGTAAAGAACCATCACTTATAAGAGGGATGCAGGCCCCTGCAGATATGGGTACCTGTGGGTCCCGGGGCCTATCTCTCATGGATACTGAGAGAACACTGTATATGACTTGCTAGACTTTGTTCATGTTTTATGAATGACAGTGGCGTAAGTCCCTGCTGTTGCTCTGCAGATCAGAAAGTGCTGGGATGAGCAGGAAGGTGCAGGCCAGTGGTGGAAAACTGAGAGTGCTTTGTAAGAGTTGGTCCTGGCAACACATTCATATCCTCAGGTCTTATAAACTTTGTCAAAATCTATGTGCGTTTTCATTTGTTTCAATGCTGGGACATGAATTCAGGGGTCCCGTGCTTCAAATCACCCAGCTACCTCCCCAGTCCAAGCTGTTTTTATGACTTACATGCAACTTTAGGTAACGATCCAAATCTTGGATTAGCAGCTAAATAACCTGAAAAGTAAGACAGAAATGTGTTATTTCATTTAATAATTTAGTTAAATTTGTAAAGAAAATATCCAAGCTGGAGATAGAACATTTCTAAGATGCTCACATTATTAATCTGAAGAAATGGTTTCAGAAGAGTTATAATTCAACCTGAGGTTGAAGTTAACCCCCAGAAGCCATCTCAGGCAAATGGTAGATATTGGCTTTAACATGTGCAAAATGCGAAAGCCACAATTAAAAGCCAACTGAAATTGATTCAAATAGACCAGTCACTATGTTCTACTTTTAAGAGTAACTCAACGAAGAAAGTCCACCTCAGAGGTTCACAGTATATACATCACAATTTTTTTTTTTTTTTTTTTTTTTTTGGTTTTTCGAGACAGGGTTTCTCTGTGGTTTTGGAGCCTGTCCTGGAACTAGCTCTGTAGACCAGGCTGGTCTCGAACTCACAGAGATCCGCCTGCCTCTGCCTCCCGAGTGCTGGGATTAAAGGCGTGCGCCACCACCGCCCGGCTATACATCACAATTTAAGCCTTATTTATTATTAATTAATTAAAGAAAAGTGTCTCCATGTAGCCCTGGCTGTCCTGGAACTTGCTATATAGATCAGGCTGGCCTTGAACTCATAGCTCTATATACCTCTGTTCCCGAGTGCTGGTCTCACCAGGCCTAGTTCATCATGATTTTCAAATAAAAACACTAGGCAGATTGGCAGGCTTCTAAATATGTCCATACCATAATCTTTGGCAACTCTGGGTGTTATACTGCAGAAGGGATTTAAAGTATAAAATAGAAATAAGTCACCTTGTCAGACAACTGTGAAATAGGGAGACAGTCCTGAGCGGGGCAGGTGGATTAAACATAATCACAATGATCTCTGGTTGGCACCAAGAGATCAGAAGTGGAAAAGCTTGGCTCAACCTAGTTGGCTTTGGAGACAAAGGAAGAGGCCACGAGCCAGGGAGTATACGTAGCCTCTCGAATTTGAAGAGGGGAAAAGCGATGAACATCCAGGAGAAACACAGTTGTTCCCCCATCTTGATTTTAACCTAGTGAGATCCATTCTTCTTTTAAAAAAAATATTTATTTATGTTTGTGTACGAGTGCTCCATCTACATACAGAGGAGGGCATCAGATCCCATGATAGGTAGTGGGAGCCACTATGTGGTTACCGGGAACTGAACTCAGGACCTCTGGAAGAGCAGCCAGTGCTCTGAACCATTGAACCATCTCTCCAGCCCCAAGTGAGACCCATTCTGACCTTGGCCTCTGGATAATAAATGTGTGCTGCCTTCAGCTATTGTGCTCACAGTGACTTATTTTAGAAGCTGAGGGGAACTAGCATTCAACCCTGAATAGCACAGATGCAAGAGGTTGGGTAGATTTGGGGTAGGTGGATATTATAAGACCTCATTCCACAGATTTTGGCCCTATTTCTGCATCAAAACTAATTTAACAAAAATCCTGGTGGTAATTGGTGAATTTGTTTCTACAAAAAGATCACCTTCAAGTTATAAAAACGAAAACATATTTAATACAAGACCTTTATGGATAAGAATAACAACATCCAAAGGGGAATTTTCCAAGACATGTGACCTACTGATCTTCAAGAAAAAAAAAAAAAAAACAGGACATTTCCCCTTCATGTTTATAGATATTGATTTTTGTTTTTACTTTTTTCAATGACATCTATCTTTACTAAAGTTTTTAATTTTTTTCAAGCATTTTTAGAATCATGGCAATTAGTAGCATTGGATAAGATGGGCTTCCAGAGGGCCAGCTCCACTGGGAGACACAGGGACTTTTCTAAGGTACAGGCACTATTGGAGTTCCTGTGTCTGCCATAAGAGAGGGCCACCAACTCCGTGGGCTTAAGATTATGTGAATTTATTATCTTACAGGTCTTGAGGTCAGAGGTCCAAAGTCAGTATAGGGACAAGCCAAGGTAGTAACTGCATCCTTAACCGGCTGCCTTCCTTTCTGAAAACACTAGCCCCTACATGCTTCCTAGCTCAGTGCTGTGGTTTGAGTGTCAAATCACAGGCTCATGGGTCCCCAGCTGAGGGTGCTGTTTGGATGATAGAAACACTAGAGGTGGAGCCCCATTGAAGGAGACGGTCTCTGGAGCTGGGTGTTGAGGTTTCAGAGCCTGAGCAGACTTCCCACTTTCTGCTTCCTGATTATAGTCATGATGTGACCAGGCGCTTCACAGTCCCTGATCATTCTTTCCCCACCACGGTAGACTATATCCTTCCTGAAATAATGAGTCAAAATAAGCCCCTCCTTCCTTAAGCTGCTTTTGTCTTGCCAACAGGAACAGTCGCCACTGCATTCATGGCCCTTTCCAGGGTCTTCAAAGCCAGTCATGCTGAGTCCAAACCTGCTATTTCTCTAGCTAGGCCTTCCAGTCCCCTTCTCCATTCATGGTCCCTCTTTAGATGAAAAACAAGTCAATGATAATCTGTTTCAAAGTGGGCTAACAACCTTAATGGCACCTGAAACTCAAATTTCCCATTATCAAATAATCAGATACATTCAGTCTTTTGTAGAGATAGAAGCTTTAGCTTGTTGTAGAATATCTTTTTGTGCCCTGTGAAGATATGTCTTTGCCAAGGTGCCTTCTGATTGGTTTACTAAAGAGCTAAATGATCAATAGCTAGGCAAGCGGTATAGGTGGGACTTCCAGGCACAGAGAAGACTCTGGGAGGCAGAGAAGCCAGCCAGATGCAGATCGAGTCAGACACACAGAATGGGACAGAGGTAAAAGCCATGTGGTAGAATGTAGATTAATATAAATAGTTTGATTTAGGTTATAGTAATAGTGGGACGAGCCTAAGCTATAGGTTGAGCTCCCATAATTAATAAGTCTCCATGTTGTTATTAGGAACTGGCTGGTGGGGCAGGAAAAGACTCACTACATTAGCTAAAAGCAAGCAAAAGCATGCATGAAGCAAAAATCTTCAAGAATAGGATAAATAAATGTCCAAGGGTTGCAGGGAAGGCCACCAAAAACGGGGCTCTCTGAAGTTAAAGCATTAGTAAATACTGACGCTTACCTTGGTGGACAAGTCCCTGGGTGACAAGCATGCTTATAAGAGAAAAAGGCAGAGCTGTAAAACAAACAAACAAACACCCCCAATATTAGTGTCTCAACACACGGTCCCTCGGGGCAGGCAAGATTGCTCAGTGGGTACAAACACATCTCCAAAGCATGGCGACCTGAGCACCATCCCCAGAACCCACATGGTGGGGACAGGGGCGACCTGAGCGCGATCCCCAGGACCCACATGGTGGGAGGGGTGTGTGTGAATCAACTCCTGTAAGATGTCCTCTGACTCCACATGTAAACGACATGTACATGCATGTACATCGTCACCACATACAATTTACCAAGACTAACAACTCAGGCCCCTTGCCTAGAAATCGGGGAAAACTATTCTAAGATTTTTTTTTTCTTACCTGAATTGGTAGTGAGTTTTATTCACTTCCCCAAGTCAACCATGCAGCATTGGTTGTCCTGGATCTCACTCTGTAGGCCAGGTTGGCTTGAACTCACAGAGATCCTCCTGCCTCTGCCTCCCACATACTGGGACTAAAGGCGTGCGCCCCCACACTCAGCTTTATTCACTTTGCACGTTATAGTCAGCAAATATTTCTTTGAAACTACATGGAGAAGTTTCTTGGGATTTATCCCAATAGCTCAGCCTGATGCACAGCAATCACCTAAACCGACACCCCACACTCAACTCCAGCTCTGATATCCGTGTTTACTGAACACTCAATATGCATATGACTCCAATGGCTATATCTTATCTGACACTGATATAGTGTGTGTTCACTTAGCTGCAATTTTGGTTTCTTTTTTTCTTTTCTTTTCTTTTCTTTTTTTTTTTTTTGGTTTTTCAAGACAGGGTTTCTCTGTGTAGCCCTGGATGTTCTAGAACTCATTTTTGTAGCCCAGGCTGGCCTCAGACTCTGAGATCTACCCGCCTCCACCTCCAGAGTGCTGGCATTAAAGGCATGCACTACCACCACGCAGCTATATTTTGCTACTTTCAATCCTACATAAAGTTTGAAAAGCAATAGCATGAACTTCCATAGAGCCTTCTTCTAGACACACTAATTACAGATTTATGTCTGGATGCATCCCTATATTTTGCTTCGTATCTGTCATTACATATTTTTTTCTGAGCCATCTGGGATTTGCAAACACCATCACTCTTTATAACTGAATATTTTAACAGGTAACTTCTAAAATCAGGTTAATGTCTCCTGCACAACCACCACACCACTAGCATAGTCAAGAAAAATCTGTTTGAATACTCAGACTCAAGAGGAATGATACACAATCTATATTCTAATCTCTCCAACTCGTCCAAGAACATCCCTCATAGCTGCAGGTTTTTTTCCAGTGTGGAAGATCAAGGATTATGCGTTGCATTGAATGCCCAATCTGTTTCGATCTTGGGCAGTTTCCTGTTGTTTCTGTTTTGATGTTTGTCTTTCTTAACCTTTTGCCCCACTGTTGGCTCTCTGCCTGAAGAGGCACACTGAAGGTTAGAAACAGGCTCCATTCCTGCTAAGCACACGCAGTGTGTAGATAAGGTTTAGTGTAGTTCACTGAGTCTGGTTTAAAGGGTTCCTAGCTCTCCCACGATGTGTCAGACGGCCTCTTCCAAAAGCAAAGAGCCTTCCTAGCAACCGAGGCAAACCGGATAGCAATCGGTTTCCCATCACGTCTAATGGGCCACACTGACCTGTGAATCAACCAGGCCAGTTAAACTACTGGCTCAGAGGTTCCCAGAAAAGGCATGAGATTCTAGAAAAGCAATCAATAATCACAGTGATGCATGATGAATATCAAATTATAATTGGCCAATACAGGCTATGAATGGTTTATGAGATCAAGAGTACTGTAGTCTTGATTATGTCTCTGTCGGTAACGTACACAGTGCTGGGCTGGATGATAGGTTCCATTATGCCACTCTCAACTGTCAAATTATGAATTTATTAAACCAAAAGGGACTTTTAATACAGAATGAATTCACTGCCTTGTCTTATGTAAGGCAATCCTGGGATGAAGAAGCAACTCAGCAGAAAACAATATCGTAGAGAGACGTATGGGTGGATGCTGTGAGCTCCAGTCCAGTCAACAAACACTTCCCAGGTAGAGCCTGTGGGTGAGGTTGTGGACTGAAGTCCAGGTGAACCTGACATCACCTCTAAGCTGAGATGCTGGTGCAATTTACCAAGGTCAGCTTTGTGGAAGTAAGGCATGTTATATAAAACTTTGGGTCTTGTTCTTGCTTTCAGGAAAGGAAGAGACACGTATGCCTTTACTGAGTGAGGTAAAGGGCTTGATAATTGCTTATTATCTCTGCCTGAAGAGGACAGAATGGATTCAAACTTTAAACCTCCATAAGTACCCAAGTTCTCTAGGGACTTATGCAAAATTCCTGTTCAAAATTAATCAGGCATCGTGATTCTATTCTAATAGGACATGGAAGTATTCTATTGTTGCAACATTAATTATTAAATAAACTGTTAACTTATTTTATTTAGTAAATTTATTAAATTGAACTTATGGTTAAATGGTTGATTATTAAACTATTCATTAAGAGACAGAGGGTGTGAGTACCTCTCTTCCAGAAACTTTCTTCTTGGCACTCTCGGATAATCTTGGCAATCTCCCCTCTGTGGATGTGCAGTTTTGACTTTGGGCAAAACAACAGGCTCTGTGGGGAAAGACACTGAGGGTTAACTCGGAGGACCCTGAGTACAAGGCCAGCCTGGGCTAGACAGTAAGATCCCATCTCAAAGTAAAACTAATACAAGCTACAGGTAATAAAGAACTGAGGTCACAAAAGCCTCCACCCTGTTTCCTCTGGAAGGGGATGGTCTGCTCTCTGTAATCGCATTGCTGGCTTGATCCTTTACACAATTAAGTTCCAGCACAGTGTTGCATCTGTGGTAGAAACAGATTTGTTGATTTTGACACTTTTAAAAAAAAAAAAAAAAAACTTTTTGCTTGTGACTATCAATGTGGATGCTGGCCACCGTTCCTTGAGTCCTTCTCATGGTCCAGGCATCATTTTCATACCTGGCAAACATGCGCAGTGACACACTGACAGGGCGGAAGGACCCGGTGGTGCCTATGCTTCTGTAATTGTGCGAGCTGGCAACCTCTCCCTTGCATTTCTCTGCTCCTCCTTCCGACACAGTGGAGGGATGCAGAGGTCAGTGTGACTCCCGGAGATCAGCAGCTACGGCAATGCACACCAGTGGGACAGGCAGCATTGATACTGGCTGCCCTTTGGATCCTCAGAGCAAGCCAGTCCTCCCCACTTCTGGGGTGAATACCGATGGTCCCTGACTTCGTGGTCCATATTTGTGTGTGTGTGTGTGTGGTGTATGCAAGCTTACATGCAGATGTGTGGGGACTAGGGGTTGACAAGGAATGTCTCTCTCCATGTTTTTTTGTTTTGTTTTGCGTGTGTGTGTTGTTTTATTTTGTTCTGTTTTTAAAGACAGCACTCGGGAGGCAGAGGCAGGCGGATCTCTGTGAGTTCGAGACCAGCCTGGTCTACAAGAGCTAGTTCCAGGACAGGCTCCAAAACCACAGAGAAACCCTGTCTCAAAAAACAAAAAACAAAACAAAAAACAAAACAAAACAAAAACAAAAAAAAGACAGCATCTCTCATTAAACCCGGAGCTGACGGATTCAGTTATTCTGATTGGCAAGCAAGCCTCAGGGATCCTAACTCCATCTCCCTAGCACTGGGATTACAGGTGTGCTGCCCCTGGATTTTTATGTACGTATTGGGGATCTGAACTCGAGTCCTCACACTGGTGCTTCAGGCATTTTACCAACTTCCTGAGGATTTTGCCACCTCCCCAATCCAGAGGTTCAGATTGTTATTTTACTTTAGCATATTGTGCTCAACAGTTTTATGCCAACTTGATGAAGGCTGATATCATCTGAGAGGAGGGAACCTCAGTTAAGAAAATGCCTCCGTAAGCCTGGATTGATTAATGTGGGAGGGCCCAGCCCATTGTGGATGAGGCCCCCCCTGGGCTAGTGGTCCAAAATTCTCTAAGAAAACAGGCTGAACGAGCCATGTTGAGCAAGCCAGTAAGCAGCACCCCTCCATGGCCTCTGCATCAGGTCCTGTGTCCAGGTTCCCGTCCTGTTTGAGTTCCTGTCCTGACTTCCTTTGATGCTGAACTGTGATGCGGAAGTGTACGCTGAATAAACTCTTTCCTCCCTGACTTGCTATTGGTCAGAAACCCTGACTAAGACACACGTTCTCAAAGTGGCCTATAGTCAGTGGGAACTACATTTTGAAGTTTAAACTTGTCCTAGGCTAAGGGTACACAGTATGGTATTTTCTCATGATGGTGGACATTCGCATGGAGACACAGCTTCAAGTTAGCAGTGAGATCACAAGATCACATCCATCACAAGATCACATCCATCACAAGATCACATCCAT
Source organism: Chionomys nivalis (assembly GCF_950005125.1). Lineage (NCBI taxonomy): Eukaryota > Metazoa > Chordata > Mammalia > Rodentia > Cricetidae > Chionomys > Chionomys nivalis. The sequence continues at coordinate 74,032,597 of NC_080091.1, forward strand.
CCCAAGATCACACCCATCACAAGATCACATCCATCACAAGATCACACCCATCACAAGATCACATCCACCACAAGATCACATTCATCACAAAAATCACATCTGCTACACCCTGCAGTGGACCATCGTGCTTGGATTCCCAGTAGCTGTGTAAACCAACAGCAGTTTCCACCTACAGTGGGTTTTTATTGAGACAACATCCCATTGTAAATCAAGTCATATCTGTATTTGTTTCTTGTCCTCTCCGAAGCCAGGGCAGAAATAAAGAAAATCCCCAACATGTACAGGATAATCCACACATTCATTCAGATCTGACCACCGTCACTTCTGCGAGCCCAGCACTCGAGATCAGAAGGTGGGGCTTGGGAGATCTTTTTCAGTAGTGCTATGAATGTTTTACAGTTCTCTATTTCACAGGGGCAGCTAAGGTGTCCAAATGCCTCTCCTGTGACCTGCTGTCATTTGTCTGCTTGTCCTGTACTTTGCCACTTAAATGTTTTCCTAGAAACCACGTCTAGTGTGAAAAGTTGACTCCAGAGAACACGGACCCCAGTAACCCGTCAAATACTTGCTCTCCCTTTCATCCAAATGCTTCTGAACCACAGTCCCCACTCTTCCCAACTAGCACGTGGGCTCTCAACCTGATGGCTGATTAACAACTACGGATGCTGTATGCTGAAAGCAGCATGTGTTCAGAATAATCACCCTGCGCAACACAAACGAGAAGCTAAGGTGCTGTGTCATTTTGCTAGGGACAAACAATAGCTTGCTCTGCCATGGTGGTACACCTGCCCAGTCACTGGCTGTGGCGAGAGAGCCAAGATGGATTCTGAACAGGAAGGAGTAAAGAAAGCGATCTGCAAACAAAATCTTAACAGGCTTTTCAAGAGAACCTGTCTGCATTTTCCTCTTTACTCCATCTTCCCCGCTTCTATCTGACAAAGGACCGGGCTGGGAAAAAGTGTTCATAGCTCAGGAGCTGTCTTAGTTGCTAAGGTACCCGCCACACAAGTGTAAGGGACAGGGTTTGGATCCTCAAAACCACTTGAAAAGCTGGATGTGCTGGCACATACCTGTAACTTCAGTATCAAAGAAACGGAGACAGGGGTGTACCTGTAACTTCCTGGCTAGCTAGTCTGGCTGGATCAGTGAGCTCCAGGTTCACTGAGAGATCCTGTCTCAGAAAAGGAAGTTTAGTGAGATGGCTCAGAAGGTAAAGGCACCGGCTACCAAGCTTGACGACCTGAGTTCAACCGACTGGACCCACACGGTAAAAGGAGAGAAGTGACTCATGACTCCCGCAGGCTGTCCTTTGATCTTCAGCACTTGCCATGGCATGTGTGTGGGTGCGGCACACACGATACATCATAAGTAAATAAATAAAAAAAAATAAAATATGATTTAGAGTGACTAAGGAAGATGCTGAACATCGGTCCCTGGTCTCCAGGTACAACAGGAACACTCACACACACACACACACACACACACACACACACACACACACACACACACACACACAGAGTCAGGTGATTGATCAAGGACACGATCTACTGGCAATCTTGTGTGATAGTTTTCCTCAGAATCTCAAGCTAACACATACCTGCTTGCTAAACGGGGGCAAGTGAGGACTCTTGTCTTGGCTTCCATGAGTGGACACCGAGGCCATGATGATGTCCTTTCTTCAATGCCAGTCGAATGCTCTGAAGACTCCTTGGCCTGGTGACTAAGGAAAGCAGAAGAGACTCACTGTACCAGGTCTGGATGTTTATGTACCAGGTTTCAAAGCACCTCTCATATCAGCGATTCTAACTTAGAAAACTTATTATTTTCATTGTGTTAGGTTTTTAACCTGCAGCCATCTGTAAACTCGAGCTTTCTTACAATTGTTTATTTTGGGGGGTGCAATGAGCGTATTGTGTCATGTACACATGGATGCCATGAGGAGGCCTCTTGTTCGTTTCCTGGCCTTCTCACACTGCATGGAGGTCAGGGAACAACTTGCAGGAGTCTGTTCTCTCCTGCCATGTGGGTCCCAGGAAGCAAACTTACGTTGTCTGGCTTGGTGGCAAGTGCCTTTACCCACTGAGCCATCTTACACGCCCTGCAATCTCGGGAGGCAGAGGCAGGTGGATCTCTGTGAGTTTGAGGCCAGCCTGGTCTACAAGAGCTAGTTCCAGGACAGGCACCAAAAACTACAGAGAAACTCTGTGTCGAAAATTAAAAAAAACAAAGACTTCTAATTTTTAATTATGTGAGGGCATATCAGTATTAACGGAAGCCAGAGGAGTCAGATCCCTCTGGAGCCGGAGTTACATACTCTATACTTAGGTAGCTATAAGCCACCTAAGGTAGGCACTGAGAACTGAACTTAGATCCTCTGTAAGAGCAGTATGTGCTTTTGCTTGCTATCTCTTTAGTTCCTACAATCTCTATTTCGAACGGCTCCCCAATACACGCCTACACACACGTCCATAAACACATGCACACATACTCACACAGAGCCACAGGTCTGATTTAAGAGTGGAATGAAGCGTCATACCACGCACATGCTATACTCCCTGTAAAGTATGTCTTTAAAACAAAGCATCACTGAAAGTGAATAACTAGTCAAATGTTTGCTGAGCGTCTATGACATGCCAAGTACGAGGCTACGAAGGCCAAGATAAGCTCAACTGTATGAAGAGCACAGGTAAAACAGACGTCTGGTAAGGCAAGAATTATTCACTAGGAGAAAGTCCAAGAAGCAAGGGCAGGGGGCTAAGGAAGGAGAGGAATGAGGATCCTGCCCTTTCGGTCAGGTGTGCAGACCCCCAACGACACTACAATCCTGTGTTTTCAAGAGGATGAGGGTTGTGTGTATGTGTGTGTGTGTACAGGAGCAGGACGGACAGTTTAGACAGTGATTAAACTGTCTAGATATGAAACTGAAGACCTGAACTGGGACCTCATTGGGAGAGGTGACGAGAAGAAATTTAGGTTTGGATTTGGGTGCTGGTGTGTGTGTGTGCACACGCGCACATGCGTGTGCAAACCCTAGAATTAGCCATTAAAGACTGAAATATTTTAGGATCTGTCTGGGTCTGGGATTTCAGATTAGGGGAGGGTTGGAGAGATGAATTTGAAAACTGCCATCGCAGAGATGAACCTTAAAGCGAGAGACCTGGACACTTTTATCTACAAAGAGTACAGAAGAACGTGAACATTGAACCCAAAGGAATAGTGGTGAGCTAAGAAATAGACCATAGGTCAAGGAAATGACTGTGAGTGAAAGGGCAATGCAGCCACCAGGGAATCACCGAAGGAGCCATCCACAGTGACCACACAGCCTGCGGCTGGCAAGGATGGACCATGAGCCTCCTCCTCTTCCCCCCTGGGCCCCTTTGGCTTTCCCACAAAATGGACAGCTCATATGGAATTGTGTTTCCTACATTAGTGACTCAGCGGCAAGAAATATGAGCCCAGGGCCCCTCTGTACATTTCATCTTGGGTGCCCAGTGTCAGAGAGGAACACGGTGTCCTGTAGTGTTAGATACTGAAGATGATTATAATAACCTGACTGTGCACCCTTCCCCTTCAGACAGAGTCTCACTATGTCGCCCTAGGTGTCCTAAGGGCAGACTAGACTGGCCTTAAACTCACAGAGTTCTGCCACCTGAGTGCTGTGTTAAAGGTGTCTGGAACAATGCCCCGCAAGACGCCAGTTTTAATTCTGACTTTCTTTGCTGGTCCTGGGCATCGGGGCAAGGAATATAAAGCGTCTGAGCCTCGGCTTTGTCACCTGTTAGTCGGGCACAGCTGTGGCAAGGATGAGGATGAAGGATGAGGACACAGGACCAGGGCACAGTGGTGGCTGTATGAGCAGTAGGGGAGCAGTCGTCAGAGTGGCCCTGGGAATCCGATTTTCTAGGAAATAAAATCCTAGGAAATCTTTGCCATCTATGGTCAAATGAGACTTTTTTTTTTTTTTTTTTTTTGCACAGTCAGACCCAGGATCATCCCAAGAACCAAGAAGGAAGCAAGCACACACCTTAGCGTTGATGAACTGGGCCCTCCTGAACCCAGTTGTCTTCTTCAGGCATCTGAGCGAGCCTTCTGGGTGAAGCTAGAGACACACACACACACACACACACACACACACACACACACTCAGGTCTAGACTAGGGGTGCAATAGCAATCTGACCCAGCCTGTGCTGGGGGAGGGGAGGCTGACCCAGAATCAGCTAGCTGGGTTCCAAGGCTAGGCCTGCAAAACTCCAAGCCAGCACCCCAGCCCGGGGTAGCAGGAATCGGAGGCGCTTGGAGAGAAGCACAGCGGGAAAGGATTGAAGATCTGACACCGCGCTGCAGCGGCGGAGCCTGTGAATGGTCTGCCCAGCGTCTGCTCACGTCGCCGGGAGCAGGGAAGGAGCGCCAGAAGAAAAAGACACTGCCCCAGGCCACCGCTCCCACCGTCACCCCACCTCTGTGGGCTCACCTGTGCGGGTGAGTGCTTCCAAGGCGGAGCTGCCCCCACCCCCGCCGGCGGCTGCAGTCTTCCCACGCCCCCGCTGCCCACGCCCACCACCCCAACCCGAGCCCTCGGTCCCCTCTCCTCTTCCCCTCACCTTTCTTCGCGATCTTCCTTTTCTTCCCTCCTTTCTCCTTCTTCCTGCTCTCGCTCCGCCCCACACTTGTGCGTGCCACTAGCTCAAGAGCAGCCCGCCCCCACTTGCAGTTTCTTTCTCAGCTGGTGACACGGAAAGGGAGAATCCAGCACTTTCTAGAAGCCCCCGTTTCTCAGTCTCTTCGTGACACCTGATAGGTCTACCTGGATGTCTTTCACGTGACTGGGTCGTCCAGACAAAAACACCAAAAACACGTGACTGTCGTTCCCTGAACCCCCTCTGTGGGCCGGATTAAGGCTCCACCTCTCAGCAATGCTATTGACAGCCGGGTAGGGTCCCCACCCCCAGAGAGTCCATTGCAGCCCACCTTGGTTTCTTAGCTTTCCCTTACCAAGCTTCCCCCTCCCAACCGCTGGCCTGTGAGGGGAAGGTGACCATAGTGTGTACTCATATGTGTGACTACAAACGTCTGCTTATATGTGAGTGTGTGCTAAGTGTCTATCTGAGCATGTATGAGTACGTATGTGTCTGTATGTGACTGCATGTTAAGTGTTTATGTGAGTGTGTTAGTACATGGGATGGTATACGAGAGTGTGTGTGTAGGTGTGTGAATGTGCGTACACATGCGTGAGTGTGCGCGCGCACACATGCACAAGGGTGTGAGTACCGAGAATAAGAATTCCAAGGGAGAAGCTGTGTCTGCAGGGGCTGTTAGATTGATGGAGCTGTTGTACTGTGGAGAGGTGGGAATGATTAGAATCTCATTAGACCTTATCCAGCTTTGACCACCAGGACTGCCGTTCCTTGCCCACCTCTCCGTCAAAACTAACAGCCTGCGACTAAGACCACATGTGTGCCTGCTGCCCACAGAGTCCAAGCAGGCATCAGATCACAGGGACTGGAGTTAGAGAGGCTTGTGAGTTGTCCTGTGGGTGCTGGAAACCTAACCCAGGTTCTCTGAAAGAGCAGCCAGTGCTCTTAACCGCCCTCCTTCTGGCATTTCCTGCCCATATTTCCTGATTCCGCCCTGACTAAAGCAGCCACTCCTCTGTCGGACAAAGCCATTTCCTCACAGCTCTTGACACAGCTGCGACCTCCTGAAGAGAGCCACACGCAAGGGCGAGAGCATCTTCTCCGCCTACTACTTTAGTTGACTTTTACAAATCACCATTTTGAGAAGACGGGAACTTGGCGATGTGTACCTTGGTCTTCAGGGTGATGTCTGCTCAACTCTACTTGCAGACGTGGTAATCGGTTAGGGATTCTTTCTCTGAAATTGGCATTACAAGACTGATTACACCTCCACCTCCCCTCCTCCACTCTCCGGGACTGGAGATGGCTCAGTGGTTAAGAGCACTGCTCTTCCAGAGGTCTAGGGTTAGGCTCGAAACAGCCTACAACTCCACTTCAAGGGATATGACTCGTCTCTCTGGTTTCTGTGGGCAGATGTGAACACTCACACATGCATACGCGTAAATAAACTAAAAAAATTTTTTTTTAAAGATACTGTTGTCTTAGGTGACTCTCCTGCAGTAGACTGTGCCTCACCCCTTGCAGCACAGTGGCTTCTCTCTCCCTGCAGGGTTTCGTTTTCTCTTGACCCAGTTTCATTCTTAGATTAAAGGGGATATAGGCCTGCTAATTTTATATTCTGTTACCAGAAGTCAGAAATAAGCCTCTGTGGTTCTGTGGTCTTCGGGGCTGAGCTTTCTAATTGCTCTGGTGATGCAGATGAACGGCCGCTCTTACACCTCACACAAGGCCTAAGTGGCATTTACCCTCCACCATCTCGGTGCGGTGAGAGTTGGAGCGTGTGTGCCTCGCTTACATCTCCACTTCCCACCAGAACGTTCCAGTAAATTGCTTTAAATAGCTAAGACTACCCTGTGCCATGCATGTGGCATGAGTTCCCTACATGATACTTGGTTGACTACTCTGGTACATCCGTGTGCAAGCATGCATGTTCCAAGTTATGAGACACGGGCCAGTTCCACAAAGGGGTCACCTTTCATGGAGAACTACAATGAAACAACACAGACTTGGCCCTACAAGCCTGACACAAGGAGTGAAGTCTGTTCGACTTGGCTTTAGCATCCATCGTGCAGGGCCACGGCTACAAAGCTGATTCTCAGTGGTCAGTGTAGAAGGTGCCAGGCTATTCATGGCAGGCTCCGGGGTGAACTGTTTCTGTAACCCCGTGTGGTTCCCAGGCAACATCCAGATTCAGTAGCTGGGCTGCTATGATTCAGCCCTCTGGCCCTTGGAGGGCGTGGCTGCATGGTTGGTATCCCCTCCTTTCTCTTCTTTGCTCAGCCTGGACCAACCTTGACTTTCTTCTCTGCTCTCCTTTCACTTAAGACTCAACCCTGAGGTCACTTTTGGGAAAACCTACTGACGTCAAGTTTAATTTAAGATACACAGTGATGTCATGACCGACATTCCTAACCACCAGCTTTTCCTGTTGCACACTACCTCAGTGGTGCCTCGAGTTCTTCAGACATCAACCCTTTCCTTCTAAGCCCTCCTCCCCAACCTAAGCATTCTACAGCAGATACCTGCCAGCCCTTCCTTCCCACATGCACCTTGCATGCCATTTCTAGTAAATGTGACACTCATCACCTTTCAGACACCATGTGTCAGGTACTTGGAGTCTCCTCTTTTGTGTAGCTGTAAAGAAAAGGGCCAGGCATGGTGATGCATCTTCAATCCCAGCACTCAGAAGGCAGTGGTGGGTGGATCTCTGTGAGGCCAGCCTGGTCTACATAGCCAGTTCCAGGATAGCCAGAGCTGTATAATGGGGAGATCCTGAGGGAGGGGGGTAGGGCAGCTCCACTGCTTCAGTCTCCTATAAGGCTTTGGTGGGGGTGGGGGTGGGGGTGGGGCATCATGACAGTGAGTCACAAAGCCAGAGATGAGCTGGGGGCTAGACTTGGTATTGTATAACAATTCACTCCTAGGAATTATGAAAACTGCTTTAATGATGTCCAAGCATGGACCTACCTCCCAGCCTGCCACTCTGAGGAAGGGACACATACACCCTGAGGGTGGGCTGGGGATTTCCATAAAGCCATATCTAAGCCATGACGGTATCTACTGGTCCCTTGTTATCTTTTAGCTGAATCCCACTGCAGTCCTATGAGAATGCACAGTAACCAAGGTACACAGCCAGGAAGCGGCAGAACAAGCCCAGTCCCTTCTTTCTAGGGATTGAAGATGCATCACCACGCCTGGCCCTTTTCTTTACAGCTACACAAAAGAGGAGACTCCAAGTACCTGACACATGGTGTCTGAAAGGTGATGGCATGGCACCAGAAATGGCATGCATGGTACATGCGGGAAGAAGGGGCTGGCAGCAAGGTGATGATGAACACCACCACATACTTGCCCTCTGTCGTCCTCACGGGCAGAATCAGCAATGTCACCTGCTCCCTCTTGATGTGAGCTCTTTGGGGTCTGCTCTGGCCAGCAAGCAACAAATGAACTCATGAATGACACGGATGATCTTGAACTTAATGAGGTACACAGAGACAGATAATGCACTCTTATTAATAGAAATTTATTTTTCTTCCTTCTTTTATTTCTTTCTCCCTTGCTTTGTCCTTCCTCCCCTCTCTTCCTCCTCCTCCTCTTCCTCTTCTTCTGTTTTTGTGAGACAGGGTTTCTCTGTATAACAACCCTAGCTGCCCTGGAACTAGCTCTGTAGACCAGGCTAGCCTCAAACTCACAGAGATCTGCCTGCCTCTGCCTCCCCAGTGCTGGGACTATAAGCATGCGCCACCACCATCTGTAGTGAGGAGCAGCAGGCTGCATTCCCAGCGCCCTGCCGCCCACATGGCTAGCTTATGCCCCGAAATAATTACACGGAAACTCTATTCTTTTAAACACTGCTTGGCCCATTAGTTATAACCTCTTATTGGCTAGCTCTTACATATTGATCTAACCCATTTCTAATATTGTGTGTAGCACCATGAGCTGGCTTACCAGGAAAGATCTTAACCTGCGTCTGTCTGGAGTGGGAGAATCATGGCGACTGCCTGACTCGGCTTCTTTCTCCCAGCATTCTGTTCTGTCTACTCTACCTATCTAAGCTGCTGTCCTATCAAATGGGCCAAGGCAGTTTCTTTATTTAACCAATGAAATCAACACAAAACAGAACACTCCCACATCATTTCACCTTTTTCTGTTTAAACAAAAAAGACTTTCATTTTAACATAGTAAAATTACATATAGCAAAACAGTTATCAAGCAAGAATTACAGTTACAATATTTATATCTATTTTATCCTTTATCATAACTAAGGAAAACTATAACTATAACTAACCATTCTTCAACTCCATCAAAGACTCCAGAAGAATATAATATTTCCTAAACAAACAAGAAATCCAAAACTCTAGAAATGACAGAGACACCTCGCTGCCTGGACAGTCACTCAAAGTTCCTCTGTACCGTTGGGGCATCCATCTTTGGCCTTCAGGCCCATAGTATCCAGCAGACATTTCCATGAAGCAGGAAATTTCAAAGATAGTTCAGTCACTATCTGCTGTGTCCTGTAGAATGTCTTGCATACTCTTTCATGAGTCAGGAACCCCAAAAGACCATCTCACCTTTAGGCAAGTTCAGCAGTCCTCTCTTTGCGGGTTTTCTGTGTCCAGTTTATGCAACAGTCCAGGCAAGAGCAGTTTCTTGCCCAAATGACTATCAAACTCCATAAGAAGCCTCTTCGATGCCCATCTTCCTCTTGAAGTAGAATGGTGCTGCCAGTTGCAAACATGTCTCATTGTCATGAAAAGCCCTAAGTTATTAAAACATTAAATGCCATATTCTACAGTCTTTGAAAGATATGAAGAATGTCTATCTAACTGAAATGTATCTCTATATATCTAGAAAATCTAACTAACATGACTACAAGCTTGACTATTATTGATGATTATCCATTAACCTATATTTCTTAATTATACATTACATTTTTAAATGAGCTACACAATCACAATACCTTAATCAAGATCAGAAATACATATAACAAAATTGACCTTAAAATCCATACCAATGCAAATTATTCATACCTATACCATATTCCCCCTTTAAATGTAAAAGAACATTTATAAACAATGTTTGGGAACATGGGAGCAGTTTTTTTCTCTCCAAACTGCTTCCTGCTGAATGGGGGCGCTGTTATTCAGGTCTTTCATGGTGTAACCTGGGTGCTAGTTTCATCCCAGTCGGCAGTTGAGCGAAGTGATTTTTTGAGGGTGTTCACAGCAACCTTTCAGGAGGGCGTGGTCTATCATACTATATTGGGATAGAAGCAATCTATAGGGTCTCATCCTCTGTGAAAACAAAAGAAGACCCTCTTCAAAGCATCATATCCTTAGACCCAAATTCTGAAGTCAAGATACCTTTAGAACATATGTGCAGGTTCATCAGCTTAGCAGCCCACACAATGGAATGTCTCTCTGTACTTAGCTCCTTCACAGTCAAAAACTTTAAAGAAAACATAATAATACAAAGAATCCAGACTCTCTGTGAATTTTCCATTTTTATGTGGCTTATTTTTTTCTTTTAATCTCTAACTATCTGTACTCTGTCTCTTTAAAGACTTTACCCTTTTTTTAAACCATTAACTTTATTCTTTATATTCTTTTTCTTCTCTCTCTCAAGCCTACGTCCATTCATCCAGCGATCCATTTATAGGTTTTCTATGTCTGAAATCTGTTCTATTGTGAATCTGTAATTTTTTACAATCCAGGAGCATTTCTTATAATGTTAAACAGTTCTTAAAAACTTAAGTTGCACCATGTACAGGTAATACGGTAGGGCCTGTTTCCTGTCAGTCTAATCTAAACTTAACTGTGCTGTTATTATGGTAATTACGATCCTTCCTGCCTGAGTTCAGTACAGTTCAGCTTGGCCGGAGCTGAGCCACTCCTGCCTCAGAGCCATTCAGTGCTCCTGAGCTGCACACAGTTCCAGGTACACAGCAGTTCACATTGCCATCAAGCAAGCCATAGCACTTTACTCCAAATGCTCCATTCAAAGACTCTGTCTCCCGCAGGAGCCAGGCAGAGATTGCGATGGCTGGGGCACAGCCCAGAAAGCCGGCATTTTAAAACAGCCAGTTTTTTCCTGCTGCTGAGTCAGGACAATTTCTTTGCAGCACGCAACCCAGAAACAGCAAAAAGCTGTCTTAAATTTTCTCTCTCTCCTTTTTAAGCCCTCTCAGGTTTTACATGGAGTTCATTACCACATTGGGATTTGTTCCTATTGTTAATAGTTGTATTTGGTTTAGTTCTGTCTTATTTAGACAAAAAGGAAGCCCAGTCCAAGGGGGCGTGTTCACCTCGGGCTAATGTTTACATATAAATCTGGTGGGCGTGAGCCCCACGGGCCCCTTTTGTACTTCTGGTTTCATCTCTGGATCCCTGGTGTTGTAAGATATTTTCTTCATTAAAATTTACTATTTCGGGGGCTGGAGAGATGGCTCAGCGGTTAAGAGCATTGCCTGCTCTTCCGAAGGTCCTGAGTTCAAATCCCAGCAACCACATGGTGGCTCACAACCATCTGTAATGAGGTCTGGTGCCCTCTTCTGGTCTGAAGGCATACACATAGACAGAATATTGTATCCATAATAAATAAAATGAATATTTAAAAAAATAAAATAAAATAAAATTTACTGTTTCATATTAAGCTAGCCTGGCTATTACGCTTTAACAACTATCCGCATCTATTTTTTTTTTTTTTTTAAGCAGGATTTCATATAACCCAAAGCTGGTGTCAAACTCACTGTGTGGCCAAAGATGACTTTGAACTCCTGATTCTCCTGCCTCTGCTCTTTCGGCTACTGAGGTTAGAGGCATAGATTACCATAACCACTTGAACCCAGAGTTTTGTACATGCTAGGCAAGTGCTCTACCAACTGAGCCACCTCCCCAGCCTCTTCTCTTCCTTTCTCAACAGTGTAGTTGCAGAACCTTAAAAGAGCACACATGTGGACATATGCACTGGTACCCTAACTTCATGATTAACTAAACGGGGCACATAACAGACAAGAATTATGAGCAGGGGCATACCCAAGGAGGGGTGGCAACAGGATTTGGACTGCGGTGGTTTGGCTCTTGCTTTGCATGCCCACAAAGCAACCTCGTGAGACCGAGGCAGGCGGGCACATGACAAAAGGTGTGTCCAGAGAGCTCAGCGGCAGAGGGTGGAAGGGAACCCTGCAGGGCCATACCCAGCAGTTTGTTGCATAGTAGGCCCTACTGTGCAAATGGGTTACAACAAAATGCCCATGGGGCCCCAGAGATGGCTGAAAGTGCTTGCCCTAGGCCTAACTACCTGAGTTGGATCCCTGGAACCCACACAGTGGAGGGAGGAACTGGCACCTGGAAGCTGTCCCCACTCTCTGTGTGCACCCATGGCATGCAAGCCCCTCCCTCAATAAATAAATGTTTTAAAAAAACATTTACCCCTTTGGATGTCAGTGTGGCAATTTCTCAGAAAATAAGGAAATAACCTTCCTCACGACCCAGCAATACCTCTTTTGGGTATATATTCAAAGGATACTCAATCGTGCCACAAAAACATGTGCTCAACTATGTCCATAGCAGCATTGTTTGTCATAGCCAGAAACTGGAAATAACCTAAATGCCTTTCGGCCAAAGAATGAATAAGGAAAATGTGGTACATTTACTCAACAGAGTACTACACAGCAGGCAAATGAATGGATCTAGAAAACATCATTTTGAGTGAGGTAACCCGGACCCAGAAAGGCATGTACTCACTCATAAGTGGTTTTTAAACATAAAGCAAAGAAAACCAGCCCACAAATCACAATCCCAGAGAACCTAGACAACCATGAGGACCCTAAGAGAGACATATATAGATGTAATCTACATGGGAAATAGAAAAAGACAAGATCTCCTGAGTAAATTGGGAGCATGGGAACCTTGGGAGAGGGTTGAAGGGGAGGGGAGAGATAGGGAGGGGAACAGAGAAAAATGTAGAGCTCAATAAAAATAAAAAATAAGAGTATTGTTAAATATCATAAACACTATGAGTTCAGATATAAGGAACCTTGGAGACTTAGGAAAAAATAAAAGTTTAAAAATCCAGGTGAGTATATGCAGGGCAGGGACTCTCTGAGTCACCTCTTTGCTCTTTGTAAAGGGGGCTCTGGCTGGTTCCTGTCAGGTAGTTTTGGGGTATGTGTGCAAGACTTCATGGGCACCCATAGATTGGTAGAGGCAGTCTTCATCCTGCCATGGTTTTCTGTGTCCCGGATCTTCATTTATCATCTTTCCAGCTCCGCAAGAAGTTCCGTGAATCACAGGGTCTCATGGGGGATAAATAACGCCAAGGTTCTCACTTGTGGCGCAGCCTGTTCCTGTGAGGTGTCCCATGGAGCTGGACTTGGGGTCTGTTCTCCCCAGCTGCCTGGTCCGACTGCCAGCCCAGGCCTATTGCCAGCACCAAGCCCGACTTTGGAGCCCTTCGCTGGGGGCTCTGGCTGTGTGAGCAGCATCGGGATTTGATGTGCTGATTTCCAGCAAGAGACAAAGCAGCCTCCCAAAGAGCATAACTTTGGCCCAAATGGGGCGTGTCTACAATATGAAGACGAATGTGTCGATTTACTCGTGTGCCGTCATCGTTTCCTTCACGCCCACTTCCAAAAGCTAAAGCAGACTTCCTAAGAGCGAATGGCTTTAATATTACGATGCTGCTTTCCTGGGTCTGTGGTACGCAAAAGTCAAAGCGCTCCAAAGCACTCCTGGGATGTCAGATAGCGTACCTGGTCCAGCAGAGGCAGCGACACCGCCTGGCAGGTTTCTACCACCTGCCTGCACACTGTCATCTTTTTATCCTGCTGTCTGCCCCAGGCTCATTCTAAAGCTGCCTTCCCACCTGGTTTGGGTTTGGATAGAAAGAAAGAATTTGATTTCTTGGTGACGATTCCTTATGGCAGAGTATAAAGGTGAGTCTTGGACCGAAATAGTCCCAGGGCATAAGTCCATGTAAAAAAAACAAAACAAAACAAAACAGTTTTAGTAACCTCATTGACCCAAGGTTATTGTTGTTGGAAAACCTGCTCTTACTTTAAAAGATTAAAAACAATTTTTATTTTTTGTTATTATTAGTATGTGTGTGCACGTGCATGCACACGCATGTGTGTGCTATGGTATGTGTGTATAGGTCAGAGGACAACTTTGAGGAGCTGATTTTCTCCGTCCATATTATTTTTGAGGCAGAGTCTCTCTCGTTTCCAAGCTGGTTGGCCCTCAGTCTTCTGATACACTGACCTCCCACATCCCTGTAGGAGTGCTGGGGTAGAAAACCGATTGCCACATCTGGCCGTGTTACGTAGGTTCTGGGGATTGAACTCAGGTCATGAGGCTTACTGGCAAGGGCTTTTGTCTGCTGAGTCATCTACCTGGTCATAAGATTTACTTTTAGAAAGAATTTTCTAGATTCTTTTATCACCCTAGTCAATCCTCTGTGATCCCCATCCTGACCCCTTCTCTTTGGGTATTTTGAAAATGTCTGTCATACCTCCCTGTTACCTCCACCTTTTTTTTTTGTCCCCTCCCCCCACTCTGTCCCTAGAGACAGGGTTATTTGTGTAGACTTGACTGTCCTGGAACTCACATTGTAGACCAGGCTGACCTCAAACTCAGAGATTTGCCGGCTTCTTACGAGTGTGTTGTGCCAACGCCACATTGGGCCGCCACATCTTGTAAGTTGCGCTGTTGGGCTGCCATATGTTGGGAGCCACAGTTTTGGGGTGACTTCTACCATGATCCTAGCCACCGAGGGGCTGTACATTCCATAGGGGCTTGGGGATTAGAAAAGGGGATTAGGTAGGGGGAATAGAGATAAGAAAGAATCAGAGATATAGGATAGGACCAGGAGGGCAGCTCAGTGCCTCCTGCACACTTAGTTCTTGGTTCTGAGTTCTGAGTCTGCCTGTTTACTTTCCACACGGTTTTATACCCCAGTACCACAGGGGGGAAGAAGGCAAAAGACTGCTTTAACATTATATAAAGGACATCCAGAACAGTTACTTGCTTCAATATTTTGAGACATCAAGCCATTACTTCTTGAGAAAAGCCATTACTGTTGTTTAGGCAGTGAACCCACCCTAGACCAAGTATCCTGAAGGCCGTCATTCCCAAGGTCAAACCTCTTAATTCAAAAGAAGGAGCAGAAATATGCTTGAATTCTCTGACCATTGGTCAGGGTGGAGAGGATCTACCCCTATGGGTCATCTTAATGTCCAGAACACCAAGTAACCACACCCTAAGTCAGGGCGTGTAGCTACAACTGTTGTCAACAGCTTTGTGCAAGCTAAAACTCTCTGACCTTCAGACAAGGTGGAATAGGCTCACAGTTTTGGGTCTTCACATGAGTGCTGGGATTAAAGGGGTATGCCTCCACTACCTAATGAGACTCTACCAAAATTTTGAGATTGAATTTCTGGGTGGGGTCTCTGAACATGCCATTTCCTTTAGAGACATAAAAACATTGTCGTCCTTACTATCCTAGTGAACAGAAATCCCCCAGCTGTAAAGTGCCCACAGTCCAAGCACGGTAGAGACCAAGACTATTTAATACACAGGATACTGGGAGGGTCTTTGGTTACCGCTTCCTCTTCAATAACGCTGTAGGATCGTTTTGTATTTGGCTCTGTTGAATAAGGTCTTTCTCTGCAGGAATATATCCTGAGCATTTCAAGTCTTTGAAGATTTGAAAGTCTTTCATGACTGCAAGTCAGGAACAAGTCAGACTGATGATTCATGGGTCCTGTATTGCTGGTTGCTGGGGCAACTAAGCCCTGCTTTGATATGCCTCAGTGTGGCTAGACTGGGTTCTCCAATCAGAGCGCGTGCCACAGTCCCACTTTATGTCACAAAGCCTTGAAGACAAAAACAGGAATTTAGTTTTGCATGGTGGAGTCTGCTTCATGAAGCCGTCTCCTGCCACGGCCCCCAGTCCTCTCGGGATGGCATTCACTGCAGCTGTTATTTTTGGCCTTGTCGCAGATACTCGCTATTCACACAAGAGTTCCTCAGATGAGTTAGCGCCAGAGATGACTGAAGCATGTTCCTTAGTCATCAGCTGCTGTTTGTTCTCCTTTCTAACCCCCTCCCCCCAGGATGCTTTCCTGGTTTGTAGATTTGATCGACTGATTGATCTTTCCCAGAATGCCCAGTAATTCATTCTTGACTTCTCTCAGTGCTCCTTTATCTGAGTGATAAATGGGGATCCCTGACTGATACCCACCACTGAATCTGGCCATTTTAAATGGGTTTTGGGCTTTAAATTCAGGTTGTTCACAATAGACAGCCCTTTGTTCCTTTCTCTTCCTTCCTTCCTCCCTCCCTCCCTTCCTGTTTCCATCTTTATGTGTTTATATGATCATGTATACACACATGCTTATGCAGGTGGGTGTGCACATGTATGCATGTACATGTGGAGGAGGAGGAGGTCAGGGATCAATGCCAGATGTTTTCCTCAGTAGCTCACACACAAACACAGCTCTCTCTCTCTCTCTCTCTCTCTCTCTCTCTCTCTCTCTCTCTCACACACACACACACACACACACACACACACTCATGCACACATGTACGCATGCACACACACCCTGAGCAGCGGTAATCCCTTATCCAGATGTACCCAGTTTATTTATCCATCACCTGCCTGCTGAAGATCATCATAATCGCTCTACCTTGGAGTGAATGTGCCAGAAACATCTTTGTAGCTCTGATAAGGATGCAAGTTCTTGCTTCCTTTGGGTGAACACAAAGAAACAAGACTGCTGGCTCTGTTGAGCTTCGAGAGAAACCCAGAGTGACTGAACTGTTACATTTCCGCCCGTGATGCATGCGTTCCTTTCGAGTCACTTCTTTGGCAGCATTTGATGTTGTCATTGTTGTAAGTTCTGGCTTTCTTAGTGCGTCCACTAGCGTCTCGTTGTTCTCGCTTTGACTCCCTGAAGACACAGGAGGTGGAGTATTGCTTCACACACTTACTTCCCATCTGTTTGTGTTCTTCAGCGAGCTGTCTAGTCAAGACTTTGCTCCTTTTTATCCTTTTAAAGAATGTGAGAGATGGAACCCAGGGTCTCCCATGTGCTGAGCAAGCTCCTAACCCTGGAGCACTCCTTCCCAAATTGGTTCTTGGTTTTTCGAGACAGAGTTTCTTTGTGTAGTTGTGGCTATCCTGGAACTTGCTCTGTAGACCATGTTGGCCTCGAACTCACAGAGATCCACCTGCCTCTGCCTCCAGAGTGCTGGAATTAAAGGCATGTACCACTGAGGTTTTAATTTTTTTTTTTTGACACAGTGACTAGTTATGTAGCCCTGACTAGCATGGAACGCTCTATATAACCCAGGCTGATTCCAGTTCATAGAGATCTGCCTGCCTTTGCCTCCTGAGTGCTGGGATTAAAGCATGTATCACCATGTCTGGCTTTTGGTAAACCTTTTAAAAATAGTGCTCCTTTATCAGATGTGACTTGCAAATATTTTCCTTCCTATTTGTATCCTGTCAATTCATTCTCTTGAGAGTACCTTTGTATAAGAGGCGTTTTTAGTTTCAGCAATGCTCATTTTATCAGTCCCCGTATAGATTAACTGTGCCCTGTAGATGCAACTTTGCTTTCTTTCTCTGTTAGGTTGGGAAAGACTCCCTGAAAGGTGGATAATGAGGTGCAGGTGAGCACGTGGCCAAGCCAAGAACAAAGCCTGAACGGGAGGCTCTCCAGGGACAACCCTTGAGCCCTCAGTGAATTACCATCATAGAAACAGTGACCTTTTCACAGGGAAAGAATGAAAGGGCGGAGCTGGAGAGCTGGCTTAGCAGTTGAGAGCACTTCCCCGCTCTTCCCGAGGATGTTCTAATCCTAGCATCCACATTAGGCAGCTCCAAACTGCCTGCAACTCCATCTCCAGAGGATGAGTAGGTATCCCAGGGCACCTTCAGGGACACACACACATACGCACGCAATACACAAATAAAACAAATCTTAAAAATAGCATTAAGTGACAACTATCTGATGCAACCCACTGTCTCCATTGGACCCTAATTTCTCTGTTTTAAATAGTTATGATATTTGGGGGACAATGATGCAACGTGGAATATTGCTCAAGTTGTAAATTCTATAAAACTCATTAAAATGACGATGGCTCTTTAGGCATGGTAGTATTTATTTTCATTATGTAGATTATACTTTTTTATAAAATTGCATGCTTAAGTATTTAGGAATGAAGGTAATGACATTTGCAATTTCCTTCTAAGTGTATCAGCATTGAAACCAAAGAGAATGTACGAGACTAAACTCTGGAAAGCCCAAAGTGGTGATGAATGCTTGTAATCTCAGCTCTCAGGAGACCATGCTGGCAGAGTAGTCATGAAATCAAGGCTTGCTTTGGCTGCTTAGCGAGGCTCTATCTCAAGAAAAAACAAAAACAGAAGAACTGAATTTTGGATCTCATTAGATACTTATTTATTAAGTTAGTTAACCCAAAAGACTGCTTGTCAGGGCTGAGTCATGACTCAGAGGTCAAGAGCACATACTGTTCTTGCTGAAAACCCAAGTTTGGTTCCCAGGATCCAGGTCATGCAGCTCACAGTTACAGGTCAGAGGTGAAGAGACGGTACTGGGACCTAGAAAGGGTGTGAATTCTGCCATTCATTTTACTGTGGTTCTTAGACAAAATGTTACCATCTGTGCCTCAGTTTCTTCAACTGTGTAGGATAGACGTAATACTGGTGAGCCTATTACACAAGATAATCATCAGGAAAATGAGTTAGTACATATCAGGCCATTGAAACAGTTCTTGGCAGGTAGTGATAACCGTGTCAGCTGGAATCATTGTTAAGGTTCTCGCTACTAAAATGGATGATTCTAGACTGTACTCACTTGACATAAAAGATACAATCAGTGTGACTTCCTGGGTTTTCCTGTGAGTTGATAGTGGCAGTGCCCTGTGCCTTGGGATTCAGTTTTGAGTTTTACCATGCGCCATGTTGAGACCTTCATCAAGTTAGGTTTAGGGCCTGGTGGACAGCAGTGATGTCCAACAACACTTTCTCTGATTGGTGTAGCTTTTGGGCTAGTGTCCCATTAAAAACTCCATGTAGCTAAAGATAATATTCAGTTTAGAGTCTTCATTACTGTGAACACTGAGCTGGAATTCACCTCCTTAGAAAAGTTTAAAAAATGTAAGAAAATTTCCACATGGAACCTTAAATCTGATATGTGATGATTTAGGAATGCTATCATTGTCACCAGCAAAACAGATGGAATTTAGTGAGTGTGGCTCCCGGGTGCAGTTGGAGGCGTATTGTACGGCAGTTCATGATTCCAATGACACTCTTCTGTCTTGCATGAGATGTGGTCGCAGTCTGTGCTGTGTTGGTGGACACTTTCACACAAGTGTGATGTGTAGTTCGAGGACAGCCTTGGCTCCCTCACTCTGTCCTCTGTTCTATCTCTGCCCTCTTGTCTGGCCCCTTTGTTCCTGTTCCTCTAGACAGCTTTTCTTGTATTTTCATGTCATGTACATATATGATTTGATGGGTCTATTAACACAAATGAAAGAAACCACGTGTCTGTCTTTCTGAAACTGGTTTTGTTCACTTAATATGATCAGGTCTGGTTACATCCATTTTTCTAAAAACGACATAACTTTGTTCTTTACAGATGTCAAAAATTCTGTTTTATATATATATATATATATATATATATATATATATATATATGCCTCATTTGTGTTTTGGCAGGGTCTGTAGCCCAGGCTTGCCTTCAGTTCACTTTAGCCAAAAATGACCCTGAGCTCATGATCCCTCTGCCTCTCCTTCCCACGCACTGAGATTATAGGCTTAAACCGCCATCCCTAGTATGTATGTACCACATTTTCTGTGTTGATTCCTCGTTGATGGACACTTGGTTGGTGCCATGAGTTATCTATTGCACATAATGCTGTAGTAGTAAACCCTGTGTGCAGGTGTCTCTGTGACATGTTGACTTGAGCCCTTTAGGTAAATACCCAGGTTTGCATATCTGGGTCATATGGCAAATGTGCTTTTAGTTTTTTGAGGAACCTCAATACTGATTTCCATAATGGCTGGACTAGTTTGCATTCCCACCAGCAAGATATAAATGTTTGATTTATCGACATCCTCACCAGAACTTTCATTATTTGTTTTCTTAATGAGACAGATGGCTTTGTTTTTAATGTTCTGTGATGGGATAAGGTGGGATCAGAACTTGGATCTGTGATTCATTGGCCATCAGCACTTCCTGGGCACATACAAGATGCTGGGCTCAGGTCGAGGGAGACATGAGGATACTGAAATAGACAAAGCACAAACCCTGCTGTGGACATTACGAAACAGACACACCAAGGAGGCAGTGAGCAGTCAGAACTGGAAACTTCCAAGATCAAGGACATTCTAGCCTATCTGCTGAGAAGGTCACCCATAGACAGGTTTGGTTTTCTAAAGAAAAAGGCTTCTAAACAGATCACAAGTCCCTGAGGAGTGGAAATTTTGACTCTAAATCTGGGATTTCCAGGGGGTGGCGTGCGGGGGAGAGCATTGTCTTTGAAGAAACAAAACACATGCAGACACATGGTGGGGAGGAGTATGCACACACACAAATACACACAAAAAGCACACACACAAGCACACACTCATCACACACACACACACATGGAGAGAGAGAGAGAGAGAGAGAGAGAGAGAGAGAGAGAGAGAGAGAGAATTTTTCCCCAGATCTTTTCAAAGCATCATCCATCCTAGGCAAATTTTATAAATAAGAGAACATACCTTTCACAATTTGGGCTTGTCCAGCCCACTGAACTGCGATTCCTGTTGCTGCTATAGGTACCCACAACCATCTCTATACATCCCACTTTAAAGAACACCCAGAACAACTTCATAATAAAATGACCTTCATGCTGCTGGTGTCTGTAATTCGCAGGCTTGACTTTCAGTCCCTTAGCAAGCAGACTGCCCTCTTTTGCCCACAGCAGCTCTACAATGGCCTGACCTACTTGAAGAGCCCAAGGGAGCACACAGAAGCACATGAGGTAATAATGCAAGATTAAAAACAATCAATGCTCAGGAGGTTTGAGCTATATATAAATAGCAAGATGCTGTAGTTTGCATTTACGTAGAAATATAGCAGCCCTGTCAAGGAAGTGTGCGCCTCTAATCCTAGCACTCAGGAGGCCGAGGCAGGAGTATCACAAGTTCAAGTCCTATCCAAGCTTCATAGGAACATCCTGCCAAAACAAAGCAAAACAAAGCAAGGTGGGAACCGACCCACAATTCCCGGTTCAAGATTGTCGCTTGTTATTCGCACAAATAAGTAGTTCTCATAAGGAATTTTGGCAATTGGCATTTTCCTATAAACAGCGTTTGTGCTCACCCAAATTTTCTGTAATTTAAGATATAGTACTAGCTCTTCATAATGAAAAACAATGGAGATAAACAGTAAATAGAACACCTTCAACAGTAACCATGGCCATAGAAAATAAAAATAATTTTCACAACCACACTACATGTTTATACTGAAAAGTTCTTTTTTCTTTAAATTTTCAAACCCAATAATTCTGGATATGAGTCCTATTTTAAAAACTTTGCACATTTATATTGCATTGTAGGAAGTGAAGGGAGCTGGAGTCCAATTTTTCTTCCCTGAGGTTTTGGATTGCACGCATGACATTTAATCATTACCCAAGAAAAGGCCGCAATGTGATTCACGGCAATGCAGGACTTGCAGGATTTATGAAAAAGTGCCAGATGCCTGAGCTATGTATATATTACACAGGCATCGTGAGGAGGCCTCAGCTCCTATTTATAGAGGAGGTTGCCAGGTGGGATGTGGTGTCTTGTACGTGTAATCCCAGCTCTTGAGTGGCAGGAGGAGACCAGGTTCAAGGATAGCCTGGGCTATGGAAGGGAGAGCCTGCCTTAAAGAGTGTAAAGGGAAAGAAGGAGGGACAATGATCTAGATTTATGAGGAAAGAAAACTAGTTCTTCTAGACTGAAGCACCTTAGCCAGCACGTCACCATGGACATATGTGGGGGTCTCAGTGGCCCCCGGAGCCAGCAGCGTAAGGATTCACACAAGGCAAGAAGGAAGCTCAACTCAACTCAGTAGCTGCTTTTGGGTCTAGAGTAGGACACTGGGCAGTTTATTGTAGGTGTATTAAGTGCTGTGCAATTTGGGGAAAGTTTTTTTGGTCTAACACAATTCCCTGTGCACAAGGAAGCATAACTACATCAAAACGCTTCTCAAAGTACATGTCACGTCTTCCATGAAGATGGCTCTAGAGCTAGGCTAGATGTGTTCTTTTAGGGTCTAGGGGAGAATCCCCTGTGGTCTCTGTCATACAGGTATCATCACATAGGTCACTTGGGCGATTAGCCACCCCTGGTCCAGGTTGTAGGAGTTTAGGGGAGCCCCTGGCTACACAGATAACATGAAGGTCACTTATGCTATTAGCCACCTCCAGTCCTTCTTGGCGTGGCCTGGGGTTACGGATAGCATAGGATCACCTAAGCGTTCAGCCACCTCCATGCCCAGCCTTCTGGGTGGAAAACAGACTATACACCTTTTCCTTTGAAAAGACACCCCTGTTTACCATTCCTGGTTTCCATTAGGTTGTCTGAGCTCAGGTCCTTTGTGCTCCCAACGGACTTGAGTGACAAGGTCTTTCAGTGGGGGCAGCAAAGCACAGAAGTCACACTGATGGTGGTGAAACCTTCCTTCCACGCCACCGAGGCACGACTGCCTTCTTGCACACCTTGTTCCCTCCCTGCCCCCGCCCCTTGCAGTCTTGGGTGTGCCTTTACTTACTGTTGATGTCAGTGAGGGTTTATTTGCCGTCCTTCCCTGACACTGGAGGCAGCTGGACACAAGCCGAGAGTAACATGATTGACACGGGCTCTGGAGTGAGGAAACCGTGCTTCCAATTCTGGTGCTTGCTTGGGTTTTAGAAATAGCAGCAGAGCAGTACGGCTGGAGAAGGGTACCCACAGTCGATAGAGTCAGGTTATAGACCTAGGCTTCCTGAGCAGCAGAGTCCGCGACAAGGAATTCGATGTGGCTCATTGACGATGTGCTCCCAAAGTGAGAGGAGAGAAAACAGACCAGAGTGTTAGAAGGGGCAAAACAAAGCCGTGGCCTGGTTCCTGGGGGCCTCTGGAGAATTATACCACAAAGTACTCTTTTTTTTTTCCCTTTCTTTCTTTCTTTCTTTCTTTCTTTCTTTCTTTCTTTCTTTCTTTTTTTTTCTACAGAGTTTTTCTCTGTAACAGCTCTGGCCATCCTCCTGGAACTTTGCTCTATAGATCAGGTCAGCCTCAAACTCACAGAAATCCACCTGCCTCTGCCTCCCGAGGGCTGGGATTAAAGGTGTGCACCATCTCCATCTTGCTCACAAAATACTCTTCCAAACACCAGCTGATTGTCTTCAGTGGGATGCCAGGAAAGGTAGCTCACGTTTACCACCATGGTTCTGGAGAGACAGGGCAGGCTTGGTTGCTGGTGACAGCTGGAGCTGGCACACTAGGGTCCAGACAGGACACAAGTGCCCACTACAGGAGAGGAGCAGGAGAAGGCGTAACTTCTTTTGCGGTCGGGGGGATGACTCATAGACATATTTCATGTCACAGTGACAGACTGTGGTGAAATGTCACCACGGGTTGATGTGTTTGAACACTTGGTCCCCAGCTGGGTGTACTGCTTCCGGTGTTGTGGAGGCTTTAGGAGGTGGAGGCTACCTGAGAGAGTGGATCCCTGGAGAGTCAGCCTGACCCTGTTTCTGTTTACGGATACATCCAGATGTGAGCTGGCTCTGCTGCCACAGACCCCTCCTGCTCTTATGCCTTCCCACCACGATGGAACTGTTTCCTTAAATTGGAAACCAAAAAGACTCTACTCCCTTAAGTGGCTTTAGCCAGATATTTTCCCAGAGTGATGGGAAGAGTAGCTAAAGTAGTTAATAATGTGATATTTCTCCAAATTCTTCCTCCTCCTTCCTTCCTTTGTTTTATTCTTTGCTGCTAGTGGTGGAGGGTAAGGTCTTGCTACATTACCCAGGTTGTCCTTGAACTCATAATTCTCTTGCCACAACTCCAGGTGCTGATATTAGAGGCCTGTGTCTGACCTCTTCTTCTTCTTTTAAAATGTAAGCAAAATTAGTTCAAAATTTTTTTATCTTCTTTTGGTTACATTTTACTATTATTTATTTATTTATTTATTGTGTGTGTGTGTGTGTGTGTGTGTGCACATACGTGTCCCAGTGTGTATGTAGAAGCCAAGGGAAATCTACTGTGAATCTTTTTGTCCAACCATGTGAGTGCTAACACTAGTCAGGTTGTCAGGCTTGGCAGTAATTGTCTTTACCTAATAAGTGATTTTTTTTCAGTCAAGTTTTTGTTTATTTTGAGTAGGCACTAGATTGATCTGACTCAAAGTCAAATATAAAGACATTGAGCGGAAAAGTCCCAGCCTTCCCCACCACGCTGCTGTCTGTCACCGTCCCCCGTGTCTTAGTCACTGTTCTAGTTCTGTGACAAGAAATCATGACTAAGACAACTTATGAAAGAGGACATTTGATTGGGGACTTGCTTACGGTTTCAAAGGGTGAGGCTGTGACCTCTCAGGAGGCGTGAAGACAGGGAGTCAGGCATGGCACTGGGGCAGGAGCTGAGAGCTTACATCCTGACCTGCAGGCATCAGGCAGAGAGAGGGTTTTTGAAACTCAAAGCCCACCCCCAGTAACATATAACTCCAACAAGGCCACACCTCCTAACCCTTCCAAAACAGTCTACCAACTGGGGGCCAAACATTCCAATACATGAACCTGTGGATGCTGTGGGAGCTCCTTCTGCTCACTCAGCCAATAGCCTTTAAGATACCAGTCCACTTGGGCATGGTCTCTTATACTATAAATATGGCTGTAAAACGTGTGCTCACTCTCTTGCTTCTGACTCTCACTTCCGACTGATAGACTCTGTTCCTGTTCCCCATTTGTACAGAGGATTGTGATTTAGGACAGTGATCTGTAAGTCTTCCCTATATAAATAACCCTTTATTATATGTAATTCTGAACTAGTGTGGGATTATTTTGTATCTTCCACCATCATGTGGAAGCCATTCTCATTCAAACCACTGCACCCCATAATGATTTCTTCTTTGCTTTCACAGTTTATGGGCATCTGAGCAAAACTAAATCTATGCAATAAACTTCCTCCTGTACAAAACCCAGCGGACTGCGAAAACTGTTCTGCCTCTGTCTCTCTGCCTCCTCTCCCTCCCCTCCTTTTCCATCCTTCCTTTCCTTTCTCTCCCCTATTTGTTCCTTCTCCTCTTTCTTCCTCTCCCTCATTCTACCAACTTTCTCTTCTGTTCAGTGATTTCTTCCCATGTGTACACGAAGAGCTTCCTCCATCCCCGTCTCTTCGTTTCACCCAGTTCTCTCTTTTGTAAACCAGGTCCTGCAGACCAATGTGAAGGTTCTCCCCACTCAGTTTTTTGCTCATGCTGCAGTGACTGCGTTTGAACACAGAGTTTTATACAAACATAGAAATGTATGCACCCTTACAGTTGGTAAGTAGTGAGGCCAAAATAGTTCACAGTGAGACAGCTGCCCCAAGGATAACTCACAGTTCCAGAGTGATTGCAGAGTTCTCTTCAAAGTCATGTGTTATGAGCAGTTCTCAGACTCTGTGAGAAAGCTGGTCCCCGCCTCAGGCAAAGACAAGAAGAAGGAATCGGGGAGGCCTTTATGCCTTCCCCAAACTGTCCCCAGCAGTTCATGCAGGTCTGGTCAAAGCAGCCACTTCTCCACACACAGCAGAAGCCCTGAAAGAGGTGGTCACATGTCGTTAGGAGGCATCATGGCAATCACCCATTGTACCCAGAGCCTCGTGTGTCCTACACTCTATTTTACGGTGTTCAGCAAAGCGCTGCGCAGAGTCTCACACTCTCTGTCTCTGTGTGGAGCTGTGAGGACTCCAGGCAGTGTCCGCTCAGCTAACTGGAAGCTGGTTTGCATAGTTGAGCCTTAGTACATTTTCTGTCACGTGCTGGAAAACTGTGAATATCAGAAGCTTATCAAAGTCACAGTTCTAGCGTCCAGAAGGTCTAAGAGCAAGGGGCTGGCCATTCCAAGGAAATCAGGCCAAAGTCATTTTTGTTTTAATAACTAGTTCATTTTTATCAACTGTGGTTATCAATCCACTCCCAAGATAATGGCCTTGTCATTCGTGATGTTGGTGCCCTGCACGACCTAAGCCCTGCTTATTACTCCCATCTTTAATATTGTCATAATGCAGTTAAATTTCAACATGAGTTTTGGAAGAATTGTTTAAAGCATCAAAAGGGAACAGTTTGATTGGGTTATGGTATAAGAAAAGCCTTGGCGGAGGGGGGCGGAGCATGGTGAGAGGCAGAAGGAAGCAGCAGCGGTGACACACCTAGTACAGTCATTGGATGAGGCAGTAAAGGACACCAGCAGCTCCATGTGGCTCTTACCGACCCTGCTATCTGCTATCGCCCCCCATGAATGAGCTGCCATGGGAGAGGATGCTTTACAGTGAGCTCACACAGGTGGACACTATAAAGACCTGGCAGTCTTCCAGAACTTTCTACCCTGCCCTCATTGTACATCCTCTTTTTTCTTGTTTGGTACAGGGTCTCGTGTAACCTTAGTTGACCTCAAACTTACTATGTAGCAGAAGATGACCCTGAGCTTCTCATCCATCTGCCTCCATCTCACCAAAGCTAGAACCACAGGTGATGTCGCTGTGTTCAGTTTGTAGGCTTCTCATCCATCTGCCTCCATCTCACCAAAGCTAGAACCACAAGTGATGTCACTGTGTTCAGTTTCTATAGTGCTGGGATTGGACCCAAGGCTTTTTTTTTTTTTTTTGGATTTTTCGAGACAGGGTTTCTCCATAGCTTTTGGTTCCTGTCCTGGAACTCGCTCTTGTAGACCAGGCTGGCCTCGAACTCACAGAGAGAGATCCACCCGCCTCTGCCTCCCGAGTGCTGGGATTAAAGGCATGGGTCACCACCGCCCAACGCTTTGTGCGCGCTGGACGAGCATTCTACAAAGCGAGCTACCACCTCAGCTCCCGTGGTTCCCCTTTACACAGCATCCAGCAAGCTCCGACAGTCTATTTGCATGAGGGAGGTCTCTGGCTCTTCTCTGGTGTTTTGGGATCTTTTCTGTGATAGCCTTGGTTTTTCTAAAGTATAACTCCACGATTTATAAGTCCGTGCTGCTCAGAGTGTGCGTGCTTCCCTGACTGAACTGCACTGGTGCCGGCGGGAACTACTGTAATTCCATTCATCTTATCACATTTCCAGGGATGTTTGATCATTTCCCACAGATTGTCCCACCAGATAGCTCTCTGACTGGCTGTCCTTGAGTATAATCTATGTGTATCAGCATAATCTTATCACAATGAATAAGATGTCCTTGAAGATCTGGCAGAGAAAGTCTAAAGGGACTCTTCTGGAGGATGATTGATAAATCAATCTAAAAATCTTTTTCAGCAGGATTTACTGCTAGAAGGAGCACAGTGGGAAGGCAGCTCCCCCATGACATGTGTAGAAAACTAGAAATCCTTTGCCACCATCAAGGCTGGGCCCACCAGCTCCGGGTTTCTTCTCTCTGATCTTGAATTGAGTGTTTCCACTCATCACGGTTCTGTGCAGGAGGGAAGACATCAGGACTCAATCGCATCTTGGGATTGTCATGTCTACTCATTTATAGTCTCACCGTGTCATGGAAAGCATGCTGGCTGTCTGCTTTCTGGTCCTCACGGCCAAGAATCTTCTGTGGGTTAGGGCAAGTCATCCGCTCTCTGTACTGCAGTCTCTGTGATCTGTGTTACCATAGTGGTGTGACAGAACCCATGGGTCATTGGCCATGGGCCTGAATTTGCTGCTCTTGTGAAAGCCTTTTGAAGGTGAGATGTTGGGGTGCAGTTCATGGGAGGAACTCCTCCCATCATGTGGGAGATTCAGGGATCAGTCTTCAGCACTAAAACCACAACAACCCACAAGGGCTTTGTATTTAAAAAAAAAAAAGTTGTTTGTGTTTGGGTTGGAAGATCACCCCAGCCCCTGGCATTCATCCTTGGGGCACCAATGGAGCACCAATGGAGCAGAAAGCTCCATC
The DNA here is from genome assembly GCF_950005125.1 of Chionomys nivalis. Lineage (NCBI taxonomy): Eukaryota > Metazoa > Chordata > Mammalia > Rodentia > Cricetidae > Chionomys > Chionomys nivalis. The sequence continues at coordinate 74,060,400 of NC_080091.1, forward strand.
TCAAGCCTCCCCCTGCCCTGCCACCCCCTCAGGCCTTCGTCCCAACTCCACCTCCGGAAAAGCCTGCTAAGCGCTGACCCCTCCGGGTCAGGACCACATTTAGATTGCCACCGAGAAAAAGAACACGTGGTCTTTGGATTTTTTGAGGGCTCCCCATCCCTGTCTCTTTCCCCACCATGCTTTTCGGGCCATCTGGGAGCGCTGCAGTAAACATGGGCATTGATTCCATCTAATTTGGTCTGACTGGAATTACTTGCGTCGGCAGAGAGGTTCGTCTTAAGAATTATTCCTAACAGTTTGTATTAGACGTATGCTCAGCATGGTTTGTCCATCCCAGGGGAAATATTACATCATGACAGCCAACACAAGATTACCTTGGGAACTTCGTTGGAGCGGCACGTCATGAATCTCTGTGTGGCTTTCCTATCACGTTAGAGCATCCTGAGAATAGACCATTCCAGAACCCAGCCCGGTTGATGATGGTTTCTTTAGTCTTGTTTTGTGCTTTTCGAACAGTGCTCGGCGATATTAACATAATTCCGTTTCCATAATATCCTCTGGTTTGAATTAATTTAACTTCCATAAAATAAATGACCCCAGAAGATTTCCCATAAAGAAACCATTAAGCAAAAAGGATAGTGTGTGTAAACAGAGAACAAAATCACAGAGAGGCCTGGGGACGCCTGGTCCACATCCTTGCTAGCCATGCTAAAACGTAAAAATAATGAGGATAAAATCAGATTTGATAAGAGGTCTGGCAAAACATTTTAAATTATCCTGAAGACTCTGCCGTGTAACTTCATTTGTATCCACTGTGTGAATGAAGAGAGACCTTTTCAGGGCGGAATTTGCCTTGAATATAAACCGGTGTAGTCCAACGCCATCAAGATTAGCAAGGCAGTAAAACTGTACTTATCTTCAAGTTGCTTTCCTGAGGGAGGGAGTGGTGTCCGTCCTTCTCAGGAAGAAGAAAGGGTGTGGGGAGGCAGGGGGCAGTGGTGGCAAAAAGCAGTTACCCAGGAGTAGACCTGGGTTGTTTTAGTGCGGTGCTGTGGTTAGAACCCAGAGCCTGCTGTGTGATAGGCAAGCACTCCCATTGGAGTTTCAGTCAGTAATGGTTGCACAAAGTTACTACACTTTAAAATGAGAAAAGACTAGACAAGAGAGATGGACAAGAAGGCTCAGCAGCTAGAAGTGCTTGTCATGCTCACCTGATGGCCTGGAACCCACATAAAAATCAGAACACAGTAGTGCATATCTCTAAATCCAGCATCCCTCCAGTGAGATGGGAAGCAGAGACAGGAGAGCTGCCCGAAGCTCAGGCCAGCTAGCTTGAGGTAGCTCTGCATCAGAGCAGCAAGGGGAGCCACGCCCCCAACAAAGTGGAAGGCGAGAAACCAACTCCTAAACGCTGTTCTCTGATCTCTGTGTGTGCATCGGGGCACACACACCTGGTCTTATACACATGCACTCACAACAATGACAAGCAAATTCTTCAATCTGAATAAAAGAGAGGAGTTTAAAGGTTCCTAAATGATGAGTGTTTAAGGAGAGAAATGCCAGTTTCCCAATTAGACCCTGTATGCATACTGAGTTAGCACATTATCCCCTCACATATGGACAATTATCATCCATCAGTACAAATGTGAAAATGTCATCTCTCTCATCTCCGTCTCTCTTTAGTGTCTTCTTATGCCTGAGCTGTGAATGCTCAGAACACACTGGTACCTAAGAGTTAGAAGCTTGGTCTGAAAACTTCGGGTTGCTAGGGAGGCAGCATCACAAGGTGGAGGAGTACTGGTTTGGACTGGCATGGCCAGAGGCCCTTCCCACTCATGGAGAGGACATCCATAGGGCCAGAGAGTGGAGAACTGGGGTTTGGTTCCTAGCACCCATGTAGTGTCTCACAGCTGTCTATAACTCTGGTTCCAGGGGATGCAAGGCCCACTTGTGACTTCTGAGGGCACTCTACACCCATAATGCACAGACGTGCACACAGGCAAAACCTCCATACACATAAAATAAAATGAATAAATCTGAAACAGGAGAGGGTAATGTGTGGTGGTAATACTTGGGCTCTGTATTTCGAGGATGCAGGTGTTATTTATTGCTAGTTTTTATGACCTAAGACATGAGCACACAAGGTCATGATAGTGCTTTCAAAATACACAGGTAGCCATTTTCCTTCCTACTGTCAGGAAGATTGCCCGACCCATCATCTCCCAGTCTCTGGAAAAGCAGGTCCAGCATTAACAAACTTTCCCTGAATTACTTTCTTCCACCCAGCTCACCATCGAAGTAAGCTGATAACGGAAACTTACTGGACATTTTGAAACAAAGGGAAACGAAAGATCTTTCAGATTAAGGGAAAAAGAACTTGGCCAGGGATTGAATGCGTAAAAAACTTATATTTCAGATACTTTATAGGCGTGAAGTTCCTTTTGTTCAGGAACAAAAACTACCTTTGGTTTGTTCTGAGCCAATCACCTTCACTGAAATGTGTACTTTATGTAGGAAATATCCATACCTAACACTTCAGTTCTGTTTTCTTGGCTGGGTTGCGGCTGACTGAGAAACAGAATGTGACGAGTAGAGGCCCACAGGGCAATTCTGGACAAGGGAGCATCCTTGGAGCTTTAAGACTTGTGGGAGGGAATTCTAGCGAAATTCAAGAAATCAGCACTTAAGGCAAAATAGACTCAGAGACAGGATTTCCAGACAAAAGATAGAGCTTTCATAGAATAGATGTGGCCTGGAGGATTTTTTGTTATTGTTGCTGGGACTGTCTTGCGTGTTACGGGATGTTAAAAACATTTGGGTTGTAGCAAATGATTATTCGTGTTTATGGGTTTAACTGAACATCCTGTGCTTTTATTTGCTAAATCTGGTGACCTGAAGAGGTTGAGCTCACACTAAGAGCTGGCAATGCTGGACTGCACAGAATGGACACGGGAGCAGGCAGCGTCTGGTCTGCGGGTGAGATGGCAATTGAATCTAAGCTTGATTGATGCTTTTGTTCTATTGATTATGATCGTGGCAATTACAAAACGTGGAATAGTCTAATCAGAGGAATTGGGGTAGTGAAGGCCCCCAAAGATGCCCTAGCATAAATCCACCCCCTCTCAGCATTTATGCACATAAATATGAATTATTGAAGCTTGTCTAACAGCAGCACAACTTTATTAGTTACTAGAGAAGTACTCTTATTATTAACATCCATTCTAAATATGGAGGACTAGCAAGTGCTTTTTAAGGAAGATAGGAAGAGGTCAAAGAAGCCTCTAGTGACCAAATGGCCAAACTCTGTGACTGGTCCAGAAAAAAAGGTTTTCAACTGAAGGCAATGTGTCCTCTAGGGACTATTTGGTGATGTCAAGAGACCTTTTCATTAGTCACCAACAGAGAGATGTGCTGTTGGCATCTTACAGGTGGAGAGAAGCTCAATATCCTACCACGCATAGCACCGCCCCCAAAGCGTCATGACCACAGTGCGGCTCTGGAGGACTCTAAGTGCACGGGCCAAATGAGCAGTCAGCTCATTTTCTATAAAAGCAAGGGCAAAAGCATGCTGTTACGAGTGAAACCAGGCCATTTCAAACCCAGCGAGGGCCCTGTATAGGCACCCACTTGTTATTTAAACGCGAGATCCAGCTGGGGTGGAACCCAGGATCTTGCACGGGCTAGCCAAGTGCTCCGCCCACTAAGCTACCTCCAGGGCAGCGCGGTGTACTTTTAAACACTATCCATAGACGTCTTAATCAGAACCTTGTTCTTCAGGGTGTTTTATTTCTTTAAGAATCAATAGATGGCTCTAATGAATGGCAATATCAATCAAGTGCAAGAAGCTCATTGCGGGAAGTTGTAAACTAAATCAGGTATGAAGTTCCTGGAGACCTTGACTGAAACCTAAGGAATTCTCAGTTCCTGGCAGAAGTAATCATAGGTAGGCATAATATATTAAAAGTTGCTGTCATTAGAACCACACACACACAAAAAAAGTACTTATCAAGCCCTGTGGATGCCAAGAGACAGAAAGCCTAGTAGAGGCTTCAAACCAAAGGCAAATAGGCTACCGGCACCCGAGACTTCCTGGGGCTACTCCTGAGGGCAGGCGTGGAGCCCCTGATGCCTGAGTCTGTGACAGATGCCTCTCCGACCCACTGGGTCTCTAGGCCGATTCTCGTTTCTGGCTTCATTTTGTAGACAGGCTTATCCCAGAAAGATGGCAGCAGGCAGCTCGCAAGACACATCCTTAGAATTTCTCTCTTCCTTTAACTGCTTTAGACTCTAAGATAGATCTCTGCTTGTCTCTACTCTGCGCTTGCTCACTGTATCCAGGGAAAAGGTCCCGTGGCTGACCGCACCCCTGTCACAGCCCTGCTTCTGTGACCAGCGAGTTTTATTTTCAAACTGTATAAGGGGAATTGGAATCACATGTACGGGGACACGTCACTGGGGGTGGCGTCTTGGCACTTCCCAGGGCCGCACCTGGCGCCAGTATGTTGGGAGGAGTTGTGTTTGTGAGGACTTTCATTCCTAGTTAGCAGAGCTACGGTGCAGTCACCGCTCCATACCGTTCAGCTACTGAACAGACCCTCTCTGGGTTGAGCGACTGTCCTACGCCCAGGAGCTTTTTTTGGCTGGAGAATCCCCCAAATAGAACAGCACACCAAGAACTCAGGATGTGTCGGCTGCTTAAGGACACATCGGCAGTCCAGATGATGTGTGTGGGCAGCGGAAAAACAGGCTCGCCTGCGGCTCCGTTCAACTGGTGGTCTCCCTATCCTCTGAACGACAGGAGTCTGCAGTCTTGGGAGTCCGATAACAACCTACTCCTGCTTTGCCATTCCCCATTTGAGAGACTTCCTGAACTACCTCACCTATTGAATGAGTCAACAAACCCCACCTGTCAGGGATTTTGCAACGATTACTTAGGTGATCTGCACACTGCTTATCGGGGATGGCACACTGCTTACAGGAGACACGCCAAGATGCGTCTCCACACCCCAGGTTTCTTACAGATGTAGCAAAAGCTGACAGTGCCGGATTTCATTAGAAACCTTCCATTCGGGAACACTTTTGCAGACTGAAAACACCCAACTGACATATTTGGAAAAAGGCAAATAAGTTAAACTCGCTAATTTGCTCAACCAGTTAAGCTACTGGTAATTGGATTTTTATGGCCTGGAATCAAATGACCTTAGATCTGAAAGTATATTAAAAACAAAGATTGGGTGTGTTTCCGTTCATCCCACCCTTCCAAGGGTCGAATTCCGTTCTACCTGTGATGTATCCCTTCTGTGGTGGTTCATGCTCTGCTGGGTACCTTGTCAAATGGCAGCCTGTGGTGTTGGGAACAAGGAAGAGCACCTTGGCTTTGTACTGCCATTTTGACTTCAGACTTCATTTTACCTGTAGGGTGGAACATAGCCCAGGTTCCCAAGTCCTAGGAGAGGTGAGGACTTTCCAGTGACTGACCAGCTTCCTCCTTCAACAATGGAAATGATCTGTTATGGTACTTAATTCTCTAAAATATGATAGCTGTTCCTAACAATAGAAAGAACAAATGAATCCGATTGCTTGGATTGAAAAGCTTCCCTTTTGTGTCAATTGACAAGGATCGAACACACAAGGAAAGACCCTAGTCTTTGACTCCTGATGGGTGAAAATTATAATGTGGTAACAAATGTTTGTGATCTTTATGCTTGTGATTCCATTTCTGGCCCTGCTCGGGGCCGCCAGCAGAAGCAAGGCTCCTGAGTCCTGGTCCTGCAGCACTGATGGGCCAGCTTCTGCAGTGCTGTCCTGCAAGCAATCTTGCTTTGGGAAAACTCTTGTGCCTGCTTGGGTTGACACGGAGCCTCGGACCACAACAGTGGGACTCCTGACCACACACACCCTCTCTCAAGATTAAGGACTACAGACTTAAAGTGAAAGCCCCTCTGAGCAGAGGAATTGGAGTCTGTAAGCTGGGAAGAATGAGTAGATGTTGAGAAAGAGAGGCTTTCCAAAGATTTCTAAATCATGACCACATCTCTCTACATAAGCAAGGATGGAGTTTCATCCTTCAGAATAAATGGGCAGTATCTCCAAGAAACCTAGATTTCGAAGTTTTTTATTTAATTTTTTAAAAAATAATAGTTTTATCCTTTGGTAATTTAACATGTAAATATGGTGTATTTTTAAATTACACCCACTCCCCACCTCCAAAGTCCTCCCATGTCTCCTTCTTAATTTCATACTCTCTCTCTTTTAAATAATCCACTGAGCTGGATGGTAGTGGTACATGTCTTTAATCCCAGCATCTAGGAGGCAGAGACAGGAGGATCTCCATGAGTTCGCGGCCAGCCTGGTCTACAAAACTAGTTCCAGGACAGCGAGGGCTACACAGAGAAACCCTGTCTCGAAAACCAACCAACCAACCAACCAACCAAACAAACAAACAAACAAACAAACAAAAAAACCCTGAGTCCAATCAGTGCTCCCTATGCGTGAGTAAGAGTGAGACCATTCCCTGGAGCATGAACAACCGAACAGGGACCACGCCTCTAAAGATAACTTCTCTCTCCTTAAGCAGCCACCAATTGTCAGTAATTCTTCAGCTCGGATGCGGTCTCATCACCCTTCTCAGCCATGCTGGAATGTTGATTGGCTTGATCTTGTGCACATCTTATGCAGGCAAACACAGTTGCTATTGACTTCAAGAGTACAACGGACTTGAAATTTTAAGCTGCCTGTTTTTGTTTGTTTGTTTGTTTCAAGACAGGGTTTCTCTGTAGCTTTGGAGCCTGTCCTGAAACTCGCTCTATAGACCAGGCTGGCCTTGAACTCACAAAGATCCACCTGTCTCTGCTGGCATTAAAGGCCTGAACTACCACTGCCTGTCGGAATTTTTAACTTTTAAAGAAGTCTTTTCTTTGGGGCTGGAGAGATGACGTAGGGTTAAGAACATGGGCTAGTTTTCCAGAGGACCTGGGATGGATCCACAGCAGCCACGTGGTGGCTCACAATCATCTGAACTCCAGTCCCAGAGGACTGAATGCCCTTCTTTTGGCCTCTATGAGGCATACACAGAATGCTCAGACATAAATGTGGGCAAAACTCTCATATCCAGAGACCGAAATAATAGCAATGAATGTAAAAGGAAGTCTTCCCTTGCTTTGGGCACATCAAAGGTAGAAAATGACAAACATCGTTTAAATGAGAGCTTATCCATACGATAGAAGAGCTTCTAATTTCCTACTGTAGCTGGGCAAACCTTCATTTGGCGTGCTGGTTGACATATACAAAGTGAAATGTACAATGGAATCATGTCTAGACACATTTACTCATGGACAGTACTAATTCAGATTGCTGAATTTTTTGTTTCAGTTATCCTTCATATAATATCTGTAGATTATGCTTATGCAAGTAGTTGAATTCATGGAATTTATTTCTCCTTTTATTCATGACTATACTTCAATAGGTTCCCCAATAAAAATACAATAATTTGCATGATACTGTACTAAAAGGAGGTCAGTTTAAATCTAATAAATATTTCTTATGAAGACCACTCAAGAAGAAAATAATCTACACAAATGGACACAGTTATTTATTTTACCCCTGTAAGAATCAATGAAGGACATTAATTTATGAGATTACGCACAGCTTTTAAAAACTGTTTATTATTTTTATTACATTCTCTTTATTTTGTGTGTATGTGCATATCTGTGTGTAGGCATGTGAGCGGCATGGCATGCATGTGGAGGCTAGAGGACAACTGTGTGAACTGGTCTGTTCTTCCGCCATGGGATCATGGGGACCAGATCAGGCTGTCAGGCTTGTGCGGTGAGTGTCTTTACCCACGGAGCCAACTCCTTAGCTCCGCTGCTCATTACAGTCCGTCCCAATAACTAGTCACCAGTCCAGATGGCCACACTTCAGAACACACCAGAATCTCTTGGGAACTCTCTAATTGCCTGGTGTCCCCACCAGAATTGTAGCATCCGACTCAGTGGTCCTGAGGTGGGGACATCTGCATCCCTAACAAATTCTGATGGACATCACAAGGTTTGTTTTGGGCAAAGCCTATGTATGACAGCATCTAGGAATTTTTTGCTTGCTTGGTTTTTATGTTGTTCCCAAGAGGTGAGTGAATTCTGCATCTGTTATAAAGAGAAACTGGGATTGGGAACTTATTCAGAATTCTGTTCAGAATTCCAGACTGGTGAAGGAACACTGCTTGGGTGTTTGCTGGGTGCTGACAGCTCCCCCACCCCCACCCTGGGGCTGATTCTGAGCACGAATCTTCCTGAACTTCTACTTTGGGAATGAATTTTCCTCCCTCTGCTGCCTATTCACGAGTGGCCTGAATGTGTCACACAGGTCCTGTAGTTTGAGGCTACAGAAATAGCTCCCGGAGTCTAATGACTGGCTATTTCTTGCCTTTATTGCCAGATATAATTACCTGTCTTCCATTCTGTGCAGATAGATGATTCGTGACCTGTTTTTAACCATTGGCCCGAATGAACTGTGAAGGAAGTTTTGTAAACAAAGTACGTTGATCAAGTTCAGACAATGCTCTTGACTGTTGTCGTGTCTTGGGAACAGGAGATGGTTAGAGAGAACCTCATGGCAAGGGCTCTTTTCCATTTATAACACAGCTTCAAACTGCCTGCTGGGAGTATCAACTAATTCCACTTCTCAGATATGGGGGCAGAGTTGTTGGTTTGGTTTTTCAAGACAGGCTTTCTCTGTGTAGTCCTGGCTGTCCTGGAACTAGCTCTGTAGACCAGGCTGGCCTCGAACACACAGAGATCTGCCTGCCTCTGCCTCCCGAGTGCTGGGATTAAAGACGTGCGCCACCACTGCCTGGCTGGGGAACAGAGTTTTAAAGTGCCACCCTGACCCATTTTAGAATCGCACTAGCTGAGCCTTGGCTGAAAGATGACCATGCAATTGACAGTGGTCTTTAAAGCTGAATTTTCGAAGTTAACTGAGCAGCACAAGATAGGACATAGCTCTTTTTCCATCAACCCAGCTAACACAGCCTGTCTGCTATGGTCAGATGTGGTTTCTCCCCCAAGGATGTTTGGTTCCTGGGTGTCTCTGTCCTCAGAGATGAAAGTAGTTGTCCTGTGACCCTCTTTGCCCCAGTGAGAGTGAGTTGTTAGGAACGAGGGCACATTGGACTCTTAAGTTGCTCTCTGACTCCCTTTTGTCATGAGATCTCTTCCTCTTATGCCCACTCATGTTACCTGCCACGAGGCTCTCCAGGGGACCTAAATAGATAGGGGCTGACTGACCTTGGATTTTCTGTGAGTTAAATAAACCTGTTTTCTTTATACATTACCCAGACTCAGATTGTTTGTTGTGGCTGCAGAAAGGGATACATAGACAATCTTTAACTGAAATTATTGTTACCAGAAATCAGTCCCTTTCAGACTGTTACTTAGTGGTTCCTAAATGATCCCCTGGACGGGCTTCAATGACCTACGGTGTGGTCCTCTGGCTGCGGCTTTGTCAGTGACTGACCCGGTGAGATCCTTCTCTGTGGTGTCCCCTATTGCTACCACTATTTTTGGATGGCAGGGTTGGATTGTAGCTTAAGCTTCAGACTCTTTATTCCCAGTGTGTATACATTCTGAAGATGGTTTTCTGAGGCCTGAGAATGAGTTCAAGCTCCTGCCTAGCCCCACTTGCTCTCCCTTCCCCAGGCTGTAGGCCACTTCCTACTGAAAGGTTCCAAATGTGTTGGGTTTGTGCCAGCTGTCCCTGAGACCTATCTAGAAAAGGGTGTTTTCTTCCCCGCCCCGGGCACTGGTCACTTCTGTCTCTGCTTGCTCTAGATAACCTCTTGCCTGAATAAGTCAGAACTTGGACTGTTATCTCCCTCCAGGGGTGGCCTTACAGGAGAGAATGGCCTGGCCCTGTGTTCTGTGTGAGATTACTTTACAGTTGCCATATGGGTAATTTTGTCTCAAATAACCCCCTGTATAGACTATCAGGATCCTGGTCCAGCGGTGGAGTATTTGAATCTCAAGCTGCAATAGACCCATCTCTTTCCATCACGGGTTCTGAAGGGGAAACGGTAAAGACACAGTCTTTTCTGATGTCTTCATTAGAAGCACCTCTCTGTGTAACACTTGCCAAGTGCGAACATGCAGGCGCTGCCACTGTGAAAGGCTCATCCATCCCGCGGTCCCTCAGTGATGTGACTAATAAGCGGGCATCACCTGGCTTTTCCGTCCCTGTGCATTCTTTCCAATGCCGAAGGCTTGCTTGGCCAAGGTGGCCCCCCAGGGTCAGCATCCGGGGACACGGAACAGAGCGGAATGAGTCAGAGATCAGATTTGCTGGGATAAGAAAATATTTGTACAGGCTTGGATTCCAGTTCGGGAATACTAGACGAGCGCCACTCGGCGCATGCGTGTTCTCTGCAGCTGGGGCTTTGGCAAGGGAAGAGAAGCGAGGGAACTTCTGCTATGGAGAAATCAAAGCTCACATGGGGGTAGTTCTGGGACCCTGGGGGAGTGAATACCTGAACCTGTCCTTCCTGGGCATCTTGAGGCATGAATGGCTACTGGAAAATGGTCTTGAGATAATGAATGACATTCATTTCGACTAGAGGAGAGCAGTTGGGGGAACAGCATAATGGAAATAATTGAATGTTTTTTCTCAGAAGAGCCATTAGGCCAGAACTGCCCCTATTTGAGGACCCCCGCCCCCACAGACATAAATACAAAGGGAAGGTCCACACACTTCATGTCTAAGACTCAGGAAGTATAATCAGCTACTCCCATAGGCTTGTCCTCATTTGTAACGTGGTCACCGCCACTCCCACTCCCACTGCTGTCCTGGTGACTGGGAGCTTAGGGAATCTTGCCCTGCTTTCAGGGCCCCTGCCACTAGGCTCCCTGGTAGCTCTGATCAGCTGGGATGGGCAGTTTAGGAGAAGATCTGGGCTCAGACTCCTGTGCGTGAATCCACCAACCTGGACCCAGACCAGAAGGTGACATAGGGAAGGTCTGTGTTCTCAGTACGCTGGCCAAAAAAGCAAGATTCCACTGGCCAGCTGCTTTCGGAAACCCCACAGGCTGGCTTTCTGACCGCTCACTTGGAGGACTCAAGAGTTTTTGAAACTCACAGTTTTGAAGCAGTGGTCTTACGTAGTTCAGATTGGTATGAGCACTGTACAAAGCCAAGGATGACCTTGGACTCCTGATCACCATGGTTCTCCCTCTCATGGTCTGCGATTACTGGTGTGTTCCGTTGTTGTGAGGCCTCCCCCAGAGAAGACCACCATGGGTTCAAGCCAATAGAAAGACTTTATTAGCTGACTGGTGCCTACACTGGGTGTTGAGGACCAGAGTGCAGTCCCGAGCCTTTCTCGGGGTCAAATTTTAAGCACCAAAATCACATCCTGGGTTGACACCTCAGTTAGCAAGAAGAGTAATCCAGAAACAGAACTACAGAAGCCAAAAGGCAGGGCTAGCACATTTAGGGACTTTCCCAGAACAAGGGGCTTTGATGGATGAGGTTTTTGTTCTCATTTTGGCAGGTGTTGTTGTCTATGTTCTGAATGATACTTCCATCATGGTGTCAGTTGTGCTAAGGTCTGAGGGGCCTGTCATACTGTCATACCCATCAAAACTGATTTGCAGTGATAGTGGGACCTACAGAGGCAAGCAGGGGCCTTGCTGCTGCAGCTGTTGAAGTGAGAACACAGCCCTGCACGCTTTGTTTTCTTTGTCCTGGGACCTAATCCTATGGCTCTGTGGTGGTTTGAATAAGAATGCCCCCCAATATATTTGAATGCTTAGTCATCAGGAGTGGCCCTGTTTGAGAGGATTAGGAGGGCATGGTTTTGTTGGAGGAATTGTGTCGCTTGGGATGGACTTTGAGGTTTCAAAAGGCCATGCTGGGTCCAGTTCTCTGTTCTTCCTGTGGCCTTCAGATCAGGTTATAGGACTATCTATTGCTTCACTTCCATGTTTGCCCCAATGCTCCCTGCTATGACGATAATAGACTAAGCCTCTGAAACTAGAAGCAAACCCCAGTTAAATGATTTCCTTTTTAGAGTTGCCTGAGTCATGGTGTCTCTTTATAGCAATACAACAGTGACTGTGATATGCTTCCAAGCATGAACTTTTGTAATGAATGTGCCTATTTATAAAATGTAGAGTCTTGGTTTGAGTAATGTGCTGTTTTTCATTTAAATGATACTATGTTTTCTGCTCCTAAGAGTCAGCTTTCTGTTACTGTAACACATGCCTGAGGTAATCAACTTACAAAGACCAAAAGTTAGTCTAGGCTCCCAGCTTTGGAAGCTTCGGTCCCAAGCTTTTCTGGCTAAGAGGTCAATCATGGCAAGTGGCAAAAGAGGAGAGAAGGCACAGAGTTCTCATTATCCCCTTTAAGGGAGAGCCCCCAGTGTCCTAGCTCCTCCCACAAGTCCCTACCTCTTAAAGGTTTCCACCATCTTCCAATAGTGCCCAGCTGGGGGCCAAACTTTCAAAACCAGCCACATGAGACCTCAGTGAGCTAAATAAAGCACAGTAATACTTTTATGTTTCTTGTTTTGTCATTAAGAACACATTTGAAATTGTATGTGTTTTGTCGTGTGTCTGACCAGTGACTTCAACCTGCTGCTGCAAAATGCTGCGCCCGGGCAAATGTTAAGTGGCCGTCCTCCCAGCTGCAGTGGGCATTGCCCTCCTGGGACTGTGCGGAAATGTCCTCTGGTTCTGTGCTGGGCACTGAACAGCTGAGTCAGAGGGTACCTGTGTGTTCAATCAGGCTAAGCAGTGGCCAAAAGGCTCTCCAGAGAAAACAACCTTTCCCAGTTTTCTCCTTTTATTCTGGCTGTGTCAGGGTGAGCAATCAGTCACCTTAGCTCCATAAGGCAAATGAGATAGCTCCTCTCGCATTCTAGAACACTGTATATCATACTGGAAATACTTGTTGGCTGAAAGCGACAGTATTGGCCACTTGGTGCCAAAGTCCATTTACAGAAGCTGTTTCTCTCAAGCATTTCTTTCCTGGCTACTGCTTCCAATAATTCTTTTATGGGTTTCAGGCTGATATTGGCACCCAGCAGGAAGAAGTGAGTCCTGAGACATGAAGCTGTGAATTTTTGTTGGTTTTTGCTTTGTGGTTGGCTGTTGTATGGGAAGAGGAGGCTGTGTGCTCTTGTATGTTCTATAACACACGGACCAATTTGAGGTTCCTGCCTTCAACATGTAGCTCATAGGAGTTCCTTCGCTCCACCCCACCATCAAAGAATACAGTTCTTTTCAACAATCTACCTCTCCCCCTCCCTTCTTCCTTCCGCCCTCTTTTAAATTGCTGGTGAATATAGGCATATACTTTAGGGCAATCACTGTGTGTGTATGTATCAATTCTGACATTTTCTTCCATAATTTGCTGAGATTTGCTGAGGCCAACAGATGACTCCTTGGAAACCATGAGATCCCTTTAGAGTCCGAAGCACTCTGACTACACAACAATAGGGGTTTTGTTGTTGTTGTTTCTGTCTTCCTCCTCTTTCTATTCTTCGTCCTTGAAGTTTAATCCCAGCACTGGGGAGACAAAAAGCAAACTCACTGTGAGTTCAAGGCCAGCCTGATCTACATAAGGTGTTCCAAGGCAGCCAGAGCTACACAGTAAGACTATATATATATAATATATATATATATATATATATATATATATTCTTTCTAATGTGTACTTATATTATGTCTTAGCTACTGTTCTATTGCTGTAGGAAGAAACTCCATGACCAAAGCAACTCTTATCAAAGAAAGCATTTAGTTGGGGGCTGGCTCACAGTTTCAAAGACTTGGTCTATTATCATCATGGCAGGGAGCAGACAGGCATGGTACTACAGCAGTAGCTAAGAACTTTACATTCTGATTCTTGGGCAGTGTGTGTGTGTGTGTGTGTGTGTGTGATGGGCTGGGCCTGTCAAAGGCTTTTAAACCTCAAAGCCCAATCTCAGTGACATACCTCGTCCAACAGGGCCACACTTCCTGATCTTACACCTAGTTCAACTGGGGACTATGCATGCAAACATACGAGCCTATGGGGGCTTTCCTCATTTAAGCCATCATCTATTATAAAACTGACCTTCTCTTAATCCTGTTTCAAATAATAGATATAGAAGCTGGTAAGATGGCTGGGGAAAGAGAGATGGTGAGCTGATAAGATCAACTAGTGACCTCACAGGGGACCCAGGGCTCAGTTCTTAGCACCCACGTGGTGGCTCACAATCTCCTGTACTTCTAGCTCCAGAGGATCTGATGCTTTTTCCTGTTCTCTGCAGGCACAGGTATTCACTGTGGTATATATCCAGGCATACAAGCTGTGGTAATTGGAATGATAGAGGCCACCCCACAGGCTCAGATATTTGAATATTTGGGCCCCCAGTAGATAAAACGGTTTGAGAAGGATTAGGAGGTGTGGCCTCATTGGAGGAGATGGGTTTGAGGTTGCAAAAAAACACATGCCATTTCAGGTAACTCTCTGCACTCATCTTAAGCTGTAAGCTCTCAGCTACTGCTCCAGTGCCTGCCGCCATACTCCCTGCCTCGATGGTCACAAACACTAACCCTTTGCAATCCTGAGTCCCTAATTAAAGGCTTGCTTATTGAAGTTGCCTTGGTCATGATGTCCTATCACAGTGTTAGAAAAGTAGTTAAGACGCAGCAAAACACCCATACACTTAAAATAAAAATACACATACATAAAATAAAATCTTAAAACAAAAATAAGGCGAAGAGAGAGAAAAGCACACAACATTGACATCTGCATACATACGCACATTCTGGAAGCATTCCTAGTCACATGACCTGTCGCCAGGGTTTTTTTTTTTTTAATGTTTGAAGAGGAGCCTTTTTATTTGCACATACCTGCTTTGGGAGGGTTTTGTTGTATTTAAAATTATGAATATTTAATTTTCAAATGCAAAAACTGAGTTTTCAGGTTGCTATGCTAAATTCAGAAGTTTTGGCAGATTTCTTTACAGAGCTGGTGGAGTAAGTGCTTCCTCTTTCTTGTCTTTAGACACATGTTGAAGGAAGCCCATTTGAACAGACTCAATTCCCGTGAACATTGGTTCCACTCACAAATTTAATTAAAGTCCCTTAAACATTTTCAGCTTCACGTACACATAAAATGTACTTAATTTCTTAAGTGCTTCTAATGTTTGACGATCAAATGTGTGTCCTATCAAATTAAGCCTTTCTGAGCTAGTGCCTGGACGGAAGCCAAGTTTACAAACACAGTCCCCTTTGTGTTCTCGCAAACATTTTAACACCGGCTAAACATTTGTCCAGTGTTTCTTATGCTTTGCAACTTAAAATAACTGGTCGGGTGGCAATGGCACCTTTCAAACTTACGTGACAAGTCTGATCTACCCGGTGTTCTAATCTGCCATCTTCTCTGCCCTGGCTATTAAACCCTGAGCAGATGGTCGTGGTGAGAACAAAGGTGGTTCCTGAAGTGGATGAAAAGCTATTAGCTCCTGACCTTTGTTTTACTTCTTCATCTCTATTCCCTTGGAGTCTCTCGGAGTTGGAGGAGCTTATCCGCCACAGGGATCCATCCCATAATGCCTTGTGGCTAAACAGGGCAGGGTTAAGCCCTCACGATCTCAGTGTCCTCGGGATTTATGGCAGGGCCCAGGCTTGTGGGTTCATGTGACTCCCATGGATGAGCATGTTGACCGCTCTTGTAGCCGTGTGTGTGTGTGTGTGTGTGTGTGTGTGTGTGTGATGTCATGGCGCCCAAGTTTGAAGGTCAGAATTGGTCCTCTCACAGCATGTGAGTCCTGGGGATGGAGCTCAGATCATCAGGCTTGGTGGCAATTGCCTTTACCCTCTGAGTCTTACTTTTTGAAACAGGGAGGTGTCCTCTGACCCTTGCTAGAACTTTGCCAATTCGCTTAACGAACCCATAGGAGCCTCCTGCTTCTGCCACCCCCCCCCCAGCATTGGAATTACAAGCCTATGTCCTACTTTTTAATATTTTTTTATTTTTTTAATATTTATTTATTTATTATGTATACAATATTCTGTCTGTGTGTATGTCTGCAGGCCAGAGGAGGGCACCAGACCTCATTACCGATGGTTGTGAGCCACCATGTGGTTGCTGGGAATTGAACTCAGAACCTTTGGAAGAGCAGGCAATGCTCTTAACCACTGAGCCATCTCTCCAGCCCCTACTTTTTTATTTTTTATTTTTATTTTTTACAGGGATTTGGGGCTTAAACTCAGGTCCTCCTGCTGGTACAGCAAGCACTATACTGACAGCCACCTTCCCACCCCATTTCTGCAACATTTGTAAAGGACATTTGGGCAGGCTCTTCTGGGATGTGTGTTTCTGGGATGTATGTGACACTCAGTTCCGTATGCTTTCATTTCCTCCTCTTGTCTGACACTTGAATGCCTTCTGTTGTCCGAGTCTGGTCGTAATTTCGGGACATTTACATCTTTATCTTCTGATCTCCCAGCCACGCATTCACTGGCAGCAGAAGAGCAGATGTGAGTCCGCGTGGGAGGAGGCCTCCCACTGCTCTCTGGAGATATAATCTTGGATGCTGAAAGTAAGTTTGTACCCATGCAAATGAATGGATGCATTTGCCGGAGAAGCGCAGGGAGGCGGGGAGGCGTGGAGGCATGAGTCAGCGCTTTCCCTCCTCCCGCTTCCTTTCCGGTCCTTGCCCTTGAAGGAATGTAGGATCTGTGCTATCCAGATGGGACAGAAGAGACCTTGGTGCCTGAACTCTAGTCATGCCCCTGGCATTTCCCAAGAGGGGAAACGAGATTTGGATCTTACCTCTACAACCTAAGGCACCCATGACTTTGGGAACATTTTCTGATATTGCTGATCCTATTTTCTCAATATTTTCATACTTATTTCCAGAGGTCAGTTTTTATAGTTCACTGTAATGGCTAGTTTGTAATTGTGTGTGTGCGTGTGTGTGTGTGCGCGCGTGCGTGTGTGTGTGTGTGTGTGTGTGCGTGGCCCCTCTCTACCTTTGCTCCAAGTGGTATGTATCTTCTGCCCAGAGCCAGGCCCCGCTCCAGGTCTTGCTGGAAGATTTTCTTTAGCTATTGGTGACGATATTTGGGTCACTGCTCCTCGGCTGTTGGAACTATTGCTGCTACCCTGCACTCGAATGACTTTCTTGTGTAGCGTGTGTTCTGTGGATGTTACAGAATAGTTTTGTATAAGGTATGTTTATGCTATTGGTTATAAAGAGTCACAGATACATGTGTGAACCAAAGTTCCCAGAAAGAAGAAGCACCATATTTATGTTAAAGATTCTGCAAGGCTGATTGGCTGATTAGAATTTTGTGACTATAGACAGACTATAGATGCAAAGTCAAATTGTCTTGGGCTCTCTTTGGTACTAGCCATCCATTGCCCACCTGTGGGTCCTGGTCATCATTAGGTGAAAACTCTCGAAATGTATTGACAGGTCACTAACTGCCACCAGCTGAAAAGGGAAACCTGTCACCAGGTAGCATCTAAGGACCAAAGCAGGTTTCCTCACTTTACTGTGTCGTAATCCACCTACCCGATGTCTTCCTCATCTTGCACCTTGATTGATGACATCCTTTTGTTCTGTGACTATGAAAGTTTCATTATAAACTTCCCACATTGGAATGCGCTATTTGGGACAACCTGAATTTGTATCCCTGGGTTACAGTTACTCATAGTTGGTTACTGAATAAACCATGTCTCATTGCCCACTGAGGTGAGCACTGTGGTTTGTGTGATACGTGTGAGTAGGTCCCACATGTGTGGGCATGTGTCCTCAACCAGGCAAAATGTCTCTGTTTCAGCATCATGTGGGAAAAAGGTAGGCTAACATGTTGGCATCCTTTCTTTTCCTTGGACTCTATGACAGACATGAAGAGAACTAAAGACAAAGGGAAGGAGGTCTTCACACATCATCCTCCACGCGAACACAGATAAAGGGTCAAGAAAGAGGAGGTCCCACCCAGCCCTATGGAACCAGAGAGCAGTGATCTCAGATAGCAGTTAGTATAAGCTAGGCCTGGGACTCAGAGATGGAAACTGAGCAAGCTGGCCAGGGACTCTGACTCCATCACCTCTCCATAATCTGCACGAGACAGTTTTTGCTGCAGGGGTACATCCAGGGAAGCAGGAAGGCCAACGGAGTCTGTGCTGGAGGAGTCACAACTGAGGGAGCGGGGTTCTCCTCTCAGCGCTTCTTCACAGCACCTCCCCAGTGTGACAGAGACCCTCCCCAGTGTGACAGAGACCCTCCCCAGTGTGACAGAGAACCCCTCTCCCCAGTGTGACAGAAAACCCCCCTCCCCAGTGTGACAGAGAACCCCCTCCCCAGTGTGACAGAGAACCCCCTTCCCCAGTGTGACAGAGAACCCCCCTCCCCAGTGTGACAGAGACCCTCCCCCACCCCACGTGCTCACCCGAGTAAAGGGATGCTGGACAAAACTATTTCTTACCTGTTCTGTCTTTCATCCACTGTGCCTCTTCGGTGTTTTGCATCTTTCAGGAAATCCTATTCTGTTTCACCCATGTTAACGAGCAAGGAGAGGATTCCCGTCTCTGCATCAACCACATCCTTACTGGAGGAGCAAGCTTAAGGAGCTCTTGAGGTAGGAGAAATCAGAGCCATAGAGTCTTGAAGGAAAATGAGACTCGGTGACTGGCTGCTCGGGAATTCCCTTTCAAGAGTTCGTCATTCATAAGGATGAGGATGTTGGTGGGCACGGTGGTGTAAAATGGTCATCTCAGCACTAGGAGGCTGAGGCAGGGGGGTTGGAAGTTTGAGGCTAGCCTGGGCTACTTAGTGAGTGAGTTCAAACTAGCCGGAGGTACATATCGAGAACTTCCCCCCTCAAAAAAAATGAACGAAAGGAGGGAGGGAGGACAAGAGAGAAGGGGGAGAGATCAGGTGTGACTTTGCTTTATGTTGTTCTGTCCCTGAGTTCTGGGATGTTTGTCCCACTGTGAGGCAGGTGCACATATAGGAAGCCCTGAGTAAATGTGATGTCACCTTATTGAGGCCCAATTAGAGCTGAGCTATATTCTGCTGTTCTTCAAGTTTTAACTTTGATTGCTTTTATTTGTGTGCATGTGTGATTGTGTACATACGTGCGGGCACCCTCAGAGGTCAGAAGAGGGCCTCAGATCCCCTGGAGCTAGAGTTACAGGTGTCTGTAATCCCCCTGAAATAGGTGCTGGAGAACAAGCTGGTCCTGGAAGAGCAGCAAATGCTCTTAACCCCTGAAACATCTCTTCTGGTAAGAGCCTTACGACTTTAAGCTGAGAGGTAAATATAAAAAGTAGAAGTTGAACAGGGCTAAAAGTCCCAGAAATAAGTACACATAGCACCTTGAGGCCTCTCTGTCACCTCACAAGTTCAGGACAATGGCGCCATCTCCCCAGGGGCATCTGGGAATGTTTTGCTTGTTTTCATGAGCACTGTGTTAACTCACACGGGACTCACCTCTTGGCATCTTTTACACTGAGCACAAGTTTTAACTTGTTGGTACAGATAAGATTTATTCATCTTTTAATTTCCCCTGCTTTCCTTCTGACATCTCTGGATATACTCCTCCTAGCTCCCTTGTGTGGCTGGAATAGAAAAACAGCACGGGGAGGGGCTTGGAGGTGGACCAACTTGGAAAACCTCCTCATATATGTACCCCTACATGAGTGACAGCCCAACACACGCCTGTTCCTGGAGCTACTTGTGTTTTTAAAGCATGAGCTGTTGGGGAATGGGTAGGCTGTTGCTAGGATACAGTCTAGATGCTGAGTCCAAGAAACACCATTAAATGATGTGAGGGATGGAGTTAGACATCAGCTAAGGTTGGAAAGGCTGGTCAGGCAAGCTCACTTTCAGGAACACACTCATTCTGTAAAGGCGTGAAGACAGATATGAATATAATATTTTATTCTCTGATACAGTTAGGTGTTCAAAGGCTACAGAGGGCCTAAGATGGAGAGACTTTGTCTGGTCCACATGGATGTGGGATGGGTGTGTGGAAGACAGGATATTAGCATTAAAGCATGTGTTTGCCGCGTGTTGGTGGATGGAGGTGGCGGGATAGGAACTATGCTGGAGTGGGGAGGAAGAGAAGAGCATGCACAAAGGGACAGAGCTGGGAAGAACTCCAGCTAGTTCTGGGGTGGAGGCCTGACAGGGGTTAAGATGCGTTTCAGGCAAAAGTGAACAAGCTGTTAGAAACACATAGTAGATGCTTGACAAATCAACAGTGACTAAAAGAGGCTGTGGTCCTATCACAGAAGTTTGATTGCCAAATTAAAGGGCTTCGGATGTCTTTCTGTGAACAGATCTAGGGCAGTGAGCGTTGAACAAGAGATTTGCCAGGGGAGTAACAGCAAATTTATATTTTCGGGAGGTGAACTTAGCAACCAAAAGCAGTGTGGATTCCAGTGGCTTCTGGAAAATGGTGAGTACACAAGTGGACAGACAGTGAGTGAGGTGAGCAGTGTACGGTTGGTGCTTGGGGACTGAGTCAGTGGTCACAGTTGTCACTTGGGCCACCCCATTTCCTCTGTGTTGTTTAGAGGGACATGGACATTTTTTAAATGCTAAGTGCTATATTCAAATCTAATTTTTTTTTTTTAAATAGCGGTAGAGTACTTGCCTGGCCTGCATGAGACCCTGGGCACTGAATATGATTTCACCATCACAAACAAAATATCAACAAAAGCAAGCAAAACTACTAGGCAATTTAAAAAATTCCCTTTAAAATATATTTAAGAAGAAGAAAGTTAGTTAATTTAGAGGGAGAAACTCAGCAGGCGGATAAGCATGGATCCCAAAGTCAGCCTGGCAGCCCAGATCCCGACCGGTCTTGTTCTAAGCGCAGTAGATTTTCCATGCCCAGTTCACCCAGCGCTGGCATTTTCAGCCTTTTATCTTCAGTGACGCATGAAAAGTTCCAGCTAAAGAGATTTTAGGATTAGAGAGAAAAGTGGAATAAAGCTTGCAGGATCAAAGGAGCCCCAACATACCAGCGTGGGCCTTGTGCTCGGGGAAGTCATGCGCTGTGTATGATCCTTTGGGTGCACTGCTTGGGAGGAGAGGAAGCTACAAGCACCATTTTCTTTCCTTCTGTCCTGTGACAGTTGCTAACCCAGGCAACTATCCTAGATACTGGAGGCCTTCTGCCCTGGTGTGCTTGCTGATTTTCCATGCAAATGCCTGATTGCCTCTGGGGCTGGAGAACCAAGAACTAAGGGACAAGTACAGGAACAAGAATATCTTACTTGATTATATACTCTCGGGTATCTTTTATTTTTATTTATTTTAATGTTGAGACAGGGTCTCGTGTAATCCAGGCTACCCTCGAACTCCCTATACAGCCATGGAGGACCTTGAACTTTTTTTCCAGGATGGAGGATTGAACCTAGGGTGTCGTGTATGGTAGGCAAGCACTCTACCACTGAGCTACAGTCCTAGCCTGACCTGGAACTTCTTTCTGATTCTCTTGCATCCAGTTCCTGAGTTCTGGGTTGCAGGCCCGTGTGATTGTGCCCACGCCAGAATATTCATTGCTGGGGATGGGACCCAGGGCTTGGTTTAAGCTAGGCCATTACTTTACCCACGCAACCATGTAGTCCTTAGCTGCCACTTGTACTTCTTAAATTATTCTTTATGATAGGCAGGTCCTTTCTGCTCACAGCGGAAATACAAACATTTCAAGACACAAGGAGCCAGATCTGCATGCCTGCTCAGCCTGCAGTGCTGCCTATGTCTCTGAGCTTTTGCCTCCAGTCTTTTCTGAACTTGCACATAGATGTGTTTGGTGATGCTGGAGTCAGACTAGGCAAACACTTTTCCTATCTTTTTGGACCATTTAGGGGATTTCATGGTCTTTTCCTCACGTTATTCCAGATTCTCACCAACACTTTTTTCCACATAGATGAATGTGCCACAATTTAATCACTTCTTAAACTGGGCTTTTAAGTTGTACCTAGTTTTTTGTATGATAATAAAAATGTTAGGAGTGGTTTCCTCATAAATGGAGAAATTTTCTTGGTGCATTTTATCCTCTTCCCCATGGCATAACTTGCATATTCTATAGCATTTCATATACAAGTAGATTATTCATTATCTTGTCAGTTGTGAGTTCCTTGAGAAAAATCAGCCACGCCTACACAAATTCTTGGTTTTATAAAGATTCCATCGTTTTGCACCAACTCAGAACAGTAACACAAAAGAAACACAGCTCTATTGAAATGCGATTTACACGGTATAAAATTCACCTTGAGTGTACAACTCTGCTTTTTTGTTTTGTTTTTTTGAGACAAGATCTCTCTCTGTAGCCCAGACTGATCTCAGATTCACTAAGCAGCCCAGGTTAGCCTTGATCTCCCTGTGTTCGTGTGTGTGTGTGTGTGTGTGTGTGTGATCACATGGCAATGTAACTCTAACAGTGACCACAAAGAGAAGATACTTCCTACCAGCTATTACCCATGACTATCTAAGTCTTTCTTTTTGTCTCTCTGGCTTTGCCTGCTCTGGCTGTTTCATTGTCTGTAAATAGAATTTCAAGATAAAAGGTGACAGTGTCCACTGTGACCACTGTGATCCACTGTGACCAGCTTTTTTCACTTAGTGAGATGTTTCCAGGTGTGTCCGTACCGCGGCCCATGGGACTCAGAGAGTAGTTTGAAAACGACCACTCCTTTTGGGGGGGGATTCGAGACAGGGTTTCTCTGTGCAGCTTTGGAGCCTGTCCTGGAACTAGCTCTGTAGACCAGGCTGGTCTCGAACTCACAGAGATCCGCCTGTCTCTGCCTCCCGAGTGCTGAGATTAAAGGCGTGCGCCACCACTGCCCGGCCTGCTTATTCTTTTTATTAAAAAACAAGACCGTTTTGTGGTGGCTCTGACAGGGATGGTAACAATTGATTCTTTTGGGAACCCATCTCCAGCCTGCCCTGACTCTTCTTAGGTTCCCAGGATATTTTAACTCTCTTATCCTTCACCTCTTTCTCCCTCCTTCTTCTGGGCTAATTAAAAAAAAAAAAAAAAAAAAAAAAAGCAAGAAGGGGCCTCTCTCTCTCTCTCTCTCTCTCTCTCTCTCTCTCTCTCTT
The DNA here is from genome assembly GCF_950005125.1 of Chionomys nivalis. Lineage (NCBI taxonomy): Eukaryota > Metazoa > Chordata > Mammalia > Rodentia > Cricetidae > Chionomys > Chionomys nivalis. The sequence goes on from NC_080091.1 coordinate 74,083,507, forward strand.
TTTCTCTAGCACACAGCTTTGTCTTTTGCATCTGCTGGGGAGGCTTTCATGATGTCACCAGGAACTTTTCAGCCCCCTTGGAAGGATTGTTTTCCAGGGATGTGTTACTCTGCTGAGGGAGAGGGAGCATTTGAAAGGTGAGAGGCCATAGGTATGGAGAAATCACCGCAGAAGAAACAAATAGTTGTCAAGTCCTGGCAGCAAGGCTTCGTGATCAGCAGACACTCTGGAAATGTTTGTTTGGTGTCTAACCTTGTTGGGACCAATTGAGTCCTGGCCTTTAGCTGCTCTTCCCTGTCTAGAGCCTTCTACTTGAAGTTACTAGAAGCTGTGCTTTGCCTAGAGGATCAGAGGATGGAATTTTCACCTGTTGGGCATTGACTGCAAGGTATCTACACCTCCAAAGTGCAGGGGGGATGGGGGGGTGCGGGGGGGTGCGGCGCAGTCACAAACCTTCCTTCAGAAAAGGAAGTTGTGGCCTTTTCACAGGTCAAGGAAGCAAGGCACAGGGAGAGGGCACCACTGTTGGCAGAGTAAGACACAGACCCACAGGTGGTCACTAACAGGCTTAGGCTCTCTCCACTGTCCAGCTGTGATAAAGGTGCCTGTGTGTCTCTCAAGTATTCTAAGTCCGAATAAAGGAGCAGAGTGGACGCTATAGGCAGAGGCGAGCCTAGAAACAATAAAGGCTCGGCAGTCCTTAAGTGGCATCATTAGCAGAACATGGTTTACACCCAGAGAAGCCTCTTAGGATCTCAGAGTCAGGGACTGACCACCCCATGTATTAGGAAGAAAAGTGTGATGGGGAGGAACCTGGGGGCAAGCGGAGTAGTGGGGTAGTGGGGTTGAAAGGCTAGAGACAGGAAAAGGTGTTCAGAGCTAATGCAGAGGAACAGGAGGTTGAGCCAGGAGACTGGCAGTAAATACATGCTAATGGGGCCCAGGGATAGTGGAAGAAATGTCCCCACCCCTTGCTGATGGCATGGTGTCCAGAGAAAGGACAGGTCTAGATGGTGCGCTGCTTTTCAGCATTGGAGCATGGCACTGCCATCACCAAAATGGGCAAATCAAGAAGCGAATGTGGGTGGTAACAGTTTGTGGACTCAGCCAGCAAATAAGTCAATGAGAGATGGATGTGTGGTGGAGCGTAGGAAAGATGAGCGGAGCAAAGAAGAGTGACTGGAACAACACAATGCGGGATTTCCAGGATCCGAGGAGCAATTGAGGCTAGAAAGACGAGAGAGAGGAGTGACCCAGAGGAGGCGAGAGAGGAGAGAGACAAGAGCAAGGGGACTCTGAAGAAGAAGCGTTGATGGGGATGAGGCCAGGGATGAGGCCTGGAGAGGTGGAGGTGGCTGATGGGAAGAGGTGGCTAATGGGAAGAGGTGGCTGATGGGAGAAGGTGGCTGGTGGGAAGAGGTGGTTGATGGGAGCTGGCTGGTGGGAAGAGGTGACTGATGGGAGATGACTGGTGGGAAGAGGTGGCTGATGGGAGGAGATGGCTGATGGGAGACAGTGGCTGATGGGAAGAACTGACTGATGGGAGGAGGTGGCTGATGGGAGGAGGTGGTTGAAGAGAAGAGGTGGCTGATGAGAAGAGCTGGCTGGTGGGACGAGGTGGCTGATGGGAGGTTCCTGGAGGCCTCCCTGAGATAGGCTTCCTGGGAGCTCGCGGGCTGAAGCTGTAGTGAGGTCTGGGCAAGGATAACTAGTGGGTGGGAATGAGTGCGCTCTGTTCTCAGAGAGCTTGCCCAGAAGAGGCCAATTCAAGGGGAGCAGTGGGCAAGAAGAGTCTCAGAGGTTCAGCACAGAGATCTTTCTCTTCTCTCTGGGGCAGTGTAGCGGTCTCAGTGGGTGGGGTGGGTGGTGCAAACAGTCCTGCTCCCCCCCCCCCCGTTGTTTAAAGAGTAGACTGTTGCACAGCTTTAATTCGTGGGCACAGTCTGCTAACTAGTGATGCTCTCAAGATTGGAGCCAGGCAGATTGGGCTTGCAGCAGAAGGCAGAACAGCTAGGCAGCTCTGTGACAGACAGACATGGCTGAGCTGGACTCTGCCACTGATACTGTGAATTCAGGTTTCCAGCCCTGTGACATCTAAAATAACCAGTTTACAGAAAAAAAAAAAAAAAAAAGGTTTTTTTGGCTCCTAGGTCTATTTTGTTTGTTTGCTTCAGTTCGTGATTGGTTGGTCAGGTCTGGGGTATGTGCCTGTGTTTGTGTGTGTGTAGGTATGTGTGTGTATTGTGTGTGTATGTTGTGTGTGTGTGTGTCTTTCTTAATTGCTTTCCACCTTATTTTTGGAGACAGGGTTTTTCATTGAATCAGGAGCTCACTGATTCGTCTAGACTGGGCAAGCCTCAGGCTCTTCCTGTCCCCTGCTTCCCATTATGAGGATTATAAGCATCAATGCCATATTAGATATTAAGCTACTAAATGCCCATCTTTCTTTTTAAACTTGGGTGCTAAATTTGGGTTCTGGGGATTGAACTTGGGTCCTCATGCTCACATGACAAACACTTTTCTGATCTCACCAGCCCCAGCTGTTGCTTCTGAGCTCCTGGTGAGTCAGGATGCTGTGGCAGCAGCATGAAGACTAAGCGGAGGAAAGAGGGTGGCAGAGTGAAATCACTCACCTCATTGCCAGGAGAGGGGTGGAGAGGAAGGAGGGAGCCCCTCATTATGCCCTTAAACAGCACGCCTCCGTTGTTGGGGACCAGTTCCGACAAAAATACCTCTTACCAGGGTAGAGGCGTGGGGATTTAGAAATATAATAAAGAATATTAAGACACAAATGAAAATAATAAAATGGAGAAACGTATAGGATAACATCAGGAGGGAACTCTGGTGAGTACTGAAATTTGCCCTCGCTTAATTTCCAACTGCTTAAAATACCCCTGACTCCAAAAGGTAGGAGTAAGACAAAAAAACTGCATTAACTTACTGTGAAACAAGGAAATGAACAAAACAAGTCATGTTCACATCCTAAACCAAAACGTTGCATTGGCAAACTACTCCCTAGGTGGAATCCAATGTTATCTCCTTAAGGGAGCCGGAACTTAGTGGGATCCTTAGACTTTTGTTTGAGGTAGGAACAACTACTTCTCTATTCCTGAAGCACGAAGACTGGCTATTAGCCACACCTATGACAATAACCTTGAGAGAGCAGAACTCTCTTCTCTAACTCTAGGAGGGATCTTTGTTTGAGGCAGAAACAACCTTGAGGGAACTAGAGGAAAGTCCCAGCTTTCTGGGCTCACATTTCTGGGCCTCCACACTCTGCGACCTAATTTCCTCACACCTCCCAGTAGTGCCCGTGGGCTGGGACCTTTGAGGGACACTGAGGATCTAAACACCGCCAGTAAGTTACATAATAACTGACCCAGTTTCTTCATCTTCACACAGGCAGGAAATGGCATCACTTCATGGCATCACACATGAGCATCATTCAAGTCAATCCAGTTGCATAAGATGTGGTACACTGTGCAGCACCGTGGACATGTTGGCTCTTACTGTTCATACTTCAGTTTTTCTGGATTCTTGGGCATTCGTTGAGAAGGTCCTGGGGGTGTAGCCTGGAATTGACCCTTGTATTGCCATTGCACAGGTCACTGTGGTGACTCTGACTGTTCGTCAACAGGAAGTGCTTTTAGTGTTGTATGTAACAGACTCTGCAAATGAGTATTTGCTTTTGAAGATCAGCAAGAAGCTGTCCTTAGATGCAAGGACAGTGACCTCTCCTGAGGAGTAATAAGGGAGAAGATTTCTTTTAAAATCACTTGATGTCATCAGACGCCAAAGCCAAGTGTGCCTAGTGATAAAAAGCAGCCAATTGCACCATGGGTGAAGGTTGGCAGGCTGTTTCATGAGCACAGCATCCTAACTGCACAGGGGAGTTACAGGCACAGCTCCTACCTTTCCTAAAACATATCAAAGCCAAAAGTGAAGCATCCAGTACAAGGTACTCTTAAAAATATCCGGCAGTGGTGGCACACGCCTTTAATCCCAACACCAAGGAGGCAGAGGTAGGCGGATCTCTGTGAGTTGAGACCAGCCTGCTCTACAAGAGCTAATTCCAGGAGAGCTAAGACTTTTATACAGAGAAACCCTGTCTCGAAAAACAAAAACAAACAAAAAAATAACCTTTCACTGGGGCACAGTGGCTCACGCCTTTGATATTAGCGCTTGGAAGGTAGAGGCAGGAGGGTATCTATGAGTTCAAGAACAGCCTGATCTACATAGTGAGTTCCAGAACAACCAGGACTATATTAAAAAAAAATCTTACCCCAAAAGCGCGTAGATAGATAATAAGTAAGTAGTCTTTCATCTTGACGACACTTTCCACTACAAAACGTCCTGTTATTTGGACTTGCTGTACCACACTGCCACCTGCTGGCCAGCACTCAGTACCGCTTAGGTCCTGGTGACCACAGTGGCTTCATTTTTAGGAGCTACGGTATGATCATTGCAGGCTCAGACTTTGAGGAACTTGTGGCTCACTCAGTTCTAAGGGTGCTCTTTACATCAAACTCTCTCTCTCTTTCTCTCCCTGTCTCTCTGTCTCTGTCTCTCTGTCTCTCTCTCTCTCTCTCTTTCACACACACACACACACACACACACACACACAACCACAAATACAAAACCAGGTGTGGAGAAAACATTTCAGAATAAGAAAAGGAAATTACAGTAAGTTATACATTTCCAAAGACTGGTAACTATCGCAAATAGCTCACAGATCAGAAAGACCATAAACAGATGAACTGCCTCGTATACCTCTTCTAACATTTCCCCCCCATATTAAAAGTTCTTTGTCTCTTCATTTAGAAGACAATATGCAGGCTGGAGAGATGGCTCAGTGGTTAAGAGCCCTGAGAGTTCCGTTCCCAGAACCTAAGTTGGAGGACTCATAACTGCCTGTAACTCCAGCTCCGGGAGATTTGATGACGCCCTCTTCTGGATTCTTTAGGCATCTGCACTCACAAGTGTGTGTGTGTTCACATATATACACATACTTAAAAGTAAAATAAATCTTTAAAAATGATATAGCAACAATTTCACAGCACAAATAGGAAGTCAGCCAATTTAGATTTTCTTCTGTCCTGGTTCATCAAAACTTGTTTGCCATTTAAAATTGAAGATAATCCCCACCCCCAGATTAATTCATCAGCAGCATGTATATTTGGAGGTTTGTGGTCCAATTTGTGGACATGGCTATCATCCACATAAGACTCTAGGATGCTATCTGGTCTTCTTGTGCAGTACCTAATCCTGAACACTAAGCCAGGTGCACCTGTCAGCTAGTCCATGCCAATGCCTTTCTCGTGGTAAAATTCATGTATTGTTGTTATTTGTTTAATTGTTGCATGTGTTTGTTTTAGTTTGGGGGCAGCACATGTGTGTGGGTAGACACGTATCCTGGCGTGTCAGCAGAGGCGAGAGGATTGTTAGTGGGAGTCAGTCCTTCCGCCTAGTGGATTCTGGGTTGTTGGGCTCAGAGGCAAGTGTCTTTATCCATGGAGCCTTGCAAAATTAGCGTAAAATTTAAATATTATCTCAGTGTTCTGTTGATTTATGCTTCTGCACTAACGGGATTATCCAACAGTCAAAAATCTATGCGTTACTTTCTACTTGAAATTTATTTTCTTCTTGGTTAATTATTGCCTTTGGGGTGATCTGAAATTCTTCATTTATAATCTGCTTCTTCTTGTCAGACTAATTTCTCTGGACTAATCGCTCTTGCCCCGATAGTAATCATTTCACTTCATGTCTCACTGGTCTTTTTTTCTTTTTCTTTTTTTTTTTTAGTCATACAAAAATCTCATCTCTTGAGTAAAATGATGAGATATAATACCCGTGGCTTCTAATCTGATTTATGACACCCTCCCCCCCACAAATTTCCAAATTACAGCTAAAGCATTCTTTCTTTTTTTTTTTTTTTTTTTTTGGTTTTTCGAGACAGGGTTTCTCTGTGGTTTTGGAGCCTGTCCTGGAACTAGCTCTTGTAGACCAGGCTGGCCTCGAATTCACAGAGATCCGCCTGCCTCTGCCTCCCGAGTGCTGGGATTAAAGGCGTGCGCCACCACCGCCCGGCTAGCTAAAGCATTCTTTAATCAATTTCTTTGTCTCAAAATCCCCAAACTGTCTGCAATTACTCCGGTGACCTTGATATGAGAGAATGTGAAGGGAGTTGATGTCTGAACCGAATGTGGTTGAAATATTTTATTTTTGAAAACTTTATGTAAATACATGGCCATGTGAACATGGCTGGGACCCCCAGTAGAGTCACCACAGGAGATCTTTCACCGCTCGCTGCAATTCCTCTGTTCCCCAGGAGGAACAACTAGGACCCTATTCTTTCTGTCTGTGTGGAAAACAGAGAACTCAGGGTTAGTCCCCCCCCCCCCAACAATGTACATTAGAAACAGTGAACCAGAAAACAAGAGACTGGCTTAGTTTTGTTCCTGTAATGATTTTACCTTGGGTACATCAAGAAGCCCAGGACACCTGATGAGTAAATTTCTAAGATGCCATTTAAACCTAACACAGTGGACCTTATATATGGGATGTGCGCTAAACCAGTGGTTCTCAACCTGTGGGTCATGACCCATTTGGGGGTAAAAAACATAAAACAAAACAAAAGACCCTTTCACAGGACTTGCCTAAGACCGTCTAAAACATAACTATTAAATCATGATTCATAACAGTTGCAAAATTAGCTATGAAGTACAACGAAAATAACTTTGTGATGGGGGGCATCACTATGATAAGAGGAGCTGTATTAAGGCAGCATTGGGAAGGTTGACAACCACTGTGCTATACTGAAGTTGGGAGAAATCACACCAGAGCTTTAAACACAAGCTTGTTGTAATTATTCGTAAACCATGTCGTAATGGTAAAAGTAAAAATGCTGTGGATCCCCAAGTGGCTCAGCGGCAGAAACACTGCAGGTACCCAAATACAGTTTCCTCACTGCCTTGCTCTGTGGTCATGATCTCCGGTTCAGTACTGTTAAATTAATATTGTAAGCACGTATTTGTTATGCCCAGATCACAGAGTCCCCCTAAAACCAACTAGGAGATCAAGTCCTGTATGTAAAGCAAAGAGCCTTTGTTCTTACACAAGTTTGCAAACTCGGTCTCTCTATGTGTTTATTGGAATGATCTGAGAGTCCTGAGCTCAGTTAGGGTTGGATTTTTGTAGCAGCAAAGGTAGGGGTGAGGGATTTCTAAGGTTTAGGACTCCTGATTAGCTGACATTTGTCTAGGGGTGTCCTGATGAAAAGCGATTGGGTATGTGCTGGCAGATGATCCTATCTACAATGGTTGAAATGTTAAAAATTTCCTTTGGATGGTCTGTTCCTGGGTGGTGCCTGGGTAGTCTCAATTTGTGGTCTTTCTTGCTACCAGGTATTGCCTTAGGGAAAACTACTGAGACCCAGGCCTCTATTGAGCTTGCCATGGCTGAGTCCTACATATTTATGGGCACAGACAACAGTAGGTCCTTGGGCTTCTTTATTGTTAAAAAAAAAAACCAAAAAACAAAAAACTAGCCTCTTATTTATTTCTAAATAAAAAGGCTTTCTTTTGCTATGATCTGCTTTGTATTCTTAAATGCCATTGTCACTAGGAAAGTATTACATTGCCACCAGCCAGGTCTGTGGCTCCAGCTCTCTAAAAGCATGTGTTCCCCACCCTCCTTCTCCAGAAGAAGGCCCTGGGCTCCTATGCAAATCCATTCCTGCCTCCAGGAGCCTGCTTTGCATCTCAGAGCTCTCTGGAGGGAGGTGCCAGGATTCTCCCTGCCACACCAGTGTCTCCAGGGCAACACACCTGGGACTGGAGAAGCAGAACACAGAAGTCGGCTGGGCTACGTTCCACCCCCACACTGGGCTGGTTGGGATAGTCAGAGCCCCTCCCTTACAATGAGCCTCTTGTTGGAGCTGGCCTTAGGAACCAGTCACACTGAGTTTACCGATGCCACAGAGCTCTCAATCCTCCTTGACCAGGGAGGGCTTACTGCCTGTCAAATCACCTTGTTCAAGGCTCCCCAGGATGAATTGATGGCTTGGGAAGGAGTGGTTGGTCTGTTTTATTCACCATTTCCCCACTTCTAGTTTTGCCCTTGGCACCACCGTCCAAGAGCAAGTGAGCCCCGCTGTTTTCTAGGACAGGGACTGATGGTGAACGAATGCTCGCATCCAGCTATTCAGACACCAGTTATTGTATAGCTAAGCTACTGCTCCCATTCAACTCTTAGAAGTCATTAAGGGCTACATTCGTGTGTGTGTGGTGTGTGTGTGTGTGTGTTACATGTCTCTGAGTATGCATTAGAGGTCAGATGTCAATGATGTTTGTCTTCTTTCACTTTTCTCCTTATTTTTCAAACTATATTGTTATTGTATATATGTGTGGTGGGGGAAGGGAGAGGGAGCCTGTGTGAAGGTCAGAGGACAATTGGTGTTGGTTCTCATCTTTCACCTCCAGGAATCAAACTCAGGCTGTCAGTTTGCACAGTAAACACCTTTAGCTGATGAAGCTTCTTGTTGCCCATCTCCACCTTATCCTGTCTCTCACTGGAGACTGCCCAGCCAGCAAGTCAGGGACCCTTTTTTCTCTACTTCCCAAATACTCTGACTTAGGTGCAGGGCAGCTGTTCTTGGCTTTTTATGTGGGTGTTGGGGATTGTGATTTGAATGAGAATGCCCCCTATACATTCATTTGAATGTCTGGGCAGCAGTTGGTGGAACTGTTTTGGAAGGATTAGGAGGTGTGGCCTGGTTGGAGGAGGTGTGTCACTGGGTATGGGCCCAGCCCAGCCCAGTCTCTCACTCTCTCTGCCCAATGCTTGTGGATCAAATAATCAAAAGCTCTCAGCTACATCTCCAACACCATACCTGCCTGTCTACTGCTATGCTCCCTGCCATGATCCTAGACTCACCCTCTGAAACTGTAAACAAGCCTCCAATTAAATATTTTCCTTTATAGGTTGCCTAGGTCATGATATCTCTTCATAGCAATAGAAAAGTAAATCAGACTGGTATCCAAACTCAAGTCCTTGGACCCCATGACGGCAGTGCTGCTGACAATGTCCTGAGATGAGGGTCTAGGCCCAACTCGGGCTGGGTTCTCACCAGGTAAACGGAAGAGTTCTTACCAGGTGAACAGTAAGCCACAGTTAGCCTTCTTAGAAACCCTGTGATGCAGGTTTCTGTTTGACGGGAAAGCCACTCTTTCTGATCTCCACTCCTAGTTCCCAGTTAAGCCAAACAATCTGCATGAGCCTAAAGCCCCCTCCCCACTGCCTGTCACATGAAATCCACTGGCTTTCCTGCCCAGCTGCTGTTCTCTGCTCTTGTGAGGCAGCCCAGAAACATTTTCTGTACTTACGGAATGGTCTAGTTTGGTGGTTTCACCACACTTACTTACAAGGTAAGGCACCAAATGCCGGGCAGAGGGGAACCTCTGTTTCCACCCAGCAAGAGGTACCCACCCTTTGGTGAGTTAGCAGTACTTGTGAGGAGAAAAGGTGGGGGAGAGAGTGAACTAGCAAGCCTGAAGCGCAGTGGGCGGCTCTGGTGCAGAACTGGTTTGAACTTGCCTTGGTTAATTCCCACCTGTGCTCCTGGCCCTGCTCATTTAACACCCCGTCCCCCTGTGGTGTGGCAGATACACTTTCCATTCTTTGTCATTGGTTTGAGGGACCCTATGGGCACCTGTGCCCACATGCGTGGGGAGCCCTGCTTCTGAAACACATTGATCCTTGACCTCCAAACAACAGACTCACCTCTCCCTGGAGTCATTGCTTCTCAAGGGTCACCTGCCATCTGGAATATCCTTCAGCTGGCCCCTGTCCATTTCTCTCCCCTCTGCCTCCAGCATCGGTGCCCTCTGAGCCTTTCTTCACTTCCTCCATTGTTTTGGATTTTGTTTCCTCGCTGAGCCATCAGCCAGATTTCATTGTCTTCCCGAGATCGCCTCTGCATTGCTGTTCCATGGCTCTGGCCTGGTAGGTATTGCCCTGAGATCTCCCAGACCCAGAAGCCATCTCCCATTCTCACAAGCCTCACTTTTGCACAGCTCTTTGATTTATTGTTTCATGTGTTTTGTTTTGGCTCACATTGTGGGCCAGCACTCAGAGGGCTTTGTGGTCTGTGTCCCTTAAAATGCTTTCTTAACTATGGAGGTTCCATAGCTGGCAAAAAGAATGAGCAAGGTTTGCCCAACGTCTGTCTGAAAGATGTGTGTCAGAGAAGTAAACCGTGAGCTCAAATGCCTCACCCTAAAACTTCATGTGCATTTCACTCTCAGCCCATAGTACAGTCATGATATGATTTTTAGATTCTGTTTTAAGTATGAGTGTGTATATCCGTGTGTGGTTATTTGCATGTGAGACTGCAGCCACGCAGAGTTCAGAAGAGGGTGTTGGATCCCTGGGAGCTGGAACTGCGGGAGCTCATTCTTTTACACACAGCCAAACCTGGCAATGAACAATTGCAAAAAGGGCTTTTTCCGTTCCAATAATGTGTCAGTCTGAATGAATTGTGCCGAAAGCTGCATGGTGGGATGATGACAGTTGTAGATTCATAAAGTTAAGACAAGTCGGCGGACACGCCTGACCACATTCCTTTTCGGATGCTGTTGGTATAAGTGAGTCAAGACCCAAATGTGGGAATTGTGAGTCATCTCCACATCACAGGGACGCATGTTTAATGCAATAACTTATCATTAATCCTAATTTCAAAATATCATGAAGCTTTTTTTTTTTTTTTTTTTTTTGGTTTTTCGAGACAGGGTTTCTCTGTGGTTTTGGAGCCTGTCCTGGAACTAGCTCTTGTAGACCAGACTGGTCTCGAACTCACAGAGATCCGCCTGCCTCTGCCTCCCGAGTGCTGGGATTAAAGGCATGCGCCACCACCGCCCGGCCATCATGAAGCATTTTTATGGGAGAACTGATCAGCTATACCAATGGGAGGAGGTGTAATGGGGTGTGTGCCGTCGTGTATGAGGGCAGCTGGCATAAAAATGGTGGCTTAGAATCTTATGGGATAAAAAAAATCAATAATTTAAAAAATTTCAAAATCAAGAAAAGCTTAGTTTGAAATCAAACATTGAAGTGATAGCCCAGGAGATGGCTGTCTCTGGACAGCAGGGGTGCAGATGAGAAAGGCCAGGCTAAAGAAAGGTGCTTTGTCCTCCTTGTGTAACACTGAACCCAGACACTACAGGCAGGAACTGGTCCCAGGCAGGTCCTAAAAGTAAGGTTTGCCATAGTGATGTCCCTCTCCGTAAGATTTAGACATTTCTTCAATTTAGCCACAAGCTTACTTTAAAGATTATTGTGTTTGTGTCCATGTGTGTGCATACCCTTCAGAGGTGCAGGTCCCTTCAGAGTCCAGAAGAGGGCATCAGAGCACCTGAACCTGGAGGTACAGGTAGTTGTGAGCCTCTTGCCATGGGTGCTGGGACTAAACTTGGGTCCTCTGCAACCTTAGGAAAAAACAAAATGTTTTTTATTTACTTTTTTTTTGAGAAAAGGTTTTACTACATAGCCCAGACAAGCCTGGCACTCCCTATGGAGTTCAGGTTGGCTTTTAGCTCATGAACCTTCTGTCTCAGCACCTTGAATACTGTTAGAATAAAAGTAAAATGGCGCAGGTCCCTGAGTGGCTGCAGCAGGCAGCGGGCCACAAAGAGCTGCAGTGGTAAAACACCGTGGGCCTCAGGGGCCAGCGGGTCCCAGGCAGGGAGCTGTGTGGCAGGTGAGAGACAGAGGTTCCATGCAGAGAAAGCTGGTATTTATTTAGTGAGTTATGGAAGGGAAAGGGAAAGGGAATAAGGGGAAAAGGGAAAAGAACAGAGAGAAGAGAGAGAGAGAGAGAGAGAGAGAGAGAGAGAGAGAGAGGGGAGGCAGGGGAGGGGAAGGGGAGAATTGGGGAGAAGGGAGTGAGGCAGAAACTGCCTCTTCGAGGAGAGAGATGGAAAGGAAGGAACTCAGGCTAGAAGCAGAAGGAAGATCTGCTTGCCTCAGCTAATGGGGAAGGGAATAGAAAGGGCTTATCTCTTAAAGGGACAGGACAGACCATTACAAAAACTATGACTAAAGATGTGCATTATAAAGCTTTAATCATTTTAGTTGGTTTTCTTTTCTTTTCTTTTTTTTTTTTTGGTTTTTCGAGACAGGGTTTCTCTGTGGTTTTGGAGCCTGTCCTGGAACTAGCTCTTGTAGACCAGGCTGGTCTCGAACTCACAGAGATACGCCTGCTTCTGCCTCCCGAGTGCTGGGATTAAAGGCGTGCACCACCACTGCCCGGCTTTTAGTTGGTTTTCAGCAAGCATACATAACATGTTTCACTGTGAGTATAGGCTGTACATACTGTGCTGTTTTCTGTAAAATCTTGATGATTGAAATAAAGCATATAACTCATCACTAGCATCTGTAGTAGTTTTTTTGTTTGTTTGTTTGTTTTTTGTTTTTTGTTTTTGTTTTTAACTTAGAATTGTGCTAAAGATAGAAAGAGAGTAAATGTTGATGGACAACCTGACTCAGAGAGTTCCGTTCGCTTTCCTGAACACTGTGACCTACTTGAATTGTTGAGAATTAATAGACGCCTTATCCCAGTTTTGCCGGACAGTGGTGGAGGCTACTTTCTGGGATGGCCACTCCTGTGAACAGTAGGGATGAAGAAGAAACTACCTCTCTGAGCAGCCTACAGTGAACTCATAGACACCATGTGTGTACTGGCTGTGTTTGTGCAGTTCCTCTAATATGACTGGACACCTGACCAATGCTCACACGAGCAATAGCTTGGAGAGGTTTTGTTCTTAGTTTATGGATCAAATAGCAATGTCCCAACAGTACTTCCTTAGCCCCTGTGTCTTGCTGCTGGGAATAGGGAGAGTGGCCCCCTGGAACACCTCCTTGTGAATTGTATCACACCAGCTGAAGATCTATTGGGAAGAAACTTCATAGCAACGTTATCTGGAGCACAAGTGTCTACCACTACCCCCTGAAGCTGTGCAAGGCTTTGTAATCTTCACCTCTGTCTAAGTGGCTCTGGTAACATCCTCATGTTTCTACGTCACAGGGTCTTTGCTGTGTGAGACATCAGGTGTTCCCTAATACAGAGTCAACAATAAATGTGGCATCTGGTATAATGTTCTTCTAGTTAAATCCCCCATCTTAGTGTCAAAGAGTATTTGAGAATTGTTTGGCTGCATTTTTAAAGGTTTCTGTTGGGTCTGTGATTTGTATCAGAAATAATTTATACTGAAAACTGAGTGGGGTAGTTTGGATAAAAATGGCCCCCATAGGCCCATAGGGAGTGGCACTATTATTGGGAGGTGTGGCCTTGGTGGAGGAAGTGTGTCACTGGGCGTGGGTTTGGAGGTTTCAGATGCTCAAGCCAGGCCCGGTGTCACTCTCTTCCTGCTGCCTGTGGATCCAGATGTAGAACTCTTAGTTCCTTCTCCAGCACCATGTCTGCCTGCGTGCCACCATGCTTCCCACCTTGATGATAATGGACTAAGTCTCTGAAACTGTCAGCCAGTCCCAATGAAATGTTTTCCTTTATAAGAGTTGCCTGGTCATGGTGTCTCATCACGTCAATAAAATCCTAACTAAGACACTGAGAAACATAGAAACTAAAGACATTTTGGTACTGATTCAAGAGAAATGTATTTTGAAATATCCCATGTCTTGAACCTCTAGGTGTGCCTCACTCAGTCATACGCTAGGGGGCTCTCTAGGTGTCCTTACATAGACACCCGCTAGGGGCCTCTATGTGTTCACCGTCCAGTGAGGTCATCACAACAGTGTGCCCTTGCTGTGCCTCAAAGACACGTACAAAAACTCAGATCCACCTACAGCCTCTGGCTTCCACTTCAGACTCACCGTGGTCTCCCTTGTGCCTAGAGAGTGGCAAAGAGAGCTCCTCCTAGAGCAAGGCCACTCTCCTGCTCAGTTTTGCAGAGCACTCAGAGGTCATGAAGGTCAGAGGCTCATCCTGTTCTGCCTTTTCTTCATTTAGTTTGTTTAGTCATTCGGCATTATGGTTGAACACCCCCACCCCCACACTCAACACACACACAGGCCCCGTCCTTACTTCTGCTTCACCCCTCTCATGGATATTGTCCCTAAAGATCTCTACCACTTCTAATTCTGCCTTGGCCTGTTTCCTAGGGACCTACATGGACCCACCCTCTCTGGAGAAACAGTAATTTAAACTAGATGTGATTTGGTGGTGTATGTTCATAATCCCAGTATTTGGGAAGTTGAGGCAAGTATATTGCAAGTTCAAGGCTAACCAGGGTTACATGAAGAGTTCTAGGCCAGCCAGTACATACTGCGACCTCATCTCAAAAAACAGAGAGGAAGAGGGGGAGGAAGGGGAAGAGACTACGAAGGGCAGGTGTTGGCGGAGACTGCTCATTCGTTTCCCAGCTGCCCAGACCCCAAATCATCACACAGAAATTTTTTTAATTACAACACTGCTTGGCCAATAGCTTAGGCGTCTTTCTAGCTAGTTCTTATATCTTAAATTATCCCATTTATATTATTTTATATTTTATCACAAGGCGTGGGGTTTACTGGTACTGGTGTCTGGAATCTATCTCCTGTGGCAGCAACATGACTTCTCCTTGACTCTACCTATTGTCTCCTCCTCTGTCTACTTGGAATTTCTGCCTTGCCCTATTCTGGGCTGCCATAGGCCCAAAGAAGCTTCTTTATTAACCAATGGTATTCACAGCATACAGAGAGAAGTCCACATCAGCAGGGTGTGGGGACAATGACTTTGGTGCTGGCAGCAGATGTTTGTTCCCAGCCGAGGCATAGCAGGGTGAGCATGGTATCTGGCGCCCCATAAAGAGAACATTTCTGCTCTGCTTGGTTGCACAGCCTTTTTCTTGGCTGTTGTTTTTGGAAATGGAGCCCTAAGTCAACCACTGATCAAGGCAGATTCCAAACACAGTTTGCCTTGCCTTTAAGGCTCCACTCTTAACAGCTGTGCCACGCTCGCCTGTTTCCAGAGCGTGGTGATCGCACACATAATCTCATGTGGACATCTGAGGACTCTAGGAGTGAGGAGACTGGATCCCACCTGGATGGATCTCCCTGGTCAGCTTTCATGGAACGAACCCCTGGGGCAGCCTCACCTTCCAGGGGAGAGGGTCTCTGGCACATGCTCTGGCTGGTTCTGTTTCCTCAAAAACACTTTTAAACGTACGCTTATTTACCTATGTGATGTGGCAGCCAGAGGGCAGCTTGCAGGAGTTGGTTCTGTCCCCCAACATGTGGGTTCTTGGGATGGAACTCAGTTCCTCAGTCTTGATGGCCAGCGTCTTTACCCACTGAGCCATCTGAGCCATCGCGCCAACCTTGTCTCATGTCTGTGCAGTCCTTGGTCAGAGCTCTGCAGCAGACTCACTTTCTGGTTCAAGGATCTGTGTCCTTTCCCTTGGGCCTCAGCCACTCCTTAGGACCATCTCTTACCCAGAGGAGGAATGAGGAGAAACATCAAGGCTTTGTAACTTCCTCTGTGTACTGTTACCTCTGCAGTGGGTGCACTCCGGCCCCCTCCCCACTGTGAGAAGTAGTCATAGAAGACCCCAGAGAGATGCCAGCTGTTGCAGTTACTTCTCAGTGCGGTGACAAAAGACCTAACAAAAGCAACGGAAGAAGGAGGGGGAAGAAAGGGAGGGGAGGAGGCAGGGAAGGAAGGGAGAGAGGGAGGGAAGGAGGAAATGGGAGGAGGGAGAAAGGGATGGGAGGAAGGGAGAAGAAGGGAGGGAAGGAGGGAGAAAAGGAGGTAGGAATGGGGAAAGAGAGGAAGGGGAGGAGGGAAGGAAGAAGGAAGGGTTCTTTATTCTTTATACCTCTATAAATGTGATCCAAATGTGTCTACTACTAGTTTTTCCAAAAGAAACTCATAATAAATAAGCAGACTACAATTGCTCACTGATATGAATGGACTCCCTAGATTTCCCGTGGCCTTAATTATAGACCACTCACAGGAACAACTTTTTGGTAACAAGTGCAGCATGGTGTCAAGCCATTTCAGCTCTTGCACATCCATGCTGCACTTCTGGCTGATAATGGGGAAAGTTTGCAGCATCCCACTATTAAGCTAAGCTGCATCCATCTTTTTTTTTTTTTTTTTTTTTTTTTTTGGTTTTTCGAGACAGGGTTTCTCTGTGGCTATGGAGCCTGTCCTGGCACTAGCTCTTGTAGACCAGGCTGGTCTCGAACTCACAGAGATCCACCTGCCTCTGCCTCCCGAGTGCTGGGATTAAAGGCGTGCGCCACCACCGCCCGGCTTGCATCCATCTTTTAAACGGCACCGCTGCCAGTGTCTTTATTCTTGTCAGACTTCACAGTTTTAACTTTTGGTACAATAGCAGTCTTCGAATACACTACCTCAATATTTTCATCTTCTTCCTTAAAACCAGAAGGTTCTTCTGCTTCCTTCAACCATTTGATAAAGGGCTCTGATTTGCCACGAGTCTCTTTATTAAGAAATAAGCCATATTTCTTAGAGGCTCTTTCCAACCAGCTGAGGATGACCTCTTCCAAAAGGTCTGCATCGTACATCTCCTTCAAGATGTGTGGCATCCTGGAGATCAGCAGAGCCTGATGCATCGCTAGCACACATTCCAGACCAGGAGGAAGTCTCCACTGTGAAGCATGATTAATAAAAACTCAGAGACAAATTGGGGTTCAACTTGAAGATCTGAAAACCAAAACAGGCAGCCACTGGCTCTTGCCGTGACCTCAGTCCAAAATGGCGATCCTGCCTCCAGGAATCCTCAGAATGAGAGTGTGCCTGAGAGCTGTCTCCTCCCATTTTATGATCCTCTCTAGGGCTAGAATTAAAGGCGTGCACCACTGGGATTAAAGGTATGCACCGCTTGGTTTCTATAGCAACTATTGTGGCTACTGGGATTAAAGGTGTGTGTTACCACCGCCTGGCTGTAAGGCTGACCAGTAGGGCTGTTTTACTCTCTGATCTTCAGGCAAAATTTACTTATTAAAATATTAAAACTATTACTTATTAAAATACAATTGAAATAACATTACACCACCGAGCCTTTCATTGTTATGACAAAAATCTTAGGAAACGGTGCCTGTGTGTCTTCATTTGTTCTTAGCTTCTCATTAAAGAGAATGTCAATCAAAACAAGAGGTCCCGTGGCCTTTATATCTGGCCTCTCTTCCTCAGCAATGATTTCTTTATCTGATGAATTAATGTCGTTTTCTTTCTTTTTCTTAACGAAATCAACAGGACGTTGGCACGCTCTTCTACAGTTCTTTCCAAATCACCCTCGAGAGTCAGAACTTTCACATCTCATTGATTTCATTCATTCTGCACCTCTGAGCTTCCTCAGTTGTGTCCTCCACCCAAGCCTCCTCCCCATCTTCTCCCACAGCATGTGGAGGAGGATGGCTTTCATTCCCTGGTGGAGCTGGGAGACCTGTGGATTTTGATTTGCGTGATCTGCATGGCAACAAAGAAGGGTTAGTGTTTTCTAGTTAGGAAATGCATCGCCGTAAATAAAGTCGTATAAATAGACTTCAAAGTGTGTGTGGGGGGGGTGGATAATTGAGTAAATTATATGTTACTATGCCATGGAATTACTACACACATTAAAAACATGGAAAAGGATTATCTAGTGCCACAAGAAAACACTCTCAACATATTAGGCAAACAACGAAAGCAAACAACAATTAGAAAATCCTCAAGCCAAATAAAGGCCAGCAATCAAAGCTAATGATTAAGTAACTGCCAATCAGCTAGGAACTGGAACGAAAGAGCTGTAAGTGCTTGTAAGAAAGGCATGGTCGATTCCTTTCCTTTTTCAGACATTCTCTGCCTCTTTGGGAGGACACTGCCTGATTTAGCTTTCTTCTGTTCCCGCAGCACCCTCCTGGAGAGAATCCACTTGCAGAGAGAAAAGGTCTCTGTGAGCTCACTGTTTTAGAGGGTGGAGCCCACAGTTTGGCGACTGCCTTGCTCTCAGGCCTGTGGGGAGACAGCTGGGTGCAAGGTGGCCAAAGAGAAAGAGAGCAAAAGGGAGATGGGGGTCTCGACATCTATTTTAAGGGTGTGCCTGCAGGCCTGCAAGACCTCTTCCTGGGCTTTTCCTCTTAGAGGACACATCAGAAGCCCCAGGATTGCTCTACTCAGGAAAGCTAGAGCAGTTGGGTTTGCTTGCTTGCTTCTATTCTTTTTCCTTTCTTTATTCTTCTGCTGCCTCTTGCCCCTATCCTCAGCAGTGGTGGAGACAGAACCCAGGGCTTAGTGCAGGCCAGGTCAGTGCTGACTACTGGCTGTGTGCTGTGTAGTGCACCCAGCCCCTGGGTTTACAGACTGGGAGCCAAAACCACGTGGTGCCTCCGTGAGACTGGCGACTGGCGGGAGGAGGCTGCTTTTTCACCTGGGCCTCAGCTTCACGGTGATGACTATTGCTGCAGCTGACCTGAGGGGCACAGGCTCCCAGATGTAAGTCACTGCAAACCAGCACGTGAGGGGCTGGAAAGATGGCTCAGTGGTAAGGGTGCGGGCTGTTATCCCAGAGGGACCTGGGTTCAATCCCCAGCACCCACAAGGCAGTTCACAGCTGTCTGTAACTCCAGTTCAAGGAAATCTAACACCTCCACGTGTGCATACATGCAGGGCAAAATACCAGTGTACGTTGAAATAAAAACAAATCATTAAAATAAGTAAGTAAAACTTGCCCGAGCCCCAAACAAAACCTCAAAGTCAACCAGGAATTGATCTTTTCCTGGAGTAGTGTGGGTGCTTTTACAAACTCAGTGAGCCTGGACTGCCGTGGTGGTGGTGGTGGTGGTGGTGGTGGTGGGGGGGGGGGGGGGGGAGGAGGAGGAGGAGGAGGAGGAGGAGGAGGAGGAGGAGGAGGAAGAGGCTCTTTCGAGCATTTTTGTTTCTCACCAGGCGACCAGATCTTTATCGCAGCTCACAGTGCTGGCTCACACCAGAAATCCTGGTTTCTGATAGAAAGAAAAATAGTCTCAGTGTTCTGACTTAACTTCATGTGGTCATGCTCTACAAACTAGGGGAGGAGGAAGCGGGTGGCCTGGCTGGAAGGGACTTTGTTTCTTTCCAGGTAATGTAAGAATGCGGATGACATCTTCAGGATGAAAAAGAGGTTCCACCCAGAAGTGAGCCAGTAAGGCCTGTGAAATTAAACGCAAGGCAAACGAATCACGAAAATCAAGGTAGCAGCAGCGATGGCGAGCTGACATCACTGTTCGCACACACTGGGCAGGCTGGGCTGAACATGGCCGCAATCAGCAGCAGAATAGCTCATATCCTGTGCGCTGGGCGTAAACACCGTCTAATCTCTCCAGTTAAATAGCAATAAGACGAGGAGCCAGCCAGGTAATTAAAAGTTCACCCAGGCCCTCTATTTAATGTATGATACCTAGCAAGGAAATAACAAGCTGCTTCATAATTAACTTGCTGAGGACACAGTAACCAGGCTACCAATTCAAGGGACATGGGAAAGCCTCAGAAGCCACTAGGAACTTTCCCACCATGTGCTGTGAAGGGGCAGACTGGAGAACCACAAAGAGAACTGCCTATTCTCTCTCTGGAGATGGGTGGGGGCTGATGATGAAATGCCTCTTCGTCTCCCGAGTGCTGTTGCTGAATCTGCCTTTGGAAGAGCGCCAATTACAGAAAGCCTCAAGAAGGCAATTAAAATATGCACAGGATAAAGATGCTACTGAGAAGCTTGCCAGACTCGTCCCCAGACCTCCCCTGCACTAGGTCAGACATCATGGAGGCTTAACACGTGACCCACCCACCCCTTGTGTTCTCTGAACACTGCAGGTGCTGCACTGCCGGCCTTAGCTTTTTATCCAATTCAGCCTCAAAATAGCTCTCAACAAAGTAGACTTTTGCAGCAGAGATTGACAGCTGCTCACCAAGATTTCACATTCCCTTTCTGGCCTCACAGACTGCCTTTTCCAGAAGTGCTTATGATGAGCTGCCATCGAAGTGTTAATGAGAATGAAATGAGACAGAGGGCCAATAATAACAGCAATAGGAACAGAGAGTAAGAAACGAGACAACCTTGACGATGTCCTAGCAAAGCGCCCACAGATAGAGGGCTCAGATCTGCGTGGTTTTGTTTTGTTTCACGTGAAAACTGGTCTTCACTGTCAACCCAACTGGATAACTAGAGCCACCCAGGAAGCAAACCTCAAGATGCTTCTCTGAGGGTGTTTCTGAGGCTTAAGCCGCACGGGGAGACCTACCCTGTGGGCGGGGCTGTCCCTTGGGCTTGAGTCTTGAAGTGAAAGGGAGCAGATCATGAGCTTCTCTCTGCTTCCTGCCTGGGGATACAATGTATTCGCACCGCAATGTAGCCATGCCTTCCCCCGCCATCATGGATTGTACCCTCGACTTCAGAGCACGAACCCCAGGAAACCCTTCCTGCCTTTCCTCGGTTGCTAAGTATTTGTCAGTGTATCTGTAATGCACACAGAGAGGAACCAGGGAGGCACCAAAGTAGGACAGTGCAGGGTCTGAGGTCTTTGCTTGCTGAAGTTCTTCATTTGCTGAGAATGCCTGGCATTTAAGGACTGCAGCCTCATCCAAACACTGTAAAGCCCCTTTTGGAGAAGTAATTCTCACCCCCATGTGATTCAGACTCTTGGCTTAACATGCACAGGAAGGAACTGTCAGCACACCGACATTTGCGAAGTGACCGGTCACAAGCTAATTTTAGAACATTTTTATCTGGCCTATGAGAAACTGGACTCACTAATCCATTTCCTTCTCCACCTACCTCAATAGCCAGCAGTGACTTCTAAGTTAATTTTAGTTACCCTCAATTTGACTATTTTTCTCATAAATGGGATTATCTATCTATCTATCTATCTATCTATCTATCTATCTATATTTAAAAAATGACTGGCTTCTTTCTCTTAAAACAGTTTCAAGAGTCAATCATGCCATTGGATATAGTCATGCTTTTTCACTGCTAAATAGTGTTCTGTTGTATGGGATATAGCTCTGTAGTCAGTGGTAGCTTCCATTTGGGGCTGTCAGCAACACTTCTGTGAACATCTGTGCATTTGAACACTGCCCTTTCTCCCCCATACTTATCCCTTGGAGTGAAGCATTGGGTCATATGGTACTTCTGTGCTTAATGGAGGAACCAACAGAAAGTAGTCGTACCATTTTTCATTTCCTCCACGTTCTTGTCAGCATATGATACTATCTGACTTATTTTTTAAATCAGGATTCCACAGTGAGTATGAAGCGGATTTCCCCCCTGTAATTATCTTTACCATTCATGTTCATTGGGCTCCTGTGTATCTTTTTTTTTTTTGAGAGAGAGTCCTTTCATTTCCTTTGTTTAACTTAAACATCTCAGTTTGGCTTTGAACTCACTCTATAGCTGCTGAGGATGACCTTGAACTCCTTGCTTTCCTGCCTCTACCTCACAAGTGCCAAGATTGCATGTGCCACGACAGCCTGTTAATACATTTACAACACAAGCAGGACACCAGGTGCTTGATCTTTTTTAATTGAGGCGAAATTAGTATGCCCTTAAATCTATCCTCTCAAAGGGTGAAGTCAAGTAGTTTTGGATATTCGTTATGCATCTACTGCAGTCTAACTCCAAAATATTTCATCACCCCTAAAAGAAAAGCCTTATCTGTCAATCAGTTTCTTCCCAGTCTCCCCCTTTTCCTAGATGCCACACACTACCATGGTGTTTTCTGCCTTTAAGGGGTTCCCTGCTCTAGGCAGTTCTTGTAATTGAACCCAATCACATGTGTCCCATGGTGTTTGGCTTCTTCCCCTTAGCGTGATGCTTTCCAGATCCATCCTTGTTGGAACATGTATCCGTGTTTCGGTTCTTCTTATGAATGACTAACACCCCCTGCCTAGTTACGAATCCAGCCATTACTGAAGAGGACCTTGAGCCCAGCCCCGAGAGCGCTCTGCTGGTGGCTGTCTGCAGAGTTGCAGGAGAGAATTTCGCCTTTGCTTGCCATGTGCTGGCCATGTCCCATGCTGTAACAGAGACATGGTTCATTCAGAATCACTGCCCTGAGATTCAACACATTCATAGGCTGACAAAACTGCACCCTTGAGGGAAACTTGCAGCCAGTCCATAGCCTGTTTTCTAAGACACGCCATCTCTATGCAGTAGCATCCAAAGTCAACGTGGAAGGGATCATCCAACCCTCCCTGTTTGTTTTCTAGCTGACAAAGCAATCAACACCACCAATAGCTTTTCTAAAACAGCATCCTATTTTTACTGGGCAGCCCAAGGACTTCTGGCTAGAGGTGGAAGGCCATGTACTCATTGTATGAATCTATCTACGCAAAATATCCAGTGTCGTACAACCCGCGGATAGCTTTCAGTGAGACAGAGGAGGATGCAGGGGAAACACCTCTGCAAGTGGAGATGGAGCTAGACACCTGAAACACACAGAGCTTAGAATCATTTTCTGCTTTCCTGGTTTTCCACCCTCCCCCAGACCCAGGTGTGTCTGTATATGTTCTTCCTGGGGTTTGAACTCAGGACCTGGGGTGTGCCAAGTTCAAGCTTTATCATTAAGTTGCACTCAGCTCTCTTTTCACAGTCTTCAGAGATATCTTATTCTCCCCCCCCCCCCGTGTGTGTGTGTGTGTGTGTGTGTGTGAGAGAGAGAGAGAGAGAGAGAGAGAGAGAGAGAGAGAGAGAGAGAAAGAGAGAGAAGAAGAAGACTTATGCCACAGCATGAGGTCAGAGAGCAGCTTGTAAGACGCAGTTTTCTCCTTCTATGATGTGGGTCCCAAAGAGACCTCACATGGTCAAGCCCAGTGGCAAGACCCTTTATCCATCAAGCCCTCTTATCAGCCCTCTTTTCAGTTCTTTGAAACAAAAATATTCCTATTTTTTGTTGGTTTATTTTTATTTATTTTTGAGATGAAGGTTTGCTTTGTTGCAAAGGCCTGCCCGACCTCCTGGGCTAATGACCTTCCTTCAGCCTGCCTCGCTACCTCCCCACCACAAGTTCACAGGGCTGCACCTGGCTCAAAGCTTTTACTCCCAGCGGACATCCGACTTGTGCATCATTTCTCCCTTGTCTCTTGGACCTTTGGCTCTGAAGTGAGACTCAAGCTTTCTTTTTGTTTGTTTCTTTCTTTCTTTTCTTTTTTTTTTCTCGAGACAGGGTTTCTCTGTAGCTTTGGTGCCCGTCCTGGAACTAGCTCTTGTAGACCAGGCTGGCCTCGAACTCCCAGAGATCCGCCTGCCTCTGCCTCCCGAGTGCTGGGATTAAAGGCGTGCGCCACCCCCCCAACCCCCCCACCCCCGGCTTCTTTTTGTTTCTTTAGAAGAATTCATGGTTCGATCTACGTTTTGGTCTTTGCATTAGGTGTGTTCTTATTGCTGTGACCATGGAAATAGACTGTGACCAGGGAAACAAGGAAGAGCTTATTATTTGAACTTATAGTTCCAGAGTGAGAGTCTATCATGAGGAGGTGGCACATCTGGGAAGCCAGAATGGAAAACCCAGGGATCACGTCTTCACTAGGAAAACTGAAGCAGAGCGAGCAGTCTGGAAATGGGGAGAGATTATGAGCACTCAAAGCCAACCCTCAGTGATCTTCCCAAACAGCCGCTACCACGTTGTGACCTAGCATTCAAATACCCGTGCCTGCGCTCTAGGAGGGGGCATTGTTATTCAAACAGCTCCAGTCTCTGAGGCTGTAGAAGTTGGCTTTTGCATCCTTTGTAAAGTAGGGGTACAACTTTATCTTTTCCCACGTGGGTAGTTAATTGTCCTGTGGTCATTGCTGGAAAAGCTTTCCTTTGTCCTGTGTAACTGGCTTGTCAAGGTTATGAAAAGTCATGATGCCAGACGAGAGGTTTTTGGAGGTTCTATTTATTCCGTTAATTTATCCGGCTATCTGTGTTTTCATAAGCGGTTAGTAGCCCTTTGTTCAAGGTTGCTGTGGACTTGTAACAGTGACCATTTGGAGCTATTTCTCTTCTAAATTTTAGGCACCCCATCATATTTCACCTGCACCATTATTTGGAACTTCTTCCATTTCTGTTCTCCTCCACCCCCCAGCATGAAACCGACAGTTCCTGAGTTGTGTTTACTACCAAAGCTAAAAGCAGGTAATGAGGGCAGGTGGCGGCGTGGAGTCACCTTGATCTGAAGAGGATGGAGGTTTGCGCTGCTCCCTGCTTGGGAGTGGCTTTCCAACTCTCTTTTTAGACTCGAGCAGCAACATCCGGGGAATCTAACCCGCTTACCAACAAAGCGAAAGATAATCTTGAACCCACGATTCTCTGAACTCCATCTCCTAAATGCTGGGGTTTCAGGTCTAAACCACCACGCCCTGTTTATAAGGCGGGGAGGATGAGTCCAAGGTTTGGTGCACGTGAGGGAACTGCTTTACTAGATCGCTCTGCATTCCCAGACCCCAGTGGCATCACCGATCTGGGTTGTTCCCTTCCTCCGAGAACCCGGCAACTGCTCCATACTCCAGACATTCTCTCGTGGGATGGGGGTGGGATTTGGTTTGGGGTGGACGGCAGGTTTGGAGCGCACAGGTTGCACTGGGGTGGCGCGTCCCCAGCAGCGCTGAAAATACAGGTGGCGTCGGGCGGGGCGGCGCACAGGTGTGCCAGGGAGGAGGCGCCGCACCCTGCCCAGGCTCCGGCGGCCGCCTCAGACCCGCGTGCCACTCGGGGACACCGAGCAGCCAGGGCGGACCCCGCAGGGAGCGCGGAGCGCTCGGAGGGACGGTCCTCGAGGCTTTCCAGGTGTCCGCAGCGATGCCAGACCTGTGGAGAGCAATCACCGGGGAGACCCTTCTAGGTAAGTCGAGGCCGTCCTGGGGCAGGCTGACTGGGCTTGTTCCCCGCCGGGGCGACAGAGCCCACAGAAGAGGCCGGCGCCGGGAATGGAGATGCTTATCGCGCTCTGGGTGGAAGCGAGGGAGTTCAGATCCAGATGGAGGTTCCCAGGCTGGGGTTCCGCAGCTCCCACGCCGCCCTGGCGTTGCATGGAGAGTTCTCTACGTTGATCTCGTGTAGCTCCGGACCGTGACCTTTAAGTTTCCCTCAATACAGTTTAGTACTGAACTTAGTTTTCCCAAGGAAAGGGTTCCCCGGGGGATGTAGGTGAGCATCCGGGGTAACTGCGGTCTCTAGCCCTGGCCCCCTGATCAAGTGGTCTTGGTAGCTGCGAGTATACTGCTGTGTTTGTAAAAGAAAAAAAAAAGCGTCTGTTTCTAGTCTCCTGGGCTCACTTAGCAGTTTTGCACGATGTACTGAGGATTTAGTGTCCTGGCTCGGTGGGCGATGGATACTTAAGTCCCTGAGTTCTCAGGGAATCTTGTGGGACATGGCAAGGTCTTGCAGTTCATTTTGAGTAAGTATATGTCTGGCCTGGGGAGGGCGCTCTCCTGAGAGCGAGAGTTTCAGGAAGCAGCTTGTTCTCAGAAGAGGCTGAAACTCATTTTTCTGCTCCCCCTCTCCCCCCGCCTTGTAAATTGGGAGGTGTGAAGTGACTCACACTCTGTTCCTTGGGAGACTACACTAAGTTCCTCCAGGAGGCTTGGTCTTATTCTGAGAACTGTGAGGTGGTGTGATTCCTGCCTGCAGTTTAACAACCCGAGGCTGAGAAGGGACGGGAGAAAGTGAAGGGCTCTGGTTAACAGTTCTAGGAGGAAGCATGATCTTAGCGCCCGGTGACATTTACTACACAGGCACACCAGACAATCACCGGACTTTCCGGTTCTCAGGAGTTTCTATTGTTTTGTATTGCACCAATTGTTTCGGCTTTGGTAGGAGAGAATATAAGGTGTATCTATTCACCCCTAGGACATGGGTTGTGTGAGGAACAAGACATCTGGTTAAAACCCAGCTCAAGCTGGATATGGTGGCACGCCTTTAATTCCAGCACTTGAGAGGCAGGCTCTGTGAGTTCAAGGCCAGAGTGGCCTATAAAACAAGTTCCAGGACAGCTAGAGCTGTTTGTTATGCAGAGAAACCCTGTGTCATAAAACCAAAAAAATCCACCAACTAACCAACCAAACAAAAAACAGTTCATCTTGGTACATGGCAAGTGCCACGGCTTTAATTATTGCCTAAGATCAGAGCCTGTGCCCACAGAGGTGCCTTTGGCTTCCTATCTGTTCCACTTCCCAGCCCTGCCCATCAAGGTCTGGTTTAGGATGATCTACTCACAAGAAAAAGTCTGTTGCCTAATGGCGGGGCTTTAGGGGTGTAGTTGGGATAGGTGGATGGAATACACCTTCTTTAGCTTTACATATGTATGGGTCAAATTAGGTGAGAGAATTTTATCAACCTGAGCCCTGACAGGAAGCCAGTTTCCTATCAGATGGTCCAGCCTATGACATCTTACTGAAGGGATTATCTACAGGCATAGACATGGTTGCATGACGACATGATTATGGGAACAAACGAGAGATGATGGCGGATTCATAACAGACATGCTCCACCCTGCCTGCTGGGTAGGGGAAGGAGTCTGGGAGCAGCACCTAGCTCAAGCCAGAGAGTGCAGGCTGCCACCAGGGACAACGCCAAAGTCACATTCTCTTTTAAATATCTTCCTAGGTTATGTCTCTTGGTCTCTCTACCATGGGCTGGGACCCATGATCTATTACTTTCCCCTGCAAACGCTGGAGCTCACCGGGTTGGAGTTGTTTGGTGTTGCATTTCTCTCCCCAATACTCTTAATAATCCCTCCAATCTGGAAACTCGTTAATAAGAAGTGGACACTCTCTCTGCTGAGAATCGTCACTGTCGGTAAGATCTGAGTGTCTGAAATTCTTCTATCAGCCAAAAGGAAAATGGTGTAGACCGTTCATTGTGTATGGAATGGTTAACATTCAAAAATCACCTTACTATCCCCTCAGAAAAAATGTAATGAAATTGGAAAATTATACCGTGTCAGTCCTTTATTTTTCCACCTTAACATCTTTGCGCGACTGGAAAAACCTAAAATTCACTAGAATAAGGAGAGGACAGGTGCGTTGGAGAACAGACCAACTATGACAAAGCTTAGAAGTGTGGAGAAAGATGACCCAATGGTATTGCATAAGAAATGAGAATTTATGTATCTGAAACATCGCAGCAAATGACCAAACACTGGGTGAAAACTATTTGTAGTGCTGCTACTCAAAGGGCTGATTCCCATCAGTTTCAGTAAGCCAAAAATAAAAGACTAAAAAATGAACTAGAAGACCAGCTGAAGACGTATGCAGTCCTTGGAAAGGAAATACCATTAGTTCTTTAAAATACAATAAAATTGGGTCATCAAAATGATGCACCATAATGGAGAAGATCTTGCTGCCATGGCACAATGAACTAATGCCCCTGTAACTCGAGTCCTGCTTGTCCTTCTTGTAGAGGGGAATTATGACTGAGTACTTCCATTCCATGGGAATCACTTTATGGTCCCATTTCTCTGGAGTCTGAGAAGCGCCTCCGCCCCTAAGTCTGTTGTAGGTGCCTCCAGCTCCTCTACCGTGATGTTGTCCACTCCTGGGGTTTCCTGTGTTTCGCTCTCTTGATAACTTCCTCTGTCTCACTCCTGCCAATATTTAATATTTCCTCATCATCTTCAGAAAGGCATTTGATAGCATTTGGAGGAAAAGACTTTGGGAAACAGTGAGGTTCTACAGGTACCCCGAGAAAATTATAAGAATACTAGACAATAATGCCTATAAAGATACCTTTGCATTAGTCAAAGTCTGTGGAGAACTAAGTGATCAGTTTAAGACAATTGTAGGAGTGTTGCAGGGATGCGTCCTCTCAACATTACTCTTTAATATGTTCCTGGAACTAACAACAGCCCTGGAGGATGAGGAGAAAGATATGCAGATAGGTGGTGTGCGAATCAATAACTTACGTTTCGCCAACGATGCAGCACTACTTGCTGAACGTTCAAATGAGCTGCAGGCCATGGTAAATAGAGTGGTGGAAGTTAGTGAAAACCTTGTTATGAAAGCAAACATGGAGAAGACTCAGTACAACACATGGAAGGGGGCACAAGGATTTTAACATTGTAATAAAGAATCAGAGCCTCAAGTCAACTTTGTCTATCTGGGAGGAAACCTCAGTTCAAAGGAGGGAACTATTTCAGCCATCAAGAGGCAGATGGGGATAGTGAGGGCTGCATTCCAGGCACTAGGAAAGGTTTGGTCAGCAAGAGACATAATAACGACAACAACAAAATTACAAGTACATGAGACACTTGAGCTGCCTTCTTTACAACTTCGAAACCTGGACAATGAAACGCTCCTCAGAACAGCAGCTGAATGTGTCTGAGACGGCATGTCTCGGGAGGATTCTAGGTGTCACATGAAGAGACGGGCTGTGCAACAATGTCATGAAGATACATCTCCATCTACAGAAGGAAGTAAACTACAGGATACGGCAAGGGCACTTGAAATACTTCGCTATGTCATGAGAATGAATGATGGCAGGTACTCGAAGATAGCACTGCTTGGAGGAGTGCAGAGGATAAGGCGAAGAGGAAGACCCAAAAAGTGCTGGATAGACAGCATAAAGAAAGACTGTGGAACCTTCGGTATGACAATAATACATGCATCTAGGACTGCCCAGGATAGGAACAATTGGAGAACCTCTATAAATGATCTGTTCATGCACGCTCAAGCATTGCTGGGGCATAGATGATGATGATGATGATGATGATGATGATGATGATGATGATGATGATAGGTATCTCTTAGTTCTATCTTTTTTAAAGTTAAGACTGAACCAGACATAACACTTATCAAATGCAGACTGCTAGGTGCCAGGGCGTGCTTGCCAGCTCATTTCTCCTTTCTCTGTTTGTAGGCAGCATAGCCTCCTTTGAGGCTCCGAATGCCAAGCTTCGATTGGTGGTCCTTGCTCTTGGCGTGTCTTCTTCGCTGATAGTGCAAGCTGTGAGCTGGTGGACAGGAAGTGGATTGCAAAGGTATGACTCACATCTTAGGTACCTGTAGATAAGCAGGTATGACCAGTTCCCGGAGCGAAGTTCTGACCATTAGTTCCAGGGCAGTTTTCCCTTCCACAGGGCCTTGTAAAAGTTCGCCTTCCTTTTACAGAAAGTAAAGGTGCAAATACTTGCTATCAATCTTATTTTGTTAAGATTATTCTTGGTACTAGAGACCGTGTGTGTGTGTGTGTGTGTGTGTGTGTGCATGCATGTGTGGAATCCAGAGGATAGCTTTCAGTGGTTGGTTCTCCCCTTTCACCATGTAGGTCCAGGGAATTGAACTTAGGTAGCCAGGTTTGGCAGCAAGTACCTTAACTTGCTAAGGCATCTCACTGGTCTCCTGGGCAACAGAAATTGGGCTTGGTGGTTTTTTGGCGAGAGAGAGGGAGTGTAAATGGAGTTTTTTTTTTTTAATTGGGACTGCTGGCTCCCCAATAAACTTACTATTAATTATAAATGCTTGGTCAATAACTCAGACTTGTTACTAACTAGCTCTTATAACTTAAATTAACCCATATTTCTTATCTATGGTCTACCATGTGGTGGTGCCTTCCTCCAGCATGGCAGGTTCATCTTGTTTCTCTCCACATCTCCTGGTGATTTCCCATGACTCTACCCTTCTTCTTCCCAGCATCCTCTCACTTTGGGTCTCCTACCTCATCTCTTCCTGTCCAGTTATTGGCCAGTCAGCTCTTAATTATTAATGAGAGTAACACGTCTTCACAGTGTACAAAAGGATTATTCCACAGCGGGGGAGAAGGGCACAAGGAAGAGAGAGTGAACCTGGGAGGAATGGGAAGCAAGTGTGATCAGCGTTCATGAAATTCCAAAATAATTAATAAAAATATTTTGTTAGAAAAATTAGTGTAAGTTGCCTAGGTACCAGACTCTACAAAGGCTAAGTAAGTCAAGGACATCCCTGAAGATTATCAGAAGCACAATTGCAGAGCCATATTATGTGAAATAAATCCACAGTGGGCGTAATACATTGAATCCACACTTAAAGTCTTCAATAAACTACTTTCACTTCCAGGTACCTCAAACTCTGGGGATTCATTCTGGGACACATGCTTCTTGTTGTCCTCCGGATATGGTACACATCACTAAACCCGATCTGGAGTTATCCAGTGTCCAACAGAGTGATCCTGACATTGAGCATCATAGCTATGTTTGACTGCATTGGCACAGGTAAGGGTATAGTCAGTTTATCTGGGAATCTTCTCTCGGGTGGCATCTGGCTCTCCCCTATAGCACATCTGAAAAGGAATGTTCTCTTCAGCGGTGCTGGGAATCAAACCCAGAACCTCATTCATGCTAGGCAAGCACTCTACCAACCGAGCTAAATCCCTAGCTCTAAGACAACTTGTAAAAATAGCTTTCTGCAGTGTGGCTCCATGTCGGTTTTCCCTCTTGTTGAGCAGTAATGGGCACAGACGATGGGCTGTTATGGCTGTTATGTGGGCAGATTGCCCTGGCTCCTTAGCAATGCATACACGAGTGGCAGAAAGTAATGAGAGAACCATGGGCAGGATGTGCCCGCGTGTCCATCGGGGACTCAAGCAGATCCTGTACTTCAGTTTAGTTCCCCTCCGTCTTCTCCATTTCTCTGCCTGGTCTGGGATGAGAGTCTCCTTTCTCAGCATCCATCTGCCCTGTACCATTATTTCCAAACCTCAGACCCTTCGGGTATCTGAACACAGCAGGTGTTCTTTGCCTTTCTATTTGAAGATGTGTTGGGTCCTAGGGGCTGGAGACACCCCAGCTGACCGTCTTTCACTCAATAAACACACATCCTGTTCCCTCATGCTTTCCTCCCCCTCCCCTTCTCTCCTCCCTTTCCCTTCCATTCCCCTCCCCTGCATGCTCCCAATTTTATCAGAAGATCTTGTCTATTTCCCCTTCCCAGGGGGATCCATATATATCTCTTTTAGGATTCTCCTTGTTACCTAGCTTCTCTGGGGTCATGGGAGACCCTGCTCGATCATGAGGAAGCAGCCTTTTGTGCTAGCATGTTGCCTTCAAGTTGGGTAATGCTTATTCTCTCGAGACAGCATTTTCTTTTTCCTGCCCATATTTCTCTCACTCTGTTACCTTTACATGTATTTAGCAGCTTTCTAGATGAAAATTTTGCCTGTGAGTTCTACCTGCTTTCCTCCCGGCACCCCATAGCTAGCCAGAAATGATCCCTCCCATCAGATAGCTCTGGCACATTCAACTTCTCAGAGATGTAATATCCCCTCTCCTCTAGCAAGTTCTTGAAGCCATGGACACAGAGAGTCTGGTAAAACAGAAACTCCACACTCTTTACCCGTCTTCTTTCCCTATTTCTTTCTTTCTTTTTTTTTTAATTCTAGATGGTTACTACAGTACCTCTGAGGGGAAGAAGCCCAGCGAAGTGACCAAGGGCGTGACTTCTCGACATAGCTGGCTGTTGCCAGGTGCTGCCTTTGGGAGCCTCATGTTCCTCACTCACTGGGTCTTTGGAGAGGTCTCTATTGTTTCCAGATGGGCAGTGAGTGGTCACCCTCATCCAGGGCCCGATCCTAACCCATTTGGGTGAGTTCAGCTCTGTTAGCTATGGGGAGGAGCCAGAAGGGTGTCTGCTCTGCACTAGAGAATCATGGGGAAGTTGAGAAGAATTGAGGGCTGTATTGAAGTGGCCCCACATTCCAGCATGGGAAGCATGGGGAATCCCTTGTCTGTGGGCATGGCATCTGCTAGTCGTTCTTCTCAGCCCCTCTGATGACAGCATTGCGTGTGTGTTGGTATAGATTTCAGCGTCGCTGGGAGAGCTAAGACTCTTCCCTATGTTCTCCTTTGCTGATGGACAGATGGTATAAACTTAAGAGGACTGAGTGAACAACACAGGTGACAGTCTTAAAACAATGCCTGGTGTGTAGCCAGTGCCGGGTTTGAAGTTAGATTCCAGCTCCTTAAGCAATGCTATATTGTAGCTCCCATTGCTAATGGATTTCTCACTGATGTTTACTTCAGTTATTGTTACTTTTAAATGTATATGAGAGGGCTGGAGAGATGGCTCAGAAGTTAAGAGCATTGCCTGCTCTTCCAAAGGTCCTGAGTTCAATTCCCAGCAACCACATGGTGGCTCACAACCATCTGTAAGGAGGTCTGGTACCCTCTTCTGGCCTGCAGGCATACACACACAGAATATTGTATACATAATAAATAAATAAATATTTAAAAAAAATGTATATGAGTGCTTTACCTACCTGTTCATCTGTGCCATGTGTGGGTGCCCGATGCTGGTAGAGGCCAGAAGAGGATGTCACATCTGCAACGGTTCTTACAGATGCCCGTGAGCCACCGTGTGGGTGACAGGAACCAAGCCCAGGTCCTCTGCAAAAATAACAAGTGTTCTTAACTGCCCAGACATCTCTCCAGATCACTTTAAATTCTTCTGTAAAGTTTTTTTTTTAATTTTTATGATTTACTTAACTTATTTTATGTGCATTGGTGTGAGGTGGTCAGATCCCCTGGAACAGGAGTTACAGACAGTTGTGAGCTGCCATGTGGGTGCTGGGAATGGAACCTGGGTCCTCGGGAAGAGCAGTCAGTGCTCTTAACTGCTTGGAGCCATCTCTCCAGCCCCTAAACTTTTTATAAAAATAACAAAACAATGAAACAGCTTGTGGTAGTTAAAAATAAGTAAGACTGTCAAGCCGTCACTCATTTTAGGAAGACACTAGATAAAAGCAATACCAAGAGAGAATAAAGAAAGGAAAAGGAAAATTCCACAACAAACATTGCCAGTGACTCTTCCTTTGGTCCTTGGCCGACTCCTGTGAAATCTCTAGTGGCTGCTGTGAGCTGTAACTTAAGAGATGGAAATTCACTGTGTCTACACTGACATGAAAGGCTTCCAGCGCTAGACTGTTTACTACTTCAATGCTTTATTTTGTTCATTTTATTTTCGGCACATTAACCCCTCCCGTACGCTAGGCACGGACCCTTCACTGAGCCACCTCATCTGTTTTCCTTGAGTGTTCTGTGCACTGGTTCCCAGCAGCTCTCATTCTCGCCATTGCTTCGTATCCACTGTGTGATATGAATGGATGTACTAGGGGTAGTAGATAGATTTCTGATCTATGTTTGATTGATGTATTGATTTTGCCTTTTATTTTCATTTATTTACAGAGGTGTGGTTCTGCTGGGCTTGGCCAGTGGATTGATGCTTTCAGGTTCGTCAAGGCTTTGTGACACTGGGCTAGTGTGGTGGGCAACAGGTATGTAGACCTGACCTGAAGTCTCGTTGTCATTGCCCCTAACAGTGAAGGGTCTGCTGTAGATATCTTGAAGAATGCTTTTGTTCCTTTATTGTCTGTTTTGTTTAATGTCTTTTGGCCTGAATGGTCAGGGGTTCTGGTGATTGGCTGGTTGTCAGGTTGAGTAGGGTTGTCTCAACTGAAGTTTGAGGGGGTTTGGGTGCCTAGATCTAGTGTATTGTCCAGTTCTTCTGGCTAGTGTGGTTATTACTTGTGCCTATGGGTCTGCTCTTCCAACTGGTATGGGTCATGCATATGCCTATAGGGTCTGTTGGTGTTGCTGGAGAGGGTTGTTCACAGGGAGGCTTTTCTTCAAATTGGTGCAGATGGTGCCTGTGCCTCGGGGGCCCATTGATGCCACAAGGGGATCCCCCTTCCCAAAGAACAAGCATTGACCTGAGATTTGCTGCACTGTCTACCTCTAGGAGTGCTAGTGCCAGGCTTTGGCTGGGAACAAGCCACATTCAGTTGCTGCACTTTGGTTTGCTTGGGAGTTGAGCACCAACCAGTGGTCTCCTGGGATTTCTAGCTCTCACCCACTAAGAACTGTTCGTGCCATGAGCTTTGCTGTTCTCTTGCGTCTCTCATCCTGTTTTTTATTTTTTCCTGTCTCTTACAAACAGGAGCAGCTTCAGCCATGGGTCTCCTTTATCTGCATACGTGGGCAGCAGCTGTTTCTGGATGTGTGCTGGCAGTCTTCACGGGGTCCATGTGGCCTCAAGTACTTGGACACCTTGTGAACTCTGGGACAAACCCTGGGGAAACCATGACCACAGGCATGATCACTTATCTTTTAGAAATATTTTTCTGTGCCTGGTGCACAGCTTTCAAGTTTGTTCCTGGAGGTGTCTACGCTAGAGAAAGATCGGATGTACTTTTGGGTGAGTCCATGTCAACAGATCCTGTTAAAGAAACTGACCCACGTTCCTGAAGACATTCATCTTCCTATTCCTTGAGCTCTACCTCTGTCAGGACAGGCTGTTCTGGAAGACTCACTGTGAAGTGAAGCAGGATCTCTGAGAACTCCCTATTTCCCATCTTGGCTGGCACTTTCACCCCCTTAGAGGAACATGGAGCCATGACCCCAAATTCCTCCCAAATCCTTCCCCACCTCTCTACCCACCCAACTTCACCTTCTTTTCCTTTATTAAAACAAACCAAGTAACAAACAACCCACAAAAAAAAAATATAGAGAGTCTGATTCATGTTGGCCCTTACTATAGGGATGGAGCCTACTCTGGAGTGTGGCTGATATGCCCAGTGCCACTCTATTGAGGAAAACGGATTTCCCCTGTCCCGGCAGATATCAATTACAAATAGTTTCTTGATTATGGGTGGAACTTGTGCCCAGCTTCCCACATTTTCTCTGCAGGTGCCTGGCTTTGCAAACTTTGTAATTCTTGTGGTTTCTTTCAGGTGGGTCTACTCTCTTGGGCTCTGCTCTCTCTGGTGTCCTGCTTTTTTCTCACTCCAGCTTGCTCAGGGTGCTGCCTGGTGGAGGACGGGAGAGAAAGTAAGAGCCGTGCTGTCCCTGGCTTTGTTTCTTTGGAGCACCATGAATGTTGGGCTTTGCTAGTTCATTCTCCTTGCTCATAGACCTGTGAAACTGGGCTTTGTTTCAGCTTTGCATGAATGAGAACCTTCTTTAATAAGACATAGTAACCAGGTAAGGAGAGTTGGCAATGTTGGGCAGCTTTCTACAAAATGTTTTTATTGGTTCTTTGAGAATTTCATACAATAGATTTTGATCATATTTTTTCCCCTTCCCCAACTCTTCCAAGATCTTCCCCTACCTCCCTACCTGATATGTATTTTGAAATCCCTGGTAGTGATTTTTCTCTGCTGATGCAATAAGCTAAATCAAGCTGAATTAAAAGTCCAGGTTTAATGAGCAAAGCTCTCCTGGGTGATCTCGGGATGGAGGGAATCACACTGCTGCTCCCAAGGAGGGGGCTTTAAATATCCTGTAGGTGCAGTCTTTGAGCAACTCCAGGGGAGAAACCACTGCCTGACTGTGGGAATTTTGTCCGTCTTGAACCTGTGCCAGGTCTTAGGCATGCTCTCACAGTCTTTGTGAGTTCATACATCCACCAGTCCTGTTGAGTCTAAAAATGAGGTTTCCTTGGAGCCACCCTCTTACACTATTGCTGCCCCCTCTTCTGCATAGTCCTGGGCCTTGAGGGGAAAGTTGTGATAAAGACATCCTTTACTGAGCACTGTGTAGTCTCTCCCTCTCTGTACTTTGTCAAATTGTGGGTCTCTATGTTAATTAACATCTTCTGCAAGAAGATGTGTCTATGATGAGGGTTGAGTGAGCTGCTGCTCTATGGATGTGCCAGGATGTCACGAGGAGTCATTTTATAGTGATGACCATTAAGCAGAATAATAGCAGTGGGTTTCCCCTAGGGCCCATGATCGGTCTAGTTCCAGGTTCTTGGCCTCAGTAACTGTCATTCATGAGTTTCATTTCATTGAGTGGGTCTAAATCAGGTTGTTTTTTTTTTTTTTTTTTTAAAAAAACAGGAGTTGGTTATTCCCATAACATCCATGCCACTATTGAACCAGTGGGCATAGCTTGTAGGCAGGTTGTTGTTGTAGTTTTAAGCTTCTAGTTGAGTACCAGCTAGATTCCTTCATGTTATTCTCTGCAAAAGCAGTAGGTGCTCTTAACCACTGAGCCCTCTTTTCAGCCTCTATCTCACCATTGTTGTTAGAAGGCATTATCTTTTACGATACTGGGTATTGAATCTAATGCCTCATGAGTGCTAGGCATGCACTTTGCCAGTGAGTTATGCCCCATCCCTCTTTTTTTCTCTTTCAACAGGGGCCATAATGGTAATTATTGGATTAAATATGCTGTTTGGACCTAAGAAAAATCTTGACTTTCTTCTTCAAACAAAAAATAGTTCTAAAGTACTTTTGAGAAGGAGTGAAAAATACATGAAACTTAGTAAGTATAGTTTTACTTGCCTTTAAAAAAGTTGGATTATAAAATTTTTTCTTTACTTTTGTTTTCTTTCTTTCTTCTTTTCTTTTTGAGACAGAGGGTCTTCTGTTTATTTGTTTATTTTTCAAGTCAGGGTTTCTCTCTGTAGCCCTGGCAGTTCTGGAACTCACTTTGTATACCAGGTTGACCTCAGACTCACAAAGATCTACCTGCCTTTGCCTCCCGAGTGCTGGGTTTAAAGGTGTGTGCCACCACTGCCCAGCTTGAGACAGGGTCTTTTTATGTAACTCTGGCTATCCTGAAACTCACTATGCAGACCAGGCTGGCCATGAATTCACAGAGATATTTCTGGACTCACAGAGATAATCCTATCTCTACCTCCCTAGGGTTGGGTATTAAAGGCATGTGCCACCATGCCTGTCTCATGTTGTATATATTTTCCAACATGAGATTCAAGAGTACCATGAAGCCTGCTGAGCCCTTCACTTGGCTACAACAACTCTGTATTTTGCTGCCAGTTGTATGTATTTCTTTCCTTCCTGCCTTTTGGGTTTGTTGAAACATGTTGCAGAATATTTGTTTAACTATGCAGATATGTGCTGTGTTTGTTTAACTATGCAGATATGTGCTGCGTTTATTTAACTATGTAAAGCTGTATGGCATTTGTTTGTGTTGTGAAATATTTGTTTAATTATGTAAAGGTGTGTTGCTGTTTTACCTTGCCTGTCCAAGGCACATATTTGGTCTAATGAAAACCTGATTGACCAATAGCGAGGGAGGAGGTATAGGTTAACTTCCATGCAGGGAGAGTGAGTAGGGGGAGGAATTTAGACTCAGCAAAGAAAGAGGAGGAGATGGCAGGGAGATGCCATTGATCAGCCAGCCAGACAAGGAGGAAACAGGAAAGTAGGACATACAGAATGAAAAAAGGAAAAAGTCTCAAGGCAAAACAAAGAAGAATAGAAACAGGTTAATGTGAACAGACTTTTCTTTCTTCCTACCAGTTCCCAAGTAACTGACACAGAGACTTACTATTACTTATAAATGCTTGGCTAATAGCTTAGGCTTGTTACAAGCTAGCTCTTACAACTTAAATTGATTCATATTTCTTATCTGTGCTTTGCCGTGTGACTTGGTGTCTTTACTCAGTATAGAATGCCCATCTTGCTTCTCTCTACATCTGCTTGTGACTCCTGACTCTGCCATTCTTCTTCCCAACTTTCTCAGTTTGGCTCTTCCTAATCTTATCCTGTCAACTATTGGCCAGTCAGTTTCTTTATTAAACCAATCACAGTGACATATATTCACCCAGTGTAAAGGAATATCCCACAGGTTAAATTAAGTTAAAAGAACTAGTGGAACAGACCTAAGCTCAGGTTGAGCATTCATAATTAATAAGATGTCTCCATGTTGTTATTTGGGAGCTGATTGGCAGGCCAAAGAAAAATTGCAACTACAGAAATACATTTAAGCAAATCCCTGATATTGTGACATTTCAAACATAAATATCCTATATGGTTTTATTTTACTTCTAATATAGAAAATTTATCAGGTAGAGTTTCCAGGATGTTTTTTTCTGAGAGTTGAGACTATGTATTCATTCTATTCTTCTTCTCTTGCTTTGGAAGATTAAACATGTTAACATTAGTGTGTTGGTAAACTATAGTCTCACACATGAAATAAGCTTGTCACCTAATTTTAAATGAACTGGATCACATATAAATGTTAGTGAATGTATAATGTGCTGATTAGGTGGCTGTTGTGTAGGCTACAAAGACACATGAACACTGGTTTGTACTCTTAAACTTTTAAACATTACCAAAGGAGAAAATATTATTGTAAAAAGAGGCAACAATTGAAACTATATATTAAAATGTTCCCTCAAAATATTTCGGAATGCTGTGTCCCGAAGAGTCACACCGTTATGTAAAATCTGTCATGTCATCATAGCCTGGGAGGATCGTATTAAATTGAGATTTTTCTCAATGTGTTTGGCAGTCACGGCTTCTCTGTGCTGCCCCTGGAGCTGGGGTTTGTCCTCCCCCTGCTCGGTAGTCTTTGGTCTTCCACTCTGAAGATTCTGAGCTTCTCGGTACTGGGACGTCCTCAACATTGTTCTGCTCAGCTGCTTTCTCACTCTCTTTCCTCCATCTTTTTAGATGCCAATTTGGTTATATTGGCCCTTTCATGATTTTTATTCTTAAGTGCTTTTATTTTTTCCTGCCTCTGTTTTATTTTTTTAAAAATTAAAAATATTTGTTTATTTGTTTATTCAGTGTGTATGTGGGGGGCAAGGCATGTGTAGGAGGTCAGAGGAAAGCTGAAGAGAGTCTGTTCTCTTGTTCAGTCAGGTCCGCACTGGGGATCAAGCTCTAGGCAGCATTTACCTCTCCCTGCTGAGCCATCTTGCTGGCCCCGCCTCTGTGTCACCCTTTGCATTAATTTTCCTTTAAGCTCTGTCTGATCTGGTCTGTATCTTGCCCATTGAACTCTTTCTCACTCATTAAATTATATATTTTTATTTCTAGTTTAAACACCTTATTTTATTTTATGAGTCTGAGTGTTCGCCAGCATGTATGTCGGTGTACCATTTCATGCCTGGGGTACCAGAGGCCAGAAGAGGTTGTCAGGCCCCGTGAAACCAGAATAAAAGTCAGTTGTAAGCTGCCGTGTGCTGTGGGCCCAGGGCTCTTCGCCGCCTCTCCGTCACGCCACCCTCTATTTTTGTCTCTAACATTCGGATTTATTTCTTTACAACTTCCCTGATTATTTTGTTGTTAGCCTTCCATTCCCCAGTCATACTTTTGCTTTCTCTCTTGTTTCTGAACACACTAGGCATGCTTACTCCGTATTTTGATTCTTAAATTTCTGACATCTAAAAGATCTGAAATCTTCATGTGTTGGTTCTTCAGGACATCTTTTCCTGATGTTTGTGCCTGCAAAAATATCTTTTCATGTATATTTTGTAGTTTATTTTTCTTTGTGTTCATTGCTTTTTGAATGTTCACAGGGAATAACTTTCAAATGCCTGGTTTTAAAGTATGGATAATGTATACATGCCCCACACATACTCCTTGTCAATAGATAAAATTTTGAAAAAGCTATTTAAATGTTTTAGTTTCTTTTTAATGATTCTTTTTTCTTTTTGTTTAGTTTTGTGGCTGCTTGTTGGTGCAGGGTTGTTAGGATTAGGACTACGGCACAAAACCTATGAGAGAAAACTAGGCCAAGGGGTAAGTAATTAACATTTGTTAGATAAAGTTTTACTTTATGTGTGTGTATACATGCACACATACAGGCAAGCACACACACATAGACACACACATAATATTGCACAACACTATTCTGTTTTGAACCTTTATTTGACAGTGTTTTGGTACCTGGCCTCCCTTTTCTACTCTTTTTTTGTTGTTGTTAAATTTGTCCCCTAGTATATGAAGTGAAATTATTTATCATGTACATATTCACTCCCATTACTTATTTTCGTCTTCTTGTCTTTTCTTTTAGAAAACTTCTTCTCCCACATAGCCCCACCCTCTGCGTCTATGTTATATAGATATATTTAAATTATGGATATGAGAGACAGCATGTGACGTTTGTTGTTCTGAGCCTAGCTTAGTTGGCTTAACAGGATGATTTCTGCTTGCATCCATTTCCACGCAAATGACACCATTGCACTCTTCCCTGTGGCTCAGTAAAACTCCACTGCGTATCTGTGCGTTTGCACTGTGTTTTCTCTACTCGCCAATCTATTGACTGGCATCTTGGCTGATTTCAAATGCTGGCTATTGTGAGTACTGTAGCAAAGTAATCTCTGTGGTGTGTTACCTTAGGCTCCTTAACTTTAGGTAGCTGTCCAGGAGTGGGATAGCCTGGTGCTTTTGGTTTAGTTGTTGCTGTGGGTGTATTTACTTTAATTTTGTGTATGTATTTTGCTTTTATATATGTATGTGCACCATGTGTGTGCTTGGTGCCCACAGAGGTCAGAAGACGACTTCAGGTCCCCTGGAACTGGAGTTGTAGATAGTTGTGAGCCTACATGTGGGGCCTGGGAATCAAACCCAGGTCCTCTGTTCTTAGCCGCTGAGCAGCCCCGTGGTTTTAGTGTTTGAGGAGCCTCTACGCTGACTTCCAGAGTGGGTGTGACGTACCCAAGGCTTTGCCATCCTCCACGTTTGTTGACCTCTATTTTCTGGACAGTTGTCATCCTCACAACGTAGCTTTAATTTGTGTTTTCCTGCTGGCTAAAGATGTTTAGTGTTTTTTTTAAAAATCATATTTATTAGCCATTTATATTTATTCCTTTGAAGAGAATGATTTAGTTGCTTCATTCACGCTGTTATTGCTGGAGAAATTGGATTTTGGTTGTTTAAATAGTTTTGAGTTCTTTGTGTATTATAGATACTAATCCTCTGTCAGGATGTGTAGCTGACAAAGACCTTTCCCATTGTGCAGGCTGGGTCTTCACTCCACTGTTTCTGTTGCTGTCTTTTATCACTGTTTTGACTCAGTGGTAGGCCTGGGAGTGATGACTTTAAGACCCTGGGTCCTATCCCTTTTAAGCCGATCACATAATGGAATGATTTAGGAAGTTGAATTCTGAGTCAATGCAGATCCAGATAATAATGGCAACTTACTCATGTGTTTGATATGTAGAGTTACTTTTCCATTCATGATTTAATACTAAATTTTAAAAGAAGAGAATGTTTTGTATTTAATGGAGATTGCGGAAGATGTGGATATGAGAGTCTTTGATTCAAGGAAAATCTGAGCAACACATCTTGATTTCGTAAATTATGTATGTCTTGTATAGTGGCATTCTGTGGATGTTTTATTGTCCTTTGATTTTGTAGTTTTACATGTTTAGATGTTCTCTACTCTTCCAGAAAAAGACAGAAGCAAGGATAAATCATTGCAATACTGTGTTTTCCATCTGTTCTGGTAAAAAGAAAATTGTATTTCATAGTGCAGCCAGAGTTACAGTTTGAGATAAAATAGAATTTGAGGGCTATGAATTCTAGTAATCTGTACTACCAGGAAAAACATTTTTATATTAAATATAAAGCTATATTGAGGAAGCTACATATGGTCCATGTTTCTCTGGTTCTCCCTCTCTTCTTGCCTCCTTCACCTTTCTTCTCCTCTCCCTTCCCCACTTTTCTCTCCTCCCCTCCTTCTCTGCCCTCCTCTCCTCTCCCCTCCCTTTCTTCCCCTCTCCTCTCCTTTCCCCTCCCCTCGTTCCCTCCCCTCCTTCTCTCCTCTGCTTTCCCCTCCTCCTCTCCTCTCCTCTCCTCTCCCCTCCCCTCCCCTCCTCTCCTCTCCTCTCCTCTCCTCCCCTCCCCTCCCCTCCCCTCCCCTCCCCTCCTCTCCTCTCCTCTCCCTCACCCTTCTCCTCTCTCCTCCCCTCCTTCTTTCCTCTCCCTTTTTCTCATCTCCAAGCAGTGCTAGAGACCAAACCCAAGCCACACTGGGTAACCATTTCTTATTCAGTAGATAATAATAAACCACCAATACAGGCACCTTTGCATGCTTTTTCCGTATTAGTTGTCATTGTTAAAATGTATTCTCTATATGAAGAGGATGCCTGATATCAGCCACAAATTCTTTTTAAAGGACATGTTTGAATTTGATTTATTGCTTGTTCATTCATTCACTTACTTATTTGGCAAGCGTTCATGGACTGCCTCTTGCTATGCTTGGTGCCAGAGGTACATGGGGGAAGCTGGACAAGATCTCTGCTCCTTCCCACTTTGCATTCTAAATAAGAATGATATTCAGGCAAACAAATGAAGAAAGACTTGATCTGGAGGCCAGGTGGCATTTTAAGAAGCAAGACTGTGTGGTATGGAGAGCTAGAGTCTGGGTGGCTAAGGAAACTTCCCTGGCATTTGAGATGAGACTTGAAAGTTGATAAAAAGCCAGTTAGATGTCATTCATCTATGACTCAGCTGAAGGGAAGGGTATAAAGGACTGAGGGAGAGGCAGCGTAGCGTGTCTGAGATGCATCAGAGGGACCTGCAGGCTGAGGTGTTGTGGAGTGGAAGATGACAGTTGGAGAGCCTGGGGACAGCCTCATCACACATGGTTTCACCAACCACAGTGAGATATCTGTGAAGGATCAAGAAATATAAGATGTGAACATGGTTGTTATGCTAAAAAAAAAAAATTATAGGCAGCTTTTTCAGCACTCCAAGAAAGAGAATTGTTGAGTGGAGAATTACAGAGAAGGGGAAAGATTTAGAGTGTGTGTGCATGCGTGCACACACACATACACACACACACACACATTTGATGGCTCTGTCTATGTAGCTTGGCCATACTGGAACTCACAGAGACACTCCTGCCTCTGCCAGGTGCTGGGATTGCAGGTTCTTATCCTGAGGGTGTTGATTACTCTTCTCATTGCTGGGAGAAGGATTCGTTTCAGCTCACGGGTTCAGGGCATGGGAGGCACAGTGGCTAGGGTTCTCTATGTGCTGGGAGCTTGCCTAATGATCTGCTACATCTGGGCTCCTTAGGGGACATAAACCCGTAAGCCCTGCCCTTTCAACTCTTCACCTGCCAGTGAGGCTACATGCCCAAAATGTCCCACAACTTGCCCGAACAGCACCACTGGCTGGGGTTCAAGTGTTTGAGCACATGAGTCTCGTGGGGACACTTGGCATTTAAGCCAAAACATTAAGATGGTTTTTACTTGTTTGTTTAAAGATTTATCTTACTTTTAATTATGTGATGTGTGTCCCTGCATGCAAATATGTGCAGTTGGGTACCAGTGCCTTTTCAGACCAGAGAGAGAGTCCCCAGGCATTTGTGAGCCAGAGGATGTGGGTGCTAGGACTTGAAGTCGGGTCCTCTGCAAGAGCAGTACACATTTTTAACTGCTGAGCCATCTCTCCATCCTAAGGTGTTTTTAAGAAATCAATTTTCTTGCATTTCTTCACATTGTTACTCCATCATATGATAGAATCCTAGACAATATTGTTGTGTCTGTGTTTTTAATTCCAACTAAATTGCTTACAACTTATTTTAACATTTTTGAAACATAAAGTCATCTTTTTGAGATTCATTCACATGGAACTGTGTAGGCCAATTTCTATAGGGTTCTCTTGTATGTAAATAACTTCATTTGTTTATGATTTTTCCTATGGTGGATTAATTTATCGGGAGTAGGTAGTGTTCTATCTTATGTAACAACACATTTATTCTTTTTTTTGTATAGATAGCTAGATGGCTTCTTTTCTGAACTGCTAAGTTTAAGCTAGAAGTTCACAGATTTACTTTGAAAGAACCATAGGATAAATGTTTTATTTTTGTGAATTAGATTTGGGAAAATGCCTGTGGGATTTCCTTTGCTGCAATGTGAACTTTGATAAGGGAGAGGTAGAGAGGGCTGGGACCCCCAAACTTCCCTTGTCCATAGTTAGGCAAAGTTATCACTTCCACAATTCCTCAGGCACCAGCGAATGTGGTCTCCGCTGCCATCTGGCCTTTTCGGTTTGGCTATGACAACGAGGGATGGTCGAATCTAGAGAGGTCCGCTCAGCTGCTCACACAGACGGGTGAGTCTTTCTGGAATTGGCTCCAGGTTTTGAGAAACTACTGTTGATCCTTT
Organism: Chionomys nivalis; assembly: GCF_950005125.1. Classification (NCBI taxonomy): domain Eukaryota; kingdom Metazoa; phylum Chordata; class Mammalia; order Rodentia; family Cricetidae; genus Chionomys; species Chionomys nivalis. The sequence goes on from NC_080091.1 coordinate 74,127,356, forward strand.
TATTTTTGCCGGGTTGCCAAGTTTTAGGATTGCTGTGTGTGCTCTAAGTTCCTGGAGAGGCTTGGCTTTGTGGCCAGCTCACCACACTTGTCTCGTGGAGCAATTAACTCATTGATCCGGAACAGCCTGTCCTACTGAGTACCTGCAGGAGACTCAGCTCACACTCTTGTTAGAGATGTTCCTGCTGGTATCTCTCACCACCCAAGGACCGGGAAACTATTTGATCACAGGCAGAAAGAGTTTAATGTAAACTGGTGAAAATTGTTTCCAGGGTCTGGAGAGGCAGCTCAGTGGTTAGAAGCACTGACTGCTCTTCTAGAGGACCCAGCTTCAATTTCCAGCACCCACATGACCATCTCATAACTGTTTGCAGCTTCAGCTGCAGGAGATCCGACGTCCTCAGACAGGTGTGCATGCAGGCAAAATGCCGGAGCACATAAAAGAAAATTTAAAAAATGTTTTCAAAAAGCCCGAAGGTCAGTCTTATTTGCCTCTGTGCCCTTGAGGAATTTTCTTGTTGTGAAGCACCCCGAAGTGCATGGGATTTGGGTCTTAGGTCAGCGACATGGAGTGTGTAGCATGATGGCAAAGGGCTGAATGGGTCTGGCTATCTCTCATGCTAAGCCCAGCTCCCAAGAAGTGTGTGAGTGCCTTTGTGAGCACAAGGCTTTAGTCTTGTTTAGAAGGCTCAGGCACACCAGGCCAGAGTCTAAGAAAGGCAGGCAAACTCATTTTTATACCAATACTGTGGAGCTGTTAGCCTTAGACTAAAATACCATCCTGGGGTTGGAGATGTAGCCCAGTGGGTAGAGTGCTCACCTACTATACACAAAGCCCTGGGTTCAATTCCCACCACTGCCTAAACTAGGAATGGTGGTTCATACCTGTAACCTCAGCACTCTGAAGGTGGAGATGGGAGGACAGAAGTTCAAGGTCATCCTCAGCTACATTCAGAGGCTAGCCTGACCTATGAAGACTGTCTCATGTACACTACTCTATTGTTTCTGAACATAAGCTTGGAATTTATGAAAGCTATGAAGATTACTTGTGCTTCTGGAAAAAGTGTCAAGAGTATTTTTTAAATGTGGAAAAGTCATACTCTCCCTTCCTTAAGAAGTCCCATGCTTTAATTAAATTCTAAGAATCCAGTTCGAGTCATACTCCTCTAATGACTCAGAAGGAATTATGTGCTTGGGGGTTTATGGGTGCAGGTGAGGGTCAAGACTAACGTTCTGTCGGGTCTGGTGGTCTGCATCCATAATCCCGGCACTTGAAAGGTAGGAGGATCAGAGTTCGAGGCCAGCCCTGACTGCCAAATGAGCCCTTGCCTTAACAAAACAAAACAATAGCAAAGCCCATGCAGTTTTTTTTTGCTTTTTCCCGTTACCACTGCCTCACTGTCTGCCTTCCGCCCCCTTCCCCAAACAGGTGCGGACTTTATTACCATTTTGGAGAGCGATGCTTCTAAGCCCTTTATGGGGAACAATGACTTAACCATGTGGCTGGGGGAGAAGTTGGGCTTCTATACGGACTTTGGGCCAAGCACCAGAGATCACACTTGGGGGTGAGCGGACCTTGGGGATTAATGCTGAGCAGAGTCCCGAAGGGTAGGGAGCAGTGGCTTGGGATGGGAAGCTGAGACTGTCCCGTGACTGCCGCTCTGTGATGCATCTGGGAGGGAGATGCTGACGCTACGCATTGTCATGAATGTTCACAGTGGCTTCCCAGGGCTGGAGGTCACTGGGTCTTTACCTAGGCCAGCCCAGCAATGCTGGAGGGGAGTCCCTGTGCCAGGCCTGTCTCATATTCTCAGGTAGCTTAGACTCTAGTGCAGATGGCCAGGACACAGTGGCCTTCCACACCAACTTCTTCACGCCTGGATTCCAACAACGGGAAATTGAAAATATCTGAGAAATTCTAGAATGTTCCCAAGACTGGGGCTAGAGAGATGGCTATCAGTTTAAGAGCACTTGTTGCACAATCATCGGGACCTCAGTTCAGATCCTAGCACACACGTAGCAAGCTGGGCATCTCTGCAAATACCAGGACTCCAGGCCTGAGGGATCTGCCTCCCTCTTTTGGCCTCTGTGAGCACAGACAGGTGCACCCACACACGTATATGTGCATGAGCACACACACACACACACACACACACAGAAAAGACAATAAAGTCTTCAAAAAGCAAAAAAGTTCCCCAAAAATTAAGCCTTGAATTTGCCACTCATTAAGTACTTCATTTAATATGTGGGAATGAATGGATGTGTAGGTATTAAATTACACGCTATAAATAATCTAGAGGTGGTTGGACACACTCAGGAAGACATGTAGAGATTGTGTGTAAGTGAGACACAATTTTACGTAAGACACTTAATCATTTGACATGTCTATGTTGTGGACATCATGGAGCCAGTCCTCTGTGGACACTGAAGGACAGCTATAAACAGTTTCACAAAGAAATCAACGACCATCTGAGATCGTGCTATGTATTACATATGAAGAAAACCAGCAGCTCCGAGAGAGAGTGGGTGGGCGGGTAGCGGCCGTGAGATGTTACAGTAACAACACGAGTAAAATGGTCTTTTCATCTTGCCAATGCTACCTTTTTCCTGTCTTCATGGCATTTACTGAAACCCGCTTGGTATTGTGATTAGTGATACAGTAAGACAGGCTAAATCGGAAAAGGCAACGACCTATCAAGCCAGCTTCCATAGATGTCTGTCACTTTCCTGCTCCGAGTGCCCCTCAGTGGATGCCAGTCACGTGACATGACATCTTAGTGCATATCCTGCATCTCATCTCTTGATAGGCTGCTCTGTTTTTCATTCTCCTACAGGATTATGGCGCTGTCCCGGTACCCAATTGTGAGATCGGAGCATCACCTTCTTCCGTCGCCAGAGGGCGAGATTGCACCAGCCATAACTCTGACTGTTAACGTCTCCAACAAACTGGTGGACTTCGTGGTGACGCATTTTGGGAATCACGAGTGGGTTTCTTTGGTTTACTTAATATTGTAGAAATGATAGGAGGCATTATTAAAATATTACCTTGATTTTTTTTTGGTTTTTTTTTTTTTTTTTTTTTTTTTGGTTTTTTGAGACAGGGTTTCTCTGTGGTTTTGGAGCCTGTCCTGGAACTAGTTCTTGTAGACCAGGCTGGTCTCGAACTCACAGAGATCTGCCTGCCTCTGCCTCCCGAGTGCTGGGATTAAAGGCGTGCGCCACCACCGCCCGGCTACCTTGATTTTTTTTATGTAACATTCTGACTTTCTACTCCTTTAAAGAAACACTAGATTATTTTTTCCACGTTGCTGGTTGTACATGCACTTGAGACGCAGACAGTCTGTAGAGATGGCTGTGCAAAACATGACTGCCACTTGTGTAGTAGCTCTCTGTAGATGTGTGACTGTGTTTAGTCCTCGAGCTGTATAGGTAAAGGGCCATAGTGGCCTCATTTTACACATGAAGACATGAGGTGGACGGAGGTTAGGTGATGTGACAGTCAGAGTCACACAACAGGAAGATGTCAGAACCAAGTCAGAGGTCACAAGTGCTTGGAAGTGCATGTTAAATCAGAGTGCAGGAAAAAAAAAGACACCCCTGTCCTTACAGGGTTATTGGGAGCTGAGGGCTCTAAGTGACATTCCTTTCTTTTCTCGTGTTTTCAGAAACAGCTGACAGGCAACGCTGCTATCCACACACATTCACTCCACTAGGTCCTGTCTTCCAGGCTCCTTCAGTAGGATTGCTCCACACTCTCGGATCCTGGTGATCGCCCTACATCTTGCTCTGTCCCTCTAACACGCATCAGCTATCTTTCCATGGAATGCTGCTGGGTTGTAATGGCAGCAGCTCAGGCCTGTAGTCTTAGCACTCATGAAGTAAAGACAGGTAGATTTCTGAGTTTGAGGCCAGCCTGGTCTACAGAGTAAGTTCCAGGACAACCAGGGCTACACAGAGGAAACCCTGTCTTGGGTAGGGATGGGGGGGGAGAAGGAAGAAGGAAGGAAGAAAGGAAGGAAGGAAGGAAGGAGGGAGGGAGGGAGGGAGGGAGGAAGGAAGGAAGGAAGGAAGGAAAGACTTGTTTACTTACAGATTTGTTCCTTGCTCCTATCTGTGACTAAACATGGAATATATATTTCATATACATATTTCCCAATGTCCTTTGCCTTCTATTTTCTAGGCAGATTTAGCCAATGAGAGGTACAAGTTGGGAAGACAAGAAAAGGAAGAAGCCAGGATATTTCTCACCATTCTCTGTGCTTTTTCTGGTGTCTCCGGCAGCAGCCGAGTCTCCTCTGTGGCTGCAGTTCCTTCCTGGATGGCCCCAGCTCCATCATGGAAGACCCTTTCTGACTGACTCTGTGTGTCACCTCTGCCTGTCCCTCCTCTGCTGCAGAGCTAGTGATAGGGTCTCATCACTGCTGCCGACCTCTGATTGCATCACTGGTCCCTGACTGGCTTCTCATCACTTGAGGAACCAATTCCCTATATTAAATTCACGTTGTTTGAAAGTCCTGGGGTGCCTCTATTTTCCTGGTAGGTCAAATAAATATTGCTTTTCTCTGAGACAGTAGACCCCTAAACAGCTTAATGTACTTGCCTACTTATCTGTTTCATGCCTTTAGTAATTAGTATATTACTAGCAAGATGCTCAGTCAGTTATTTGGGCAAGAGAGCAGAGGAGACATTCAGAAAGTCAAAGTAACAGTGTCAGGGGTCTGGAGAGGTAGCCCTGAGTTTAAGAGCACTGGCCCTTCTTCCAGAGATCCTGAGTTCAATTTCCAGCAACCATATTGTGGCTCATAACCATATATAATGAGATCTGGTGTCCTCTTCTGGCCTGCAGGCAGTCATACAGGTAGAACGCTATATACCTAATAAATAAATAAATCTTTTTTTTTTTTTTAAAGTAACAGTGTGAGTTACACAAGCCTGGGCTGTTCTGTGAAGGTTACAACTCTCCCTGAGTTCAAGGTCAGCCTGGTCTACGGAGCGAGTTCCAGGACGGTCAGAGTTACAGAAAGAAGCCCTGTCTCAAAACCAACAAAACAAAACAATCAAAAAGAACAAATAACCAAAAAAAAAAAAATCCACAATGCCAACTCATGGCGATAAAATTAGTTTATTGGCAGTGATCCTGTCGACCAGGTCTCACCGCCACCCTTTCCTCTTTCGCTTGTGCATTGATTCATACTTGCAGTGCTGGAGAGTAAGCTCAGGCCTGCGTGCACGTGAGGAAAATGCTCTTCCTTGATGAGCTGCATCTTCACCCTGCTGTGACTTATTAATAGTGAAGAAAACCTGAACCCATCCTGTATTTGGTCTAGCTTAAGGATTTGTTTTATCTATGTGCCAGCTCCTGTGAGTGGGGACATGCGCAAAAGCGTGAGTGTCTGAGGAAGCCAGAAGAGGGTGAAAGATGTCTTGACTCTAAAGTCAGAGGTGGTTGGGAGCTGGCTGATGTGGATGGTGGGAACCAAATCCCATGCCTCTGCAGCAACAGCAGGTCCTCCTAAGTGCTAGGCCATCTCGTCAGCCCCAGCAAAGATATTAATGTTTAAATCCACTTGACTCAGTGGTTTCTGAAGAAAGTTTTTTTTTCTTAGTCAATAGTGTGCCAAGCCTAGTTTGAAGTGCTGATCTATGTCCTGTTCATTGTAAAAATTCAGACCTTTTCCCAACAGAAATTTCTCTGCTGTTGTAACTTGTTTGAGGATATTTGTGTGTGGGGGGGGATTTGCTACCTGCTTTTTTAAAAATTGTTTTACACACATAATGAAGAGGCTCCTTTTTGCATCTTTTCTTTCTTTCTTTCTTTTTTTTTTTTTAGAGATGACCTTGACAGGAAACTACAAGCTATTGCAGTTTCAAAACTACTGAAAAATTGCTCGAACCAAGTAATATTTCTGGGCTACATCACTTCAGAACCTGGTTCTAGAGATTACCTACAGCTCACGGAGCATGGCAACGTGAAGGTGACACAGTTTTAATACAGTTTCTGCTCTGCTAATTTAAATGCTTCTTTATTCTTATATGCTTGAAAAATCCAACCCCCAAAATTCAAAGTGTTGTGTGTGTGTGTGCCATTGGAGGTCACAGTATTCTGAGACATCAGTAAGAATACCACAGACCCAGTGAGATGTTATTGTGACTGTCCTTAGAAAATAAAATCCAGCACACTCCAGGGTCACTCACTGAACCTGGAGCTTATGGAATAGACCCTGGAATCTGCTTGTATGTGTTTTCCCGGGGCTAGAATGACAAGCATGTGCCAACTATGTGCAGTTTTTTATATGTGTGCTGGGGATCTGAAGCCTGGTTTGTGTGGCAGGCACTTTTCCAACTGAGTCGCCTTCCCAGCACCCTAACGACTTAATATATGCTTCTTCTTCTTCTTCTTCTTCTTCTTCTTCTTCTTCTTCTTCTTATTATTATTATTATTATTATTATTATTATTATTATTATTATTATTATTTGTGTGCTTATTGCACACAAAAAAGCACTGCACAGCCTACTGCTTTGCTCACTGGTCTGCACTGTGGAAGGGCTCAGTGAGGACAGCTCACTTGTGCTTCATACAGGGCCAGTGAGTTGCTTCCTGGGTACTGCAGGATTTCCTGTGTAGAGGGTTGATAAGCAATGCTTTGGCTCTGGAGTATGGCTCCTACTCCCAGGCTAACTGGACTTCCTCCCTTCATAGTGGCTGGGCTCCAGAGTAAACAAGGGGAGAGCCTGTGTTGTCTTCTAGGCCTTGAGCTCCCACATGGCACAGTGTTACTTCTGCAAACCCCACTCCTTGACTCGAGGAGTGTCAAAGACATCAGTAAGAATACCACAGGCCCAGTGAGATGCTATTGTGCCTGTACTTAGAGAATAAAATCCAGCACACTGTGAAAGTTAGTTCCAAGGCTGTGAGTAAAAGCCGGAATAGGATATCAGAAAGAGTGACTTCCAGGTCACACAAAGCCTTACCATGCATTTCCAGGTCTAAAACATGGACAGAATCAAGTGCTCAGAAAGTAATGTACAAACCAAACACACAAGAGACTGCTCCAGGCACCAGAATATGACACACATTAGTTCAGAGTAAGGACACAACTGCTGAGCTTGATTAGGCTCAGTAGAGATCTCTGACCTTCTTTGTTTTGCTTTGCACCTCATGTCTGGAGATGTCTGTAGAGAAGCGGCTAATTTTACTACTCTAACTATCCTTAGAATGTAGCACGGGCGAGGCGGTAATAAGGGTTTTGGCAGATGATAAGAACTCAAATGCTAGTGGTAAGGACGAGAGAGAAGCATGTCTCTTGGTGGAGTATCAGCACTGGTGGGACACTCACTCTTTGTTATCCAGAATTGTAATTTCTCTAATGTGATTTTACTCAATCAGGCCTCTGCTGCCATGGCTTTTGTTGCTGGGTGCCACCTCTCACCCCTGTAGTCCGATCAAGTAAAACAACATCCATGTTCTATTTGGGACTATAGAAAAAGAGCTAAAGAAGAGGCTATGAGTGTATGTACATTATCTCTAAATTTAAACTCCAGGAAGGTGACTCTTATGTTTTTATATGATCATACTTCACTGTATAGAACACCGGATGTAGGGTAATTCATCTTTATAGACAGAAGTTTCTGTCCTGCCTGATCCTGCAGTCATTCAGTCCCCACAAAACACACAGAGGCTTATATTAATTATAAACTGTTTGGCCTGTTAGCTTAGGCTTATTTTAACTAGCTCTTACAACTTAAATTAGCTCATAATTCTTTTCTATGTTAGCCATGTGGCTTGGTACCTTTTATCAGTTAGGGATTCTCATCTTGATTCCTCTGCATCTGGCTGGTGACTGACTCTCCTTTTCCTCTTCCCAGAATTTTCTTAGTGTGGTTACCCTGCCTATACTTCCTGCCTGGCTACTGGCCAATCAATGTTTTATTAAACTAGTATGAGTGACAAATCTTTACCGTTTACAAGAGCATTTCCCACAATACATCTTAATGAATATATATATATATGTGTGTGTGTGTGTGTGTGTGTATGTATGTATGTATGTATATATATATATATATATATATAGAGAGAGAGAGAGAGAGAGAGAGCTACACAGAGAGATAGCTCTTTGGAAGAAGGGTAACATTGGGAGATATGTCAGTCTCTGTATTCATGAAGTAGGCAGAAGTAGAGTCAATGTATTCTTTACTTTGGCTGTGATGGTGCTATTTATTGTAGAGAAGACATGAAGAAAAACAGGATTGCAAAGGGGATGAACTCAGCTTTGGGCTGAGTTTGAGGCATGTGCATGGCCTAGTGGAGATGTTCAAAGGACAAGAGGATAGATAGACCTTGGGTCCTCGAGTTTAACTAGGAGTAGAGATAAGGATCAAGTGTACTGGCAATCCTTCAGTCCACAGGCATGGGTGACCTTCCTTGAGGAATTCAAGAGGGGCGGAAGGAGGTCACAGAAAGCTGCCGCTATAGCTTTGGTTTGTGGCACTACAGAATGCCTGGTTCTGGGTAGTTTATGAAGAAAACATTCGCTTACCTTGTAGTTTGGAGGCTGACATTATACAGTTAGGAAGCTCTGTCTGTTCAGCCTCCGGTGAAGGCAATCCCTCTGTGTCATAACACAATGGATAAAAGGTAGAGGAAATGGCCCCAGGAAGAGAGGGACAAGTGCAGCTCATTCTGTGACAACTGGCTCTAGTCTCTGTGAGACCAGCCTTAACCCCTCTGAAGGAGGCGTCAAAGACTTGCCCACTTTCTACAAGGCCCCGACCTACTAATTTCCCACACCTCAACATGGCCATAATGGAGTCCAGGCTCCCATTCCAGGACAGATATTATGGGGTGGTGAGGGAGAGAAGAGAAGCCACCAATCTCAGGTGTAGTGGCATTTCAGACTGCCTGAAGATCAGAGAGTAAAACAGCCCCACTGCTCAGCCTTACAGACCAGGTTATAGGAACACACACCTTTAATCCCAGTAGCACACTAGTTGCCATAAAAATTGGGTGGTACATGCCTTTAATCCCAGTAGTGCATGCCTTTAATCCCGGCCCTAGAGAAGATTATAAAATGGGAGGAAACAGCTCTCAACACACAGTCGCATTCTGAGATTCTTGGAAGCTGAGGTAGAAGCCAGTGGATGACTACTTTGCTTCATGTTGAACCCCAGTTTCTGACCCTGAGTTTTTATTAATCGTGTTTCACTCAGGAAAGAGCCCAGAGAGCTGAGAGGAATCAAAGGAAACCCTATGGGTTGGAATCACAGGGTTTTCAGTTCTCTGTGTGAGACATGGGTGCAAACATTAGCTCTTCTGCTTTCCATATTGACTTTCCATATATGGTTAAAAGCTGTTTTGATTGGTAATGGATGCTGATATTACTTTCTACAAGTTAGTTAATGTATAGAGGAATTAAAATCATATATGCTTGGATGAACAGATTTTCTCTTTAAGAAATAAGTAATTAAATTCTCTAGTCTTAAAATTTTACAGCATCATATGAAATGTAATAAAGTAAAATAACAGCTAAACAGACTCATAGCTGGTTAGTTCTGTTAGCTAAATGACTAAATTATTAATCTCTTTCCCAAGGCAAACAGAACACTACTTCTTGTATTTATTTGCTTTTTATAGTTATTAAAAATTTTAAACCCAATTCCTGATATTTATTTACACTTTCTTTTGTGTACAAACGATGTGTATACTATAAACAGTAATTAAGATTAGCATCCAGGTGCCCATCATGTAGCAAATAAAAATCATAAATGGTGCCACATTTTTTTAGTAATATAAAATGTATTTTAAGTTAAATTTAGAGGTGGTAAGAAATCAAGGATTTTTTTATTTATAGGCTTTTGAAAAGAAGGAAGTGGAGATTTCTTCTTTCAGCCACAAATCTCCATATTTATAGGTTTTTTCCCCCAATACATTATAGAAAAAAATTCCCATCTCCTTCTCTAATGAAAAATGAACCTGATTTCAAGCCTTCAACATCAAAAGACTCTCAATTGCTCCTGAATATGTTTTTTTCCATGATTCGATTTAGTAAATACAGACCAAACACTGGCCCAGCCCCAGGCTTCGTGCTGAGAACCAGACAGCTGAAGATCCACAGATGAGCCCCTCTGCACAGGGAGATGAGGGAGGGGACAACCAAGCCACTGTGGCATTTGGCTGCAGCTGGTGTGCAGAGACTGGGTACTGGTGTAGAGGCTCCTGGTTCTGCTGGGGTGACAAAAGCTGCCGGAGGTGAGACCACAGTGCAACCGCCGACCTACCATCATCCTGTGTAGTCGCTGTGTTTCCGGCATCTGGTGCAGAAGTAGAGCGCACAGTAACTATTCAAAACCATCTCTAAAGGGAATGAGTAGTTCATGCATGAAGGATCAGTAGGAGGAGGATGAGAAAATGATCTGCACTCTAGTTCAGGTTTCTGCTTTCTTTCCTTCCTCCTTCCTTCCTTCTTCCTCCCTCCCTTCCTCCTTTTTCTCCTCCTTCCTTCCTCCCTCCCCCTCCTTCCTTCCCTTCCTCCCTCCCTTCTTCCTTTTTTCCTCCCTCTTCCTTCCTTTCTTCCTCCTTTTCTTTTTTCCTCCTTTCTCCCTCCCTCCCTTTTTCCTCCCTCCCTCCCTCCCTCCCTCCCTCCTTCCTTCCTTCCTTCCTTCCTCCATTTTCCTCTCTCCCTCCCTCCCTTCCCTTTTTCTTTTTCTTTTCATCTTTTTGGGCCATTCCGAATAGAGCATTGCTTTCTGTTTTAAGCATTCTCCTCTCTGCTCTCGAACAGGATATTGACAGCTCAGATCAAGACAGATGGTGTGAATACATCATGTATCGTGGCCTGATCAGGTGAGCAAGGGCATTTTTTTTTTAAATCTATGAATTCTAGGGTGCAAAGTGTGATGGAAGCAACTAATTTTCGCTGTTTTTATAAATGTTGATTGTGTTGGTTACATTATTTAACAGTTTGGACATTTAATAGTTTAAGAAGGCAGAAATAAACTGGCAATGGTGGCACATGCCTTTAATCCGGGCACTTGGGAGGCAGAGGCCGGCAGATCTGTGAGTTCAAGGCCAACCTGCCTGGTCTTCAAAGAAAGCTCCAGGATGGCCTGGGCTGTAACACAGAGAAACCCTGTCTTGAAAAACAAAAATAAAAACAAAACAAAACAAACAAAAAGAAGGCAGAAATAGTTAATCAAACTTAGTGATATCATAAGGGCATTGTAAACTTAAACACACAGTGTATAATTAATGCACAGTAAGAATGGTGCCCTTGGGAGGTACCCCTTCTGACAGAGGAACCAGAGAGTGCGGCGGTCCTGACACGGGGAGGGAAGTCACACTAGGGAAGGCGCCCTATGTGTGGGGGTTGGAAGTGGATGAGGTAGTGGGTGACTCTTGTCATGGTGGGGAGGGGGCAGATCTTGTAAGGTTCCGTGGACCTTATTAAGGGCTTTGGATATAAGCATAATGGTGACGTTGTTGGCCCTTGGACAACTCACCTGGGTGGTTCACATACCTACTGAAGGAAGTCCAGGAAGCCATTCAGGGGCTATAAGGGTCATTCTGGTTACAGTGCTGATTCAAAGACGCTCCAGCCATTACCCAGAGAGCAGCTGGAGGGCTGGCCTGACTACTGTTTCCGTTTCCAAAGGGCTGTGTAGAAGAACACGCTGCGTCATAAAACATTTCATATCTAAGATTGGCAGCACGGCTGCTTGTTTCGTTCTTCATTTGTCATAGGGATATCAGAATTCTAGAAAACCAGCTCTGATATGGACTGAATAGGTTCAACAGTGTCTCGCCATCACCCAGTTCACTGCCCTGCACTGCATAGGCATAAATAATAATCGCACAGCAATGGGAGCCTCCGTGCCTCAGGGGGTTATTCATATGGTCACATCCATATCTTCAAGGACTTCAGGAATGTCTTTGAAGGTCACAACTATGAAACAGGCTAGAACTTTAATCTTAGAGATTTGGAGAATAAATAGCTCCGATTTATCTGAGACAGTGCTTCAGGATTACCAGGAGCTATAGTTCCGAGCTTAGCCCGAAGCCTTAGCCCCTGTGACAGTTTAGATCCTCCACCGGATGGGGCTGCAACTCTTGTCCCTGTCTGTCGTGGAAAGGCGGGCTATCTCCACCCACCCTGGCTCTTTGTTTCTGTTTTGTAGGTATGGACAGCTCTAAGCCTTCCCCTCAGCCCACTCTGGCCGGAGCCCCCTTTCTTTAACTTTCCGCTAGTCTCTCCGCTTCAGCTTTCAGCAGCCACCACAGATCTCTGCCTCAACCCGTCTAACGGATTCCCCTTTCTCTCATCTCCTCTTGGAGAGGAATTGTAGTCCTCATAAGTGTGTGCAAGGAAGGGTTTTTGTCATCCGCTTCCCCTCTCTCCCCGGTTCACCAGCTTTCGCATCCCCTCTTCAGTCCTGTGCTGTAGATTCCCCAAATACCACACACAGTTCTGCCTCAGAGCCTTTGCCTTTCTTATCCCTTCCCCTACAACACCCTCACTCTCCCGTCAGTCTTCCTTGCCCCTTAAGGTTCAGTGGCTTGTTCCAATGCTAGTAAAAGAGGTACTTTCAGCGCATGCTCTGTGAGGCGTCTATCTCTACTAAATTGGCCCTCCTTACTCTCCGTACCTCTCTGTACTTTCCCGTGGGACTTATCTGCCGCCACCCGATAGATTTTATACATACGCACTTGTTTAATTTGTCCTCCAACTAGAGCAAAGGGTCAGTGAGAGCAAGGGCGTCCTTCCTTTTACCTCTTGCTTGCCACCCCCAAACCTAAAATGCTTCTGTGTAAATTTACTTCATCAAACCCGCAAGCGAGTGAAAATGATGCAGATATTCTTTTTGGAAGAGGCACACGAACTCTAAATGAAGGAAGACGAACTCTTTGGTGCTGTGATTTCTCCATCCTCCTGTCTGAGAACTTCACTATGAACTGTTTGGATAATCCCTATAAACTGTATTGACTTTTCCAGAGAACTGAAAGCCCTAAGCCAAACAGGATGTGAAAAGTTTTTCAGACATATAAAATCCTTGATTTTAGACTAGTAACTGTGCCTAGACATCTGCATGTGGTGTTTGCATTTTGAAAGGTAAGAAACTTTAAGCATGCATACCTGTCATTCTGAAAAAAATCCTGTTATTAACTTAAAGCATAATTATATGGGGAGCGCTCTGTGTAGAGAGAACATCCATCCGAGTACAAACTAAAGCGGGATTGCTAAGTGGAGTTAATTAAAACTGTACATATTCCTTACTCATTTACCATGCTATGAAAACAATATTTATGTTAATATTTAGGGTAATACATCAAGTTAATTCCAATCATGATACAGAAAGCCAAGGTAGAAATGAGAAACTAGCTTGATACAGAAGGTGCTAGGCATAGAGTTCACTAATTTTGGTTGGGCCTTTGCTCTACACATCAGAGGGTTTTTTTTTTTTTTGGTTGGGTTTTTTGGGTTTGTTTGTTTGTTTGTTTTTCAAGATAAGATTTCTCAATGTAGCTGGAACTTCATCTGTAGACCAGGCTGGCCTAGAACTCAGAGATCTGCCTGCCTCTGTCTCCTGGGTACTGGGATTAAAGGTGTACACCACCACTGCCCTGCAAAGAACTGGTGTGTTTTTTGTTCTTTTCTGTTTTGTTTTCAAAGACAGGGTTTTTCTGTGTAGCCCTGGCTGTCCTAGAACTCTCTCTGTAGACCAGACTGGTCTTGAACTCAGCTCCACCTGCCTCTGCCCGCCAAGTGCTGGAACTAAAGGCACGTGACACTCCGTCAGAGTATTTGTATAATGAGATTTTTTTTACAAACTGTTCCCATTTCTGCTCCAGGTTGGGTTATGCAAGAATCTCTCATGCAGAACTGAGTGACTCTGAGATTCAGATGGCCAAGTTCAGGATCCCGGATGATCCTGCCAATTACAGAGACAACCAGAGAGTGGTCATAGACCACAGAGGACTTCCCAAGAGCATTCATTTCAACCCCAGGTGAGTGGGTGAGCACCGTTCTCACTGGAGACGGCAGATACAAGCTGCCACATGCCCCTGCGGAGTCCAGATATCAACTCATGTACGCTCAAAATTGTGGTAGATTCTAGAGGCTCGTTTCAAGGAACTCATGATAAGATTATAATCTTTGCCTTCCGGGATGAAGAAATGTGTTGTAGCTCTAGCCTCAGGGAAAATGTCCCATTCTTGTCATTATTACTACTACTCCCACTACTGTGATCATTGCCAGCATCACCACCCACTGCTACCATCCTCAACATCACCATTATCACTGCCATCATCATCATCATCATCATCGGTAGCATGACTGTGATGGTGAATACTTGAGTGTTCCCATATTCCAGCTCTGTTCCAGACTCCTTAAGGGTTCCCTCAATTTAACTCATTTGGTCTTTAACTGCTGTTACCAACGTTTTATTGAGGAGGAAGCTCAGGCTGAGGAATGCACTGCATTTGGTTAAATGACTAGCGGGTGGCAGAGCTGTGGAGTAAGGATGCCCTTAGCACCGCAGGGTTACAGTGTTTCTAGCCGGCTGCACCTTCCCGTCAGCCGGAGAGCCTTTGAAAACGGCACTGTTTAGTCTTGCCCCAGATCAACTCATTAGGACTCCCTGGGAGGATGCTTGGGTTGGGGCCATAAACAGCTCTTCCTGGGTTATTCTAACGGGCAGTTCACACTGGGACTGTACACTGTGGGTGATCCCCTTACCTCGCAGGTATTATCCCATGAAAGAGATATTGAATTTCATTTTGCTTAGTTTTTCATAGTGGTTATCTAAGAGATCTGTTTGTAGCCAAGCTTACGATCTGAAGCGTGGGCTCTAATCAGTGCCGCGGTGGATGGTGAGACGGCGCTTCCATGCCGATCAGCCCACGGAGAATACCCTTGACATTGTATCATTGTAGATTTCTACCGCACTCGCTCACAGCTGCGACAATTTCTCAGACTTTGCCAGGGATGACACTACACTTCATTTGATTTGTTTACTTCCTTGTACTTCCTCGGAGGACTGGCCCAGAGTGTAGTGATTAAGGCAAGGAGAGGGAAAGCCAGCTTGGCTTTGTTACTGTGTTTCTCTCCTGCTGGGGACGAAAGGGGAAAGTGATGGTGGAGCCGGCCTCTCTGATCTGTGGAGCGGCTGTAGAAAATACCCAGCTGCATATTGTTAGCCCAGCACTGGTTTCAACTTCAAAGTATAATTCCCAGGATGGAGAGATGGCTCGGAGGTTAAGAGCAGTGGCCGCTCTTTTAGAGGTCCTGTTCAATTCCCAGCAACCACATGGTGGCGCACAGCCACCTGTAATGAGATCTGGTGCCCTCTTCTGGTGGGCAGGTGTACATGCAGGCAAAAACACTACATATTAAATAATAACATTTTTGTTTAAATAGTGTAATTCGCACTGAATATGTGTCACTTTCAGAACGTGTGTCTTAGTTAGGGTTTCTAGTGCTGGGATGGAACACATGGACCAAAAGCAAGTTAGGGAGGAAAGGGTTTGTTTGGTTTATGTTTCCACATGACAGTTCATCACCAAAGGAAGTGAGGACAGGAACTCAAGCATGGCAGGAGCCTGGAGGCAGGAGCTGATGCAGAGCATAGCAGGGTGCTGCTTACTGGCTTGCTCCCCATGACTTGTTCAGTCTGCTTTCTTATAGCACCCAGGGCCACCAAGTCAGGAATGGCTCCCACTGCAATGAACTGGGTTCTCCCATTTGAGTCATTAATTAAGAAAATGCCCTACATACTTGCTTGCCGTCCGATATAATGGAGGCATTTTCTCAAATAAGGCTCCCATCTCTTCAATGATTGTAGTCCCTATCAAGTTGACATAAAACTAACTAGTGTGGGGGTCCATTTTTTTTTTACTGAATGAGATGACTTCTTAAATGGAAAATAAAAATTTTAGCCAGAAAAGATTTTCTTGTTTCTTTATTCTTCGTATACCAGGAGTGTGGCAAGAGACCAATAAACTATTTTTGGCAAACCACAACTGCAGATTGAGCCAAGACAGTCGTGGCTGAGCCAGGTCTATTTTCTTTCTCAGTTACAAAAATAATGAAGGTGTTGGGGGAAGCTCGCCTTCATTACAAAATCGTGCTCAAGACACTTAATATATATTCTCTCAGTAGTCTTAAATATTCACTGTGTCATTATTAACTCTGGTCACGATGCCTTTGAGAAGTAGGACTGAAATCATGTCCTTTGACCTGTGTCTTCTCCCAGTCAGCCCCAGGCAGCCAATGTTACTGTTCTCGCTGCTTCTGCAAGTATAACTTTTAAAAAAGATCTATATGTAGTGCCAAAAACAAACTAAAATAACAAGGCAGGCCGTGGTGGCACAGGCCTTTAATCCCAGTACTCAGAGGCAGAGGCAGAGGCAGGAGGATCTCTTGAAGTTTGAGGCCAGCGTGGTCTACAGAACAAGTTCCAGGACAGCCAGGGTCACACAGATAAACCCTGTCTTGAAGAAGAAAAAAAAAAACTAAAACAAAAACAAAAGAAAACACCAAAAGTTCTCCACATAATCGAGACCATGCTTTTTCATGCTCACACTCTCTCTCCCCCAACCTCTTTCTCCTGAGGCTCAAACTGGGATTGACACAGTCCAGACCAGCACTCGGCCAACAAGCCTCACCTCAAGTCCCTGGTTTGTTTTTCTCATTTCTTTCCAAAACAGGGTCTCACTATGTAGCTCAGGCTGACCTTGAACTTGCTCTACAATCCAGGCTGGTTTTAAACCGACAATTCTCCTGTTTTCCAAAGGCTGAGATGACAGCTGAGCCCCGGATGTCCAGTTAGTTCCCTGGTCATACAGCCTGTAAATTCATCCATGGTGCTGCAGACACAGCCATTCCTTCTTTTCTTTTCTTTTTTTTTCCCTTTGGATTTTCAAGACTGGGTTTCTCTGTAGCTTTGGAGCCTTTCCTGGAACTAGCTCTTGTAGTCCAGGCTGGCCCCAAACCGCCTCCTGCATGCTGGGATTAAAGGCATGTGCCACCGTCGTCCGCCCTAGTTCCTTCTTTTCAAAAGCTGAATAATATCCCAGTGTGTGTGGACACAACTCAGCCTTGTGTGCATCACTCCTAATTCCCCAGGAGCTGTTCTTAGTCTATGAAATAGTTCCTCACTAGCCTGTAGTTCACCAATTAGGCTAAACTGGTTGGCCGGCCTGCCCTGCCATCTGCCTGAACCCTTCTCTGCAGCACCTAGGTGGCAAGCGCATGCCACCACACCTGACTTTTGAAATGTGGGTCCTAGGAATCAAACTCAGGTCTCCATGCTAACCCAGCAAGCATTTCACTGACTGAGGTATCTCCACAGAACCCTTTAAATTCAACTTTGAAGTTAGCATATGAAATGATGGGTTCCATTATGGCATTTTCAAATATATGTCTGTCATTACACTTAGTTCCTATTCATCATTTACCTCTTTTAACTCATCCTGCTACCTTTTAACTCTCCTTCCCCCAGCCAGTGGGATGCCTGTCACACGCATTCATCACCATCTCTTCCTTACCTCCTCACCCTCCTCAACATCTCACCTCTCCTCTCATGCTCCCCTTTATAACTTTAATCACACACACGCATGCACACGCACGCACACATGCACACACGTGGAAGCACATTTCCATCTCTAGTCCACACATTAAGCATGTGGCATCGGTCTTCCTGAGTCTGGTTTATTTTGTTTAACGTAATGATTTTCAGTTACATCTGCTTCTCTGCAGGTGATGTCAGTTTTTCTCTGTGACTGAATGAAATTCCTGTGTGTGCACCATCTTTTTTTCTTTCTTTAGCCACTCCTAGGTTGAAGGCCATCGAGGTAGGCTCCATTTCCTAGCAATTGTGACTAGAGAGGAAAGAAACTTGGCTGTGCAGGGGTCTCTATGGACAGTCCATCTATAGCCTTTTGGGTAGATACCCAGGAATGGTATGGCGGGGTCACAGGGTAGCTCCAGCTTTAGCATTTTGGAAAGGCTGCACCCTAATTTTTTCCATAACGACTATACATGTTTGCACTCCCTCCAAGAGAACAGAAGTACCTTCTTTCCCCACATCCTCACCAGCGTTTGTTTCCATGGTAACAGACATTCTGATTGGGATAAGATGGAATCTCTAGTTTTAATTTTCATTTCCCATGTGATTAAGGGTATTGAATACTTTTTCAAATATTTATTGACCTTCTGTGTTTATTGTCCTTCTCTTGAGGCCTGTCTATTTATTTGATTAGCCCACTTATTGATTGGATGGTTTTCGATGTTTAAATTCTGCAGTTCTTTGGGTGCTCTGAATCTTAGTTACCTGATGGATGTGTGGTGGGAAAAGAATTTTTTTTTCAAGTTCTGAATTTTTTTTTCTTCAGATTCTCCGTACTCTGGTGATGGCTTCACTTTGGGCACAATCTCTGAGTTTCATGTGCCTCCACTCTGGTTGTTTATGACAATCGAGCCCTTGTCAGAGAGCACCTGTATCTTGACATGCTTACCCGTGTTCTCCTCCAGCAGTTTCAAAGTTTCCAGCTTTCATTCAGGCCTCCAGTTGATTCTGAATCGATCCTAGGGCAAAGTGAGGCTCCAGTTTTCTTCTTGCACACATGGAGATTCACTTTTTCCGGACCATTTGTTGAACAGACTGGTTTCCCCCGTGTATCTTTTTTTTTTTTTTTTTTTTTTTTTTTTTTTTGGAAACCTTGTTGAAGATGATGCGGCTGTAGCTGGGTGGGTTGATTTCTGCATCCTATGTTCTATTTCACTGGTTTACATGTTTGTTTCTGTCCAAGTACTAAACAGTTTCTGGGGGGAAAAGTTAAAAACAAAGAATAAATGGACACAAAAAGAAAAAGGTTAAAGATTGCCCAATAATGAGAAATGTGCAAACAAAATCAAATGAACGAATGAAAGGAACTAAAATACAAAATCATTAAAGTTTTTTGAAAAGATTTCTTAATTTTATTTTATGCGCAAGTGTTTTCCTACATATATGTGTGTGAACCATCTATGTGCTGTTGTCTATGGAGGTCCTATGAGTACAGGGCCCCCAGAGCTGGAGTTAAGGATGGCTGTGAATTCTTGCTCTCTGGGGGACCGGCCTCCAACAGCACAGGGCTCAGAATGAATTCATAGCATTGGCAGATACTCGGCTTTTTTTGCTGAGGGAGTTAAGGGAAAAATCACTTACACACTCTCTTCATGGTTTGCTCCAAACCTTTTCTTATTCTTCATTTGTATTCTCTGTTCCTTTTCTCTTTCTTGTTGTTTTCCTACCTCTAACTCTCTCATTCCTGATGGTTTCCATTTAGCCCATTCTAACTCTCTCTAACTCTCTCTCTATTCTTTCCCTTATAGCTTACATACCCCAGCAAAATCTTCCAGGCAATATAAATATTACAATGTAGTTACATGCTGTTTTTCAAGTGAATGATTATGACTACAAAACAAACAGTAAAGAACAGCATGCTTTTTATATCCCTTACATGATTAAACATTTTCACATTACAGGTGAAAAACAAGTCATCCCAAGAACCCATGTACATTCATACCCAAGCAACTTGTTATAGATTAACTGTGTGGATAAGCGAGGTATTCAGCTAATGATATTTTAGGCTGCTTTGTTCTTGTTCCCTTACAGAGTTCCCCACACAGCTGTGTGCCTTTTTAAACCTTTAGCTTGTCTTCTTGGGTTTTTCACCTCAAAGCCATCCTTAAGTTATTTTCAAAGCTTTGTTTCAGCTGTGATGCACTCCAAAACCTGCGACTACATCTCCCAACATTAAGGTTAAAAGAATTTAAGCTAGCTGCGCTACTGGTACTCAGTTGTTTTTCTTGGTCTCTAACCTAAGCCACAGTCTATACGGCTCCTCAATAGAAACTCATGTGTTGTATCTGGGTGACACTTCCTTGTTTATATTTTTAATCTTCAAAACTCTATTTAAACTAACATTATTATTATCAGCGTAGGAAGTACAGCTTAGGAAGAAATCACCTTCATAATAATCCACAGGTAAAATGCCCTGTAGAATGGGATGTCTCCATGAGGTAAACACACCACATTATATGTCGTATTTCCATTTTAACTCACATTAATATTTTAATTTTTTTCATTTTTATTACTCTTTTGAATCATTGGTCATTTGTGAGTAGATTGTTTTAATAATTTCTCCACATTTGTGAATTCTGAAATTTTACCTCTGGATATTGTCTTCCAGTTTCATATTACTGTGTTTAGAAAGGATGGTTGATATGGTTCAAGTGTTCTTAAGCTTACTAAGATTTGTGTGTGTGTGTGTGTGTGCCCGACCAAAAAGCCATCTAGAGAATGTTCCATGTGTGAGTTTGAAAAGGATGTTTAATCTGTTACCTTAATTGAATATATATATATCTGTTGAGTTCATTTTGCCTTAGTACAGTGTTGAATCTGCTTTGTCCAGCGTCTGTTGCTGAAAATAGCTATTGAATTCCTCTTCTATTAATGTCTTCTTTTATAGCATCCCTTTTTATGCTTAGGCACCCTGAGTATCCATATACTCACAATCGTTACCTTCCACTGATGAACTGAGTTCCTTATTGTTACATAGTGACCTTCTTTGTCTCTTGCGACAGTATTTGATTTAAAGTCTATTGTATCGTCTATAAGTATAGCCACTCTGTTCACTCTTAGTTGTCATTTGAATGGAGCATCTTTGCAGCTCTTCACTTACAGCCCGCATATGCTATTAAAGATAAATTGAGTCGTACAGGCAGCTTATAGTTGGATCTAAAAGAACAAAACAAAACAAAAAAACCTCACTTGATTGCAAACTGTTTCATGGACAGAAAATGTGATCCATTTACATTTAGAGTAATTGATAAATAAGAACTCACAGTTGCCATTAAACAATAGTTTTTTTGGTTGCTTTGTGGTTTTTTATTTTCTTCTTCTTCTGGTGTCTTCCTTTTTTTACTAGATTTATCTACTGAAGATTCTTCTTTGTAGTTACATGAGCTTACACAAAACATAACTCTGCTAAGACCATATCTACCCTTTCCCCCTCCCTTCCAATACTTCTCTCTTCCCATCACTTTTCCCTCCCCTCCCCATTTCTTTTTTCTCTTTCTTCCTTTCTTTCTTCCTTTCTTTCTTTCTTTCTTTCTTTCTTTCTTTCTTTCTTTCTTTCTTTCTTTCTTTCTTTCTTTTATTGGTTTTCTGAGACAGTGTTTCGCTGTAGCTTTGGAGCCTGTCCCGGAACTCACTTTGTAGACTGAGCAGGCCTCGAACTCACAGAGATCCGCCTGCTTCTGCCTCCTGAGTTCTGGGATTAAAGGTGTGCGCCACAACCACCTGGCTCTTTCTAGTACTAGAGTTCTTTAACCTTTGCAAAGGTATTTTTGCATGTGGATAGTCGTTTAAACTGATGTTTCTATGAGGGAATGAGCCTTGGAAAGCCTTACTCTGTCATCTTGCTGACCTCATATTTGTATATATTTATATACCATGTAATAATGTAGATCATTAATTCTTAATAAATGTAGGAAAATATATAATAATCTATCTATTCTTTATGTCCCTTGACACATTTTTTCTTACTTTCTGAGGATTTAGTTGTAGGTGAAGAACCACAGAATCAAAGATTCTGCAAAATTATACCATCTTCACTCTCACCTTAAGGTGGTGAAGTGAACAGACTCCTGCCGTCTGCAGCACAGAGACTAACTGGTTGGCATGGCTGCCAAGGTAGTGAAGACAGTCCCTGGCCTCACTGTGGTGGTCTTTGCTCTCCGTACCCTGAGTATTATGTCCCTTCCACCAAGGCTGTGTAGTTAGTGATCCTTCGGGGAAGCAAAGGGAATCTGCAACACTTGTGGGCAATTTAGAAGCTCTGAGCCAAGACAGGTTTCGTATAAGCACAAACGCATGAGGATAAAACCTCCGGTGCCTACCAGGCAGATAGTGTTCAAGCCCAGGAAGAGAAAAAACTCCCATGTTTCCCCAGCAGCATTATCAACTGATGGTCCCTGAACGTTTGTGCTTTGGAAATGCTCTGTTTTGGGGGAGAGTGGGTTGAAGTTAAGATGTCAACCCGCCTTTCCCACAAATCCTTTGTAATTCCTCTTTCATCTGATTCATTACTTGCTGTTTTATGGATTGATCTTATCAATACTCATGCTGTGATAAGTAGACCAAAGTACTGTACTTATGGTTGAAATTCTCCGTAAGAACACCCTGCTTTCTGCACACTTTTCCCATGTCGCTTATTTCTCTTTTAGATTTGGCTCCTACAAAGAAGGACACAATCATGAAAACAACCATCGTTTCCACATGAACACTCCCAAATACTTCGTCTGAACCCTTTTAGGCAAGGAGTCGTCGTCGTTGGCTGGGGGAAGTTTGTAACAGCTCAAAGAAGAGTTGAATGAGAATGGCAGGGTACACGCGATGGACCTCAGGACTTAGAAAGGGTGACATCATGCAGTGGGAATCCCATCAATTTATAAGCCATGCTGCTTAATAAAGGCATCTCTCTGAGTTACTTTTATTAAAAAGAACTGTGTGTGATAATATAAGAAAATTAAGCTCAGGGCTGGAACTGGAGCTCAGGTGGTAGAGTGCTTGCTTGCCTGGTGTGCATGGGTCTCTAGGTTCAGTTCCCAGCATGGCCAGAGATAAAGGCATCAGGATGAGGGGAAAAAGAAATCACTAACTTGTGATTGTTTTAATGACACTTGGCCTAGGGAAGCTGGATCAGCGGGTAAAGTGCTTGGTGTGTAAGCGTGAGGACCTGATTGGATCCCAGCACCATGTAAAATACGAGGTGTGGCACCATGACTACATATTCCCCATGGTGGGGAATGAGAGAGACAGGTCTGGGGGGAGCAATCCCCCATAATCCCAGTGCTGGGGAGTGACAGAAAGACAGGCCCTGGGGGAGCACTCCTCTGTATTCCCAGTGCTGGGGAGTGACAGAGAGACAGGCCCTGGGGGAGCACTCCTCCATATTCCCAGTGCTGGGGAGTGACAGAGAGACAGGCCCTGGGGGAGCACTCCTCCATATTCCCAGTGCTGGGGAGTGACAGAGAGACAGGCCCTGGGGGAGCACTCCTCCATATTCCCAGTGCTGGGGAGTGACAGAGAGACAGGCCCTGGGGGAGCACTCCTCCATATTCCCAGTGCTGGGGAGTGACAGAGAGACAGGCCCTGGAGGATCACTCCTCCATAATCCCAGTCCTGGGAAGTGACAGACAGACAGGTCCTTGGGCGGGGACTGGTCACTAACCAGCCAATCTAGCCAGTCACTGAGAACTAGCCTCAGTGACAGACCTTGTCTCAAGAAAGTCGAGGGCCTGAGAGATGACTCAGTGGTTGAGAGCAGTGGTTACTCTTTCAAAGGACCTGGGCTCTCAGCACCTACATAGTAGCTCACATTTTTCTGTAATTCCCGTTCCAGGGGATCTGACACTCTCACACAGACATACATGCAGGCAAAACACCAATCTACATAAAATAAAAAAAAAATTAAAAACCCAAAATGTTAAAATAAATAAAGTGGAGAGTGATAGAGGAAGACACTTAAGGTCAACTTCTGGTGTCAACACACACACACACACATCTACAAAATACACACACATACACACATGCACATACCTACATATATACACACATACATACACACATGTACACACATGCATACACATGTCTTACTGGTATAGATAAAATAATTTTATTTTTATCAATAATCTTAGGAGAAACATAATATGTATCAAATTATTTCTCCAGTGTTTTCAGATACACTCTACAGCAAACAAAGAGTGAGCATAAACCACTATCAAAAGAAACAACAGACAGGAGAAACAGACCTGCTGACGCTTCCAATATGGGATTTATCAGTCCAGACTAAAGCAACTACAATTCCCAGGAAGAAGACATGCTTGAAAGTTTTGGCAAGGGACTAAAAGTATAAAGACTGACCTAACAGATTGGAGCAGAGAGAAAAATAAATCCCAGAACTCAAAAAAAAAGGGGAGGGGGATGCAAATTGAAATGATTTAACATCAGAACAAACAAATAGTTGAAGGAAATTTGTGAAGTGGAAGATAGGTCAGAAAACAAAAGCAAAACAAAACAAAACCCCACTGTCAGAGGTAGAGAGCCAAAACTCAATACAAATTCAAATATACTGTTTAATATCAACAAAGACAATACCCTTCTTGTTGTAGAAGGAGCTGTGGGCTGGCCTGGGAGCTGCGGGCTGTGTTCCTGCCACCCGGCTCCCAGCTGCCAGCTAGCTTATGCCCCGAAATAACAACACACAAACTGTATTCTTTTAAACACTGCCTGGCCCATTATATCTAGCCTCTTCTCGGCTAACTCTCGCACCTGGACTAGCCCATTTCTAATAATGTGTGTAGCACCCCAAGGTGCGCTTACCGGCAAGATTCTAGCCTACGTCCATCCTGGGTCAGAGCTTCATGGCGTCTGCCCCAGAGAGCAGAGCTATTGAGTCTGAGCTCACTTCCTCTTCCTCCCAACATTCTGTTCTGTTTACTCCACCCACCTGTGTTCTAACCTATGAGGGCCAAGCAGTTTCTTTATTTTTTAACCAATGACCTTCCTCCATTATCTTGTCTCTACTAGGACACATATTAACTGCTCCACTGATGCTCTTATGTAACAGGTGTGCTCTGTCTGAGTCAAGCCCACAGTTATAGCCACACAGAGTGTGTAACACTAGTGTTATACAGTCTTCCTTAACTCATGCCCAGTATTCCAGTGCCTCTACCCAGCATTGTTCACTGCTGCTGGCTGCTGCTGGATTCCAGGGTAAGATAATGGCCCTGGGGGTTGGGGAGAGGTGTGGCTGGCCCGTTGCAGACCCTTTGTAGCACTGGTATTGCACTACTGTGGAGATGGAGACACCAGTTTTGTAGTGAATTGTGTAGCTGACATTCTGGGAAACTGCTCATGGCTGCTTTGGGGCCAATGGGACAGTGACTGAGATCTCTGACTACTGTCATCTGTGAGCTCAGCACAATGCCATATGATCTCAGTGGTCATTTTATGATTTAGGAGGAAACCTATAGCGGTTAAATAATTTCTATAAAAAATATGGGTTTCTTGCTAATGATAGCACCAGAACCAATGTTCTATAGTTGAATCCAGGACCAGGAGTTGTCCTGGGGCCTAGTTCCTTCCCTTTGTAGACAAGACAGTATGCAGATTATTCCTGTTTGCTCTGCTCATTAACAGAGTGAAACACTACATAAATATTTTTCCAGTATTTTTTTTCATAACTGAAACTTCCTAATAATATCTCTGTAAACATTTTTTTAATATTTTCTTCTTGTAAAGTGCAGCTGGATGACAAGATGTTACCATTGGTTTCAGATTTTTTTTTCTGTTGAAGATGATAATAACATTTGTTTTCTATTCCCACTTATTTTTAATGTGCTACTTTTAAACTTCTTCCCCCCCCCCCATTCTTCTATTGAACTATAACTCTGGTATATCTTTACAAAATGTGTTCTCATAACTTATTACAGGAGTGCAATGTATGACAAGCTAGCCAGAGTGAAAAACATGTTTATTGACTTGGAACTCAATCATTTTTATGTGCCGGGATATATATATATATATATATATATATATATATATATATATATATATATTCAGACGTTTGGAAATGATCACAGCTTGCTGGCTTTGACCAATAGCCACAGTGCTGTGCTATCGGAACCCAGACTTGCACTTCAGGCCCTTTCTTTTTTTTTTTTTTTTTTTTTGGTTTTTCGAGACAAGGTTTCTCTGTGGTTTTTGGAGCCTGTCCTGGAACTAGCTCTTGTAGACCAGGCTGGTCAGGCCCTTTCTTTAGCTACTTCCTGCTCCCCTCACACTTGGCCATCTGTAGTGACCATGGCTCTGCTGCATCCCTCTGCATGAGTGACCTTACAGTTTTTATCTAATGAGTTCTTTGACAGTTCCTACATGCACATAATGCTTTCTGGTTATTCTCCTGCCCTGGCTCTCTCTACTTCCCATGCCTACCCTGACCTCACACTGTTCCTTTCTAGGATTCACTCCACGATTATTGGTTTTGTTTTATGACACATTTAGCTTAATCAGTGCCATCTCTATGACCTTGGGATATGATGTAAAATCATATCAGTGATTTTTAAATTTCAGTTGGAATTATTTTTAGCTTTCTACGTTCTCTCTCTCTCTCTCTCTCTCTCTCTCTCTCTCTCTCTCTCTCTCCATCATCTATTAGGTCAGTCTTTACACTTTCAGTTCCTTGCCAAAATGTTCAAGCTTGGCTTGCCCTTGAACCAGGGAAGTGTACACATCTTCAGGTTGACTGTTTCATTTTCCACAAGTGTGCCCTTTGGGAAACAAATCTGATAAGCCAGGGACTCCCAACCTGGGAATAGAGGGTAGGGTGTGGAAGACAGAATCCTATGATAGAAAATGAATGCATGCAAACCCAGTTTATACCAGCTATACTCCTGGCAGTTGCTGTCTCCAGGCTCTTGAATCCTTCCTACTTCCTCTTTAATGGAATGTCTTCAATGAATCTGGCAACTCAATGGATACTGCTAGCTTGCCTCTGATTTTTTTCATTTATCTTTAAATGCTAGGTGCCTTTTAGATGATCACATAGAATCTGGGGACAAAGAAAGAGACAATTAAAAAAATGGAAGGTACTTTTCAGTATATTGATGTACTGGGATATTGAATTTACCTTATTTGAATCATTTGGAACAGTACAGTAGCCTTCCTTGTCCATAGGTTATGTTTTGTTTTTTCCTTTCTGTGCCTTCAGTTACTAAGTTTTACTGTGTCTGGAAATATTCAATGAAAAACTCCAGAACTAAACATAGGTTTAAAATTTGATAGTGTTTTGAATAGTTTGGTGAAGCCCTGCAAACACATCTCTGTCCAGCAATCCCTACTGTGTGTGCTGCTCACCCAGTAGTTGGTAGCTGTCTTGATCATCAGATCCACTGTTATAGAAACACCGGTGTGTTTGGGTAATCTCAACCTGAAAAAAAGTAATGAAATATAATAATAAATATACAAATAAATAAAATAATAAAAATTAAAAAATGCATTTATTTGTGTTGGGGGACACACATATACCACGGTTCACATGTGGTGCTCAAGGGCAGTGTGTGGGAGTCAGTTCTCATCTCTTTCTTTTTCCAGGTGAGAAAACAGAATTTTGAGGCCTGAGGTAACTTACGCAAAGACAAGGCTGACAACAGAAGTTAGACAGTGTGGCAGTGGCTGGATGTCTGGCCTAGCATTCCTTCCTCCGCATTACATTGTCTCTTGCAAAGCTAACAGAGAAAATGTTTTCAGGATAACTTTGAGGATTGGAGAGATAGTTAAAACCTGTACACCATGAAAGGTGACATTTCTAAGAACCAATTTTAGCCACTAACCAAAGTCTCTGGTATGTAGAGAGGTTAGCTTTGGGGTTGAGTCTGGCACATGCATGCATCACAAACATAGATTGCATCCGTTCCTGAGCTCTTCATCCTGCAGGAGTAGAAGCTTGCCCTGTACCTACGTATCATTTCTTACTTCTTCCTTCTTGCTCCAGGCGCTAGCACAAACCAATATCTTAACCTCAGGGAGACGCATTGCCCAGAAGCCTCTTTGACTTTATTTTTCTTTTATTTCATGAGTTCTAGTGTTCTATGGAAAACTTACCTCCCTCATCTAATGAGACATTCCCTGCTCCGAGAAGCAGCCTGCTTACGGGCTCCATGGTCACGGGCAGTTTGCCTGGCTGAGTGGCTGCTCGCTGGCTCCATGGTCATGGGTAGTTCACTTGCCTGCCTGACTGGTTGGCGACCAGAGTCCATTCCTCTCACTCTCTCCTTTTCTTCTTCCTCCAATTTTATTACCTCCTTTAGAGAGGAGGACTTTGCTTCTGTTACATTCCAAAAAGACAGATGCCAGATTTCCTATGTGGCCGAGGGCGGTGGCTTGCTGTTCCTATGGTGGGACCTCGTGCCAAGGTCTAAGTCTGGTCTTGCTTTTTAGTTCTAGTGACTTATGTTAAAGAACAACTCAATGCTCTTCAAACATTTTGATGTGTGAAACTTTTATTTTTTTTTAAATAAGCAGACACTCTTGCCATTTGTATGATCATAAATCTGCAATATATATAGTTAATTTTCTTTAATATTTTTGTGCAAAAAAGAAATAGAAATTGCAATAGTTTCTCCTCATACTTCCTATCTCTACCTGCCCTTGCCCGCTGAATGAGGTCAGGCGCATGACCTGGCAGCCACACACAGGGCAGGTATGGGTGTAGTGCCATCATGACCGCATTTAGAGTTCTTACTGTAGAGCAGGCCTTTCCATAAAATACAAAAGCCATCCAATCTCCACAGGTCCACCCTGCGATAACACTGAGGCTACCATTCTCTTATTTTTCTGTTGACTTAGCGGTCGTACCTGAAGCTCCTTTCTTGCTTGATTATTTTGACTACTGTCTGCCCTTGACTGGCAGTCAGCACCCCACCACCCAGACTGCAGTCTGGCAGGATTTCTGGTACACTTGGGTACAGACACCAAGTGTTGATTTTTATCTAAGTTGTTCTATTTACCAATAAAGACTTAGAGGAGTCAGATGTTGGGGTGAAAACCTGATAGATCAGAGAAGCCGCGAAGTAACCAGCTGACCTTCGTCTTTGGCAGGAGACCCAGTATGAGAGGGAGCCTCTCCACTTCTTCCCAAACAAAAAATTCCAAGAATCTCTAAGTCCCTTCCTGCTATTTCCTGTGTCTCTATTCACATTGCTAGGTCCTCTGTACTCTCTACGGCTAGTTCTTGTCAACTAGTTGCTGGCTCTGACTCCTGATCCAAGGTTAATTTTTATCTATCTATCTATCTGTCTGTCTGTCTGTCTGTCTGTCTGTCTGTATGTATGTATGTATGTATATCTGAGACAGAGTTTCTCTGTGTAACTGCCTGGCTGTCCTGGAACTCACTTATTGGAGTTCCGCAGCATGATCAAATATTCTGCAGGTTCATTCTATTGTGTTCATTCTATTGCCTCTGAAAAGAGAAAGGGCAGTCGGAGAGTCCCTCTGACCCGGAACACGTGTCAACCTGGAGCCACACTTCCTCAGGTCTGGACTGCAAACACTTGCTGAGTGCTTCCTTGTGTTAGACTCTGCACCAGCGCAGGGAATAGCCACGTTAAAACTGATTTTCCAGCTGTGCATTTGCAATCTGTTGACTTGGTGTCTTGACATCTTACCACGTGGCATGACTCCACTGGGAAAATGCATTTTGACTTTCAAACCTTCACCTTATGAATAGTCTCGTCAGGAGTCTGGGTCTCCTGAACTCTTTCCTGAGATGTGTGGTAACCTTAACAGATTTCAGGAGGTTGTCTTTGGAGGAGACATTGTGTAAATGGGGAAGCAGACCACTGAGTCCAAGGCCAGTCAGTTCTTTGCCCTGCAGGTATGCATACATTGCTGGACGTGTTGCTGCTCCAAAGAACAACATGGTGTGTTGCTAGGGCTTTCTTATTGCTCTTCTCTTTTGAAGTTACTGGGAATAGGGTTGAGAATTTTTGGGGATGGTTGTCCATCTGTATCTCTGCTGGTGCCGCCCAGTGTTCTCTCTTCCTGTTCATTATAGGCTTTTCTGAGCTAGGAGCAGCAAGGGGCAGCAAGGGGCCATGTTCTGTTAAGAGGAGGGGGTTGGGACAACAGGGTGGACTTTGCCTTTAGTGTCTGCTACCGTGTTCAATTTGTCTGACCTTCCTAGTAACTGACAGGCCCCCGGTCTGTGTCTAAGAGCACTGTTGATCTAGATGAGTGAGGGTGAGTTGTAGGAGAGAAACGACTGTTTGGGTGAGGCGTTTGTTGACAGTACCAATCAGTCCTTTGGAATCTGGTCCTTAAGCTGAGCTGTTGTTCTCAGAAAGGAAAAGAGCATTTTGCTGCAACTTTCTTGCCTGATACAAATGACCGTTTTCTCTCTCTTGAGGCAGGGTTTCACTGTCTGGCTAGGAGCTTGTTATACAGCTCAGGTTGACTTCAAATTCACCGAAATCCTCCTGCCTCCAGGGAGTGCAGGAGTACAAGGAACCACCACACTGGATATGATGGCTTTTTGTGCTTGGCTTTTGCTAGTTGGTTCAGCTGTAGGAAGTCCTGCAGTTAATCTGACGGAAGACCCTTTGTCTTTACTGATAAGCCCTTTCCACCCTCCTTTATCTCAGACTAGCTGAAGCGGAGTCAAGCACCAGCCCTTCCCTGGGTTCTTGTTAAAGTGGAATCTCTTTCAAACCATCCAGGAGGTTTAAATCTTTGCAAACACTTCCTTCAAAGCTCTGGGATTTGCCTTCTTGACTGCCTAGAGACCATCCTCATTTTCCGCCAAATGACAAAGATGCTGAAGAGGTTCTGGGAAGGCTGGACCATACAAAGAGGGGGTGGGAGGTCCCCTCCAGGCACCGCTGGCTGTAGCTACGCTGCACAGCACATCACTCACGCAGAGCCGGGACTTCAAAGGAACAACACATTCAAGTTCAAATCAAAGCGCTATTCATTGAGAACATTTTGCTTTGTGGCTATCTAGTAGCATGTGTACTTGCAGAAGCTAGAATTTCCATGAAAGGAACAGCGGGCTGCAGATTGCGTCACTTAAAAGTGACTAGCTGTTCTCAGAGAGGGAGGAAAATGAAGGCCAAGGAGAGACAACAGGAGCAGTAAGGTGAAAAAGAAAAGCAAGTGCCCGAGCACCACGGGGGAGGATGGGTGGGAATCAGAGCTCTGCCTGGCTGCAGCCTCCTCTTCTCCTTTCTCAGCAGTGAGGGAGGCCTGGCTGACTCCTGTGGGTTTACTTCTAGCCGACCTGTCTGCTCAGGAAAGCCATGTACCTCAGGTTAGTGCAATGGGTCCTCTAACAATCTTCCTTCTGATCTGCCTAAGACGATTCCCTGCAGTGCAGAAAAGCCATGCATTAGAATTATGATCTGATTTCATTGAAAGAGAGAACATGTTTATATGTATATGTGCATATGTGGTCAGGAGTTGAGTCAGGTATCTTCCTTTCTCTCCATCTCAGTTTTTGAGACACGGACTCTCCTTGAACCTTGAACTCACCGATTCAGCTAAACTTGACTGGCCAGCAAATCCCAAAGACCCTGCCTCCACCTTCCAGAACTCACTGGGATGATAGGCTTGTGTGCAGCTTTCTTTCATGGGTGCTGGGGATCAAATCCAAGTTCTCAGCAAGCATTGAACCAATTGGACCATATCCTCATTATATCTCTTTGTCTTCTAATATTCTGGATTTTTTTTACTTTTAGGTAATGTTTCTAGTAATGCCTCAGAGGAGATCTGTTACAGGATATTTGATTAGACTATGAAACTCTGAGACCATGTTCATAAAATTAAACTTGAATCAGTCAGCAACTAGTTGACAAGAATTAGCCACAAAGAGAACAGAGGAGCCAGGAATACAGATAGAGAGATGCCCCGGAAGGAGGAGCGAGAGACTGAGAGATTCGTAGTCATTTTTGATTGGGATGAGTGGAGAGTTGCTTCTCTGGTTGGGTCTCCAGCCAAAAAGGAAGGTCAGCTCTTTACTTCTCGGCTTCTCCGATCTAGCAGGTTTTCATCTCAACATCTGACCTCTGAGTCTTTATTGGTAAATAGAATGATAGAGACTTAGTTAAAACCTCCATTTGGCGGCCTTGGCCATATCCTGTTCCGTGGGATCAGAAATCCAACCAGGCAACGTTCTGATCAGCTGGGTGCTGACTGAGGGCCCTTGAGACGCAGATGATCGTTGAAATATCAGTAGATTCGGGTGTGATCACTTATTGATATGTCTATATCAATACGTAAGCATCCGTAAAAACAATAGCCATCACTGGCAGAGTTAATATTTCCTGGAGATCTGTTAAAAATGCAAATTCTTGGGTCCCTACTCCAGGTAATTTGGGAGACCTGTGTTTCACTAGCTTCACCTGACTCTGGTATCTTTGATCGTTTGCAGAGTGAATGGGTTTCCAATGTATAGAATAGACATCAATAAGTGAACATATATGAGGTGTCCTGGAGAGTCTACCGCTGTGGGAATTCATTCAACCAATAGCTTTTGGGCGTACTGGACTTGGGGGCGTGGTCTTCTGCCTGCTGACAGAAGCTTTTAAGAGAGAGGAGCTTTCAAGGGAGAGGAGGGGTTCTCTCGCTTCGCTCTCTTGGGTGGTGGTTGGAGTTCTGTTTGCAGCTCCCAGAGCCCGCAGAGCAGAGGGCTGCGCCGGCTCCCTACCTTGTTGTTGGTGAGTGTTTCCCCAATTAATATTTGGTACTTCCCTTTATTTCGGGCTCTTGTGGACTCACTCATTCATACTTATAATCTATTAATGGGAGACTCCCCAAAATAATTGTGTCTGAAGATGATGCTATAGTGGAAGTCATAGAAATGGGTGGTATTAAATTAAAAAGCAGAGTAAACCACACTGGCAAATCTTATCTATGCTTCATTCTTCATAAACAATTGAATGATTATTTTACAGCTCTTTCTGACTCTTGTAGATTTTTTGCCAAATCCTCTTATTTCCTTATCTTGACACATCACCCTGGGATGGGGGTGGGTGTCATCTAGACTCTTTTACTTCATGGGTGAACTTAGGTGAATTATTTAATTCCTCTGGAGAAGAATATTGGACTTGACCTAATTGGGGCAGTGAGAGAATGAAGGAAAACAATACATACAGAAGAGCTGGGTGTGAACTGGGCCCTCTGATGGAGAAGCTGCAGCACCCTGGAAGCTCAATGTTGTTTATTGTATACAACTGAGCAGAAAGGAGGAGCTACTGTATACAGCTGGACAAGGAGTCAGCGTTTATATGTTATTACATACAGATAAACAAGGAGGCGGGGTTATTAAATAAAAATAGACAAGGAGGAAGGGTTATTGCATAAAGATAAACAAGGAGGCAGGCTCACAGCATATAGCTGCACCCAGGGGATAGGTTTAATCTCAGCAGTTGACTCTATAGAGGAACAGTCTTTAGGTCATAAATATAACGAGAGGGAGAAAGCTATGGTGGACATTTTCTACACATATCATCAACAGCTGCACTTGGAAGATTTCACCATCCCCCAAGTCTCACCTTAGGGCAAGAGCTTTGCTTTTTTTTCATGGGTCTGGTGCTAGGGTCCTTGAGATGACTGCGCCCACAGCGACAGCACACATTCACCCAGGACTTCATTCCCTCAGGGTTTCCTCCCTTTTCCTCCAGGGAGATGTTCCCAAACCACTTCCATTGTGAGAACTAAGTGACCTGGTGTACCCTCGGAGCACGAGTGAGCTTGAGTACCAAGTAGATGCTCAGCTCCTCTTTTCCTATGTAGCTGGGGACCTCACTGCAGCAGTAGTTTCTGTCCTTCAGCTGCTGGGGTAGATAATTAGTCCCTGAGCTCATCAGAATGTGTGCAATACTGAAGCCAAAAAGTAACCTGATGTATTTATTATCTGTTCGGAAGCCTTGACAATGAAAGGCAGATGGGGAGGGCAGTGAGCAAGGTTGCTCAGCGTTTATTTGAAAGTCACATGTGATTTTCCATTGAAATTTCAAGCTGCAAGAAATATCAGTAAATCCAGCTGCTGGCAATGGCGCAGTCCAACATCATATCATTGCAAGGATCAGCCAATGATGCTCCAGGGATGGTTGCCCTGAAGAATAAGTACCGCGAGTTCTGATTCCTGCCGGGAATGCTTCAACCTCACAGCTGGACAAGGCTGGGTCAGCGCATGTATGATGAGGACAAGTTGGACCAAAGCTTTCCACTAAAGACCCCCAGGAAAGCGCTCTTAACCTTCGCTGAGCAGAAGAATCACCTGGGGAGCTCCTGCTTCACCCCCAGAGATCTTTATTCTCTCAGTAGAAAATGGACCTCTAGTTCTTTATTGTTATCAGATTTTCCGAGTGAGTGGCGCACACTGCAAGTGGTCACACACACAAAAGAATTTCTCTGCCCTGAATTGTGGACATTTTAGAATTGATGACCCCTTTGGAGCTTATGTCGTATAAGATGTCTTAACATTTTTTTTTCTCTTCTTAAGAGGGAAGATGATTGCCATTAAGATAAACCCATGGCACTTTCTTTCTCACGAACATATTCAGGTTTGGCAAAACTACAAGACTCAGAAAAAAATCGGAAGATAATCACCCACAATATGAACAGCAGTTCACTGCATACTGAATCATAGATAAGGTTTTTCAGGGTATTTTATTCCATTCTCTACTGTTTATTGCCACCTCTCATGGAAAATTTAACCGGAATGCAAGGGAAGAGAGATGAAGTGTGAACACAGGGATGGTCTTGGATTTATGTGTGTCTCTAAAACAATTTGGTAGTATGCTTGCACACTCAATCAGTAATCAATTTCCAGACAATACAATACTCAATTAAGGCCCTGATTAGAGCACAGATTGATACTTGTCCAAAGACCAGGCTGGCCTCAAACTCAAAGAGTTTTTATACACATAAAATAAAAATATATTTTTAAAAACATCATAGGGGGTAGGTCTTGGCATACACATGACAAGGTTGGAATAGTCAAGGGATTTATGATGTTGTGATGGGGGTGAAGAAGGCATAAGCAGAGAATTTGTCCATCTATGTGCTTTCTGATTCTGTTGCTTTTGATGCCGTGAACATAGTTGATGGTCTGGAGAGCCACCTCGAGGTGATGCTGGAGGAAGAGTTAGGTTCAGGCCTAGTTAACTTGACCTGCACTATGTACTGAGGCAGACTCCAGAGGGATACAGTAAGTAAGGCGTCTTTAAGGCCCATGTTATAGCAGGGAATTACAAACTGAATGGCTTAAACCACAGATGTTTATTTCTATAGTTCTGCACCAAGTTCAAGATAAAGACATTGGTCTATCTCTGGCTTCTGGGAAAGATCTTCTAGTTCTGGCTTGCAAGTGGTTACCTTCTCATTATGTCCTACATGAGAGAGCCATGTAGTCTTGGTGTGGGACAATTGTCTATTATCTCTCAATTATGTTTTAAATAAACGCTGATTGGCCAGTAGCCAGGCAGGAAGTATATATAGATGGAACAACCAGACGTGAAGTAGAGGTGGGGCAATGAGAACAGAAGAATTCTAGGAAGGAGGAAGCCCATTCCTCCCCAGTCTTGTCCCAACCACAGAAGAAGGAAGATGTGGTTACCCCGCTGAAAAAAGTACCAAGCCATGTGGCTAACATAGATAAGAATAATGGGTTAATATAAGTTATACGATTTAATAAGAAGTCTGAGCTAATGGGCCAATCAGTTTATTATTAATATAGACCTCTGTGTGATTTCTTTGGGGCTAAACGGCTGTGGGACCTGGTGGGAAGACAGAAACCAGCCTGGACAGAAACCCAGACAACATAATCACTCTTCCTGCAGAGACAGTAATTCCACGTGGAACTGCATATAAATTTAATTTCTATTCAAAGCCCCTATTACCAAATCCATGGAATGAGTTTTTATGTTAATTTGATTGACTGTTATAGCAAAATACCATAGATAGGGGGCTTATGAGCAACTGAAATAGATTTCTCACTGCTCTAGAGACCAGAAATCCAAGATCCATGGGTGTAATAAGTCATCAGGGAATGCTGACCCTGACTCAGGGACTCTGAGGACAGATTCATTAAACAAATGCGAACTGCCGCAAAGTGTGTTGTTTTAAGTATCTCACCACTGATGATTTCATCGATGCGTTGGAAGAGCAAACCAGGAAGTCTGCCTAGAAGTTAGCAGAAGTGAAACGAAACCAGGGAAGGAGAAATGCAGGTGAGATAAACAGTGGAGATTCAGGATTTCCACGTTTGGGCAGAAGCAGACAATGAAAGTGGAGAAGCAGCAAGAGCAGGGGTCAAGGATGTGGGAGAGGCGGCTCAGTGTAAGAGCTCTGGCTATGCTTCCCGAAGATGTGATGTGGGTTCCAAGTACCCACATCAGTTGACTCACAACTGCCTGGAGCTCCAGTCTTGGAAGATCTGATGCCCACCACTGGCCTTCATGGGCACTCATTCATACACATGTGCCGGATTCTTACTCAGACACAGACACATTGTAAATACTAACATGAGGGGAAAGACACTTCCAATCCTGGGCAGGATGAAGGAGACGATATCTTCACTGAGACACAAACACCCTGGAGGCATCTTAGAGATGACAGCTCTTGTTGTTGCAGGATCCAGAGAGAGAGAGTTCAGGAATATGGGTTTGTGAGGTATTGCTTCACTGCTTGAAAGAAAGAGCGATTCCTATACTCAACTAGCCGATGATAGCAGTCTGATAGATGTGCCTCAAGAGGGAAATACTCACAAAAATAACCCATTTAGATTCGAGGCATAGCACTAGGCATAAAAGAGTACAAAATAATAGCAAGTGGGGCAAATAATAATTCATGGAGGAAATAGCTCTTTTCTATGTGTCCCACGGAAAGGAGACCGGGGAAGCCTGCCGCTTACGCAAGTGTCTTGGTGGAAGTCCTTACTAAGGAGAACTCTGACCTTGTCAGGATCTAATAGCATCTCCAAAGAGGAAGCTAGGGAAGGGCACTCGTGGGGTCTGGAGTGTGAGAGACAGTCATGGGGTAGTTTGAGGGCAAAGACTGACAGAATTTGTAAAGCTGATAAGTGACTGGCTTGGAACGTCCCCATGTAGCACCCCCGTGACCTTGAATTTCTGTTCCTTCTAAGTGTGTGCTGCCCTGCCTGGTTTTATGGGGCTCCGTGAATCAAACCCAGAGCCTCATGCAAGCCAGGCAAGCACTTTCTTTCACCCTACCAACGGAGCTACACCCCCAATTCAAGGAGGTTTTATCCTAGAATAGATGGGTTTGAATGAGCTGTTATTAAAATTATGCAAGTTTAGGCAGCTTGTGTTGCATAACGTGGCCTGATGGGATTTGTCTGTTCTGCAAAGCTTGTTTACAAATTACGGCTTCCGCTTATGTTCCCATTGCAGCATGTAGCGCAGTGTTTGTGTAGGTACCCATAGACACTGGACTGATCTAGTAAGTCAGCTATTAGAGAGAAACAAGGAGTTTCACATGCCTGCACTTGTAAGTTTAGGGTTGTGGCAATTGCTGAAAATGTGGATTCTTAAATTGGATTTGATGGTCTAGATTTGGGGCAGGTGGTGCAGGGACTTCCCTGTTGAGGAATACTAGCACAGCTGTCTGGTGAGAAGAATGTACTTTAGTGTTGTTGGGTGGTAGTGGCACACGCCTCTAATCCCAGCACTTGGGAGGGAGGCAGACGCAGGTAGATCTCTGAGTTCGAGGCCAGCCTGGTCTACAGAATGAGTTCCAAACAGGGATACACAAAGAAACCCTGTCTTGAAACCCTACTGCCCCTCACCCACACAAAGACTTTCAGTGTTAATATGAGGGAGAAGACAAGACCTCAGAACTTTCTTTTAACACTTGGAGAGAAAGGCTTGATAAATAATTTCAGGTGATCTAAGAGTGCCATTTCCTTTACATAAAGCTGACTGACAGGAAGAAAGCAGAATGAATTGTGTATCTCAGAGTGCATGACCACTCGGCGAACAGAGCACAGTTGTGAGCGCATGCGGGTAAAGGGAAGAATGGAGGGAAAGAAACTGAAGCAATATTGTCATAGGAAGACACTCTTGATTGCATCTGGTCACAGCAAATGCTGTCAGTATATTCTAAATTATCTGCTTTATCAAGTATTTTTATTGAGGTGAGATTCACATAACACTAAACTGGCTGGCTGTTTGAAAGCAAACATTAGGCGTTTCCTGAGGTTGTGCAGTTAGCACCAACTTATAGCTCAGAAATATTTCAGCACCGTGATGAAAACCTCTCAAAGCAGCTCCTTCCAGTACTTTCTCTCTGTAGTTCCTTCCAGCCACCACAGCCTCTGCCTCGGTGGGTTTCCCGTTCTGAATATCTCCCCAGAGGTCCATCATACCATGTGTGACCTTGTCTGCCTGGCTTTTTTCCCTTAGCGGGTGTTTCCGAAGGTTTCCCTAGTCCAGCATGGATCCATGCACAATTCATTCTCTTTTATGCTAGTGATGTCCTACTTAAGGGCAGATTGGTTGATTGATTTGTTTGTTTGTTTTTATTTACCCATCTGAAAACATTTGGGATTTTTTTTTTTTGGCTATTTTGAACTGTGCATTGTTTGTGTGCAGGTACCTGTTGAGAGTTTTTTTTTTCTTTTTCCTCTCTCTCTCTCTCTCTCTCTCTCTCTCTCTCTCTCTTTGAGTACACCTCAGACCAGAGTGGCTGGGTCAGATGGTAAGTTTGTGTATAATTTTATTTTATTTTTTATTTTTTTAAAAGATTTATTTATTTATTAATTATGTATACAGCGTTTTCCCTACATATATGCTGCAGACCAGAAGAGGGCACGAGATCTCATTACAGATGGTTGTGAGCTACCATGTGGTTGCTGGGAACTGAACTCAGGACCTCTGGAAGAACAGTCAGTGCTCTTAACCTCTGAGCCATCTCTCCAGCCCTATAATTTTATTTTAAAAAGAAATGTCAAATTATTTCCCAGAGTGGCTGAAGCATTTTATACTGAATCGGAAGTAGAGAAAGATTTAAATTTCCCCACACCTGACAGCTGTTATTTATTAGCTTTTAGCTACAGTCATCCTCTGAGGAATGTGCCGCTCCTTGTGGTTTTGATTTACCTCTCCCTGAAAACTAATGGCCAGTATTTGATTTGCTTGTTGATAATTTGTATTTATTATTTGGGGAAATGTTTATTTGAGACTTTTGTCCATTTTAAAATTTGTGGGTTTTTTTTGATGTGGTTACATTGTAAGAGTTGTGTGTGTGTATGTGTGTAGGTGGTGTTGCTGTGGATTGAAGCATTGAGTGCATCCTTTCTCTCTCCATTTAATTTTGAGGTAGGAGCTCACAAAGTTGTCCAGGCTGTCCTTGAATTTGTGTTTCTCCCGCCTCAGCCTCCCCGGTAGCCTGATTACAGGCCAGCTACTACACCAGGTCTGGATGCCAGGCCTTTGACAGATATGATTTGTATATATTTTCTTTCAATCTGTGAGTAATTCTAATTATTTTAGATAGATTTAATATCATCCTTATTCTACAACAAACTCACTCTATTGCATTCTGATATTCTTTGTTCTTTGTTTAATTTAACTGTATCTGTCTATTCTTTGAGAATTTCATACATGTGTACAATGCATTCCCATCATAACTGCACATTCTGGTGGACGAACTGGTTAGGGCCAGCCACAAATACATGAAAACTAAAGTTATAATTTCCTCCTTTAAAATTTTTTTTTATGTGTGCTGGTGTTTTGCCTGCATGTGTCTGTGTGAAGGTGCCAAATCCCGTGGAACTGGAGTTATAGACAATTGTGAGCTGCCATGTGGGTGCTCGGAATTGAACCCAGGCCCTCCAGAAGAGCAGCCAGCACTCTTACCCACCAACGCCCCTCTCCAGCCCCTGTAATTCCCTCCTTCTTAATCCTAGTAAATGCAGGAAACAAGTTGCTCACTGGAATCTGTTTTGGAATGCATAAGTGGAAAAAGAAAAAAAAGGAGATTCATAATTGCTTTTCTAGAACAAACGTCCAGATTCTTTTTTTTAGAAAAGGGGGGGGATTTGCGAGAGGTGGTGGTTCACACCTTCAATCCCAGCACTCAGAGAGTGGTGGTCTTTCCCTAAAGCTGGAGTTCTAGTAGTTGGTTGCTGGGAGCCCACAGAAGGAATCGACGCTTCGCCTATTTTTAAAATTCCAGGGAAGGAAGCTGATTGGCCCAGCTGAGGTTACAAGCTCTCTGGAGTTGGGGCGGGGCTTCTTGGTTTGAGTCCCCTCACCGTGGCTTTGTTTAGAGTGCTGCAATTTCTGCAAAGAAGAGTCCTTCCGAGTAAAAGATGGGGTGTTCTAAACAGCAACTATTGGTGTCCCCCATCTACGCCTCTGCAGGCGGCGCTGGAAGCTTCTGGGTCCTTGTTTCCACCCGGACATGGCGGGGAGAGAGCTCTCTGAGCTCAAGTCCAACGTGGCTCAGGCCCCTCGTTCCATCCCCTTTGTCCTGGTTCTGTTATGAGGCAAAATTCTGTTCCAGTGTTTACAGGCGATCCGTGCATAAAATCATGACTGTGAGCAGCGTTGGTCAAGCAAGGCTTAATGGAGGTGAGGGCAGGGAGAAGAACAAGGGGTGTGCGTGTGGAGGGGGCGGTGCTGGAGGAAGTACAGATTTCTTACCTGATCCCTGCTTTCCCCCAACCTAGTTTACCCGAGAACAGCAAGCCTGTCATCCACAAGGGGCTGAGGAAATGAGACATTGGAAAGGTAAGGTCTGACAGGCGCTAGTTGGTCGAAACAGCCATCCATAGCCCCTTTAGTGCTCAATCTAACTGGCACCCTGTAGGTCTGTACTCTGCTGGGAGTGGATGGCGCTAAAGTAGCCAGAACCCAGGTTCTGTATGAGGAAGCCTTCTAATCGGAAGTGAAATAGCAGAGATAGTGAAGAGTCAAGGTTTATTTGGTGCCTGGTCCCTCTGTTCTGGTCCGTGATTGGTTGGCTTGTTGTTTTGGGCCTGTGGTAAGGCAGCACACCACGGTAGGAGCTCCTAGCCAGCCGCAAACACTCCCATTGCAGGGAACACACAAGGTAAAGGAGGAATTGGAGTCCTACAGCCCTCTTCAAGACCACGCCAGCTCCTCCAGGACCCAACTGTGTCTAACTGAGGATTTAGCCTTTACATCATGGGCTTTTGGGGGTAGAGAGGCATCCCGGATTCAGAGGAAAGCAGGGGAGGAGGGCAGCGGAAAGGAAGTGTCTCCGCCTTGCAATGTTAAGCTGCAAGAGACTCTCTGTTCCTGTAACCAGCCCCAGCATCTTCCTAGAATCATTAAAGTTGGACCGCCTTGGATCTTGTCTGTTCATGCTCCAATTCTCCAACCTCCCCCTCCCCTCACCCACCCATGGCTCTCCTCCAGGCTGTTGTTCAAGCTCATTGTATCCTTTTCAACACAGATAGGGAGCCCTGAAGCTTGCCTTCACTCACTGAGGGTGCAGTCAGCAATACAGGTCAAGCTGGGAAAGCCATTGGCCAGGTATCCTGGCACCTGAAAGGGGAACTGGGAAGGGCAGAAGCTCACAGGTAGGAGGATGGGGGCACAGGTCTGCCCATGCCCCTTCTGAGACAACAGGACTGCTTTGAGTCCCACTTTAGATCTGCTCAGCTGCTTGACAAGGACGGTAGGAAAGGCTTCTGTCCTGGACCAGAGATGTATCTGTGATTCTTGTCAACACTTGATTGGGGGCAGAGAATGGGTTCCCCCCAAGGACTGTGCTCAGTGTGTCTGTCTACCAGGGCTAGAGGAACAGACGCAGACCTATCCATTTTGTACACAGAGACTACTCTTTTGTTTCCCAACTGCTCAGCCCCAAATAATCACACAGAAACTATATTAATTACAACACTACTTGACCTATTAGCTCAGGCTTCTTATTAACTAACTCTTATATCTTAAATCAACCCATTTCTATTCACCTTTGTATTGCCACAAGGCTGTGGTTTTCTGAAAATTTCTAGGTCCTTCTCCTTTGGCAGCTACATGGTATCTCTCTGACTCCGCCTACTCTCTCTCTCTCTCTCTCTCTCTCTCTCTCTCTCTCAGCCTGGCTATATTCTGCCCTGCTACAGGCCGACACAGCTTCTTTATTAAGCAACGGTAAAAAATAAAACATATTCATAGCATGCAGAGGGGAATCTCATATCACATCCATGTTCCAGGGCACCGAGTAGGTTTTAAGGGTGAACAAGCATTCCCTACCTAAAATATTGTGGAGAGAAATGATACAGTAATGGCGGAAAAAAGATATCACCAGAGGCAAGCCTGCTGGGTTTACTTCTCCAAGCACAACACTGCATTGCTGTGTGCCTTTGGAAAAGTTACTTTATCTCTCTGTGCTTTAGTCTCCTCCTTTGTGAAATGGCTTGTACAAAAGGACTTACTTCTCAGGACTGTTTGTGGGAGTCATTGAGTTAACATGGGGGTTCAGAACAGTACCTGGCACTAAGTGAGCAGTGAGCTGTTTAGTAATATTGCTGTCCCCAAAGCTGTTATCTGTGGTATCTTGGGAAGCTCTGCAAAGCTGAAGTTACAGAATGTAGAGTTTGTGGTGTTAGAGCTTTGGAGCCAGAACAAGTGACGAGGTGGAAGGATACAGATGACAACATGGGCCAGTGTGGGTCAAGGCTGGGTTCAGGGCAAATGGCTATAACTGCCTGGCAGGGACAGGCCAGGGAGGCATCCTTGTGCTACTGGCTTTGGGGGAGGGGCCAGGAGTTGACCTGGGGTCCTGGAGCCAGCAGCCATTGGATGCCGCAGAAGGCAGGAGAACTGCAGATGGAGGACACAGAGCCTGGGTAAGGTGGCCTCAGAAAAGGTCACACTGGCTGGGGCCCAAAGCAGTTCCTTTATTAACCAATGATATTCACAGCATAAGGAGGGGAATCCCACATCAAGAAAAAACTGGAATGAGATGAAGTCTATTCTTGTCATTTCTGTCCCAAAGAGCAAGTCTCCTCTTACCCGGTGCCCAGGCTCTTCCCACTGAAGGTGCTGGCAAGAGCCCTTTACCCTATCCTTCAGCCTTGTCTCCCAGCCTTACCCCCTAGCCTTGTCCCCCAGCCTTGCCCCCCAGCATTGCCCCCCAGCATTGCCCTTCTTGCTCCCCAGTCTTGCCCTCTAGCCTTGTTCCTCAGCCTTCCTCCCCAGCCTGCAAGCTGCTGCCTTTACCTACCAACTCCCCAGCAAAATTCTTGTTACTCGAGTGCAGGAATCACTGTCCACAGTGCTCAGGCGGAAAGCTAACAGAAAGGAATTAACCCCACCCTGACAGAATTACAGATTGCCACCAACTGTGCCTGAAGCTTCTGGACTTCAAGAAGGTAACAAATGTCTATTCTAATCTAGGCATTCTTTTCTTCTTCTTCTTCGTCTTCCTGAGACGTCGTCTCCCTCTGGTTGTCCTGAAATTCCTTCTGCAGACCAAGCTGGCCTTGAACTCAAAGAGATCAACCCACCTCTGCCTCTCTGGTGCTGGAATTGAAAGTTTGCACGTTATGCCTTGCTTGATGAAGTTATTCTTCTTTTTTATTTTTTATTGATATTTATTGAGCTCTACATTTTTCTCTGCTCCCCTCCCTGCCTCTCTCCTCCCTCTTCAATCCTCCCCCAAGGTCCCTATACTCCCAATTTACTCAGGAGATCTTGTCTTTTTATACTTTCTACTTCCCATGTAGATTAGATCTATGTAAGCCTCTTAGTGTCCTCATTGTTGTCTAAGTTCTCTGGGATTGTGGTTTGTAGGCTGGCTTTTTTTGCTTTATGTTTACAAACCACCTATGAGTGAGTACATGTGATAATTGTCTTTCTGTGTCTGGGTTACCTCACTCAAAATAATGTTTTCTAGTGATGTAGGTATTCTTTTTTTTTTTTTTTTTTTTTTTTTTGGTTTTTCGAGACGGTTTCTCTGTGGCTTTGGAACTTTGGAACCTGTCCTGGAACTAGCTCTTGTAGACCAGGCTAGATG
This sequence comes from Chionomys nivalis, assembly GCF_950005125.1. NCBI lineage: Eukaryota > Metazoa > Chordata > Mammalia > Rodentia > Cricetidae > Chionomys > Chionomys nivalis. The sequence continues at coordinate 74,170,966 of NC_080091.1, forward strand.
TAGGTATTCTTAATGGAAGACGGTGACGGGGTGATTATGGCTGGGTTTTATACCTTTGATAGAGAGTTATCAATGACTCTGAATAGGGCCTGAGAACCCCCAAATGCTAAGGACATTGCCCCAGCCTATCTTGGCTAAGGCAAGAAACTAAAGTAGCAGGTAAATATCTGGGCTCGTTGAAGGAAATAGCCTTCAGGGAGATCAATGAGTTCTGTTGTAGGTGAGCAGGCCCGCATTTGGACTACACAGGCATGTCTGCGTGTTCTGTTCCAAGTTTGGAACCACTGATTTTTCTGGAGTGTAGAGGAAGCTTGGCTTTCCTCCCAGCAACATGGCCCCCGTGGTGGTTTGTAGGTAGCAGCATCCACTGTGGGGGCGTGTGTGGTTGGAGGCGAGAAGAGACTAAGGCAGCTTCATCCTGGTTGTAGGTGAGATTGGAATCTGCTGAGTCAGGGGTTTGGGCATCCTGCATGCCAGAGCTTTCTAGAACAGGAAGTTCTTACCCGTAGTGTAGTATCACCAAGAGAGTGAGCATATATTTTCAAAGCTCCTGCACTCGTCTCCACCTTCCCCCTTTCCTACTGCAGTCTGCCTTCTCCATCCAGTCTCCCAGAATGCTTCACTCTGCCATAATGAGATGCTCGGCTGCTGCGCGGCCACTGAGATCTGGAGATGGATGGGGTCTCCTGTACTGCCCTGAGAGGGACGTTAAAAAGACATTGTATTCATGAAAGCCGGCTAGAGGAGGCAGAGGGATGGAGAGCCTGACAACACACAGAAGCCATTGTCCAAGGAAAATAGTTATTCTTTCTGCCCATCTCCTGCTAGCTGCAGTAATTGAAGACATGTTATATTCATGGAAGTCACCACAAGGGTCAGGCATTGTTTAGACTGAATTGGAAAATTATTCCTTCTGAGATTGAATTAAATGCAACATCATTAGGACTTGATTAGCTCAATGTGGAGTAAGGAGAGAAAATCCAATTCAGAGACTACGTGGTAAGGAATGAATCCGTTTTTTATTCAAACCCTATTAATTCCCTAGGCAGGTGTAATCTCAAAGTAAAAGGTCCTGGGTAGAAAGGAAGCAGCCAGCTTAAGCACCTCATATCTGCTTTAGAAAAAAAAAAAAACAACAACAACAACAACAAAAAAAAACCAGTTAGTTAAAAAGGTCTATGAATGCAACCTGATAGTTGTGTGACAAGAAATCTTGGAAGTTAGAAATATTTAAAAAAAATTAAATGAGAATTCCTTTATTGCTACTAGAGGCAAAACAAATTCATCCAGCCCAACGGAACCTGGATGTTCAGTCTAATCGGAAGATTCTCAGTGCTGTTAAAGGATCCTTGAGATTCCTGCTTCATCTAGAAAGATTTTAGTTGAAATTATTCTTGAGCTGGGAAGTAGCTGACTGTACCTCCGAGCCATGCTTCAGGTCACCATGGAAAGAGGTCCCAAGCAGTGGGAGCTCAGATCCTTCTTCTTCCTTCACTCCTCTAGTCCTAGAGGTTATTTTATAGACGTGACCCTGTCACCCTTAACTACTCCTTGATGAAATTATTCCTGTTTTTTATAGATGAAGGAACTGAAACCCAGCCAATCTGGTGTATTGATTTTCCTTTTAGATAAGCCCTTGCTATGTAGTCCATGCTGGCCTTATCATCCTCCTGCCTCAGTGTCTGACTGCCATCGAACTTGGTTCTCAGCTAAGCTGAGTGTGCTCATTTGATGCTTATGAATGGTAGGGTCTGCCTAAATCCAACTTGGCTCATGGGCATTTACTTTCCCTTCCAGTTTACCGATTATGGGGGTCTAAAGCAGGACTGAGAAGGAAGCTAGGTGCTTTAGTGTGTGTCTGTAATCTCAACACTGGGAAGGTGGTGTCAGGTGAATCCCTGTGACTTAGCCTTTCTAGGTGATCAACAGGTTCAGTATGACAAACTATTTAAAAAAAATATTGTGGAGAACAATTAAGGAAGGCATTTGATAGCACCCTCTGGCTTCTACACATGTGCACTCAAGTGCGTGCTTTTACACACATACGCACGCACACACGTGCACACACAGAGTGATGTTAGTAACTGTGGCTCTCAAGGAAAAGTAATTTCTTCAAAGTACAAAGAAGAGAAATTATTCATTATGGGAACACAGTATGAGTCTCTAGTCATAGAAAATCTTCTAGAATGTACTACAATTGGCTTTTTTTGGATGCCTACTTTCTATACTTCTGTGTGAATTCCCAATATGAGCACAACTTTTTCTTGATTAGGCAAACGTTTGCATCTTCTGTCACAGTAGGCTGTGTTGGTGGCTTGTCCCAGTGAGCATGATCTTGCGTCCCTTTCTCTACCTTCACTGTGCATTTTAGAAGCTAGAGAAGAAAGAACGCAGGTATCCCTGTTAAGTATTTGTTGTTGTCATAAAGAGTGGACCAAAAGCAACTTGGGAAGAAAAAGGTTTATTTGGTATTCATATCTCAGTCATCTAGGAAATCCAAGGCAGGAACTTTGAGGTAGGCTCTGAACCCAGGTATCTTAGAGTCATGATGATTACTGGCTTCCTCCCCATGGAGGAACCAAGAACATGGTTCCAGGGATGGCGTCACCCCAGTGGGCTGGGTTCTGCTTCATCAATCATTAATCAAGAAGATGCTTCACAGACATGACCACAGGCCAATCTGATGAAGGCAAGCCCTCAAAGACATTCTTCTCCCTTTCTCAAGTAACTTTAGTATGCGTCATGTTGCCAAAATCCAACCACCACAACAAGTAATTAAACATAGTGACTCTCCAGCGAGGGACTATCTAGCTAAGGAGAAAAGAGAAAGATGGTAAGAGAATCAACCTGTGACGGAATGTGACGGGTGCTGCAGCCATGTCAACAACCTCACCATTTCTTAGGGGACATTCACTGGGCTTGTGTTCTAGGACCCAGAGTCTAAAGTGTCAACCATTATTACAAGATTGGGCCATGGTATGCCAAGTATTATAAACAACTACAGAGTCAATTGTTTTGTTTTTTGTTTTTCGAGATGGTTTCTCTGTGTATCTTTGGAGCCTGTCCTGGAACTCACTCTGCAGGCCAGGCTGGCCTTGAACTCACAGACATCTGCCTGTCTCTGCTTCCCAAGTGTTGGGATTAAAGGCTTGCACTACCACCATCCGGCTTGTTTGCACTATTTGAAGAAAATGACAAAAGTGATCCCAGGCAAAAATATCTAGTGAGGAGCAGATTTGATGGGTCTTAACAATTCTGTGTGTTAATTAAAAAAAAAGTCTTTAGAAGATATGTTATAAATACTTACCTTTTATTTTTATTCTGTGTCTGTGTGTGACTGTGTGTATGCATGCTCCCCTCCCCCAGGAGGGGCAGAGGATCCCCAGATCTGAGTTAAGAAGCTATTATGAGCTGCCTGACATGGGTGCTAGGAACTGAACTTAGTTCTTTGCAAAAATAATACTCTTTCTTAACCACCGAGGCACCTCTCCAGCTTCTCATTTTGAGGATGTATTATAGATACAATGGTGGCTCACGAGAAGCGTCAATTAAAGTGTATTTTAAGCTGGCGTTCCGCTAACATCAGTTCTATGAGTTACCTGCTGCTTGTGACTTTGAGGAACTCAAGTGTCCTGCCCTCTATGAATACATTTAAATTTTTATTCAGTTTCATTTTCATATCCTTAATACTCACTTAGCCTATTTTTGATAACTTGTGGAGTTCACGTACTTTCTCTGGAATCAAAGGATACATTAATTCCTCCATGCTATGTTTCCTTTCTTCCTCCAAACCTCACCAGGGACACATTTGTTTATCGACTAATCTAAGCAGGTCCAATTCTATTCCCGTCTCCCGGGCTAAGCTGTTTTCCATTCCATAGCCCAAACCTAGCACACATGGGACACGCATATCTATTGGGATTTGTGCTATTAAGAGCAAAGTTTAAAGCCAAAAATGTGTGCTCTTCTTGCTCTCACTGGACTTCCATGTCAAATTCTCATCTAGGCTTCAGTTCCTAATGGATGTTATGGAAATCAATACTATATAACTAACAAAATAGGAAGTTGCTGATTAAAGACTCAGTGACTTGCTCATATTGTTTTAAATCTGTAACCAAGCGCAATGAAGTGACATGCTGCACTCCCAAGTCTTTCTATCCCAGTCCCCAAGACACTCAATTATTCTCCCCTGGGATTTGAATTTAAAAGTTATTATTTCAGGAAACATCTCTACAGGGACCTTGTTATTTGGGAATGTTACCGAATGAGAAAAAAAAATTAAAATAACATAATATATTGAAAGATTCCTCACTGGATATCATGAGAAGGTCATATTCCACATATGAAGAATAGAGTTTGGATTAGCCTGGTAGAACTTTCAGGTGGGAGGGGACAGTAACCTCTTGGAAATCTGAGGTGTTCTCTCATTGGAGCAGTAGGTAGACAGGAGCTGGAAGCTTGAGGGGTTTTTGTTTTGTTTTGTTTTTCAAGACAGGGTTTCTCTGTAGCTTTGGAGCCTGTCCTGGAACTAGCTCTTGTAGACCAGGCTGGCCTCAAACTCACAGAGATCCACCTGCCTCTGCCTCCTGAGCGCCTGGATTAAAGGCATGTGCATCACCACCTGGCAGGAAACTTTTAAATACTGCTTTGTTCTTGTCCAACCGGATGAGTAGGATTAGATACTTAACCCCTTTCAAGTTCAAGTCTCATATTCTTATAAAGAGGAAGTTGGACTTGGTAATCTCCACAGTTCTGATATCAATTTCTTGATTCGTCATCATCTAGTTAACTCGTAGGGACAGCGTGTCAGTGTCCAGTCTTGGAAGCCATTGAACTAGGTGTTGGAGAACTGCAAACGTAGCTCTAACAAGCTCCCTGACCGTGGAGAGTTATCACCTTGTGGGTGGTTGAATTGTCACAGAGCGTCATGTAGTTGTATTCGTGAGACTTACGGAGCAGTGAGGCCCAGCTGACTAAGAGTGTTGCCTCTCAGTTCTCAGGCTCTAGCTGACTCACTATTGTCATCTGAGTAAATTAAATCTGCATTATACTTGAAAATAGTTAGATTAACCCTACTGGTATGTAAGCTGGAAAACAGCAAAAGTTGTGAGTTCTACAGATTTTTTCCTCCCCGAGATTGTATGCATGAGTCAAGGAAGAGTTGAGAGCTAGGGAGAAAGCAAACTGGTAGGCCTTTTAGAGCTGATCACACAACAATAAAGTTTGCTGCAGATAAATCAAGATAGAAAATTGATAGCTAAAATAAGTCAAGGGCTTATTTTAATTTAGAAGTACCAAGAAGCAAACCCTTTTCTGTGTGAAACAATATGGGAAGCAAAACTCAAGCGCATACAAATATACACACAAAATTTCAGAAGCATGAGTAAACTAATTCTTGATTCTTTAGATTAGACTGAAGTCAGAGATGGAATAACGACACAGGAACATTACTGAGAGTCAGCACTTCTTTATTACAGGGGTCCCCTACATAGGGCTCCACAGATACTCTCCTTTGTCTATGAGGCTGTCTTGTTAACGGGACCCAAAAGGATGCTCTATGAAGGATTCATGTCTTCAGGTGTAATTCTGAGATTCTGCAATTTGATGAAGTGGCTTTTATGCATTTGAGTGATAAATATGAGAGATAAAATTGTAGGGATGCCATCTATTACAAAGAAGTTGGGGATGATGATGGAGCTTGTCACAACTAGAGTGATGAAGAGGACAAGGACTCTCAGCTGACTTGCCCTTGTAAGGTCTGTCCTGATTTCAGAACCCTGCAGCTCAAAAGTCTAGGCTGTAGAATTCCGAATCCTAACGCCCTACCCCTTTGTTATCTTTGGTCATGTCAACCAGTCTCCGTGGCTGGACCTACAGAATGTCTAGGCTGTGGTGGGGTAAGGGTTATGGGAGGTGTGGAAGTGGAGTGTTTGGGGGTGGGGCAGCCTTCCACGAACATCTCTAAACATTATTACATTACCATAGAGATTGTGAAGAACTGATTTTCAAGTACTGAAAAACGCAGAACGGAACTTAAAAAAAATATACAGAATTTTGCTTTAGGACTCCTAAGGACTAGAACCCCATTAATGCTTCCCTCTGCCAAACAACAGCGGTCCACTTTCCGGCCAGGCTAGACTTAGGTTTCTTAGACTAACAATCTGGGGACCTGGCTTGCCCGGGTGCCAGGCTGAACCCAGAGCCTAATGTGGCACTGGGTTTTTCTCTCTGTTTGGACCGCAGAGGTGTCTGACGGACAATGCCTGCAGCACCAAATCTTTGGCGCAAGCAACGCGTGACTCTGAAAAAGAAGCGTTATTTCCAAAGTTGGGGATAGAAAGCTTGTGGAATAAAAGGGAGGGTTTAGTTCGAAATGAAGAAGCGGAGATTTTCCTTTTTTCTAATTTCCTACAATGGGAAATGACTGATGAGAACCGGCGCGAGCCGGACGCTGGCAGTAGCAGGATCGGGCCGGTCTCTTAGGGAGAACTGGTCCCGGTGGTCCCAAGCGTGGCCCCAGGTCACTCCGCCTGCTTTGTTTCGGACTCTTTACCGGGCTCAGGGTTGGTCTCCCGCTCCAAAGATCCGCCCGCCACAGGGCGGGGCTTCAGGGTCAAGGTGGACCAATTTCCCAGCCTCGCCCCTCCACGCGCTTTCGGACCCAGAGATGACTGACAGCTGCTGGGTCCAACCTGCGGCTCCATAGCGTGGCCTCCGCCAGGGGCGGTCGGAGGCGAGGCGCCGGGGCCAATCGCATTGCAGACTAGGGGGCGGGGCCTTCTTGCCAGCTCCAGGCGGGCGCAACCAGCCTCCTTCGGTCAAATGAGAACCGGAGAGGGGCGGTCCCCCGGTTGGGGTCCAGCCAATGAGGAAGGCGGGATGGGCGGGCCGGAGTGGCAGCCGCCGGTCCTCTGCTGCGAGCTAAGGTTTGGAGAGTCGGTGGGGGGACCGCGAGTGGAGCGCGGGAGCCCGGGCGGCGAGCGGGTGTGAGCTGCCCGAAAATGCACTCGGATGCTGCAGCTGTCAGTGAGTAGCGCAGCGCCAGCGGGCCGGATGCGGGCCCGCATACCCCGTCCGCTCCCGTCCTCCCCTCTCCGCCTCTCGGGTCCCGATTGAGCTGGAGTCCCTGGTCCAGGAGCGGGCTGATTCCCTCCTGGAGCCCGAGGGCCGTGACGCCGCGGGCGGCTGGGGCGGGGGCAGGGGCGGCGGGGAGGGGGTGGGGATTGGCTGGCTTTGCGCGGTGGGGGAAGGGGGGGGACATGCTCTGAAGGCCGGGGGCCGAGAGTCTGTGGTGCATGGAGGTGGAGACGGTGGCGGGCGCTGGCAGCTGGGGCCGGGGGTGGCACGGGCGGGCAGGGAGCGGGCCTTGGTCTGGGTGCAGGGTGAGGCTTGCGGGGCCCGAGCGGTGCGGTCGGCCGGGCAAGGCGGGGGAGAGCGAGGGGAGCGGGGGCGGGGACAATGGGAAGGAGGGCTGGGGGCGGGGGCGGGAACAATGGGTGGGGAGCGGGGGCCGCGGCCAGGCCGGTGAGGGGCTGCAAGCTGATGTAACGGGGGGCACGGAGTGGCGGCACCGCGGTGGGATGGGATAGTTGAGGAGTCCGGTACACCGGACGGCGGCCGGGGGTGGCGAAAGGGCTTGGGGGCAGGTGTTGGGACGTTGGGGTCCCTAGAGAAGAGGATGGCGGATAGCGCTGCCATGCAGTTTAGGGACTGGAACAGGGGGCAGGGAGGTGTGTGGAGTGAGTTTGGAGGAAGAGGAGGTGGGGTGGGGTGGGGGAGTGGGGACTAGGAGGGCTGTCATTCCGGGTTCGGTGCTCACGGGGCGGAGTGGGGGGCGTTGGACTGTGCACTGGGGGAGGTGCTTCCTCTCGGGAGGGGCCAGGTCCTGCTTAGGAGGGGACCGCCCTGAGCCTGGGGGTGCGCGGAGGGGAGGGGGCGGGGCCGGGTACCCGGGAGGTGTCCCGAGGCTGGCAGTGGCCACCGCGTTTGAGGAGCGGCGGCGAGCGAGGTCAGCGCGGGCTGGGGTTGTGGGACCGGGAGGCGGGGCAGGGACGCCGTCTGCAAGCTGACCCAGCCCGGTGGGGTCCTGGAGACGTGGTGAGGGGGCCAAGCATAAGGGGGTGTTGGGGTCCTCGGCGGTCCGTAGGTTTGGCAGTATGTGACGCAGTTGTCTTAATTTCTGGCCATCAGGTGTGGAGGCTGATGAGTCAGGACCCGCTACCCTGTATGAAGGGCGGGTTCGGAGGCTCAGCACCTTGCCTGCAGGAAGCCACCTCGGCCCGAAGCACCTGGAGGGCGCTTTTGGGGTTTCCTTTAGGGTCTGGCTCCTGGAGCCGGTGTGAAGGGAAAGGCAGGCTCGCGGAATTCTGGGACTTGTAGTCCCAGCCGCGCCGGGCCGCGGTTGGGTTGGGTGCACGTGGGTAACTGTGGAAACGAGTCCCAGAATGCAGCGCGCCCCTTGGAGCCTCCCTGCTTGGCTAACTCGTGCTTTATGCCGCGGACATCCTATGCGTTCTCTCCGGGGTTCCTTGGGACAGTGTCCGTCGCAGAGGGAGAGCCCAGGCCAAACCCTGGCCCTTTTCTGAGTTAATTATTTTTCCCTGCATCTGATACCCTTGCGGAGCGAATGCTTAGTCTTGAACCATCCTGCACACACTTCGTTCTAACGCAACGTTTAGCGTGGAGCATTTAGAGTGGAGTCAGCGTATGGAAGCCTAGGGTGAAGTGTACAGCCTTACATAAGTATGGGAACTAAGTAGAGACATGTATATCCTTTAAGAAGAAAATACAGAGAACTGTACTGGTATTTCGTGGGCTGTTTGGTTTGCCCAAGAATTAGGGGATTTTTTCTTTTTTAAGTGAATTGAGAAGAACAGCTTAATGAAATTTGGGGTTGAAATAGTCTCATGCCCGAACCTGAAATGAACCCCTAAAGGTGAACAAAGGGAAAGTATGATGTCTTCCGCTTTTAAGTAAGTGCAAAGCAAATGAGGCTATTGTTTGCTCCTTAGCTGCCCAGATTGTAAAGATTTTACCTCTTGGCTGTTACAGGTCTCTGAGTTTGTTGACTTAAAGCCACCACATCCTTGTAAAAGGACACTGCTCATTCCTGACTGCCCAGACCCAAGTAATCACACAGAGACTATAATAATCACAACATTGTTTGACCAATGACCCAGGCGTATTTCTAGCTAGCTCTTACATCTTAAATTAACCCATTTCCATTAATCTGTCTATCACCATGAAACTGTGGCTTACTGGGTAAGGCTCTGTTCTGGCCTCTGTCTCCTTTGACAGCTATATGGCACCTCTCTGACTCCGCCTACTCTCTCTCTATATATCTCTTCCAGCCTGGCTATATTCTGCCCTGCCATAGACCAAAGCAGCTTTATTCATTAACCAATAAAAGCAACACAAGTACGGAAGGACATCCCACATCACATTCTTTGCCGGTTCTTTTTAGTGATCACTCCCAAATCTAATGTAGGGGCTATAAGATTGGCTCAAACGTGACCAATTATTTTTGTATGGTGAATCAGATATTGTGAAACTGTTGATAATAGTTAACAGAGGGGTCTTTTAATGACCGAATGATATACATCTTGCAGACAAGTTTTAAGATTTAGAAATCACTTAACATGGTTAAGACAGTCCTAAACTTGCGTATATATTTCACAATGTTTGTAAAATTTTGTTATTATTTTGTTATGTTTATGTATGTGTGTATGTGTGCAGATGCCATGGAGATCAGAAGGGGGCATGGGATTCTTTAGAACTGGAGTTACAGGCCGTGACTGTTGTGAGCTGCCCAACATGAGTGCTGGGAATGGAACTCAGGCCCTCTGCAAGAGCAGTAAACACTCTTTACCGCTGAGCTGTTTCTCCAGCCCTTCCAGGATGGCTTCTAAAATAATCTGAGAGACTGGTTAGTGTGTGATGCTTTGAGGAAGCAATTTATGTCTCTCCTGTTTTGACTATATTGGCAAAATCTCTCAGAAAATTCTTGTAATATGTGTGTGTATGGAAATTTTTTCCAAAAAGTATTTAATCTTGGGATTTGCTCTTGCCAAATCATAAGGCCAAAAAAATGCATGAGATCTATAACCGTCTTCAAAATTTAAGGAAAGTATTAGTCTGCATTTCTTTTATTTTCATTTGTTCCATTGTATCCTGAAGGACAAATGCTCTTTCCACACATTTTCTTCATCCAGTCCACAAGCCCAAAGCCCTAGGCAGTGTCGAGCCTGCACTGTCCACTCTAGTTTTGGGGGACCTTTGCTCTTTGGCTCTTGGCTAGGTCCTAATTTTTCTTTTGGATTTTGCTCTGCATTAAAACAGTTAAAATATTTTATCAATTTTTTTTCTCTTTTGTATCAGAAAGGATTTTTGGGGGGGCAAGGAGGGGAAGGTAGTTGTTTTAATCAGGGTTCTAGAGTAACAGAATGTACAGAATGAATTTCAAGGGAATTTATTAGAGTGACTTACAGGCTGTGGTCCTGCTAATCCAACAATGGCTGTCTATGTGCAGAAAGTCCCAGAATCTAGTAACTGCTCAGTCGCTGAGGCTGGAAGTCTCAGCTGGTCTTCGGTATCTATCCTGAAGAAGTAGGCACTAATGATGGTGAAGTAATGGACGTTGTTGGCAAGAACAAGCAGGTGAAGGCCAAAAAGTTCTTCCTTCTATGTCCTTTTGTAGGCTTCCAGCAGAAGGCATGCCCAGATTAAATCTCCAGCCCAGAAGTGTCTTCCAACTTCAAAGATCCAGATTAGATATGGATCTTCCCACTTCAAAGTAAGCAAAATCCCTTACAAATTAAGCAAAATCTCTCATAGACGTGCCCCTCCATTTTGAATTTTAGTTAATTCCAGATGTAGTCAAGTTGACAACCAAGAGGAGCCATCCCAGTATTCTTTCTACCGTGCCAAAGAGCAAAGCTCTCCCGTCCTTCTGTGGACATTGACGCTTCTTTCCCCTTCCTGGGCTCGCAAAGGTGCTTGATAGCATCCTATTTTTCTTCAAACTTACCATATCTCCTCTGTTGTTATCTTGAGCTACTGTAACTTCCTTCCTTCTTGTTTTTTAGTCTCATCTTAATCACCGTCATGGGCATACTCATAATTGTAGCTAATAATTAATAGCTGGTAATCTTGCTGACACAGCAGCAAACCGCCGTCTGTCAGAAACCTGGTTCTTCCTGGCCTGTCAGTGTGCCTTCGATAAGCACTGACTCCAGGGACATCTAGACTTCGGGTTGTGCCAAGGTGCGTCCATATATCAGATGGAGGCTGTTTATTTGGCCTAGTTCTGTAGTTAGGCCAGGCAAGAGGAAACCAGCACTGGTTGATTTTGTACATTTGGTTCATGAAGCCGCAGTAATTTTAGTCACCCTCGTTGGAGCCTTAGATACTTCTCATCTTTTTTTCCTGTTTGGTAGTAGAAGGGAGAGTGTGTTTTCAATACTTATTTTGTTACTGTGACCACATTTTTGAGAAAAGCAACTTGAGGAAGGAAGTTTTTTTTTTTTTTTTCTGGCTCACAGGTTTGATTGTATCTATAGCGAGGAGAGATGATTTGCCATTTTTATCTATAGTGAAGAGAGATGATAGCCATTGTAGGGGTCACTTTTCTTCTTTTTTTGCAGTTCATTCATGGACCCAGCCTATGGGAAGGTGCTGCCCACAATCGTAGTGGGTCTTCCTTCTTCTATTAAACCCTCTGAAAAATGCCCTCACAGAGATTCCACAGTGTGTCCCTTAGGTGATGTCAAATCCAGGGAAGCTAGCGAGAAGATAAATGACCGCGAGCGGTATCTCTTTCTATCTCTACAGTTATCCTCTCTTCCCAACTCTTTGCTAATGTCTTGGGTCTGACCAAGACTTTTTTTCTGGTAACCAGTGGTCCTGTGTGAGCTTAGCCTGTGCTGCATTGGTCTCTCACCAGTTGAATCATCTTGGCTTTTAGTATATGTGCTGCAGAAGCAAGCACAGATAATCTTGGCTTTTAATATTTGCTTTCCTGCTCAAAAACTCTGAGGGCTTCCAGGTGCTCGGTTAAGTATGGCCTCCTCAGAACAAGAACTCAGGAGAGTTCAAGAAAGGCAGATGAATCTCTCTGAGTTCGAGGCTAGCCTGGTCTATAGAGTGAGTGTCACGACAGCTGGGGCTACACAGAGAAACCCTGTCTCGAAAGCAAAACAAAGTAATTGAAAGGTACCTAGTGGTATAACATGGCTTTTGTAGTTGAAGTTTGGCTCCTCCTCCCTGCCTGCCCTCAGAGCACATGACAATAAGGGGCCGGGACAATATTATAGTCCCTGAGACCCATTGCCAATGACCTACTTCCTCCAGAGGTTCCATAGGTTTTACAACCTACCAAATACTACCACTCCCTGGGCACCAAACATTTGTGATATGAACCTTTTGGGGGCATTTCATATTCAAACCATAATACAGCTATATGTAACACTTAATTTTGATTGAAGAGTGTCTAGTTTGGAGAGATTGACATGTGTTAGGGACTAGCGAAAGTCTGTTTGGGACAGAAGGTTGGAGCTGTCACCAGGTTTGTTTGGGAGATAGGCTGGTGTTAGTTTGATTTTGTATTTTTCTGTCTTATGAACCTACCCTGGTATTAAGGCTTTATTTCTTCATGAAATAAAGCGAAATAGTGAGCCAGGGGTTGGAGGGCTCAGTGGTTAAGAACACTGGCTGCTTTTTTACAAAGGACCTGGGTTTGGTTCCCAGCACCCACATAGTGGCTAATCACAGTCTGCAATTCCAGTTCCAGAGGATCTGACACCCTCTTTGGCTTCTGAGGGCACCAGACACACACATGCACAGACATACATGCAGGTAAAACATGCATGCACATAAAAACAGGACAGTGCGGTGAGATTATTAGCCCATCCTCCCTCCTGGGGTCCAGTGTGTAAGCTAAAGCTAAAGGTGACAGGCAAGGACTCGGCTTGAGAGCCTGAGTTGGTATTAATGGCTTCCTGCAGTTTGTTCTTACTGTGAAATTCAGGTTATAAGTACTCTTGAGAATTATTATTTTAAGAACGCATTTTTTTTTTTGTAATGAAATACTGATGGCTTGTTTTATTTTTTTTTCTTGCTGATTTTTTTTATTAATTAATTAATTTAATTATTAAAGATTTCTGCCTCTTCCCCGCCACCACCTCCCATTCCCTCCCCCTCCCCCAATCAAGTCTTCCTTCCTCCTCAGCCCAAAGAGTAAGCAGGTTTCTCTGCCCTGTGGGAGGTCCAAGGACCACCCACCTCCATCCAGGTCTATTAAGGTGAGCATCCAAACTACCTGGGCTCCCACAAAGCCATTACATGCAATAGGATCAAGAACCCATTGCCATTGTTAAGAACGCATTTTTAAAAAAATGTGTCTTAGGAAGAAAAACACTGAAATGAATTTTAAGTGGGATTGTGTGCTTTAGTGTCTGTCACAGGGCAGTTTTAGTGCCAAGGACATTTATTTATTTATTTATTTATTTATTTATTCTGGAGTGCCAAGGACATACATTTATTTATTTATTTATTTATTTATTTATTTATTTATTTATTCTGGAGTGTCCATGATTCTGCAGAGTGCCTATTACCTGAGGTTTGGATTGCTTTTCTTTTAATTAGAAACGAGTTATTGTCACTTAGAAAGTTGTTTTTGAAACTAGTGACTGTTTAGAATAAAACACAAGATGATAAGAAAAAGACCCCTCCTCCTGGGTGGCACTACTTCTTGGTGTGTGTGTGTGTGTGTGTGTGTGTGTGTGTGTTTAGTGTTGAAATGGGAGCGGCGGGGCTGCTTCCCACCGCCACCCGGCTAACTTTACCCGAAATAATTACACGGAAACTGTATTCTTTTAACCACTGCTTGGCCCATTAGCTCCAGCCTCTTATTGGCTAGCTCTTACATATTGATCTAACCCATTTCTAATATTCTGTGTAGCACCACGAGCTGGCTTACCAGGAAAGATCTTAACCTGCATCTGTCTGGAGTGAGAGAATCATGGCGACTCACTGACTCGGCTTCTTTCTCCCAGCATCCTGTTCTGTCTACTCCGCCTACCTAATTTTCTGTCCTATTAAAGGGCTAAGGCAGTTTCTTTATTTAACCAATGAAATTAACTCCTCCATCATTTTAGGGGGGTAGGTTGTTTTTTGTGGATTCTTTTTTTCAGGAATGTCTAGCAAAGCTTTCTCTATCTGCTGCTTATATCTGCAAGGCTTGCAGATCAGGGAGCCATGCAGCCTGACAGGGACAGCCTGTCTTTCCTAGAGGGCTGTGCCTCTTCCCTGGTGAGGGAGCTTTACCTTAGCTGTGAACTGATGGTGGTACCCCTCCCTCCTCTCTACAACCTGAAGGCAGGAGGTCAGCAAAGGAAAGAAAGCCTGGGGAGAACCATTGTGATGGGTCCTCGGCCAAGGGCTCTGTTGGTTTCAGAGGCTGGTCCCAGCCCTGGGCCTGCCTGAGGAATCTCGCCATGTGCCTGTGGGGGTTCTTTTGGTTGTGTGGTTGGTTGGCAAGCCTGGCTTTCTAGTTTTCCAAGTGAGTCTAGTGCTATATTTAAAGCCTGAACCCAAACAAAATGAATACTTTTCTGTTTAAACTCGCCACAGTTGGTTTCCAGTGCTGGCAACTCAGACATAGCCCTGTCGGTGGTCAGTTAACCTGGCAGAGGCTCTGAAGAGGAGTGGTGGACTCCTTTCAGTGGATCTGCCCGCAGGCTCCACTTAGAGGTGACCAAAGACTGACCGAAGGGTTCATGTAATGTCACTTGTAGGTGATGGAAGCCAGCATTGTAGTGTTCAGGACTCTGGATGTCACCTGGAGCCATGTACTCCTGTCCCCAGTGGCGGCCAGCCACTTTTGTCTCTGAGAAAACCAGTTCAGAAGGTGGGACACGCAGAAGCTGGCCCTTAATTCCTTGTGAATATTCTGATTCGAGAATTCTAACTGGAAATATTTGCGGGTTTTTTTTTGGGGTGGGGTATTTTGTTTAGCCAGAAATAATCTTGATAGTTCTAATTGTTCCTGGTCAACTTTATTGAGGTTATAATTTGCATATTATGAAATTATGGCCATATAAGTATATAGTTGGGTAGACTGGTAAGCAAAGACCCTGGCAGAGCGACTAGTAAACCAAGATACAGAATATATTCATCACTCCAACAGCCTCTCTATGTCACGCCCACCACCTAGACCCCACCCCAGATACTTGGCTCTTCAGATGTGTCTCTGGTCTCCTTCATGTTGATGCTTAGTTATTTTTCTTTTCATGGACATATTACAGCATCACACACCGAGTTAAAGGAAAGTGTCCATGCTGTGTGAACTGTGCAGGTCAAGATTGGTGCTTTCACTGCAGGGATGATTCCTCCACAGGTTGCCCAGTGGGTTGCTTTTCTGCAGCCCAGTGACACGCCACGCCACTGTTCGCTCTTGGATGTCTTGGTGTCTTCCCATTGCTTTGTGGAAGGCGGTCTGGGAAGTGGGAAAGGGCTTGGCAGGTGCCAACCCTCGAGTCAGACTGTTTGGACTCACGCTCTTGCTGTGCCACTTACGGTTTGTAAGATTGTGGGCGAGTTACCCCGCTCTTTGTGCTCAGAGATTTCACATTTAGAAACTGCCTTCCCATTTAGGCAGAGGGCGGTGGCGCACACCTTTAAGCCCAGCAGTCGAGAGGCAGAGGCAGGTGGATCTCTGAGTGCAAGACTAGCCTTGTGTACAGAGTGAGTTCTGGAACAGCCAAAGCTACAGAGAGAAACCCTGTCTTAAAAACCTAAAAAAAAAAAAAAAACCATGCCATCTTCGGGGGCATGGTGCTGTTGTCGCCAGGTGTGTTCACCAGGTGTGAATATCGAGGACCTACTGTGCACAAGGCCCAGGTCTTCATTTGTCTGGAAGTTTTCATTCTGGTGTGGGTGAGGGGCAGATAGTAAGCAGGTCTGTTTTGTGGCGCTAAGTTGTGTAGAGAACAATAAAGCAGCAAAGGAAGCACGTGTGGGGGGTGAGGGCAGTGGGAAGAGAGGGACACAGCACACAGGCTCTCCGTGTGTGGCAGCCTGATCTGAGGAACAGCAAGGAGACTGGGATGCGGGGAGAAGAGATGAGAGAAACCTTCCCGAGGAACCTGTGCTGCACCCCCTCAGGTGCTTCTGTGGCTGTTGATTCGTGATGCTGGCCTCCTCGGTAGGCGTGGCATCAGAGAAGCCAAGGAGGAAAAGAGACATTCTGTTATTTGGGCGACTGATATGTCAGTCAGTTGTCCCCAGACCCTGCTGTAACAGACAAGGTCCCCTGGAGCCTGCTTCTCCAGAGAATGTGCAGGGGACAGAGGCAGTGGGCAGGTGAGGGATGAATGGCAGCTGCTGGGTTAGTGGCTGTCCACGGCGTTTGGGACCAGGAGGAGATGCACAGCTAGACTTCCTAGCAGGGTAGGAAGGGGCGGAGTTGCCCTGTCAGCTTAGCCTTTGGGGTTTCATTGGGAAAACAGTTCATGAGTGGGTGCGCTTGGGAGGACAGAGGGAGCGGGCAGACCTGTGGCAGCCCGGTGGGGGTGTGGGGATCCGAGTGCAGGAGAAGGTGAGGTTGCAGAGTGGGACCTGTGGATTGCCAGAGTGGACAGGAAGCAAGAGAGGGGAGGGGAGACAGGACACTGGGAAAGATATAAAGGGACTTGGGGGGGGGCGCTAAGGTCTCTTACCCGTGTTCTCCACTCCCACTCAGAGTAGATCTGCTGCACCCACATTTCACAGGTGAGGAAGCTAGAGTACAGGAAGGGTAACCTCAAGGTCGTGAAGCTTTTATACAGTGGCTTGAGATTTAACTGGGCGTTCTGGCTCCAGGTTGGGGTGCTCCACACTGCAGGTGGACGGGCCCCAGCATTGCATGCTTGTTTTAGCTGGGCGTTCTGGCTCCAGGGTCGGGGTGCTCCACACTGCAGGTGGACGGGCCCCAGCATTGCATGCTTGTTTTAGCTGGGCGTTCTGGCTCCAGGGTCGGGGTGCTCCACACTGCAGGTGGACGGGCCCCAGCATCACCTGTTTGCTTTTCAGTTCCGCCTCCGAGGGAGCATGCTGTCCTGGCCATTGATGGTCAGGTCAGTGCCCATTGGCACCTCAGAGTCTTCCTCTTGGGGTGACTTAGTGGGTAGGGTGCCTGAGGTCTTACAGCTTGCTCCTCTACACCCTTTTCTTGGCAAGGCCACTTGAAGTGGCAACAGGAACTTAACCCTGCTGGAGAACTGTGGCCCAGAAAAGTACTCTATACTCTTATTTGTGGTGGAAACAGTCTCAGTTGCTGAGATTTCATCTTAAATAGGTGTATGTGGAAATACTCTTGTGAGTTTTAGAATATAGGTGATCCCTAGCAACAGTGCAGAAAAAAGCCAGAAAAATGCGACTTTCCTTAGAGCCACTCAGTAGCTTTTATAATTAAGTTAGCCTCACCCCCACTTTTCATCTTAGGTCCTGCTTAAGTGCTTATCTTTAACATCTCTAAGATGCCATTCCCCAAACTATTCCATAGACTTCTTGTCCTGAGCAATTAAATGGGACAGGGTGGTTGTCGGTCAGTCCAGGGGTATTGTACTAATGGCCTTAAAGATCCATCCCCTTGTGATCCCCTCTGACTTGTCTTTCTGGCCGTTCTAGGTCCAGGCCAGGGCTTTTCCAGATCACGATAGGGGGAGGTGGAGTTGATGTGGAGTGTGGGCTGTGGAGCTGGCGTGGGCTGTGGAGCTGGTGTGCGGTGTAGGCAGTGGAGCTGGCGTGGGCTGTGGAGCTGGTGTGCGGTGTAGGCAGTGGAGCTGATGTGGGCAGTGGAGCTGGTGTGGGCAGTGGAGGTGGTGTGCGGTGTGGGCAGTGGAGGTGGTGTGCGGTGTGGGCAGTGGAGGTGGTGTGCGGTGTGGGCTGTGGAGCTGGCGTGGGCAGTGGAGCTGGCGTGGGCAGTGGAGCTGGTGTGGGCAGTGGAGCTGGTGTGCGGTGTGGGCAGTGGAGCTGGTGTGGGCAGTGGAGCTGGTGTGGGCAGTGGAGCTGGTGTGGGCAGTGGAGCTGGTGTGCGGTGTGGGCAGTGGAGCTGGTGTGGGCAGTGGAGCTGGTGTGCGGTGTGGGCAGTGGAGCTGGTGTGGGCAGTGGAGCTGGTGTGCGGTGTGGGCAGTGGAGCTGGTGTGGGCAGTGGAGCTGGTGTGGGCAGTGGAGCTGGTGTGGGCAGTGGAGCTGGTGTGCGGTGTGGGCAGTGGAGCTGGTGTGGGCAGTGGAGCTGGTGTGCGGTGTGGGCAGTGGAGCTGGTGTGGGCAGTGGAGCTGGTGTGCGGTGTGGGCAGTGCTCTGCCAGTGTGCATTGCACACCAGCTCACTGATGCCTCCAGGAGTCTATGGAGAGGATCCTGCCAATCTGGCTCAACAGATGCGGGAACTGAGGTACCATGAGTTAGGTTGGTGATATATGAGGTATCTCAGCTGGGACCCAGCAGTGGAGTTGGGACTCTGGCCTAGAATGTACCAGACCTGACATTCTTTCCTCTAAACCTGGCTCCTGCAACCTTATCAAGATTGAAGGGTACTTTGTCTCTGAATGACCCCATGGAACTGTGTTCTCAATGGTAGACAGGGTGAGGAGACAGAATCTGGAGTCTTTTGTACCTTGGCACATTGGGAACACAGCCAGCTAGTATGTCCTGAAGTGACCGGATCCTTTGAGATGGAAGTGGCGTGTGCAGACACTGGGTGCTGGGTGACACGCCTCCTCTTGGGGTGGCTGGTTGCTTCTGTCAGCCTCTTCCCTGGGTTCTGTGAGAGCGAGGGGGAAGGCGCCCGCCAACTGGATGCTTGGCTGGATTTAATTTTGGATCTTGTACTCTGCAAATGCAGTGACTGCTCGTCAGTATTCCTTCTGTAGCTCACTCCTTTGGCTTTTTGTCCAGTAGCGAGTGTGCGCCGAACAGATGAATGAAGTTAACACTTTCCTCCCTTGCCTGGCCCTCCCTGGGTCTCGACCCTTCTCCACAGGGCGCTGGGTTAGTCTTCTCTGCAGAGTCCTGGTCAGTGGAGAGGCGTTGGCTGCTGGCAGGTGATGGCTGAGTCAAGGTGCTGGGTGTTAAAATCCACTCCCCCATTTTCATTCATTGACTGGGTCAGACCCTGCTCCTCTGGGTGTCAGACCCTGCTTCCCTGAGTGTCAGACCCTGCTTCTTTTCTGGGTGTCAGTTCCTGTTCCTCTGGGTGTCAGACCCTGCTTCTCTGGGTGTCAGACCCTTTTCCCCTAGGCCTATAGGCTACTTGAGTGTTACTTACGTGGATAGCAAGCTGGGCTTGGTTTGACTCCGATGGGAGGAGGTTTAAAAGGTGCTGCCCCTCTGACTTGTAGCCAGCACCTAGTTGTCACCTACCGTGCCCCAGGCACCGCTCTCTAAGCATTTTAATTGTTGCAACGTCCTTGTAAGATGGGCACCACTAGCCGTTTAGTAGAAGAAGAAATGTCCACTTCTGGCAATGAAGGCCATGCAGTGTGGAACTGACTGTAACCTGGCTTTTGGGGTCTCCTACCTAGTTTTACAGCATGAGAAAGCCTTTTCACAGCACTGTTTTTCCTTTCCTTTCTTTTCCTCTCCTCTCCTATCCTCTCCTTCTCCTTCTCCTTCTTTTTTTTTTTTTTTTTTTGTAGCCCAGCTGTCCTGGAACTTGCTCTGTAGACCAGGCTGCCCTTGAATTTACAGAGATCCACCTGCCTCTGCCTCCTGAGTGATGGGATTAAAGGCGTGCACCGCCACTGCCTGGCTAACACATTACTGTGTTTTAATAATTTTGCCTTAAAAGTAAGAATGTGCAAATAACACACATGGAAGACCTGTGCCATCTCATACAGCCAATAACTTAATTTGTGTGTGAAGTTGTAAGTTGGAATTAGATCACTTAAAACATTTTGTGCTTAGTTTTCACAAGAGTATAGGCTTCATTTTTAGAAGACACCATATATCCCAAGCCATTTTGGAATGAATTTATTTTACTATAGTTTTTTAAAAAATTTCATAGTGTACTTTTCAAATCCTGTATCCTGTGTATCTCTGGGCTTAAGTTCTACTCAGTAATGACTTTTGATTCAACCTGCCTTCTGCCCAGCTCAGACTGGCCTTGATCTTGGGATCCTCCTGCCTCTGCCTCCTGAGTTCTGAGAGGGAGCAGCATTTTAAACAAGTTCAAGCCTCACCCTCAGCCACATACAAGTCTGCTTTGCCTTCAGAGCTGTGCATCTTGAATGCTCTGGTCACCTCTGCCCTCCTCAGCCTGCTGGGTGCTGGCCTCTGCTCTGTCACTGCTGTCTTAACGCTGTTGGCTGTGGTCTAAGATGTTCAGAATAAGCGAATCTGTAGAGCCAGGAAGGAGATTGGTGGTGGCCTCATGTTGAAGGGGAAGGGGACAAGTGAGGACTGGTGGTGAATGTGATAGAAATGTGGTGACAGCCGGATAACTCCCTGAACATGCTAAAGCCACTGCATTGGCTACCTCCGATGGTGGATGATGTGGAATGAGAACCGCATGTCAACAGAGCTGTTCAAATACCATCCCAACAGGTGGCGAGACCTGCGAGGAGGCCTGATCCTCCTGGAGGGTGACGGTCTGCTCTGGGTGGGGAGGTCAGAGACGAGGAGGACTTGCTCCGGTAGATAACTCAGGGAAGACAGCCGCTGGGCCTGTGAATTCCAGGTGTCAGGGAGGCAGAGGGCAGAGTAAATTGCAAGGCCCTGCAGTAGGGCGGTCTGCTCTGGGTGGGGAAGTCAGATATGAGGAGGGCATGCTCTAATAGATAAATAACTCAGGGAAGACAGCTGTTGGGTGTTGAATTACCTCGATTTGAGAAATAACCAGGCTAGCTAAAAGATAAAACAATTGCATTTTTATTTATTATAAGGGGTAAACTCACGAAACAGGAACGAGAAGTCCAAGCTCAGCTGTGTTGCCAGGAACCGCAGAGAGAGCACACTGGGGCCTTGTGGCATTTTTCTCCAGTCCCAGAAAGCCACACCCTAACTTGGTCCCACCTCTTAAAGATAATTGGTTGACAAAGATGCCCCATCAGTTGGGCCTGTGAATTCCAGGGGTCAGGGAGCAGAGGGCAGAGTAAATTTCAAGACTCAGCAGTAGGACATGACTTCAGTACTTGAGGAAGAGTGTGGTTGGAGCAATGGAATGATCCAGAAGGAACAAGACAGTCAAATGGGGCCTTGCATGGACTTGTGTTTCTAGAGGGAAGGAAGCCAGGTAACCTTA
This sequence comes from Chionomys nivalis, assembly GCF_950005125.1. Classification (NCBI taxonomy): domain Eukaryota; kingdom Metazoa; phylum Chordata; class Mammalia; order Rodentia; family Cricetidae; genus Chionomys; species Chionomys nivalis. The sequence goes on from NC_080091.1 coordinate 74,192,244, forward strand.
ACAGTGGCTGTCACTGAGTTTCCTTCTATAACACTTAGAAGGTGGAGGTCCTTCCGTGTGTTGGCGTTGACCCCTGTGGGAGAGGCACAGCCCTGCACCGCATGGTCCCTGTGATGCAGTGATTTTGATGCCTTTCCTTCTGTTTTGCTTTTCTGGCAATACTGTGACTGTTATTCTGCTCTTACCCAGAGCTGCTCCCCCCTGCCCGCTCCCCTGCAGGGTCACCTCATGATTTTCATTGTCACAGAAAAGGCATTTATTGTGAGCACAGTGGCGTATTTAAGATGTTTGTACCTGAGAACGCTGCTTGCCGTTTGGCAGGCTGGAGTTTAGATAATAATCAGATACCTTTGTGAGTCTTCGACCAAGAGAACACGGCACACTTGAGATGTGAGCGACGCCGTCGTGCGCCTCTCCTGTGAAATGCCACAAATAACTGCTAGACAGTTGGACTGGCTTAGCACAGAGTAATAAACGGACCGCAAGACGGCGCGCGGGGGGGGGGGGGGGGGACGACACAGAATAGACATTATTTCTAAGCATTGAGTTTTTAAAACTGTATTTTTAATTTTAACTGACATAGTAATTGTACATGTTTTGAGGGTACAGCATGGCATTGTAGTGCATGTGTGTCATGAGTGGTGATCAGATCATGGAGTGATTAGCATGTCTGTCACCACAGACATACCATTCCCGTGGGCCTATTCAAAGTCCCTTTGACTGGGTAATTTGAAATATGCATGTATTTGTGGTCAAGCATATTGAGCCTCGTGTCCTATGTAACGCAAGAACTGATTTCCCTGGTGTGGCCTGCCCCAGACTCTTGAACCATCTCCTCTTCATTCTTCCCTCAGACCCTTGGTAGGCTCTGCTGACCAATATTCTGTACTTTCTGGAGCAGGATCTAATGCTGTAGTCCCCAGTGGCCTACTGCTTACAGTGTATACCTCATTAAGCTGGCCTGGAGCATGCTCTGAGGATAGGCTGGCTCTGGACTCCCACTAGTCCTCCTGTCTCTGCCTCTCAAGTGCCAGTATTATAGGTGCACACCACCATGCCTGACTTGGTCTTTGAGAAGAGCTTCTTAGCTTTTACACATACGTCTGAGACGACAGACATACCAGTCACCCTGATCTGATCAACACATTATGTATATGTTTTATGATGTCACATGGGACCTCCAAAACATGTCCAGTTGTTGCTATGTATCAGTTAAAACCAAGTGAAAATGCAGTATTTGTCTCTTTGTACCTTACTTCTCTCTAAATGCCCTCCAGTTCCATGTGTGTTGCTGCAGACGCCAGGGCTTCATTCTGTTGTTGCTGTATAGTGTTCCACCGCGTACATGGCTGTGTAGTGTTCCACCGTGTACATGGCTGTATAGTGTTCCACCACGTACATGGCTGTATAGTGTTCCACCGCGCACATGGCTGTGTAGTGTTCCACCGCGCACATGGCTGTGTAGTGTTCCACCGCGCACATGGCTGTGTAGTGTTCCACCGCGCACATGGCTGTGTAGTGTTCCACCTCGCACATGGCTGTGTAGTGTTCCACCGCGCACATGGCTGTGAAGTGTTCCACCGCGCACATGGCTGTGTAGTGTTCCACCGCGTACATGACTGTGTCGTGTTCCATCTCGTACATGCACCACGTTTTCTGCGTTCATCTGTTGCTGCATGCTGAGGCTGACTGCTTGCCTTAGTGAGCAGTGACCCATAAATATGCTGAGACCCCCTGTGTCCTTTTCCCTTCAGCCTCTCTATGTATACCCAGCAGTGAGGGCGCATCATATGGGGCTCCATTTCCTAATTTTTGAGGAGCCCCACACTGTTTCTTAATGGCTGTACTAATATATTTCCACTAGGAACATTTAAGAGTTTTCCACATCCCACACAGCAATGCTTGCTGTCTTTTGGATAATTCTTTTTTTTTTTTTTTTTTTAAGACAATGATTTCTCCGTGTAGCTCTGGCTGACCTGGAACTCACTCTGTAGACCAGGGTCTACCTCTGCCTCCCGAGTGCTGGGATTAAAGGTGTGTGCCACCACTGCCCGGCTGGATAATACTATTTTAACCTGGTGAGATAATGTCCCATTATGACTTTGAAAGGCATTGCTCTGGTTACTGATGTTGAACTTTTTCATTTTTCATGCATTTGTTACTCATTTGTCTTATTGCTTAAGAAATCTCTTGAGCCAATATCCATTCAGGTTGTTTGTCCATTTTTAAATCGTGTTTTTCTTGTTTGTTCTTCTTTTGCTGTTGGCATGTTTAAGATCATTCATGTCTTAAATTCCCAGGCAAGTGAAGAGGCTTGCAGACACTTTCTTCTCTTCTGTAGGTTGTCTCTTCCTGCATTGACTGTTTCCTTGCCTTGCAGACACTCTCTTCTTTTCTGTAGTTTGTCTCTTCCTCCATTGACTGTTTCCTTGCCTTGACTTTTCATTTGCCATTTGTCAACTTATGCTTTTGCTACCTTTTTTGTTTGTTTTTGGGTCCAAAAACATGTGTGCCCTGAAGCACTTTCCCTATTATTTTCATAGTAATTGCGTAATTTGGGGTATATGTTTAAGTCTTTGACCTATTTTGAATTGATTTTTAATTAATTAGTTAATCAATTTTTTTGTTTATTTGTTTTTGAGGTATGGTCTCACTATATAGCCCTGGGATCCTGAAACTCACTATATAGACCATGTGGGGCTCAAACTCACAGAGATCTACCTGCCTCAGCCTCCAGAGTACTGGGATTGGAGGCATATACAGGCCTTGATTTTTTTTTTAATCTCTCTCTCTCTCTCTCTCTCTCTCTCTCTCTCTCTCTCTCTCTCACACACACACACACACACACACACACACAGATTCATTCCTTTAAGTTCTGTGACTCTAGAGAATGCCAGAACATGCTATTTTGTTTACTGTTGCTTTGTAATTTCTTTGGTTTTTTGTTTTGTTTTTGTGTTTTCAAGACAGGGTTTCTTTGTATAGCCCTGGCTGCCTTGATCACTTTGTAGACCAGACTGGCCTGGAGCTCAGATACCCACCTGCCTCTGCCTCCCGAGTGCTGGGATTAAAAGCGTGTGCTACCACCCAGCTTTGTTCTGAAGTCAGGTATTAGAGCCTCGAGCTTTTTTTCCCTTTTTGCTTAGGAATTTTTTTGTTGTTCAGTCTTTTGTGAATTCCACACAGATTTTTAAACATTTTTTCTATTTTTGTGAAAGGTGTTAATATTTTAATAGGAATTGATTTGTATCTTGAGGCTGCTTTGGGTAGCAGTATATTTTAGCAATATTCTAGTCCATGAACATGGGGTATTTTTCTGTTTTATGTTCTCCCCAGTTTCACCAGGATTTTGCAATTTTCAGTGTAAATTATGGTTGATTTCCTTGCAGATATTGTGGTCTTTGTTGATGCTTTCTTGGTTCTTCCCAAACAGTGATGTTCTTGCTGTTGAATAAAGGCATTGCTCTTTGCATGCTGTTTTATACCCTGGAGCATCACTGAATTTATGAGATGTAACAACTATGGTATTAGTTATCTCTATGACCTGTCTGTCTCAGTCAGTTGAGCGATCAAATCTCTTGTCTGCACATGGATAACTTGGATACCTCCCTTGTTTTATATTTATTTTGTTCTCTTATGGCTCTGGTCCACTTTTTCCTTAAAAAGTTGGTGGAGTGTTTTCAGATTTAACCAGTTTTAATATTTTTTAATATTGAAATGATTTATGTACTTGATAACTAAGGCAGTATATTTTATGTGGAATGTGGTCTTATCTTCATAAGGAGGTGGAGTGGAGGAAGTAGCTGTGAGCTAGCAGTGTGTCTTAGTCAGCGGTCTATTGCTGTGAAGAGACACCATGACCGTGGCTACTCTTATAAAGGAAAAACATTTAATTGGGGCTGGCTTACAGTTCAAAGGTTTAGTCCATTATTATCTTGGTGTGACATGGGGGTGTGTAGGCAGACATGGTGCTGGAGCCTAGAGTCCTATGTCTTGATATGCATGCAACAGGAAGTGTCTGAGACTCTGGGCATGGTTGGAGCATATGTGAGACCTCGAAGCCCACCTCCACAGTGACACACTTCCTCCAAAAAGGCCACACCTACTCCAACAAAGCCATACTTCCTAATGGTATCACTCCCTTTATTCTATTTCCTAATCTGTTTATCTCCTTGAGTACAGGCCTTAGCTCCATTCCACTCTGGTGCTCCTTTTCCCTTGTTCAGCTTGCTCCTTTTCATTATAGATCTTCCTTAGAGTTAACACTGATAACCACACCACAGAGTCTATACTAGGCTGTTCTGAGATTTCCCCTGCTACAGGAATTAATCCAAAACTCTTCACTTAAGACTCAGACAAACTTTTCGGACAAGGCCACAGCAGCCACTTCCTTCACCAAAATATCACAAGAACAATCTTGAGGCAGCATGCTAAACACTTAAGCCAGCCGCTCACAGTCCAAATCACTCTTAACAACATTATCTCATGCTTTTACTGGTGTGACCCATTGAGCAGTGCTTAAAGCATACAGCTGCTTTTCTAATCCACAGTCCCAAGATCCTTTATCCTTCAAACAAAAGCATAGTCAAGCCTATCACAGCAATACCTCTGTCCCTGGTTCGAACTTCTTCCTCAGTTAGGGTTTCTGTTGCTGTGAAGAGACACCATGGCCACAGCAACTCTGTTAAAGGAAAACATTTAATTGGTTTACGTTTTTAGAGATTTAATCCATTTTCATCATGATGTGATATGGTAGCGTGCAGGCCTTCATGTCTGCATGGTGCTGGAGAAATAGTCAAGTGTTGTATATCTTGACTTTTCGGGCAACAGGAAGTGAACTGTCTCACTGGGTGTAGCTTGAGCATACATGAGACCTCAAAGCCCATTTCTACAGTGGCACACTTCCTCCAATGAGATCACACCTACTCCAACAAGGCCACACCTCCCAATAGTGCCATTCCTTTTGGGGGGCATTTTCTTTCAAACTACAACCACATGTGACTTATTCCCAGCTTGGCCAGTGCTACCATCTGGCCCGTTATCTGAGATAGTTAAAAGGAAAAGCCATCTCAGTTTGATCGCCTTTCCCCCGTGCATTCCAGTGAAGATTTATGTGCAGATCATTTCCTTGCTAAGGCGAATAAAGACTTCATATTGGCCTCATGAGGCCATGTGTTCTCTGAAGGAGTTAGCTAGCAGCAGTCAGTGCAGTAGATGGTACAGCAGGCATGCATGCCAGGCACTGGGAGCCTGGTGGCACCATGTGTAGCTTTGTGCCATGCTCATGTCAGCTTTCAGGTGAAGGTGTGGTAGATAAGTTGCCACTGGGTAGAGTTATGTCGTGTGTACCTGCTCCATCTGTATGCCCTCTGGCAGGAAAGTTGAGAACACAAAGTCTTGGGATGCTCCTTCTGAACTCTGAAGCAGGGTTCACAGGCTCATTACTTACCTTTCTCATGTCACTTGTCACATTTGAAGACGACTGGAAACACCCCCGACCATATCACAGTTTGTTAGCTCTGTACCTGCATTCATTCGCTGTCCTGAATCTTTGTTGAGCACTTTATACGAGCAGGTAGTGTTCTGGGTATTCGGAATACAGCAGAAGACCAGATCCTGGCTCTGGAGTCGAGACAGTTTATCAGCGTATGGTATGTGCCACAAATGTAGCAGGGAAGAGCAGAGTGTCCATGGTGGCAGAGCGCAGATGACATCCTGTCTGTTGGTCTACAAGATTGGGTTATTTAAATGACACACTTAAGTGTGAAGACACACCATGTTGTTCTTAGTGGGAGGAAGACTCAAGGCCAGGGAAGCATGTGCAAAGACTCTGAGGTATATGCGTGTGGTGTGCTCATGTACGCTTGTGGTGTGCTCGAGGACATGTGTGTGCTCATGGATGTGTGTGCTGTGCTCATAGATGGGTGTGCTGTGCTCGTGGACACATGGGGGTGTGTGTGGTGTGCTGGTGGGCACGTGTGGTATACTAGTAGACATTTGTGGTGTGCTCATGGATGCTTGTGCTGTGCTTGTGGGTACCTGGGTGTGTGTGGTATACTAGTGGACACTCGTGGCATGCTGGTGGACGGGTGTGGCATGCTCGCAGAGTGTCAGGAGATGGATCTATGAGCTGCGGATAAGGCGAGTGCGTGCTCTGGGCCCAGATACACTGCTGTCTTTGGCCTTGAACACCTTCCCTTTCCACTGTGGCTGAGGTGGGAGTGAGTTTAGTTTGCTCCACATGCTCTCTTATTATTCTCTGTTCTTCTGAAAGACAACCTCTTTCTATTGATTAGCATGTGCCTTTAATCCCAGCATTTGGGAGGCAGAGGCAGGAGGATCTCTGTGAGTTTCAGGCCATTCTGGTTTATATAGTGAGCTCCAGGCCAGCTAGGACAGTGTGTAGAGAGTTGGTGTTAAAAATCAAAAAGAAGGGCTCTTTTATCATGTTAATTATATGCATGTTTCTACACAGAGACCCATGTTTATCTCTTCCCTTCCATCCACTGCAGTCCTGCACAGTCTACTGTTGTAGCTGTTACACTATTTTACCCCAGGCATTGGCAGGCAGTGACCTAGGGGTCAAGTCCTACCCACCGCCTAGTTCCTACAAATGATATTTTGTTGGAAAACAGCCTCACTTTTTTGCTCATGTACCAGTTACCTGCACGGGAGCTGCAGTGGCCAAGTATGTGCACCACAGACCTATGGGATCCGCAAAGCCCCAGGTACATGCAGTCTGACCCTCAGCAGTTTCTCTGCCTCTGCTCCAGGCTTCATGCTCTTCCCTGTTTATTTCAGGCTGTTGCTTGGCAGAGCTAGCATCTTTGTTTTTAGAATTGCTTCCAAGTCTTCCTTTAGCCTGCTGTACTTTTTTTCCAGGGGTAGGAGATGGCTGTAGGGGTTGGGGTAAGGATGGCTGTGGGGTAAGGGATTGCTGTGGGGGTAAGGATGGCTGTGGGGTGGGGGTAAGGATGGCTGTGGGGGTAGGGATGGCTGTGGGGGTAAGGATGGCTGTGGGGTGGGGGTAAGGATGGCTGTGGTGTAAGGGATGGCTGTGGGGGTAGGGATGGCTGTGGGGGTAAGGATGGCTGTGGGGTGGGGGTAAGGATGGCTGTGGGGGTAAGAGGGTGGGGTAGGTGAAAAACTGCAGGACAGGCAGAATAGGAATTTGATTGCTTTTAATTTGTAGTTTACTGAAGGGAGAAGCCATTGCTTCATAATGTTGGCATTTTCCCTTCCAGAAATAACCATCTTTACAATTATGTTTTTCACTGAACATGACTGTTTCTGCATTTGTTTCACATTTTGGAGTTTATTCCTATGTGTATTATTGCTTTTTGATGCTATTATAATTGAGATATCTCAGTTATATTTTACAATTGGCATTATGGTAGAAAGGAAGGATTGTGTTTACTGTGCATTTAAATTGTTTCTCATCGTTACAGATATATAAAGTATTAGAAATTAAAGTGTTGTTTGATGGTTATGGCTGAACTTAACCCGAGATCACGTGATCCCTGATAGTGATGTGTCGGCGAGTGCTGCAGAGTTCTAATCTACAGTGGTTTAGTGGAGTGGTCTGAGCCCTCCCTTTCCTTTCATCTTGCACAGATCACAGCAAATGGTAATTAAATCAGACGACATTTTCATACCCAGTCAGCGTTTGTTGGTGGGTTTGAAAATACCCAGAAGATTATTTAGGTGATGTCTTCATCAGACGGGCTGTGCTGTGCAGAGCTGACTGTGGCCTTGCTGTGGACTGTAGAGGGGCGCCCATCACCTGCAGCCAGCCCACCCCGCTCGCTGTGCAGAGCCTTTGGATCCTGGAGAACAGTTGACTTAACCTTCCATTTATCCTTTGGAACTGAAAGAAGAGCCAGAGATTTTTATGAATCTGTTAGTGCTTTCCTGAATTTATTCTCTGTAAAGCGTTTGATCTTTACCCTGACATCTTTGCCTTAAGGATGTGAAATCTATTTTAGATTTCAAGGTCTATTACTTGCCCTGAGCTTGGAACAGATGAACCATAAATCTAGTATCTCTTAACCTCTGTGAATTTATCTTTTATTGCTATTTTTTCCTGCTAAATTCATGTCGTCTTACACTTTGAAACTAAAGGACTATTGGTTTTATTGGTTTCATCTGTTTTTCCTTTGCCTTTTTCAGTGCAGTGACAACCTAGTGTTGTGGTAGGAACTGGGTATGGAAATGGATACTTGACATGGCACGAGACTTGTGAAATGGACCCTTTTCTTGTCTTCAGTGAAGTGAGACACTTATATAGACTGTAACTGTGACCATTCCTGTGTCTCTCAGTGTGTGGAGATGTCCTGCCTCCACACCGCTATGTAGGTGTGCCTATACTTCTGTGCATATCAGTGCTGGTATGGGTTGAGCTGTGTCAGACCCCTTGCCGCAGTCACATAGTTCTGACTTCGGGGTCTTTGATAGGTCTTTGGAGTTATACCTACGTAAATAGAAACTATTTCCTGTGGCTTCTTGGTGTGGAGTTGGTAGTTTAAATTGAGTGCTCCAGGCATTTGTTTAGGGCCTGGCCCATCTTGGCATTGTGTAGGCAGCCAGTTGCTTGGTTTCATCGTTATAGCACTATACATGGTAACTTGTTTTAACTAAAACTGGTGGACTGGCGATTTGGACCAACTTCTAGACCCATGGTCGGGATATGAAGCACAGTGTTGCTTTTGGCTTACACCCCTGTGGACTGGGTTGAGTGGCGAGGGGAGAAGATGGGTGTGGAGTGGGAAGAGAAGGATTTGTGGGCTGGTGTGAAAGACACTCAGAAGCCAGGGCAGGTGTATTAGCATGACAGTGGGGTCTCCCTGTGAGGGTAACCTGCTTCTTCTCTCATGCAGCTTCCATCTGTAGTATAGGAAAGGGGAAGGTTGAACAACCTCGGTTTGTGTAGGCATGCTAATGCAAAATCTGGCGTGGGCTGAACAGCAGGTTAGTGAGGTGACATATGGTGGCCACAGGGATGTGTGCTACATGTGTGCTGACCTTTGACATGTCCTTTCTGCCTTCCCTTCTGTTGTCCTCAGTGACAAGACAGTCCATGGTCCAGCCTTGGTTTCCGGTTGGGGTGGGGAGCAAAGTGATAATGGAATGTATAGGCCTGCCTTCCTGCTCTAAACAGGATGCTGAGATGTTGTGTTGTGGGAGTTGTGTATTTCAGCTCCCCACTGCCTCTTGTAGGCCAGGTGAACACCGTTGTTTCTGGCTTGGAGACTCTGTCCATTTTTATTGAGATAAACATGAGGAGGTATGTGTACTGAGCACACACATGCACATATATACACTCTTCCCATGTGTGCTTTTCTGAGCCTTTCCTGTGCAGTGTGTGAAGTGGGTCATCTGGATTGACCCTGTGCCATTTACATCAAGCATGGCTGGCAGGTTCAAACAGTTAACAGGGGACTTAGCTTTTGTTTGTTTGTGTTTCTAAGATTGGGTCTTGGACATGGCCCCAGTGCGCTGGGATTTCAGGGGATCACCACCGTGCCTGGCCAGCAGTCCATCTTTCAGGTCTATTGCAGGTTCTAGACGGCAGCCGCTGCTCGAGCAGTGCAAGTGTGCATGTGTGTCATCTGTTCCTGTGCCCCCCTGTGCATGTTGGGGACATCTTGTTGCCTGGCTCCCAGCCCTGCAGGGCTTCCCGTGAAGGGATTCCTAGGGCAAGGGAGCCTTTTGACAGATTGAGAGTAGCGGCCCATGAGTCCAACCCAGGAGACAGCTCACAGGATCGCATCTGACCCTGGGAGTGCTCTGCAGCTGGTGCATGTCCCCAGTGAAGTGACTTAGAATGGTGTGACTCTGAGAGTGCCTCTTCTAGGCTACTTTTGGTCTAACACTTGTGATTGGAAAGAAATGGAATTAGTGTTAATCCTGCTATTTATAAAAATACTGATACTTTTTCAAATATCAAGTTATTAATAACCTTTCATCTCCTTTCTGTAGGCTGCATATCTGGACATACTTTATAAATCTTGTCTGCATGTGTGTGATGCTAGGGATTGACGTAGGACTTCATACGTGCTAGGTCAGGATCTACTGCCACTAGATCCTCGCCTATGCGAACGTTTGTGGGAGATTTCAAAGCCTGGTAGTGCACTGCGGTTGTTCTGTGCAGGTTCTGGCATGGAGCAGCCTCCGGAGTCTCTCATGCCTGCCATAGCGTGCAGTCCCCAAGTAGTTAGAGGTGGCACATGAATGCTCCTTAGCTTGGGGCCTGCTTCCTCAGGAGTGTGACTTTTCAATCTGTGGTGTTCTTTCCTGTTGCAGGGCCTGCAGGTCACTGCACACCACCTGTGCTCTGGAACTCCCCTCCCATAAGGCCATTCTTTTCTCTGTGTGTTTAAGGGAGGTGGAGGGGTAATGCCTGTGACAGCTGGTACTGTATAATCAGCCACAGAAGAAATATGCTGTAAGGTTGCAAAGTGCCGAATATTGGGACACCATTCTGTCATTTTTCTGTCTGCGAGTGTGCTTATCATAACAAAATTCCGGGGAAGGATGGGAAAGCGAGCCCATTTCCTCGGAGATCTGAGCCATTTTCGATTTGCATGGCTCCTTTGAGTTCCTGACATCATTTATATCTTCCAGGGAAATGCAGGTTGGCTGCTGGCAGGATTTCGCAGCTCCTTGCAGTCTTTTCTTTGTACCTTAGAGTTGACATGAACTCCCATGACCGTTAGCGTTTGGTTGCAGATGGGACTATAGGTCCGAGCTGGTTCTGGGGACTGAGTCAGTAGTTGCATTTGTTGTTTACCTGTAAGTATCCTGCTGCTCGAGGCACCGAAACAACTGCTTACGTTTACTTTTGAGCTTTTGAAATTTCTTACTGTCTGAGAACCAGCTAACACTGATTTCTTTTCTCCCTTTTCTTTTAAAGACTTTCAGCTGAACTCTCATCTCTCAACACTGGCAAACATTCATAAGATCTACCATACCCTTAACAAGCTAGTAAGTCAGTCTTTAAAGATACAGTTGCCAGCTTTGATGTGGCTGCTTTGTGCAAACGCTTTTGATAAAAGAATTTACGCTCTGGCTGTCAATCGCTTATGAGAATACTGAGTTTTCGTGCTTGCTGTAGGGTATGCAGTTTCTTGGTGTTAATGATCATGTTTCTTACAGAATCTGACAGAAGACGTTGGCCAAGACGATCACCAAACAGGTAAATGCAAACACTACTGACTTTTAAGTAAGGATGCTGAGGAATCATGGCGAAAGGGAAGCCGTGGCCACAGAGGCTTTGAGTTATCCACCTAGTGCCCTCGTTGTCACTGTTGAGGACCCCAGGTGAAAAGACAGCAGGGAGTCTGTCTCGAAGCTCTGGATTGTGCTAGCGCTCCATTTCCGCAGAGGGCCTGAAGATTCTTTTGTAGGTTTCAGGAGCAGTCCCTTTGCTCACGCGGAAAGGCACTGGTAACGCAGCCCAACGGTCTTCTTCAGTTGCACAGCTGAGGTGTTTGTGTCCTGTGGAGGTCCTGAGAGAATGACTGCTCCTGGGTATGGTGGGGAAGAAGGTTTACTGTAGATAAGAGGGAGAGCATAGCCAGAGGCATCTGGAAGGGTCTAGAGTGACCAGCTGACTGAAGTGGGCCATCACAGCAGAGAAGGGAGGAGAGAGGGACAGAGGGGAGCCAGGAGCAGAGGGCAAGAGGCCAACAAAGGGAGGTTATGGAGGAAAGAGCAGCTGAGGGAAGGACAGCCCAGCCCAGCCTCTGGGCTGCAGAAGTTTAGGGTAGGGAGGGTAGGGTAGGGTGTGACAGTGGATTCAGGGCCCGAGGGATGCTGGGAGAACCCGGTAGCCACTTTAATAGGCACCTCAGCCTTTTGTCCTGGATTTGAGACCTAACACCGAGGGTTCCTGAGTGGGAAAGTGAGCACCTGCTTCTTAAAGTTGTTCTCTAGACCTGTGGTTCTGAAGGAGGAAGTAGCATCATGCTCTCCTCACTTTAGCCTCTTCTGTAAGTTTGGGGTATGGGTTCAGTGTTTGCCCAGCTAACCGGCACCCAGCCCATGATGCAACTGACCAGGGCGCTGCCCCCTGAGAACCACTTCTCTAAGCTAGTCATTCTACAAACCAGGAGCATGCATGTGAACTACAGCTACAAAATTTGTGGCAGAAATGATTAAAATGTATTGTGAAATAGAAAAATTACTACAGTTCTAGGTTTGTGGATTCAGGCTGCTGCGACAGAATACCCAAGAGCAAGTGATTTATAGTCATGTATGACTCTAGGTTCCAGAGGCTGGAGAGCTAGTGACTTATAGTCATGTATGACTTTCGGTTCTAGAGGCTGGAGAGCTAGTGACTTACAGTCATGTATGACTCTCGGTTCTAGAGACTGGAGAGCTAGTGACTTATAGTCATGTATGACTCTCGTTAGAGGCTGGAGAGCTAGTGACTTATAGTCATGTATGACTCTCGGTTCTAGAGGCTGGAGAGCTAGTGACTTATAGTCATGTATGACTCTCGGTTCTAGATGCTGGAGAGGCAGGCGGCAGATCGCTGGTAGCCTTTTGCTGTGTTCTGTGTTCAGGAGAAGAGGCGCCTTGCAGGATCTTTTCATGAGGCGGTTCTCAGTCGTCAGGGTTTCAGCTTATGATACAGTCAGCCCCAAAGACCCCAGCTCTCCATCCCAGTACCCTGGGAAGTGGACATCAGCATTTGAATTTTGGAGGGTCACCTTCAGGCCAGAGCTTGTTGAAGAAATTTGAACGGCCCCAAAGTGAGTGGCGTGGAACTTGTTGGCTTTGGATTTCCGAGTCTACCTCTTTCCCTAGTCCTCTGTTGAATGTTGTTTTTCCCCAGATGTTTTTATGCATGTATACATGTTTGTGTTTTTTGAAACATCCGTAGTATTTAATTTTTCATTTAATGGTAGATTGTTGGCATGTAGACCTTACCCACATCGTCCTTCCAGATTGATTCAGAGCCGATTGAAATATAAGCATAGGAAGGAGCTTGAAGAAATAGTCTGTTGGAGTGCACTGACTTCACAGTACTCCCCGGGTCCAGACAGACACGCCTGCTGTGTACTGTACACCAGCCCATGATGGAGACAGCTTCCTGCTCTGCGGGGAGTGAGGTATCTCAGAGTAGCTGGGCTCTCTCTCTGCTCAGCTTCCTCTCTCTGCATCCCCAATTAGACCAGGCAGGGGAGGATGGGATGGGGAACAGACCGTGCCAGGTGTGTTGAGGAGGTCAGGGGCAAACATTTTCAGTAGCATGTTATAAAAGGATATGTTCTCTTTTGAAATTGCTGCTTAATTGTCCAATTCATGGACATATCATATGTTCTCCAGCCTCCTGATGAGTGTTTGTGCTTGGGTTTAACTCTCAGCTATTTTCAGTAATACTGGAATAATATCTCCAGGGTCAAGTTCATAATTAAGGAAAGAAACACAGCTTTCTACTTGAAGCTGTTGGTGGTCATGAAGATTTTTTTTTGACTTAACAGTTGGTGGTGTTGTTTTAGTTTTTAAAATAAGATTTTGTATTAGTAAGACTCTAAGATTGTCTTAGCTATGGTAACAACACATTTCTGATTTCTGAATATTATATAGTTAATTTTGGAGTTTAGATTTAAATGAGTAATGGTTATTATGGAAATTTCATATCTAAATGTTTAACTTAAAAATGACAATATAATAACTGTAGGTTTCAATTAAGGAAGGCGATGGAGGAAAGAGTGTTTGGTCCTGGTCCCCAGCTGTGTCTGAGGGCCTGGACAGTGTCGGTTGGTGCTCATGGTATGTGTGTGTGTACTCTGTGCATATGTGTGTGTGCTCATAGAGTGCATGCACACTCATGATGTGTGTGGGCATGTGTGCTCATGGAGTATATATATGTTCATAGGTTTTTGTGTGTATGCTATAGTGTGTATATATATGATATATGTGTGTGTGTGTATATATATATATATATATATATATATATATATATATATATATATATATGGTATGTGTATATATGTATACAGGGTATACATGTGCACAGAGGGGCCAGAGGTTGACATCAAGATGTCATCACTAGCTTCTCTACCCTATTTTTTTTTTTTTTTTTTTTTTTTTGAGATAGGGTTTCTTTGTAGCTTTGAAGCCTGTCCTGGAATTAGCTCCTGTAGACCAGGCTGGCCTCAAACTCACAGAGATCCTTCTGCCTCTACCTCCTGAGTGCTGGGATTAAAGGCATGCACCACCACTGCCCAGCTCTGTACCCACTGGTTTTGGCTAGCCTTGGTTGGCCAGCAAACACCCAGATCTGCCTGTCTGTCTGCTCCCCTGGGGCCAAGGTTACAGGCACATGCCACTGTGGTCATCTTTTTATGTGGGTGTTGGCAATCAAACTCAGGTCCTCATATTTGTAGGACAAGCACTTTACCCATCAAACCATATCCCTGGACCAGGGCTTATTTACTAGTCTGTTGCCACAGTTCCACATCTGGCTGTGGCATCTGTTGTGTTTCCTACTCTACAGCATACACTGTAAAACTTAGAGTGGAAAATGAGTGAGGCTTGGAGATGAGCAAGTGTGTTGTTTCTTTGAATGTCTTGGCCCAATAGGAGTCTGAGCACCTACCATACCATAAGCATTGTGTGCGGGAGATGCCAGAAGGTGGGGCGTCTCATCCCCTGCCTTGTGCTTCTGCTCTTCCACAAGGGAGCTAGGGAGGTGAGGGTGAGGAAATAGAGAATTGAGTTAACAAAAGAAAAACAGAGCAGGGAGCAAGTCAGAAAAGTGATTCTGCGTGCCAGAGTCAGGGTTCTTTAGAGATAAAAGGAATTCCTTTTGTCATAAATAGCAGGAAATTTTGTTCTTTTAAAAATTGCCAGTTTTGCCAGGCGGTGGGGGCACACGCCCTTAATCCCAGCCCTTGGGAGGCAATGGCAGGCGGATCTCTGTGAGTTCGAGGCCAGCCTGATCTACAGCGCGAGTTCCAGGACAGGCTTCAAAGCTACAGAGAAACTGTCTTGGAAAACTTAAAAGAAAAAAAATTACTAGTTTTATTTGAACAGGTAAATTCACCCATATGTTCAAGAAAATGAAATAAAGTCCTAGGTACTGGTGAGATGTCTATGTATTTGTCAGCTGACACTGCGAAGTCTCCGACATTGAGTGAACAGCGCAGCAAACTTCATGGAAACACTTGGTGGGGCACAGTGAGCTGCGTGCAGTGTTGTGACATGAGACAGTGCCGTGGAACAGCAGGCTCACCAGCGTGAACAAGGCAGATTGAGGTGTGCGTTTTGAATGTGTGGTTAAGTTTGGAAAGTCAGAAACAGCCTTTCCCTCCTTTGGGGATGTGTGGGAGGACTAGTAATTGGGCCCATGAGTTGGTGGATCTTATAAGAGATTAACTCTAGCAGGGACTCTTGCTGAGGCCGGTCAAGTAAAATGATCGCACGAAGCGGGAAAGACCTGCTCAGGCATCAGTTCAGAGTAGCATGCCAAATTAAACTGTTAGGAAAGCAGCAAGGTGGATAGATGATCCAGGTGACTTCAAGTTGCCATTAAAACTTGATTTTCTGGGACAATACTAAAATAGACCTATTGAAAAATGTCAATAGTATTTTAAACTGTTTAATATGGAAAGAAAGACTATATTAATTGAGTTAAATGAAAAGATAAAAAATAACTTGTTCTCTTAAAATACTCCCCCCAAAATGAATCCGAACATTCAGGTAAAAACCTTTATATACGATTGGGTTTTAAAGTTGTGTGTAGTGTGTGTGTGGTATGTGTATGTATGTGTGTGGTGTGTATATGTGGTGTGTAGTATGTGAATGTGTGTGTGTGTCCGTGTGTGTGTGTGTGTAAGGTGTATGTGTGGAGGCCAGAGAACTTCCTGGAATAGGTTCAAATTTTTTTTCCACCTTTATGTGAATTCGGGGGAGTCAGACTCAGGTTGCCGACTTTTGGTGACAAATCCCTTTACTGGATGCACCATCTTGCTGGCTCTAAATTTTATTTTTATTGTCTCTTTAATGATTATCTTAATGCCATACCATTTAGAAGAAACTTGTGTCTGTAGTTTAGCTTTCTGGAGGCTGAGCAGAAGGATCCAGGGTTCAAAGCCAGCTGGTGTGCTGGTCTGAGTAGAACATCTGCCTGGCTTGTGTGAGGTCGGGAGACCGCGCTGCCAGGCAGAGAGTGCTCTGTGACTGAAAGCCGCAGAGTTGTGGCCTTGAGTCCCCCACCTGAAATGCCAGGTGGACTGTAGCAAAGAGGACATAGGAGTTCTTGACTGTATTACATACTTTTGATTTTATTTCTGTAAAGATATAGTTAAATTAAGATAAAGTATATATTTAAGCTTCGGAGCCTAAATTTATTGAGATAAATGAATAAAACTTGTAGACCACTCATTTAGACTTAAGGATTTATTTTAAGAAGCACTGTATTGCCAGTAAACATGAAGTTAGCTTTGCTGACGAATGGGAGATGAGTTAGCCATGATGGTGTGTTCCAGGTATCTGGAAAAGTTCTGATTTTAGGCAGCTTGATTTGTACATATTGTAGGAACACATTTATTCAGTAAATACTTCATTGTCTGGAGAACTCAAAGTATTTCTTTACTATCATAAATTATTATATAGATGAATGAACTTAAAAAGAAACTATAAAGAAAGATGTACCTTTTTCCTTTCCTGTGTTGTTGTTGTTTTGACACAGTGTCTTGATCTTCAACTCGATTGGCCTTGAACTCTCTTAGGTAGCTAGTATTGGTCTTGCAACCTTTCTGCCTTAGCCTCCTGAGTGTTGTGTTGCAGTCCGAGGTGATAGGCATTGACCACTCCTGCCCAGGAAGCACGCGTGCCTGTGCGCTTTGCAAAGTCCTCGTAGGTTCTCTTGGCTGTGATCTGATGGGCAAGAGAAGCAAGAGAAGGAGCAGAGGAGGCCGGAAGCAGGTGTGCAGCAAAACCTGTGTATGTTATTGACTCAGGTCTTGTTGGGAAATTGTTCTTTTAAGTAAACATGCAAAACACTGCTTTTTCTGTAACCTGGAAAGCTCTCCCTGGGTCTGTGTCCTCCCTGCCTGTGCTGTGAAGCAGCTATGCAGGGGCAGACTTGTTGTCTTTGGAGAGGGTTGACATGGCTTATTTGTGGAAAATGGCTGGTAATGGTTACTATGCCAATACTTAGAACAGAGATTGGGGAAAAAATCATGTCTGTCTCTTAACTAGGAGAGAAAAGTGTTGAATAAAGTAAGGTTCCAAACTTGAGGAGATGAGTAAGGTCTACACAGATATGAGATATTGATGCATGAAACTTATAGAAGAAAGCAGTCCTTGGTAAGAAAATTAGTTGATGTAAGGTGTTTGTGTGCTTACCCAAGATGCCCTGCTGGTGAAAGCAGTCTTGGTGCTGCTGTTTCTAAAGAAGCTGGTGCTGAAGGAGCTAATAAATTACCTTTTATTGGAGGAGACATTATTTTCAAGTGCTCATTTCTCATGGACTGAGGAGATAAGTGCATTTTCCTGTGTTCTGTAAATACTGTGGGAGGGAGAGACTGCTGCCAGCCCAGATGCTCTTGGAAGGAACTGTCTGTCCCTCTGGTGTGTCCGTATCTAGGGTGACTGAAGCCCGCTTGCAGTGACAGGCATGTCTTAGTTCTGGACACTGTTTCGGGATCTATGACGAGGTAGTGCCAACATTTTCCTTCTGCAGGCCTACCCGAGGCATCAGTGAGCAAGGATAACATCATTATACATGCTGATCATCTGCAGGAGCTCAGGACACTGCAGTGTTTAAATGCTGGAGTTCACTAGTGTGGTTTGTGACCAGGGACACTTACCTGTAGGGAAGGTGAATGAGTGTGTGGGGTGGTAGGCACCCCCTCTTCACCCCCCACTCTTTCCCTCTTCTCTGCTGCCGTTGTGAGAGGTAGAAAGAACTCCGTGTCTCTGAGGAACCTTCCATTCTTGGACAGAAGATGTAGTTAGGCTCCAGGCAGGGTTTCCGGGTGTGATATGCCTAAGCCTCCTGGATATCAGGTTCTAGACTGAGGAAACAAGCAGACTCTGATGCCCAGGGACTGTGCAGTTCCGGCTCTGGGCTTGAGTCCATTTGGGACCCTGGAAGCATATCATCGAGGAAGTGCAGCAGGATGGTAGAAACCTAAAAGTGGGGTTTGGTTCCAGCTCACCATTGCTCACAGCAGGTTGTGACTGCGGCTGCTGACCACTCTTGCCCTGTCTCTCAAGCCTCCCAGTTGACTGTGATCTGACCTCGAGCCATCTTCCTAGTTCTTTACCAAATGTAGCTTGAGCCTTTGTTCCTCACGCTGTGGCCCCTATGTGGCCGTGGAGCCACTCCCGCACCCCAGACTCTCCTCTGGCTTCTGGGACATCATAGAGGCCGTTACCTTTCTTTCTTAGCCCTTTGATGGCTGCACTCCCTAGGGCTAGGAGTTATAGAGCTTGAGGTTGATAGTGACTGATAGTGGCTATGTCACCGACCACCAGTTCCCTACCCTACACATAGTGTGTGCCATCGGGTGTTTGTTGAATGGATGTTCATTCTCAAGAAAATTCTGAGAGGGCCAAAGAGAGAGAACACCTTTCCCATTCTTCAAATGATAAATGAAGAAGAGGCCTAAACTAGGCTAACAGTTGCCCAGACTACAGTTGAGTGTCCATCGAGTGCAGATTGCCAAGCCTAGCGTGCTTCCAGATGGATGTCCACAGCCTTTCAACTCAGGGGTGAGGAAAGAGGGCTGGAGGAATATGTGCAGTCGTTCTAGAGACTGTGGGAAGTCACCCAAAGCCTGCGCTGTGGTTTCTCCCAGCTGTTATGTAGAGAACTATCATTGCCCATCATGCACAGGGTTCTTGTGAGAACTAATTGGCATGTCTGGGGCACTTATGCCCAAATGGGGCATTTAATATCATCTAGTGATGGTTTAAGACAGTGTGCAGTGAGACTGCCCAGATTTTACCGTTTACTTCATTTCTCTCCTTCCTTCCTTTGCTGGGGTAGTAGTGCCTTCCTTCATAGTCCTTTTCATTAGGGGTGAGTTATGCAAGACTTATAAATAGAACAGGCAGCACCGTGTGTGTGTGTGTGTGTGTGTGTGTGTATTCCCACTGTTACTGAATATTGTCAAATTTTCATGTCCTTTTCTAAGTTACAGTTAGACAAACCCTGTCTGAAGTTGGCAGTCTTTTGCAAGTGACAGAAACAAGGACCAGTTACTATGAAACTTTGTTTTGAAGTCTGATTTCTGTCCACCCTCCCAGTCCCCCCCACCTCAATATCCCTTCAAGCCTGTGTTAGTACTGGTGTGCTGGTTAGTCTGCTTGCCGCATGAAGTGTGTGTATGTGTCGGCCAGACAATTTGTCTTGAAGGAGCGTTGACATGTAAGAAGCAGGGCATCTCAGTGACTTCTGTGTGCAATCTTTCCAGTAAAGCTCCCTCTAGGCAATGTGGGGTGGTGGGGAGTAGTCACTTGTGTAATGGCAAGGTTTATTTCTTGATAGAACGTTTTCTCAAAGAGGGGCTAAAAGTCATTTTCTCTCTGTAATGGTGTTGACTGATACCATCTAACCACTTCACAGGTAGGCAGGCCCCGGGGTTATTTATTTAGCAGTGACATTGTTTGGAAGTCGGTGTGTGCCATGCCTTAATTTTGTGTTGTGTGACTTTGTCCGTAGGAAGCCTGCGGTCCTGCAGTTCCTCAGACTGCTTTAGTAAAGTGATGCCGCCAAGGAAAAAGAGAAGACCTGCCTCTGGAGATGACCTATCTGCCAAGAAAAGCAGGCATGACAGGTAGAGTGCAGAGGCTGTCGATCCAGGTTCAGGGCGCGTGCATGGAGGTTACAGGTCTTCATGCAGTGAATGCAAGTGCTGACTGAAGTAGTCTTTGCTTCTGTGGGTGATGCTTCAAAGTGCAGTTATTTAAGGATGCTTATTGTATGTCTTGGTCTGTAGAACTTAAAAAGAAAACAGGCAATTTGAATTATTAGAAATTAGTTTTATCTTTTTTGGTATTTCAAGACAGGATTTCTCTGCGTAGCCCTGGCTGTCCTGTAACTGCCTCTGTAGACCAGGCTGGCCTTGAACTCACAGATTGGCCTCTGAGTGCTGGGATTAAAGCGTGGCCTTTAATTTTATCTTCATTATCCTCTGTAACCAGCGTGGCATCAGCTTCTTTACATGACGCCTGGATGGCAGAGCCTGGAAAGGCAGACCCTGGGGAAGCCGGTCCTTTGGAGAGGGTCTCACTAGCACAGCCATAGGACCGAGCGAGGCAGCTGTTCTGAGTGTCCTCACCCACCCAGCGCGCCAACCACTCGAAATTTCTTCTCATATTGCTGAGAATTTAATGAAAATGGAAAAACAAGGCTACTGAAATCACATTCAGACAAATCACGTATTACCTATGATGATGCCAAAGTCTGTTCAATGTTTTTCTTAGGTGTCTTTATTGTTTTGCCTTGATCTTAATAAGTAACTTTTTATTTAATCACATGACCAATCATATGTCTTTTCTCCTCTTTTCAATCGCTCCCTGTTCCCACTCTGGGTCATTTCATCATTTCACGAGTGGGCTGCATTCCGTCTTTAAACAGAGGGACTGGGATGATTTTTGTCTCTTTTCTTGCTGTGCTGCTTCATGTGTTACAGCTCATTTGGAGGAGCAGAGACAGTGAAAAGGAAAGCAATGCCACAGTTACTATCTCAGCAGAGATATAACTAACTGTTGTCAGAAGAGGGGTTCCTAAGACCCCCACCAGCTGTCTTCTGGCCAGTGTTTTTCAGGTTTATGAGGCTAAGTACCTTGCATCAGGGAACTGATAAATTCTCACACTCATGTAGCGTTCTGTGCTATAATTTTTTTTTTCAGTATAACTTGGTATGACACTAATGGACTATGAAAAAGCCATTTTAAAAGCTGGCAGCAGTTCAGGTGAAGCTTTTGAGTTTGATTCTTGGCCTTTTAAGAACTTAGTTTATATACTGTGAAGTTGCTACATTTTAAGTGGATAATTCAGTTTGTTTCTAGTGTTCACTGAGTTGGATAAGCTGTCACTACGATCCAGTGATGGACATTCCATCATCCCAGCCAGTCACTCCCAGCCCCAGGCCATCTTTCTACCTTATGGGATCGCCTTGATGGCTTCTTGTCTAAATGGCCTGGTTTCACTCCTTACAGTTAGCGTGATGTTTCTGAGGCTTGTCTGTATGATAATGGGCACCAGTGTTTTGTTTCTTTTAGCTGCTGCATTATTTTTCCATTGTATGGTCTTAGATAAATTTTATTTCTAGGGAATTCTTACCTGGTGCTGCTATTCGGGAGAACTACAGTTTTTTGATGAATTATCGGCTTGGAGCTAAGATAGGAATGCTCTGTTCCTTTCTCTTTGAGCCCCTGGTTGGTATCCACTGCATTTACATAGGAGAAGGAAGATTTGGGGTTTGTAGTTTCAATAACTTAGTACCGTCCAGCATGGTATCCTAGCATGATAGCTGCTGAAATTTTTGTCAGAGATCTGCACTGGCAGTCAGTCACTGTCTAGGCCATGGATCAGTGTTCATGAATAAATTTACTAAAATGGAGAATTGTCTATGCTCTTTATCTTATTATATAAATAAAAATTATTATCCACGAATGTTAATACATCTGTATATATGTGATTTGTTAAAATATATACACGTTTTGTAGCCAAGTCACACTTGAAGCTCCTGCCCCTGCCTGCTCCATGTGGGATGCTCCCCTCAGTCCTGTCACGAGATGCGGGGCTCCTGAGTTACAGAAGGCTGCTCTGCTTCGAAAGCCAGGCCTCCAGCGCAGGCTGCCCAGCACACTTAGGATGGGCCCCAGGAGCCGGGGAGCTGTTCTCCCTCTCCCAAGAGACTTTTTAAAGCCTTGCACCGGGATCAGTTTTGTTCTGGAAGCTTGGACATGAATTGATGTTTACCTTTATTTGCTTAATGCTTTCTAGAATAACTGACTATTGACAAGTTCCTCGTCAGTCTGTGCCTGGGCTTAACCCCATTTTCATGATGCAGAAATTAGGAGAATTTAATGGAGAGATAGGAGTAATTAGTGTTTTAAGGGTCCTTATGAATGCTTTATTTGACATGTTTTACTTAGAATCATCTCTAGTAACTACTAGTGAGGCAAGTTTATCAAGTAACTAATATATTTTATTCTTACTGATTGTTGATAAGTTAGTTGTATTCCTTACTGTTCAATTCTTTATTAAGATATGAAGATAGTTATGAAACTGCTTATGCTTGAAAAAGCAAAACCTTTAAAATGTATTTAAAATCCCGGGTGAGTAGATGTCTGTCTTATACCAAAACCTGCTATGGAAAGTACCTGCTACCCGAACTCAGTGTCTTCAATAATGTAAAACTGCTTTTTCAATTTGTAGCATGTATAGGAAGTATGAGTCCACGAGAATAAAGCCCGACGAAGAAACCTTCTCCAGTAAGCGGTGTCTGGAGTGGTTTTATGAGTACGCAGGTACGTAATGACCTGTGACGTGTAAAGCCGATCCTTAGGAAAATGGGAAGCATTTTAGAAGAGATTGCAGAACTCTAGAACATGGAGTTTTCAAATTGTGTGTGTGTGTGTGTGTGTGTGTGTGTGAGAGAGAGAGAGAGAGAGAGAGAGAGAGAGAGAGAGAGAGAGAGAGAGACTTTGTGTGGGGGTGGGGCATAGAGGCAGAACAGAAGCAAGGGATATAGTTGGAGCCAATCACCAAATATCCTATTTATAGCCAGCAGCTATAAATTCAGAACCCTTGGTAGGAACTGAAAAGATGAAGTACACTTGGGAGCAACCCTTCAGATTGCTACGAAACCTAGTCAGAATACTGATAATGGGTAATTACTTGGTTTGAGCATTGAAGTAAGCTTTGCTGTTTTGAACTTGGGATTTCCTTACATCGAGTGCCGCTATTCTGAAAGATCACCTGACAGAAACTGCGCTCTTGTGTAAAATGTCTTCGAATCTCGCTGCCTCTTTGCAGTTTCTGTCACCGGTTGGACAGCTCAGTGGCATCCTTGGCCTTGTGATCACTGCCTGCTGCTGACGGAGGGGAGGAAGGTCAGACAAAGTTCCGGCTGTGTGGTTTTCGACCTTTCAACTTTCTCCCCATGTTTTAGTCCTTTCCAATGTGACTGGTGAACTTCAGCACGATCCCCTTGACTGTCTCAGCAGCCCTCACCCGTTTTCTCGTCACGGGTCTTGGTTCCAGACATGTGTCTCTGGTTGTCTTACTTAGAACTAAGCAGATCAGCTCATGTGTGCCGTGCTCTGACATTATCCCCTCCTGCCCGCCGCTTAAAACATCTCAGTTGTCTCCAGGATACAAGGCCTGGCTCTGCTGTCCTCTGCTGGAATGTTCTTCTCTTTCCCCTCTGATAGTAACTGTTCTTTTTACTTCTTGCCGTATTTGCTGACCATGAAATCTGGGCTGGGGGCTCCTGAATTATGTTAACAACCTTACGGTCTTCCACAGGGCTTTGGTATACAATATAGGATCTGTGTTTTCCCTTGGTTGAGCTCTACCCTTTGCTCTCATGAGAGACTTGCTCTTCTCACCACAGAGACTGATCCGGGGCACCAGACTCTCCTGGGCTTTGCAGGCATATCCTGAGAAAAGAGCATGTTTCTTTCGGGTATGAACCCGCACAGGGCAGGTTGAAAGGATACAGCCCCTGCTCTTAGTGTTCACTCGTGTAGAGCCTTTGTGAAGTTGAAGTACCGCTGTACTTGTAGTGAGTTCCTCTTTCCTAGGTCCAGCTGGATTTTGTGTGCAGGGCATGGACACTGGGGCAGACACGTCATGGTATTGGAGTGTATCTATTTTCTACCTTCCTTAGAACATGAATCTTTGAAGACAAGTTTAATTTAATGTAAAAGTGGTTGACAGTTTCCATGGGCTCAGCAAAGGTCTGAGTGGATGAAGACATATTCTAATTCTCTCTCTCTCTCTGTTTTCTTTCTTTCTTTCTTTTTTTTTTTTTTTTTTTTTTTTTTTTGTTTGTTTTGAGACAGGGTTTCTCTGTGTAACAGCCCTGGCTGTCCTGGTACTTGTTCTGTAGATCTGACTGGTCTTGCCTGCCTCCACCTCCCAACTGCTGGGATTAGAGGTGTGTACCACCAAGGCCCGGCTGGTGTTCTGCATTCTTAATACATTAGGAAGATCTTTTGATTACCTATATTGATTCACATTTATTTCTTTGAAAATATGTTATAAAATTATGGAAATTTAAACAAAACCTAGCAGAGTAGCACAGCAGTTTTGGTGTATGTGCGTGTGTATGTGTGGTTTTTGTTTTGTTTTTTAAGAGGGCAAGATGGAATTGCCTTTTTGCTTGCTTTTCTTTGACTGTAGAAGGTGACATTTTGGAAATAAAAATAAAGACACCTTATTTAGGTTCCTTGGGGGTCACTCATCCTTTTAGAGTTTGTGTGGATGAGTTTATGTGTGTATTTAAGTCCCTTAGCCCTATCTCCCCATTGTTAGCCTTCTCTTCTTGTGTGCCTTATCAGTTGGAAAAATGGCTTCAGACTGGGAATGACCGCGAGTCCCAGTTGGCACCCTGTTCGCTTTGACTGTCTCAGACACAGAACTGGAAGTGCAGGTTGGGCACAGGCTCTGAGAGGCACCCGGTGGCCTTTGGTATGCGCTGTGGGATGTCTGTAGGAGAAGTCAGGAGGCTCCACGAGGATGACCTAAGAACAGATGTGCTGATTTGAGCTGAGGACAAATGCTGACTCCCCGCCTTTGAGGCATGGTAGGGCCTCAGGTAGAGTCGTTCACAGGGGTGACCTTTGGTCCTTTTCAGAGCCCCCGTTTCACCCACGGCCCAAAGCCAGCGTGGTTTAACACACGCTGGTGTGGAGTTTCTCACCTTTCCACGCCAGTGTAAACCCAGTTACTGATTCCAGAAGTTGGATGAATAAGCCCTGTCGTCTGGGACTTCACTGTGTCTGGTTGTAGGCTTATTCCCCATTCTAATTCAGAACCGTTCTCTTTGTCAAAATAGGATTGGCCAGGGCAGAGGCAGTGTTTAGTTTCAATTTCATCTGAAAATGGAAATGTTTACCTTTTCATTAGAATGAAAGTAGCCAATTTACATCAACAGTCTATCAGGTGTCTTCTAAATTACAGTCGATGTGAAAATAAGAAGTCGGAGTAACAGGGGTTTTTGTTTTTGTTTTAAACAGGACTCCAGTATAGCTCACATGTAGGTCATGTGATTTCTGTAGGCCATGATTGTAAGCCTTTAGGTTATTTTGAGTTAAGTTCTATAGTATTTGTCCTTTGATCTGTGAAAGCAGGATTAGAGACCAGAAGAGATGGTCACATAAGACATGGGCATTTATAAAAATGCTAACGTCTGGTTTTGGAAGATAGGTTAAAAGCTACCAAAGAGACCCAAGGAGAGCTTCTTTGCTGCAGTGGCATGTCCTGTATGGCCATGAGAATGCCAGTGTGATGGTCTTGGGGTATCATAAATAGGTATGTTTAGTTAGAGGCCCTGTTTAAAGGGGCAAGGGTCAGGGCATCACTTAGCTTTTTGACTTTTCTCCAAATCTGTCATTCCCAGTGTCTCTCCACCTCCTAGTGAGCCAGGGTATGCATAGCTTCTTATTGGAGATACAGATGCATTTGTTGTCCTGTCTCCCTCAGACTCTACTTTCAGAGTGCCCTGCCCAATCCAATGGTGTATATTCTTGGCGTAACTTTGCTTGACAAAAGTTATTTATTATCTTACTCTAGAGATGAATTGATAGATTTATTCGAAAATTCCATCAAAATCCCTCTGTTAGGGTTTCTTTTGCGTCGATACACATCATGACTGAAAGCAGCTTGGGGAGGAGCTTAAAACTCGCAGGTTACATTCCATCGCTGAGGGAAGTCAAGATAGGCACTCAAGGCGAGAACCTGGAGGCAAGAACTGATGCAGAGGCCTTGGAGTACGGCTTGCTCAGCCTGCCCAGGATTGGTACCGACAATAGTGAGCTAGGAGGAAATACAGAGAAACAACTAAAACTCAGGGCCATTTGAGGGGTAATATACGTACATGAAGGCGCTCTAGATGAAGTTGCCAAACAATGGGGGAGTCAAAGCCCACTGGCTGTCTCATGTCACCCAAGAAGCTTCCAGTCCAGTAATTAGATTGCATCTGATTGAGTTGTTGGCCACAGGCGTCTCATGGAAATCCCCAAACAACCCAGGCTGTTGCAAAACCTTAAGTTGTTCTCCACAAACTGATAACAAGGCCCCATTGCTCAAAACAACACCTAACATTGAACATGGAAAAGTCAAGCTGGTACCTACATAGAGCCTTCACTCCTACATTCTAGCATTTTTGGTACAGGAAGGTACTCTGCATGCTACCAAGAACACCATCCAGCCACAAACCCTGTGATAGTGATGTCCTGCCTGAAAGACACACTAGGGCAAAGATACACAAGGCCTATGGGATTAACCGGTTAGTATCTGATTTGATTTAAGGCCCACTCCATGAGGCAGAATGCACCCAACTCTGCTTAGTATGACAGAGAACTTGAGACTAAACACCTAGGGTAAAACCAAGTACTACTGTTCCTAAAAAAAAAAAAAAAAAAAAGAAAAGAAAAGGAACAATAAAATAGCTCCTAATGATATGCTGCTATATACTCATGGCTTCCTCCTGAAGCAGATGGGCTTAAATGTAGAAACCACAACCAGACAATGTTCAGAGAGTAAAAAGCCTAGGACATCCAGTCCTAAACAGGGAGTCTATCAAATCTCTGGCCTTGGGTCTCAGGGAACCCTGAGGAAGAGGAGACAGACAGAGGGGTTGGAGACCATCAGAAAAACCAGGCCCTCTTAAACCAGCATGATGAAAGCCCGTGTGAGCTCACAGAGACTAAAGTAGCACTCACAGGGCCTGCCTGGGCCTGCACCACATCCTTTGTGTGTATGCTGCGGCTTCCAGTTAGTGTTTTAATGGTGCTCCTGACTGCCAGTGAGTGGTCTCTATTTCCTGTGCCTTTTCATGGGCTCTTTTACTTCTGTTTGTTTTGTACAATTCCAATATGTCAGTGTTTGTTTAATCATATATTTTATTATATTAGTCTATTACAGTTTTTATGATATAAGACAGTTTTTAAATTTAAATACATTTTGATCATATTCTTCCCCTTCCCCAAGTCCTTCTAGATCCTTCCCCCTGCAACTTTTTTGTTCTTTCTCAAAAATAAAAAAAACCCCATACAATAATAAAATCTTTCAAAACCAAGAAAAAAAAAATAAAACTACACCCAAAAGAAACAAAGCACCAAACTAGGACCAAATAAAAGCATCCAAAAAAAAAAAAAAACTACAAAAACCAGTTGCTCCTGAGCATGAGGCCTCTCATTGAGTGACTCAAATACCCAGTGTCACTCTGGAGAAAATGGTTTAAGTGACAGTTCAGTTGTTAACCTTTACCCTAGTGGATAGGTTTTTACACATTCAGTCATTAAAGAAGATGTTCTATAGACTTGCCTCTATGTCCTATGGGGGCATTTCTCATTTAGGATTCCTTTTTCCCAAATGACTCTGGCTGTGTCAAGTTGACATAAAAATTAGCCAGCACACTCCCAGTGAGCAGTCTGCTCACAACTAGATTGAGAATGGTGTTAAATGGCAGAGTGATGAGTATATTTTAAGTAATATGTATTAAGAAGCTAATGTTTTACAATATTTAGAATGCTTTTGACAGTAAAGCATTATAATCTATATGGTGAATTCATAGTTTATAATACACAGACGTGTGTTTGTAGCTAATACAATGATCGTGTGTGCAAAGAGTTTGTAGAGTTGGGGTCATTTATGTCATCACTTGCAAACTTTTTTTTTTTGTAGGGGGTTCTTTTTTGTTGGTCCTGGCTGTCCTGGAACTTGCTATCTTGACCAGAGTGGCCCTTAACTCAACATAGAGTGCCTGTCTTTGTCTCTCGAGTGCCCCAGCTTGTGCTACCACACCCAGCTACAAGCTCCTGCTGCAGGATTTCTGTAGGGTTCATTTCTAGTGTGGCTAGCAGGCTAGTAAGTTGAAAACCATCATTTTTTTTTTTTTTTTTTTTTTTTTTTTTTTTTTTTTTATAAAAATGTGGACGATAGTGTCCAATTGGAGGCCCCAGAGGACCAAAGCAAGCAAGACACAGGGCAGGTGCATAGGTTCAGTGGTTGGTGTCAGTGGAAGTTTATTTTAAGGTCAGGTAGAATAGGAACTCGAGGAGAATGAAACAACAGATCCCAAGAGTATCTGTGGATAGCAGAAAGGCAGCTGTTCCTCAGAGCAACCCTTGTAGCAAAATGGGAATAACAGGCATTTCCTTAGGTCGTCTTCAGTCTTCCAGCCCCTGCGCGTTGGCAAGAATAAAGTCAGGGTCACAAGGACAAAACCTGAGTTTCAGGTAAAGGGAGAAAAGGCTTTAGAATCGTCTGCATTGTACATTTGCACGCACGCAGTGTGAAACCTAGGAGGATGGCCTACCTGGTAAGGAGAGGGAAACACAGCTTCCAGTTTTTATACTGTGTATCTTTTATACCTGGGTATTTTGTCATGTAAGTGCATTAATGTGTAATTCCTGTGGGAGTGCACACATGTAGACATGTGCACTCGAGCCTGATGCTCAGGTTCATCCTTTGGAGAGCAGCACTGTGTGCTTTTCCTGTGGCTTAGTCATTGTTCTGATGTTCTTCTGCCTTGGCAGGTGCAGGGCTGAGGCACCACTGCCCCCTTTGAATCCCAAGCATCGCCACAGTGCATGTCCTGTGACTTGTCTGATAAACGTTGCTTGATACAGACATAGGAAGATGATAGATTCTTCTGTACTCAGCGGCTTACTGGATCCAGGTGCAAAAGGAGATCGTGTGGTACTGAGATTGCTACTTCACTCATTGAGTAAACTCTGAGGTTGTAGGAAGAATAAATCAGTCTCACTCTTGAGCTTTTGGGGAAGGAAAGATGGCTGGCACTTTTGATTGCAGCTTCCCGAGTGGAGAAAACCATTCCCAGCGTTGCATGGAGTCACGATGGACATGGTTAATGTGGCCTGCAGGTGGAGTTGGGGGAGATTGTTTGGATTCACTCTCAATGGTTGAGTGAGTTATCTGGGGAAGAAAGAGAAGGACTGAGAGGGAGGGCAGGCTGAGACACAAAGTGCATTATGACTTCTAGCATATGTAGTGCATGGTGAAGCCACACACAGGTCAGTAGGTGTTTCTGGAGCTTAATTTCATCTATCTGTTTTGGGTTTTGAGAAAAGATCTCAGCACAACCCATGCTGGCCTCATCTGTATAGCTGACCCTGGGCTCCTGATCTTCCTGACTACTGCCTAAGTGCTGGGATTACTGGCTTGGACCATCATATTACCCTCATCCGTGGGGGGGTGTGTGTGGGTGTGGGTGCGTGCGCGTGCACATCATATTAATTACAAGAAATTGAACCCAGGGTCTTATTCATGCCAGGCAAATATTCTGCCATTACACTGTATCCCCAACTCCCTTACATTTATTCCTTCAGGAACAGTTAGTGTCTGATGTATTTCTGAGACGCGTTCTTTGCAGTTGGAAGATACAAAGCTGAAACTAAGTGTGTGTGTGGGGAGGGAGGCTGCTAACTCACAGAGAACCTTAGCTGCTGTGCCAGAGACTTAACTTTAGGAAATGGAGAGCCACTGGAGGAGCCTGAACCAGCATGGGGTTGGTTTGGGGGAGGATCTCTTAGTGACTGTGTGCAGGCTGGGTCAGGGGTCTCAGAGAATGGCGCCTGAACCAGGGCTGTACAGGAGGGGCTCCATTAAGTAACACCAAGAAGGTAGGCTAGTGAGGGAGAAGGGAGGGTGACTCCCAGGCTTGGCGTGGAGAGGGCCAGTGTCTCTGAGGTGCGGCTGGAGAGTGAAGTGCAGCAGCGGTGGATTTGGGGCAGAGGCTAATCTAGGTACAGCTGTGGATTCAGAGTGGGTGGTCATGTGGGTGTTGCCTGCGGTCAGGACGAGAGGTGGGTAGTAGCTGAAAACTAAAACTTGCAGTGGTTGGAAATTTTGGATGAGCATCTAGAGCAGCGGTTCTCAACCTTCTTGATGCTACAGCCCTTTGACACAGTTCCTCATAGTGTGGTGACCTCCGGCCATAAAATGATTTTCAGTGCTACTTCTTAACTGTCATTTGGCTACTGTTGTGAATCATCATGTAAATACGGGGATAGAGGTTTGACGGAGGGGGTCACGACCCACAGGTTGAGAACCACTGCTCTGAAGACTAGATATTGAGGTTGACCTCTGCGAATCCATTTTAATGAGCAAAAGAACTCACAGAGAAGCCAAAAGAGGAGAAAGAAGGAGGAAAGGCAGACGAGAAGATTATTTCTGGAAGCCATGGGAGGAGAGTTTCTTGAAAAGAATGCCTCAAACCTCCAGAGCTCAAATAACAAAGGTGGAAAGTGTCCATTGGATCCGACAGTTGGGGAGGGAGGTGACTTTGGCATGAATTTCAGGGAAAGATAGATGGACAAAGGAGCAAATTTCAGTAGTTGGAAGAAGAAGCATGAGCTGAAATGGAGGCATAGGCTATCCCCAGAAAGGGCAGGCTGGGGTGTCCTTTAATGGGCGCAGTGATCTTAATCTTATCTACTTAATCTACTGCTGTCTGAACCAGCAATGCAGCTCTGCAGTTATTGACCTGACTGCTCAAGCTGCAGCCTGAAGAGAATTCTGCTTCTGCAGGCACTGGCCCATTTGCTGCCGCTAAACTAAATCTCTCGTTATAAATAAGACTCAAGATTCAAAGGCTGGGCTGACAATCTCTGAGCTCATAGTGGCTGAGTAGCAACTAGCTAACGCTATACCAAACTACAAAAAGCCAAGCCCCTCCAAACCCCGCCCTACTACTTCCTGTGTCTCTCTATCTCTCCCAGATGCCTCTGGTGCTCTATGATTACCTTCTATCAGCTAGTTGCTCATGTAGCCTCCTGACCCAAGGCTAATTTTATTTAATCAACGCAGATGCAAACTCAGGGCTCACGGTGTGATCCAACACCCCCAACAGTACTTATCCGCACTGGACAAACGGACAAAATCTGACTGGGAAGATGGGCTGAGTTTCCAGGGCACCGAGTTTGGTTCTTCGCACCCATTTGTGCTACTCCTAACCACCTATGACTCCAACTCAAGTGAATCCTATGCCCTCGCCTAGAATGCATGCACACATGTGCATACACACAAAATCGTAAAAGAGAACAGAATGATACTTGTGGGACATGAATCATGGCTCCAGGACTGGAGGGGACCAAATTCCACAGTACTCGGGTCTCTAATGTCAAACGAGCTAGTAGCTGAATCATATGACCAGTGAAAATCTCCTGTCTACTTTAAATCATTTCCAGATTTTATTTATAATACTAAATATACAGTATCTTACATATACTGTGTCAGTAGATAATATGTCCTATTTAATGGCAAGAAAAAAATCAGTATGGATTTAATTAGACAGTCTTTTCAAATACGTTGAATTTAGAGATGTGGAACTTTATTTGGTTGTTTTTTTTTTTTCTATGAAAGAAACATATATTTTATAGAGACCGGTATGTGATTCTTTGTGATGATCCTAAAATTTTTTACATATGTTTATTATTGGTATCATTGCCATATAAGAATGTAGAGTTTTTAGATACTTTAAAAAGAAGTTGTTGAAATGGCCTTGTCCTTAGATAGCATTGACTGCTTTATCCAAAGGTTGGAGGATACAGTGGTGATTCAATTGAAAGTACAAAATAGAATTCCTAAAGACTTAATCCTTATGGGTTTAATTGAGTATTTTCCAATTTGTACTTGATTTCTTCCCAAAGGAGTTAGTAACGGCCTTCGATTATATTTGATACAGTGCCAAATCTAACTCATGTGACACCGCATTCTACAGGAACTGACGATGTGGTGGGTCCCGAAGGCATGGAGAAATTCTGTGAAGACATTGGTGTTGAACCAGAAAATGTAAGTCTGCCTTCCAGGAGAGCAATGTGCTCTTTCTCGTCTTTATTTGTCTTTTCCCAAGTAAGGCAATAATAAAAGAAGCTTGTATTGAAGTTTGTGTAAAGACGCTTGTGTTGGCTTGCATTGTGGTTCTAGTCCAACCCATAAGTGAATTTTTTTCTTTCTGTTTATTTTATTTTATTTTATTTTATATATGTATGTATGTGTGTGTGTGTGTGTGTGTATATATATACATACATACATATATATATATAGTGTATATGTATATATTTGAGGCAGAGTTTCTCTGTGTTGTCCTAGATATCCTGGAACTCACTCACTCTCTAGACCAGGCTGGCCTCAAATTGAAGAGATCCACATGCCTCTGCATCATGAGTTCTGGGATTAAAGGTGTGCACTATGGTTAGATTTGGGCGGGAGGCTGCTAGCTCCTAAATAATGACATGGAAACTTCCTATTAGTTATGAAAGTTTGGCCTTCAGATTGTTTGTCTCCAACTAGCTCTTCTAACTTGAATTAATCCATTTATATTAGTCTACATTCTGCCACGAGGTGTTATCTCTCTTCCATCTTGCACATCCTCCATGTCTGAGTGGCAACTCCATCATTCCTTCTCCCAGAGTCCTCTCTGTCCCTGGAAGCCCTGCTTTACCTCTTCCTGCCTAGCTGTTGGCCATTCAGCTCTTTATTAGTCAATCACAGTGACACATCTTCACACAGTGTACAAATATCCCACCACAGTTCACCAGCACTGTCTATCCTGAATATTTCCCTTTTAAGTCTTGTGGTGTAATTGTGGTCATTTGCTGGTTTGGTTTCTTGTATCTAAGAGGTACATTAAGTGATTAATCTTGATGTGTAAGAAGGGTGTGGGCACACATACCCGCAGTGGCAGATGAACAGTGGGTACCAGTCACTGTGTGCTGTGTACCTTTATCCCCCTCAGTAGCTATTTCAACTTAATACAGAGTTCCGGATTTTAAATAATTACCCATCAAGGGTTGAGTAGGTGGTAATTACCATAAATTTCCCACAGGTCTTTCACTTCTAATTGAACTTAGCTCAGAAAGTGACTGATTTTTAGTGTAAAAGCACTAAATGTTTCCCTTAGAATTTGGAGGTTTTTAAATGTTTAATTATTTTTGCCTGGTTCTTTGTCTAGTTCATGATAGTGTTAAATAATCTTTCTTGTTCTCACATAACATATTACACTAAAATGAAAAATTACGTTCACGCATGTGCCCTGGTTCATAAATGATGCAGCTTAGTTTTACAGTAGCTGCCAATATAACAAGCATGGCAGATCCTAAAGGAGTCTGTGGTCTGGATGAGGCCTCAAGGGACCATCTCCTTTGTTGAGACGTTTAAAGACTTCTGCTGCCCACGGTGAATGCTGTGCTTTTAATAAAAACTAGGGATTGAGGTTTTACCCCTTTTAGTCTTCCTTTCCCATTTCACCCGTGCTGTTTCTGTGGCCCTCTGGCTGCTCTCTCCCCACAGCGCCACCAAGACAACAGTTAAATGCTCTAAGGTACCTTTGCATGTGTCCCTTATGTGGGTTTTTGTCTTGTAATTTTTCAAAATTATTTTTAGGGTTTTTTTTTTTTTTTTAGTTCCATTATTTTGATAAATCATTTACCTGGGTGTAGAAGTTTAGAGACGAACAGGTTATTAGTATTTCACCTGCTGGCATCCATGGGTACAGGGAAAATGGTGCCGCTGGCATTCAGGAGGTAGTTTCTCCAGGTGTTAGCTGAAGGGTGGAAGGGAGAGACGGAAGAGGGACGGGCTGCAGGTCAGAGGAGAGTGGGAGGCCAGGGTTAAGCTGCAGAACTCTGAGGGATGGGCTGAACATTTAGCCTGAGGCGGAAAGCCTGTCTCTGTGTGGGCTGCCCTGGCATTGATTCTGACTGGAAAAGGAAAAGTGCTCAAAGCTCCTCGCCCGTAGCGGTTCTCAAGGAAAGGCCGCTATTCTTGCCATCCTTGTTGGCGGTTAGGAACCTTTGAGAACTCTGTTTCTGTAGGAATAGAGACAGTCTTGATGTGTGAAATTATCTCGAAGACCAAAAGACTAAATTCAGCACTGGGTTGTTTCCAAGCATGTGTTAGCGTGCTTCCTTTCTGACGGCAGAGAAGAAGGGGTGCTGTTTCACATCCCTAAGAGAAGAAGTGTTCAGTAAGCCCGATAGCCATCATCGCCCCTTTGCCTCCACTAGAAAGCACTTTAAAGGTGTTTTAACTCTCCACCTCCTGGTAGTATAGCTAGGATATTTTATCAGGCCAGCAAAATTCAAGTCTCCTTTCTTTTACCTTAAAAACATGAAGCTTTCTTACTGGTTTAAACCAAGGACATCTGCCGGGTTATTTCCCCAGTGTGACTGTCCCCTGTGGCTGTTTAGCCAAACCTGGTGTGTGCATGTGTGTGAGTGTTTGTGTTTGCAAGTTCACGTTCCTTCACCCTCTCCTTCTTATTAAACACAATTTTATGTAGAGTGTTAAAAACAAATGCATCATTTCCTCCTTCTCTTTCCTTCCTCCAAACCCATCCATATAGCTCCTCTTTGCACTTTCAAATTCATGGGCTTTTTTTCCATTGGTTGTTGTTACGTGCACGCACACATTTGTGTGTGTGTGTGTGTGTGTGTGTGTGTGTGTGTGACACTCTTCCACAGGGAAGACTATTTCTCTCACTCTCGGTGGTCCTTACTGGCATTCCTTAGTTGCTTGAAGTTCTTTGAATGGGGTTAAGGCCTTCTGCACATTCCCTATCCACGTTAGCATGTTCATTGGTGCCATCCATGATCTGCTCATTCCCTATTCACGTTAGCATGTCCATTGGTGCCATCCATGTTCTGCTCATGTTTGTTTTACTTTGTGCCTGAGTTTTGGGCTAAATAGAGGCATAGCTTGATAATATGTGTAGTTTACATAAGAATGTGGGTTGGTTCACCTGAGGAAATAGAAGTTAACATGTCAGAATTGCAGGACACCTGAGCTGTGGAGAAAATCTGCTATGTGTAATCTGAAGAACATCCCTTTGGGAGGGATGTTTTCTTAGTAGCCTGCTAATCTGTAAATCACATTTTTTTTTACATTTTTTTAAACTTAGCAAACCCTACTGACTTCTTAAATTTAATGTTTTAAAATAAAGATAATTTTATCACTAGTTTTTTATTATATTATCTGACATTTTGTAGGTGTTTGTCAAACCCAGACTAACTCAGTTTTAAAGCCACCGTTCATACATTGGTGACTGGACCACGGTGAGCAGAAGGTCTTGTAGGACCCTGGAGTGGTTAGTGGCTGAGGTCTGCTTTGTCACTGTGTCTCTGATTTTAACAGGTGGTCATGCTTGTCCTCGCTTGGAAGTTGGATGCACAGAACATGGGCTATTTTACTCTGCAGGAGTGGCTGAAAGGAATGACTGCTCTCCAGTAAGTCCCGGGGCAGCAAGGGTCACGGTGGTTAGTAGTGGGAGTAAGAAGATGGCTGGGATAAAGGAAGGGGCTCTCCTGGTCTGCTCTGGTGCTTACCTCACCCCTGGGAACTCAGGATGTGGTAGAGTCGGAGAGAAGAGAAGCCTGCTAGTGTGGCAAGCCTCCCTTCGGCCAGAGATGGAATACACCCATCCTGAGGACAATGATGGGTGCCTTTTAGTAACTGAAGTGTTTATATATTGGTTGTGTGGCAAAGAGAGCATTAGTATTTTCCTGGAATATCTCTGGGAAGAGATTGGTCTGCCTTCCCCATGCGTGTGAGCCATGTATGTAATATAAAATTTTATAATAGCCAAATTTTAAAAAATTGACAGTTTTCACAGAGAAACCCTGCCCCTAAAAATAAATAAATCAATCAATAAATAAATAAATATTGACAGTTTCAAACCTTTTTATTTCATCAAAGATACCCAAAACATTATTATTCTAATATATATCACTCTTTAAAAATTAAGCTATTTTCTTTCTCTTTAAATTTTCAAAATTTAGTGTGTATTTTATATTTTCCAGTCAGTCTTATTAACTATGTTGGACCCCTTAGTCCAGATTAAGAAAAAACAGTCAGTAGCTTTATGTATTTACTTGGTGTGTGTGTGTGTGTGTGTGTGTGGTGTGTGGTGTGTAGGTGCACAGTTGCTTAGAATTTCATTCAGAAAGACACATCCTTCTACTAACTAGGAGGGAGAGAGTTGTGGGGGACCTCCAATTCAGATGGTGTTGAAGATGAAGCGCTGGCTTTGGCCTAAGAACCAGGAATGTTTATCGTTTTCTTTCCCCCTAACTAGGAGTAATGGACTTGACTATTGCTGGATTAAACTTGTAACTGAAATGGTTTCCTGATTTTATTTAAACCATGGTGGGGTTGTCAGCTTTGCTATCACTGCCCTGTTGATACCAGCCTGCACTGTGTATTCCGCCTTCATAACTCATGCCCTCCCTGCTGTTTGCCCATCTGAACCACACGGTGTAAGACATGCCTGGCTTTATTTTGACTGTGGCACAGATGAGGAGACCGGGGATTTAAGGACAGCTATGTGCAACTCGTGAAGGTAGAGCTGGGAAGAAAAGCCAAGACGTTTGGTTCCTAACACACAGCCGTGCTTGAGCGTGGCCTGTGGCAGAGGACTGTTAGGCGGAAGTTACCGTCCTTGTACAGACACACAGTCCTTGCCTGTGTGTGCTACGGTTTTGGGGTGCTGGCCTCTGGATCCCCTGGGTAGTGCTGTCTGTCACGGTGGAGAAGGCCGCCGCAGGACTTTGAAGCCTGCTGGCTCATCATTTTCCTTGCTGCCGTCTGAGATTATCTCCCACCTGTCCTTTTTAAGTGTCCTTGTGACGCAAACGCATGGCCATGTCACTATTCGGCTTCAAGGCTTCAGAGGCAGCCGAGGCATCTTTAAGGTTCAGTTTCATTTGTACTTAGGGAATAAGATGCCCATATATATGATTCTCTCAGATGTTTATCTTTATAAAAATTCTTATCCATGCCAGGCCTTGCCTGTGTGTCTGAGTGCTGCACTTCCTGGAAGAGGCCTGTGTCTCCATCCCAAGGGGACAAGGGAACCCACAAAACACTTAGCTGTGAGTTCTGGTCTGTGGTGCGGTGCACTTGGTGTCGACAAGTGGATTATCAAAGGTGGCGATGACCTAATCATAGAAATTCAGGGTTCAGGAGTATGACTCACTGTGAAAGTGGAGGAATCTGCTCTCTCTCTTTTGTGGTTTAAAATTTGGAGACTGGTTTCCTTATCCAAGATGGAAGTAATCATTTAGGATAGAATTACTACAGTCTCAAGTTTTTAAGAACCTTCTATGCAGCCGGGCGGTGGTGGCGCACGCCTTTAATCCCAGCACTCGGGAGGCAGAGGCAGGCGGATCTCTGTGAGTTCGAGGCCAGCCTGGTCTACAAGAGCTAGTTCCAGGACAGGCACCAAAGCTACAGAGAAACCCTGTCTCGAAAAACCAAAAAAAAAAAAAAAAAAAAAAAAGAACCTTCTATGCAGGAAACATTTGAATGACACTGAAATGCCAAGTGCCACATCCTGGGCAAAGGAAACTGAACAAGATCAAGATCCTATCTCAGTGGTTCTCAACCTGTGGGTCACAGTCTTTTTGGAGGGCAGGTCGAATGACCCTTTCATAGGGATCACCTAAGACCATCAGAAAACACAGACATTTACACTACGGTTCCTAACAGTAGCAAAATTACAGTTATGAAGAAGTAATGAGAATAATTTTATGGTTGGGGTTACCATAATATGAGGAACTGTATTGAAGGGCCGCAGCTCTAGGAAGGCTGAGGACCACCGCTCTGTTGTATTGCCGTGATCTGACAGGTGTGCTGGTTTAAATGAGAATGTGCCCCACAGCCTGGATGTTTGAATACTTGGTCCCCAAACTGGTGGCACTGTTTAAGGACGTTTAGGAGGTATGGCCTTGCTGGAGGAAATGTGTCACTGGGTTAAGCTTCGAGATTTTATAACCCTGCCTTGCTTCTAGTTAACCTCAGTGTTAACAGAGTTCAAGCCCCTTTCTGGCCAGACTGGCTCGGCTCTGTCTTCAGCGCCAACCATATTCCCACTCCTTTCTTCCTGCTCCCCTGACTGTAAATGTGAGCAAATGCAGTGAACAGGAACTATGCCACAGCTTGAACATCACACTGCCGTTGATTGTCTCCAGTCTAGTTTCCAGAGCTGTCTGTGTCCATCCCCCACCCCACCCCCAAGAGCTGGCAAGTGCAGACTTTCCTGTATGCAGCTCTCTTGGCACTCTAGTCTTCTATGCTTTGGGTCAGGATCAGCCACTAAGGTCCGTCTATGGCATCTAGGACTTTTCCTAACCCCTGGCTTTAAACCCTTTTACATTCCTCTAGTAAACCCATCCAGAGACATCTGAACCACACTGTCAGATGATCAGCCTTGTCCATCTTTCTTTTGGTTCAGTTCAGGACTCCAGCGCATGGGGCGGGGTGGGGGTTCGTCCCTGAGTCAGTGCGCTCTGGAAATACCTTCCCAGGCACTGAAAGTTATGCTTCCTGGGTGATCCTAAGTGCAGCCAGGGTGACAGCGAAGGGAACTGTCCCCAAGACAAAGTCCATCGGGGGCAGGGCCTGGAAATAACACTTAGAGGTTCAGAAGTAGTAGTCACTGTGCTAGGTGAATCAGCTAAGTCCTGTTTATAAGATGGCTTTACCGAGGCCACAGGAAACACGGGAACACACTTTCATTGCCCGGTGGAACACGGTCTGACTTCCATCTGTTACTGCTTTTGTCATGTCTTAGATTTCTGTTTAGAGATCTGTTTTTTAAGAAATCTGTCTTAGATTTCTTCTCCTGGTTTTAGTCATTTTCTTTGTTTGTTTGTTTGTCTGTTTGTTTTTCTAGTCAGGGTTTCTTTGTGTAGCCATGGCTGTCATAAACCTAGCTCTGTAGACCAGGCTGGTCTCTAATTCAGAGATCTGCTTGCCTCTGCCTCCTGAGTACTGGGATTAAAGGATGCGCCACCACTGCCTGGCTGGTCATTTTCATTTTGTTAAATCTGTGCCATGAAATGCTTTAGACTGAAGTTGCAGCTCATGTACATTGATACAAACCTGTGTTTATACGCAGTGACACACATTTTACTTAATCCCTATAGCACAGCACCAGACACAGAGCTGCTTATGAACAATGGGAGTTTATTTCTTACAGTTCTGGAGGGAAGCCCGGGCCAAGGCTCCAGCGGCCCTGGCACCTAGCAGCAGCTTGGATTTGGCTAGTTGTGTGTGTTGAGGGGTGCCTTACTGTTGCTCTGTGCTCACAGGTGGTTAGGGCAAACAAGCTGCTTTAGGCTGCTTTGTTAAGGACGCTAATCCCCTTCATAAAGGTTTGCCTTCATGACTCAGTCACCTCCAAAACTTTAAAAATAATGGTCTTATTTACTTGTTCAAAATCCTATGAACCATTTTTACAGTATATTCTGATCACTGCCATCCACTGCTGTTCCCACTGTCCCTTGGTGCCCTCACCCCGTCTCCCTCCTAGCTTCACGTCCTCCCTTCTCATTTTTTGATTATTAATTCTTCCCTTTGTGCCTGGATGTGGGGCCACCCACTGAGCAGGATGTCCACATTTTATACGATTGTCTTG
The DNA here is from genome assembly GCF_950005125.1 of Chionomys nivalis. Lineage (NCBI taxonomy): Eukaryota > Metazoa > Chordata > Mammalia > Rodentia > Cricetidae > Chionomys > Chionomys nivalis. Next base: position 74,231,888 of record NC_080091.1, read on the forward strand.
GGGGTTAAGATTCAGCATACAGCTGTGTGAGTGGGAGAGGAGGGGAGACCAGGGAGAGGCAGTAGTGATACCTTGGGTAAGAATGGCGGGCTCTTAGGTGGCTATTGCCCCACGGTGGGACTGCGTTAGAACTAGATGTGCCTTGAGCTCGGAGAAGAGTTAGATCAGTGGCCAGTTTTGTGTAAACTGAAAAGGTGGCCTAGAAAAATACCTTGGACTAAGTGAAGGGGCTGTAGAGAGGGCAGTCTGTACTTAGAAGTGTGTTTCACTCACTGGATTTTGTGACTTTATCCTGTATATACAGTTAAGGTGGAAATATGGCCACTTCTAGAAAGGTCTCTGGTTCTTCACTCTCCCTTACCTATCTTATCCTGGGAAAGGGTCCTTGTTGAGTGGCCACTAGATGGCAACCTATTGTTCCAGGCAGGGTGAGCTTGTCTCCTCGTGGCATGTGTTCTGAGTTTATAGGGAAGCGCCTGTGTGGCAGAAGGTACCTACTGGATACATGAGGTGGAATTCTGTATGTGCATTTGATATTTTTCTCATTTAAAATAAGAGATTTGTTCATTCTCACAATTGGATGTAAGTTCCAGGTGTCTTTCAAATATGGGGCATCTTTCTTTAGGGATGCAAAGGTCACGCCCACGCTGGGCGCAGATCCTGGGTTTGGTTTCAGTGCTGTTCTGCCCAGCACCCAGGGCTACTTTGTCTTCTGGTTCTTGTGCTTGAGTCTGTGAAAACGCTGTCGCCTGGGATTAAACTAAACAGTCCATTTCAGTCTGGCCCTTGGGTTTCCTTTCCAGTGAAGAGTAAACTTGTTTTAGATATACTGGCTTCCTCCTCCGTAAGCCACTGCTGTTTATAATAATGCTACTAATTTTTTCTTTAATAAGATCTTGGTTCTGCAGTAGTACATCCAATGCCAACTAAGCCAGCTGCACTCCTGCATCCCAGACATACCCGCCCGTATGCTGCCTTGGGTGTTTTTCTCATCTCTGCCATCCTCGTTTGGGTCCTGACGTTAGGTCTAAGGTTAGACTCTCAGCATCTCGACTCTTCCTGCCCCCACACTCTTGAGAGGTTCCCAGAGCTGTGGAGAGTACAAGCCTGACCTCTCCCGTGGTGGGAGGACTCTCCATGGTGGGCTCTGTTTGTAGGACCCAGTGTGAAGCCTCGCACAGGGGACCATGGGAGACTTGAAGGTCTGACCCTACCTCCTCCTCTCCGTGTGCACTTTCCCTCTGTTTATCTTCTCTAGCGCGATGCATTGTTTTTAAGCTTTAAGACCTGCCATGCTCCATTTGCCACTGGTGCTTTGCACCTGCCATCCCTGAAATCTAGAGAACCCCACTTCTCCAGAAACATGCGTCTTGTTCTTGAGTATTTCTCAGCTTTCATGTTAGTCCCTTGAAGAAACTTTTTTCTTACTTCTAATTTTAATATTTTATTTTTTGACACTGGAAGAAATACGGGAATTCTAGATTGTTCAGTTCTTGAGAAGTAAATCCTCTAGTTTTGGGATTCTAGACAGTATATTTTAGGAGAGAGATGCAAGACTCACTTATATTTGTACTTTGCCACCAAAAAAGAGCTTTTGCAGATTTTACTAAAAACAAAGTAGTGTGCTGTATTTTAAACTATATTATAGTTTTTAAAGTAAGCACTCATTTGATAACAATAGATTATATAGTATCTATTCTAGCAAATAAATAAAGGCTCTGCAGAGAAACACAAAAAGCCACCCTCTGCATCGGACAGCTTTAGTGTTGCTGTGGAAAGGGAGTTGGTGTGTGCAGGCACACGGGTCACTGTGCATGTGGAGGTCTAATCTAGACAGTCAGGAGAATGAGCCGTGGTAGCCATCCTTTTGGTTTCGAATGAGTGAGTTTATTAAGTATGTCATAGCAGATGTAAGTAAAAAAAAAAAATAAGTCTATAGTAACAAACATCAGCAAACTGGGTGTGCAAACCATCCTGCGGGATTGACTGGGAAAGCCATTCCCTGCCCGCGGAATTCCTGATAGACAGAATCCCAGGCAGGGAATACCCCTTGGATGACACTTCCATAAACAAAAACAGCAGGAAAATTAAGTCCGGGGCTTGCACAACCCAGCAGCATTGCTAGAGTTCCTGATTGGGTGGTCCAGGCAGAGCAGTGTCCCTCTGGTGGACTTCCAAGTAAAAGAGCAAACAGAGACCTCATCAGATCTTCTGGAAGCAGACTGGATTGGAGAACTGAGGCCGCCAGCTGGAGTCACTCGTCCACCTTGAGTTGTGTCCTGTCCTGAACTTTCAGCCTCTCCCTGGCCACCTCCTCTCCCTGACTTCAGGCCCTTTTATATTTTAGGGTACCCCGTGGTAACCCTGGTGGAAGGAAATGCTTTTTGCCTTCCAGCACTTTTTATACTTGACCTGTTCTGTTGTTCTGCTTAGTCCCTGTCACAGTTGGGGGTGGGCAGGCGCATCCATGCCCCGGCAAGCATGACTCTTGACATAAAGTCTGTTTGAGTGAGGGCTGGGACCAGAGGAGAGTCAACCCCTCTTCCAGAGCCAGCTTCTCAGTGAGTTCAAACAGTACAGGACAGCTCTCCAGTAGAACACAAGGTCAGAGGAGGACTTTGTAGTTGATTCTTGGTGATGCTAAGTGAGTTCTAGGGATAGGACCTGGGTCATCAGACTTGTGCCACAAGTGGTCCACCCCCCCCCCCCACCTCCCCACCAGCCATCCTGTTGGCTTGGTTCTCATCTTTAAGGCTTATGTGTTGCAAAGAGAAAGTTAATTTGTAAAAATAACTAATTAGCGTGCTTCCTTATCAAAAGTATAAACACTGTCGCTCACTGGTAAAAACACGTTGTCATTGTTAGGGCTCCCTGGAGAAACAGCTGTTTTCAAGTCTGGGGCTGGAACATTCTGTGCCAGAGAGCAAGGAAGTGCTCAGAGATTGGTAGAGGCATGTCAGGAGGATGCAGACATGGTCAGTGACCCCCCTGTCCAAACTGAGACTGTTTGTGTATTGCAGAGAATAGAGAGAGCAGCAGATGGAACCTGCTCAGTGAAAAGAAACGGCACACTAAGTCCACAGAGAGACAGAGAGGACGGTGTAGCCCAGAGCTCCTCAGGGTCGCAGGTCAGGAGCTGTTGCTCTTCACCTTTGGGGGTGGCCCTCGCAAGGCTATCAAACAGCTGTGTGCGGATGAGTTGGGGTGTGGAGTGACCATCCAGCCCCGCTGCCCGTGTTGCACTGGGAGAGGCCTGGGAGATGACAGAGGCTGGGGTGGGGCACAGGGGTGGCACTTGGAGTGACTACCAGGTGCATTCACTCTGGACTATAGGATAGCACCAGCTGAAGGCATGAGGGGTCCTCACTGATGTACCCGAATGTCACTGATTTGCAGTCTAAATCAGTATCACTACGCTAGTCCGTCTTTCTGATCTAGAAGTGGATTTACAGCATACTTATGGGGGTGTTGAGGCATCAGAAAAACAGCAAGTTGGAAAAAAACCTGATGAACTGGGTAATCAACAGTCTTGAGATGTCATCACACAGCTCACTTTGTATTTTAAAGCTAAGAAAAGACTTTGAGATGGACACTCCGGGGCTGGGGAGAAGACTCGGTTGATTTGCTGCACATTGCAGTAGGGTTGAGTTGCTCCTCAGACCCCATATAAAAAGTCAAGCACAGTGGCATGTACTTGGAAATCCGGCACAGGGGGATGAAGACAAATGGGTTCCCTGGGGCTCCCCGACAAGCCAGTCTAGCTTACTCAGTAGATTCCTGGCTAGTGAGGCCCTGTCTCCACAAGCAAGGTGGACACCTGAGAAATGACAACTGAAGCCACCCTCTGGCTCCTGCATGCATACACATATGAACACACAAATAAATACTAATTGGGGAATCCGATGCTTACTCCTCCCCCCAGCCGTACAAATTGATTTCAGCAACAGGGAACAGCTTGATGTGGCAAGTCTCCTCATGGTATGCCCTGGAAGGACATGGGAACACAATGCCATGTTCCCATCAGCAGCACGCATAACCACGGGGAAATTACCTGACAGAGTGACAGGCTACAGAGACAGCTAGAATGGTCTCTAAAGCAGCGACAAGGGCACTTTGTCAAGCAGCTAGCGATGATCCAGCTTGTGTGCTTGCTAGCTGAGAAACATTGGCAGGACACCGAGATGGCATGAGGGTTGATGGGAAGTGGCATTGAGGCTTTCAGGTGGCACAGCACAGGCGCACGCATGTGAGAGTGTAAATGTGAAGGGTGTGTGCATGTGTGCTTGGTTGCTGTGTATCCGCGTTCCTATGCCTTTATCACTTACTAAAGAGCGCAGAGAGCAACTGGTCATGATGGACATAGTCCAGCTTCTGGCGTTTTTATTCTTTTGGTTTTATATTACTCCAATTTTAAAAAAAGCAAGCAAACACCCACTCAGGTTGTAATTTGCCTTTATTCTGTTTCCTAGATGTGACACAACAGAAAAACTCAGAGCTACTTTGGATTACTTAAGATCATTATTAAACGATACAACAAACTTTAAGCTCATTTACAGATACGCGTTTGACTTTGCACGGGTGAGTTCTCTGGAACATGTCCAGATGTCCCCCCTCCCCACCCCTCTTTTATTGCCTTTGGAGATTTGCTTTTTACAAAGACCTTGAAAAATTACTCCCAGGGCATGAATAGGTTTCTAATGCTTTGAAAAACCGATTCTGGGCAAAGGTGTGTGTTAGCTAAAAACTTCAGTGGCAGCCATTCCGAAATCTAGCTCCTGTGCCTGGCTGAGGCACAGCTGTGTAGGAACACGTGATACCAGAACGGTCAGATAGGTTTGAAAGGCTGTCCCTTCTCACACCACAGACCTTTGTCCCACGAGGGACTAGAGTACCGATCAACCTAATCCAGTCTTGCTTGGAAACTGTTACTGTATTTGGAAAGAATGTGAATTCAAACCAAGGCTGATTTCCTGTTTGTTTCTTTAGTGATTCAAGTCCAAGTTTGTGGTGTTCCCCGGGGTGGGGGTGGGGCGTGGAAAGTCTGCTGTATGCTCTCGGAGACCCGCCCACAGCCCTGGTAATTGTGCTTTATTCCAGATTAGTGTTTTCTGTGTGTTTGTATGTTTGTTGGGTTCAGATGGCTAGACTTCACTCGACTGCTTTCATAATAGTTCTGTTTGTTTTTTAGTAGTGAGGAGGGCTTCTTCCCGTCTCTGTGCTCTTTTTATTCTTCAACTCTTTGGCTTTACCAGTTTAGTACCAAAAGTGTATTCCATGGTGAATTATAGTTTGTTTGCAGCGCTACATTAGTGCCGCTCTGTGGAGCCCTAGTTCTTGTCATGCTGCCACCCAAGTCACCGTGTGCATGGAAATAACGCTAGAAATAGAGAGATTACATGTAATGTTTGCCGGAACGGCATTTATGTAATTATATGTAGGAGGTAGAGGCCAGGTACCTTGACTGTCCTGGAACTAGCTTTGTAGACCAGGCTGGTCTTAAACTCACAGAACTCTGCCTGCCTCTGCCTCCTGAGGACTGGGAATAAAGTTGCACCACCACCCGGTTCCCCTGGTTCCCCTGGATTTTTATAATACGTGTCGAGGTCTCTTCAGGAATATCCTAACTTTCTGCACACAAGTCAACTCTTTGTGACTTCCCGCTTAGGTGTTAGAATTCTCTTAGCTGCCCTCTTAGATTCATGTCTTACCGCTTCTTCCTGGCTTCGTTCATTCTGGATCAGTCCCTGTGGCCCACCTGGCAGGAGCTCCTTGGATCTCCTCTTTCTTGGTGCTTCCAGACCACCTCTCATGGTCAATGTCATGGTCTATATACATGGTGTATGTTAGTATGTGCATCCTTTTGCCCCCATGACAACCAGGTGTTTAATCCATGTTATACAGGAGGTGGGCCAGAAGGAAATGGAGAAATTGACCTCTGTCATGCTGTTAATAGACAGTAGATTGCACTGAAACAGAAGACTTAACAGAGAACTTGAATCTGTGGCTTCCTCCAGCCCCAAATAACCATGTCCCAAGCTGCTTGCCTTGTGATGTCACTGTGATGTTGTGGTGTTGCCTGACCATCCAGCCTGTCTGCTTTCTGCTTCTGCTTATGGTCAGCCGTTCTGCTCATGGTGGGCCATTCTGTTCACGGTGGGCCGTTCTCCTCACGATGGGCTGGTCTGCTCACGGTGGGCCGTTCTCCTCATGGTGGGCTGGTCTGCTCACCGTGGGTCGTTCTCCTCACGGTGGGCTGGTCTGCTCACGGTGGGCCGTTCTGCTCATGGTGGGCCATTCTGGGCCGTTCTCCTCACAGTGGGCCGTTCTCACAGTCCTGTTGTGCTCTTACATTTCTACACATCTCCAGGGCATCGGCCCAGCCACTTGCAGCCTCCTGGGCCAGTGTGTCCTGCAGGATTTGTGTCACAGTCACTTACACAGCACCAGTGATTGCTTGATGTGCCATTGGGGTTTGGGTTCAGGCTCTTCATGCTCCCAGTAGATTGATGACCATGAATTTTATGTGTGTTCAGTAGAGTTCTTTGCTTTTAAGGAACATCTCAGTAGATACTGGTGACCTTTCCTTTTTATATGATGATGAATACCAACTACTCATATTTTATCATTTAACAACCAAAACAATTCAGTCCAGCCTGAATATACGCTAAGGCGAATTTATTAATAAGCCTTTATTTTGTTTAGCTATAGCCTATGAGTCTGTTGTAGGCACCCAGGTTGATGCTGCTTCTGAGCTCTTTTCTCTTGTGCAGACCAGTCTCTAATACCGAACCAGACTTCCTTAGCAATCCTTTTAGGACAGAGCTGCTGTGGAGGAAGAGGAGGAGGAAGTATAAGAAAAAGAGGAGGAGGAGAATTTCACTAAGATTTTGACTTTGCCTTCAATTTTGCAAGATGCTTCTCTGGGTACAGACTCGGAGACTGACACTTTGCCGTTCCTGTGATGTCTTTCTGTCATCTTCAGCACTGTAGCTTCTGGTGTCATTCCCATCTTTATTTTTTTTAGCATATTGTGTGTTTACTGAGATAGTTTTTCTCTTTTCTCTGCTTTCCAGCAAGTAGTCAATGATGCTCTGGCACAGTCCTCCTGGTTATTGTTCTGATTGGGATTTGTTGGGTTTTTTGAATCTGTGGGTTCATAGTTTATACTAACATGGAAAATCTTTTAAGTGTTACCCTTTAAATGTATTTTATGTTCTGTATCTTTCTTCAGTTACAAGATGTTTGTTATGTTTCTTGATACTGTTCCGCTGGCACTGATAGCACATTCTGCTCATTTTAAAGTTTTATTGCTGTGTCTTCTGTTATTTATCTTTTACATTGTCCAACCTCCTGTTAACGTCTTTCATTGCAGAGACTATTTTTCATTTCAGAAGTTCCATTTTTTTTATGCCTTCCATTTTTCTCTTCCTCAGGACAGTATCCTTGTGCCTCCTAAAGCACCTAGAGTTTGTTTACTAGAAACACTTGACAACTTTATCTGCTTTTTCCAGTGTCTTCTGGGTGCTGTGTTGGGCACGGTTCTCTTAATGGCTACTCTTGCTGTAGGGTGTGGTCACTGCCCTGGTAGTTGCCTTGGAGCGTGATGTGAGTTCTGTGTTGGCTGCCGGGTTTGCCTTGCCTTGCCTCTGCTTGGAATCGGTGTGACTTTGAAGGGGTGGTGCAGAGCCTTTGTCCTAGCGGTGACTTGGTGTGTCAAGGCAGAGCGTGCTCATGCCCAGCGTGGGCACTTCCCAGGCTGGCTGTGGAAACCCCCCCATCTTCAGTCCTTGTTCCACTCATTTTCTCCTTAGTTCCCATAGTCCTTCTGGAGACTGACTGCGCACAAGAAGTGTGTGGCCAAAGACCAGAGGAGACGGCTCTAGAGACTTCCAGCTCCTTTCCTTCTTCAGCCTCCAGACTTTTCTCTAACGCAGGAAAACCCTTGAGCTCTGATTGAGTTTCCTTTTCCTTTGCTGGGGCCTGGAAGCCTCCACAGTGAAGGTGTCCTGTAGGGCTTCCCCCGTTTCCTCATGGGAAGTTAGGGTCTATTTTCAGAGTGGGAGAGCAGGCACTTCTGTTTCCTCGTGGGAAGTTAGGGTCTATTTTCAGAGTGGGAGAGCAGGCACTTCTCTCTCCTTTCAGTTTCAGAAAACAACCAGGGTTGTTTCTAAGTGAAAGTAAAGTCTGGACTTGGTTGACGGCAGAGTACAAGCTGTATCAGGCTCCCTGCGACCACCAGCTCCCTGCCGTGGCTCTGATACTTACTGTTTGCTATGACTGTTCCACCTTAGCTTAATGCTTGTCCCACCAACTCTTATCACCTGTTTCTCTTCATTTATGTTTTACCTCAGGGCTTTTTACTTTCTTTCTCTCTGTCTATTCCATGTCTGTCTGTCTGGAGCTGGGCATCTCCTTCTCTTTCTCCCTTCTCTAGTTCTCTGTCTCTTCCTCCTACTTGGCCTACTTCCTCCCACAGCCCCGCCTATCCCTCCACTGCCTAGCTATTGGCCATTCAGTTTTTGTTAGACCAATCAGGTGCCTTAGGCAGGCAAGGTGAAACAACATATTCTATATAATTAAACAAATGCAGCATAAACAAATGTAACACATCTCTGCCTCGTTAAATTAATATCCCATAACAACAAACCTCTTTCTCCTACTGTCTGTTTTTTTAACCTACTAGAAAAATAACTCCAAGGAGTAATAATTAACACAACAGATCTTTTTTATTGCAGTTTCAATGAAAATTGAAATAGTCAACAATGTTAATAGTATCTTGAATATTGAAAAACAACTGTATATTAAGTATTGAGTGGTACTTTAATATACTAGAAAGGGACTATAGTACAGTGGCTCTCAACCTGTGGGTCGTGACCTCTTTGGGGTTTGCAAGCAACCTTTTCACAGGGGTCGCCTAAGACCATTGGAAAGCACAAGTCTTTACACTGTGATTCATAACAGTACCAAAGTTACAGTTATAAAGTAGCAACAAAAATAATAATTTTATGGTTGGGGGTCACCACAACATGAAGAACTTTATTAAAGGGTCACAGTGTTAGGAAGGCTGAAAACCATTACTATAATATTAGAAAATGATAAAATGGTTCTTCTGACATCTCTTCACCAAAATCGGAGTTCCAGGGGAATCATTCTCTCACTTTTAAAACTTGACTCTGAAGAGGTAGTTCATTAGCCTGCTTGTTCTTGCCCAGGACCTGGGTTTGGTTTCCAGAACCCACATGGCAGCTCACAGCCCTATGACTCCAGTTCCGTGGGTTCTGATGTCCTCTTCTCTCCTCTGAGGCCACTTGCACACATGTGGTACACATATATAGACACATGCAAACACTAATAGACATAAAATGTTTAAAAATAACATTAAAAATTTGCAGCCAACTAGAAATGAATCCAGCTATAAGTTTGTATTTTTTCCTCTGAGTCTCACTTTCCTGTAGTTTTGTAGATGTCATACAATTATGATGCTTCAGAGGTCTCCTGGCCCAGTCTTGTCAGTACTTGGTGATGAAGTAGTGTCAGACTAGAGGGGCAGCTGAGAGCCTTTGCCCTGCCAGTCCTTTCCACAGTGAAGCTGCCTTTCCTGACTCGCTGTGCTTGGACCAAGTTTGCCTGCTTGTGTGCCTGTGTGAGGATACCAGATCCCCTGGACCTGGAGTTACAGACAGTTGTGAGCCACTAAAAGGGTGCTGGGAATTGAACCTGGGTCCTCCGGAAGATCAGTCAGTGCTCTTAACGGCTGAGCCATATTTCTAGCCCTCCTCTGGGGTCTTATAAAGGGAAAAAATAAAGGAATAAAAAACACAAAGTCTGCAACAGTTCTCTTCCGTAACTGGAATTTTCTCTTAGTATTTCCTGCATAAGATTCCTCCTTGGTATGAGTTGTGTTTCTTATATAACTGGCACTATGTGGCCTCTTCCCAGTTGACAGTGTTTCCCCTCAGTTCCCTTGGGCTTTTTAAGATGGCATCTTGCAGACTGATCCCAAACAACTGGTCCTCCTGCCTTAACCTCCCAAAGAGCCGCAATTGCCTCTGCCACTGCAGATGGCTTTGGTTCCTTTGAAAAGGACCTGGTGAAAACAACTTGCTATTGGCTGAAGAAAATGAGATAGAAAGCTAAGTAGAGTAATTTTTCATTTTGATGTGAGACTGACAAGTGTATTTGGCTCTTTTATGTTCTCCCTAAGTGGAAGCAGGGTGCTGTGATCAAAGGCGGGAGGGTTGGCATTGTGAGTACTGAGTAGAATCTGGCTGCTGTTAGCAGCAGTGGCAAAGGCCGGATAAGAGCAGAGGCCATGAGTTTGCAATGTTGCCGGGGTCCAGCGTCCCCCAAGAGAGGGTTTCCTCCAACAGAGCCTTCCTGTCCTGATGCAAAACAGCCACGGCCTCGAGAGAGAAGTGTGTCAGACTTGGAGCCCAGGAGTTAGGAGGGGCCTGGTGGGGGATGCACTGAGGGACACTTGGAGGGAGTAGGCTTGGGACAGAGCTGGTCTGTGCAGAGAAGTGGGCCTTCAAGATGAGGAAGGCCGAGAGCAAGCCAGCCGGCAGAAGAATGAGTGATGGGCCTGTGGGGAGGTGTCTGTTTTCCTTCTTGACATAGGCCTTAGCATTTGAATGGAGGATTTTTATGGGCAGAAGATGCATGCATGTTTGATGGGAAAGGATCCAGTGGCAGGTTAGCTGGATACCGGATCGTACTGATCAGGGCCTTGGTGTCCTCTCCCTGTTTGCAGTCGCTGTCAGTCACTGCTGCTTAGCAGCTCTGCTTAAGTGATTTGGGAAGTTGAAGAGTTTACACACAATCAGCAGTACCTTCTCCCTCCAAGGACAACACACTGCAGCTGATTATGGATGCCACAGGCTACACTAGGTCTTGTGTTTAACAGAATTCTTGTTCACCATAAGCAGAATCTGCTGCGAACATGAGGATTTCCTTCTCTAATCTCCACTGAACTCACTAACCAATATATTCGCCTAGTTTCTGCACAACCCCCAACACAGACTGTGACAGCTGCCCCCACCCCCATAGTTTTCCCTCGTACCTCACTATAAATTGCAGGGAAAATAAGCTAGGTCTGGCTGGGTGAGAGACAGGATGGGGATAATAGGACCCTGTTGTCTACTCTCAGGCCTGTAACCCCCAGAACCAGGTTAGTTTCAGCTTTGGACTCTTCTGTGGGTACCCAGTTTGCTCAGCAGTTGCTTGTCCAGCCATTGTGAATATCTTCGTACTCCAAGCTTTCCTCATGTGGGCCAGGAAAGTAGTGCAGGCACCCGAGTGACCGCTCAGGCCTGAAACCAGAACACCTTGAGTGTGGATCTCCAGTTTCTACCACCTCCAGCTGCCACTCCCCATCCTGGGGATGAGAGCGATGTCTGTCCTGACCACGGTCGTGAGTTGAATGAGTTTGATTGTAAAGGTTGGAGATACATTCACAGAAGTGGAAGTAGCTGTGTGTCCTTCTCTGACACAGGCCTCAGGAAAGTGCCTCTGTTTGCCGAGGGCAGTGCTCACAGTAAGGGAGGGAGGCAGTGCCTGCTGGAGGCCAAAGTTGAGCTTACTTAAAGCCTTGCAAACGTTGTGATCTCTCTGTGCGCTAATGTTGTTGGCTCAGTTCTAAGCATAGTTCTTTTTAGTTTTAGTTTAGTTTAGTTTTTAGGTTTTTTTTTTCAGTGAGAGGGTATTTCTCAGGTTTTGTGACTGTACATGTGTGCCTTTAAAAAAAAATATTCTACTCAAAACCAAACCAAAACAAAACTGGGTTGTCATATCTTCAAGTTTCATGAACTGAGTCACAGTAGTGAAGATGTTTTGGAGGGATTTTTCTAACACTGTAACATTGAAGTTACTTTTACTTCCTTAAGATTCTTTGTTTCAGTTTGTGGTAAGGCCTTTGTGCCACTTGAGAAAAAAATAATTACCACACCTAACAAGAGGGTCTGCCCAGAGGTGCTTGACACAATCAAAGGCACTTAACAGCCCCCCCTCAGCAAAGCCTGATTATTCCTGGCGTCTGCCATCAGTGTTCCTTCCAGGCAGCATGGCGTCTTGGACCAAGGTTCTGAGGTTGAGGGCTGCCGGAGAGCTTGTGCAGCCGCTGTGTTTATTCTCTGAGGAAGATGGGATCCTGTTAGAGCGTGAGTGTGGGGAGGGGTGTTCAGACCTGCTGTGTTTCTGTTACTTGAAAATTTACTCTCTTGTATTAGAAAGTTAGCATTCCCAAAGCATTTGGATCTGGAGGTGGGTGTGAGGAGAGAGGAGAGTGTGCTTCCTTCTCCTCCAGCCCTGTTGTGCCTCCTGGGATGTGACCGAGGGCCATCTCTGAGCTGTCGCCTTCTGTTTGACCTGTCTGCCTCTGCTTCTCTGTGTCCAGGAGCAGTCACTCTCAGACCCATGGCTACTTGTGCTACTTTATTCCCTTACCAAGAGCTCTTGGATGACCCTGCTGTGTCCCTTGAACTTAAAAGGTGATTTAAAAAAGAAATAGAAAAAAAAAAAAAGCCCGTTTATGCTGATGACTACCTGGTGGCATCCTGGCAGAACCATTTTATTTGAATCAGGAGCTCCCTTACAGGTGTGACTTCAGGGACCGTTGCTGTTGCAGGACCCCCAGGAGTGTCTTTGTCTCAGTGCACGAGAAGGCTTTCGCTGTGGCCCTTCACCGTGGCGTTTCCCCGGTATTTGTGATGTTTACCACTTTGGTTACTGCATTTAGCCACAAGGCTAGCATGCGAACTGTTGGTTGTCAGGGAGAACTGTTCAGGTGGTGAGTGCATCCATAATACCTCTCTCTTGTTTGCTAGGCAGAAGATGGTGTTAGTGATTGGGAGCTGCTGGCTGCACCCTGCACAGCAGGAGTGAGCAAGTGCTGTTCCGCTGTCCTCCTGTGAGTCTCCTGCCCTCCTGCCTCCCTTCCCTCTGTGTTCCGGCCACCCAATGTGTGCAGCGCAACCTTCCCTGAGTAAAGCTTGTCGGGCAGTCACAATGTTGCAGAGTCTGTCCAAGTCTTCTGTACCTTTTTTTATTTTCGTTCGTCTCCTGTATGACAAGGCTGTTGATGATGAGAGAAGTCACAGGTAGTTCAAGACCAGATGAGACACTGGGGGCAAAGGAATGGTTATAAACTCCAGCGAAAGGGAACTTTGTACAGTGCCAGTGTGGTCAGTCGGTGCCGAACACGATTTTGCTAAATGGTCTTTGGCTAGATCTTGTGGTCCCACATGTGTTTCTCAGTAACTTACTAGTTTTCTTGTGGCTTGCTTCACGGCACAGTGCATTGTTGCTGTCTGCCACATTCACTTCTCAGGCTAAGCGATGTTTTGTATTTACTTCTGCAGTGCTCATAGAAGCAGAAATACAGCACACCTTCCGGGGTCAGTGGAAGACTGCCAGTCTTTAGGTCACCTCTGCTGTCCTCTTCCCCTGACAGAGCTAGTGCTGCCAAGACATGATGGACCGTCTACTTCACCAAAGGATAGGCAGAGGACATTGTATAAAGTAGCATGCCACCCCCATGCACAAAGAGCTGCCACCGGGATGTCTTCCCCCGTCACCAGGCTTAAGTTGCGTAGCCGTTAACAGGGAAGGGTGGTGCAGTGCTGTTTGACCTGGCTTGTTTGTGAACAGCTTTGTACTTAGCGACTATGACCAGAAGCCTTTTTGAATGTCTTTCCTAAGTGGCTTGTTGAACGAGCCTCACATAGCTGTATCGCTTTAATTCCGCTGGAGATCAGTGGCACAGATGGGAAACTGACCATGTGCTAAACAGCACTTGTGTCAGAAGGCACATGTGGCCAAGGGTGGTTGTAGCGTGGTTCCCTGATGTGGTGAGGTGAGCACTGACCTGCTGCAGTGGATAGCCAAGCACCTCTCTCCCTGTCGTAGACACGGCCGTCCTCTTGCAGACTTCCCCTCCAGGTGATGGGCCGCAGGAAGGAGCGCCGTAGATGTGTGATTGCCTCCTGGGTTTGAGAACACATTTTTCCCCTGTAGGAATTGACCGCTTAAGTTTTAGAATGGAAATGTGTAAGAAAAATATAATGAGAAGTACAGTCTTAGAAGTAAAAGTGGAGTAAGCTTACTTTGTGTGTGCACGAGGGCTGTCTGCAGCTTCCCACAGTCACTAGCTGCTGTCCTAGGAGTCACACGTGACCCCGCTAGGTAAGTTCTGTGGAACTGGAGACCCCGTTGCCCTAGAGCAGGTGCATGAGCATGGCTTCCGATCGGGAGAAATGCTCCGGGGCTCCAACCCTTTCGAGAGCTGCATAGAGTTCCAGTATATTTAGGAGGAAGAAGAGTATTTACCACATGAAGTAAAGCTGTAGGAAAACTGAGTCTCTGAGGAAAGCCACTTCTAAGCTCTTAAAAGCAGTCCACTTGCACGCCCCTGAGTCCACCTGAGGGCTTTTGGATCAGCAGGTATAACTCTGGTAATTATTATAATTTAGAGCAAGCAGGCTATGGTTTTTATTTGCCAAGGAAATGATTGTAGCTACTACTACATAATGGATTTGGCATTAGGGTAAAGTTATTCACATCAGTCTTTCTCAAAATAAACTTCTATGTGACATTCAAATGTCAGGCCTTCCATTGTGTTTGGCTACCATTTCCTTAGTCCCCTTCAGGGTTTTATGCTGTGTCATAAACGAGCTATTTGTTTGCCAATTTCTTGCTGAAGTGAAATGCATGTTTGAGTTATCAGAGTTTGTGATTTAGAAGCATCTGGCTTACTCTTGTTTTTGTTTGTTAAACAGGAAAAGGACCAGCGCAGCCTAGACATAAACACTGCCAAATGCATGTTGGGACTGTTACTAGGGAAAATCTGGCCCCTTTTTCCAGTTTTTCACCAGTTCTTAGAGGTACCAAATTTATTACTTTATGAAATGTGTGTTTGCTTGCTTAGGACTACCGTGTTTCACCTGACCATTTTATGTGATTTTTCTTGTCGTAACTTTCTGCTCATAGGAACTATGGTTGCTGACTGCTGTCAGTCAGCAGCTGCGTGTCTTGGAGTGTGTGCGTGCATGTGTGTGTGTGTGTGTGTATGCGTCCGTGTGTGCGTGCATGCACGCATCCGTGTGTGTGTGTGTGTGTGTGTGTAAAGTTGTGTGTATCTGAACAGTCAAGCATTCTTCTCTCAGCCCCATGTAGAGACCCCACTAGTGTTAGACTCCCGGCTCTTTGTAACAACAGAAATTGAGATTTACTTTTTTTCAGATGAATTTCCAGTTTTAAGCCAGCAGTAAATATCAGCCACCAGCCTCTCACTAAAATGAGTTTGTAATTTGTTCTTAACTACTTTCGTCTCCAAGTGCCTGGTGGAGTTCTTGGATAGTTGTGAGCACTGGATTAGGCGTGGCATCTGCTATGCCCCCCTCCCCACGAGAGCCCCTTAAACATGACCTTTGCTTTCAAGAATGATGTAGGATCTTTGAGAAAAAACGTGTCTTGCCCAGTTCCAACTCCTACTTGAAATAATCTCCCTTTACGACTTGCTTTATGTAGTGGTCCAGAAAGCTGAGCAACTGATGTGATTTTTGAAGATTGTCACTAGAAACCACTTGTGACTACTAACTGGGACTCCATAAGGCAGTAAAAGCTGCTCGCTAGTATAAGTACCCTTGATGTGAGGGTGCTCTCCCTGGGGTCTGTCCCAGCTTCTCTGTCCATCGCTGAGACTAAGCCCTCACTGTCAGAACAGGAGTAGGCGTGGTTCTTGGATGCAATGAGTCTGCAGTGAGTCTAGTAGGATTTGAACCTTCAGGTGAAGGGTCTTTGGTTAAAAGACGTGGCTCTGAGTAAGTTTGACATTACTCAGTTCCAGACACCTAACTGGCTGTTTTGAGACTGATTTTCACTTTTGTGCTTCAGAAGTTAAAGTCTGTGCTTTGCTCTTACCTAAGATTGTGTTTTCCTTTTAGAGGGTGAAAGCAACCCTTCCATCCCAGTCCATCTCTTGCCTGCACCCTCAAAACCATCAGCTTGACTCTGCCCTTTTAAGATTTATATTATTTTGCTATTTTTGATTTTATTTTTTTCCACAAGGATTTTTAAAATGTTAGCTTTGGATTTTGCATTTAAGTCTTTAGGATACTGTATTATTCCCCCTGTGGCAGGTTTCTTGTTTAGGAGTGATAGAGCTACCACTTCATGGCTATCCCAGTTTCGTCCATGATGAGACTGGAGGCCGCATGTGCATAGCTCTCAGCAGTGACTGCCTGACGCATGCCCTTGAAGTAAGCAGCTTGGCAGTGGGCAGGACTGTCGGGCAGAGTTGCCAGTGGGACCGACGCCTCAATTAGCACTTACTTTGTGCTTTATATAAACTATGTGGTCCTCTCATTTAATCTTCGCAGCGTTGCTGTGTAGTGCACGCTACTACTAGCTTAGGTGTGTCCTTATAATGATATTGCCATGAAAAATTCTACTCTTGCTCTGTGTCACTGTTTCCTAGACTGCTACTTCAGTTGAGTTAACCCTGCACGAACTTTCTTATGTGGGTTCATACAGAAACTGAATGCATCCCACTTGTTCATTTTTTGTCATTAACCATATTGCTTTCCCCCATCAGCAATCAAAATATAAAGTGATAAACAAAGACCAGTGGTGCAATGTGCTGGAGTTCAGCAGAACCATTAGCCTGGACCTCAGCAACTATGATGAAGATGGAGCGTGTGAGTACTGGCTGCTGGGTGATCCCTCTTTTGCCCCTCCCCTCCCTCCCGCTCTCCCTCTCCCTTCTCCCCTCCCCCCTTCCAGTTGAACCCAGTGCCCCATGCGTGTTAGTTAGGTGCCGTACCTCCACAGCACCTCCAGCCCTCACACTGCTGCTTGTCTCTCTCCAGGGCCAGTTTTGTTGGACGAATTTGTGGAATGGTATAAAGACAAACAGATGTCCTAGGACTGTATGCATAGCAGCAAGAGAGTCACTGTTACCACGGTTACGTCACCCATTAGCCATAAACTGCTGTTTGTATCGAAGCGCATGCTGCTTTTCTTGCACAGTCTCCCTCCTGCAGGGTGTTTTGGTGTTTGCAATTGAATGGGCCTCTCTGCTTGCAGTGTAGCATTGTTCTCTTGGAGGCTGCTCTGCAGTCCATTTCACACTACAGATTGGTGAATTGGCCAACGTCCTCACTGTGATTATGTGTACATTGCTGTTTCAATTTTGTATATGTGTATAAAATGAAAAGCTTCACCTAGAGATTATTTCTGCAAAAATGTATTGTAAAAATAATTTTGTGGCATATTTCTAGTCCCTTTTTTTTTCCCCAAATGAGCCAATTATACTTTATTTGGTCTCAAATGTAGCATTTCAGAAAATGTTGTAACTGTCCCCATGAGCAGATATTGCCAGAATTAACCTCATTGCTTCTGGAAGAAGTGGGAGTCATGACTTACAGTGGCACATGCCAAATCTGACTTGGTTTCCATGACAAGTTGGGTATTTTAAAGTGATAAAAAGTTATAACTATTTGAGCACACAGACATATAACATGCTACAAAGCATTTCTAACACAAAACTATATAAGCTTATGGGTTTCTTAAATTATTATTTTCTTCATTTTTTAAATGTTAACAATGTTAGTAGCTTGACCATAGTAAAATTGCTCCTTTTAAATTTTAAATTGAAGCTTAAGTTTCCCTAACCCTTTTGCTGTTTCTCCCTTTGTGTTCCTCTAGCAGTGTTTGGTCTGCTGAAGCTCCCTGTGCCACTGTAAGTAAAATGTCCTTTGCCACCCCCGTGAGCCTACTGGCTTGCTGGCAGTTCATAGCTGCAAAGCACTTTTAACTGTGTCTTGAGTTTCCAGTTACTCTTTTACAGTGTCTGTAACCTCCCAGGGTTTTGTTTTTGTTTTTGTTTTTTTAAAGACCACAAGTGAGAGCTGCTTTGTTTTCTGTCTTTGTTCTTCTGTGCTAGGCATTTCCTGGCAGCATGTCCATTGCAGGCAGTGGACCCAAAACCACCAGCATTGAGCTAACCCTGTTCACACTGGGACCTTTCCCAGAGGGGCCACTTGTCATTCCCTGAGTCACGTGTTCAGAAGGGTGATAGCCATTATGTGGATAAGAAAACCAGAGCAAACACAACGGTGTTTCTAGGTTTGTATTTTATGTCTTTCTTTTGTTTGTTTGCCTTGCCCCTCTTGAGGAAGTGTGTAGTTAACAGGCTTTCCCCCAATCATTTGGTGCTATGACTCACTCAGTCCCCGAAGTTTGTGAAAACCCATCTGAAGACTTAGCCCAGTAAAGAGCTAATGGCTTGTTTGCCGGGTGAATGGTGTAGCGGGGTAAGATCTGTGCCTGCCCAGGCGAGTGATGACCAGAAGATGTTGGGCCAAAAAAAAAGCCGTCTCCATTAAATGTGAACCTTTAAATGGCATTAAATGAGTGAAGCACACAGACAATGCTACCCTCGATCACTGTTTCAGTTCCTTTCCAAAGTGTTGCGATTTTCATCTTATTTCGTTCCCCGATTGAACCGCCAAAGACAGAGATGTTGTGTGTATATATCGTGTGCGTGCATATACAAAACCGGGATGTGGTAGAATGCAACTACTTGCCTTTTCCTACCAAATAATGAGGTTTAGTTTGCTGTGAAATAAACCAGAAGTTTTTTTTAAAAAAACAAAAAAGCAACAACTCAATATTGCTTTAGCTTCCCTCATCGTCCCTTGTCTGTAATCTCACAAATTAGTATCAGAACACAATGTAAGCTTCCTGGGAAACCACAGCTGTTGAGACTGCTACGTGACAGTGGGGGTCCCGTGGAGGGTGATTCCTTTTCAGGTGCACCCGAGGTGAAAGAATCACTCTTGAGTTGGATCAGCTGTTGATTGCCTCAGTGCAAAGACGGATCATAGATGGAATTATTTTAAATGTTGCGTGAGAATCTGGAGAATGTTTTAAACACTAAGCACAGCGATTCTGGGAATAAAGGGTTGTTACTAGGGTGAAAAATTGTATTTCATCCACAGTGAACATTTTGATGATAGAGACTCAAGTAACAACCCTCAGGATATATGGTATGGAAACCAGCATTCTGGAGGGGATAATCAATATTTGGAACTCCAAATACTCTCTAAACTGCCGTGAGAACGGAACCTCTGTGACTGCTGCTTGCCCTTGGTTTTCTCAATTCTGCGGAGCTGTTTTTAAGGGAGGCAGACCAAGTCATAAGACACCTTTTCTTGAAGAATTGCCAAGTCATGCAAGTTGAACGATCACCAAGAGCACTTAGGGCCGGCGTTGGAAGAAGTCGGGGGCCTTGGGGTCGCCAGTCCCTGAACTCCCCGCCTTTCCTCTCTTCACTTGTGTTCCAGCGTGCTGCAGTGCCCTCTGCTAGGGATACGGCTTGTAGATGTTTACACAGCACTAGATAGAAGTCAGCTGGCTAGATTTCCCAGGTACCCTGATAGCCTTAGGCGCGCCCCTTTTGAAGTATGAACTCTGAGTTCAGTATTTATAAGTCTAACTAGACAAACCTCTAGGTTCCTGTTTAACAAATTTCTATTGCCTCTGAGTCTCCACCTAACCATACTTTTGAAGTCTATACAGAAAGCTTTAAGAGTTTAGTTTGTGCCCTTGGTTTTTATTTTTTACAACTGCTAAAATACCTCTGTAAGCCTTATCGTTTATCCTTTCATATGTTGTATAAAATTGTATAGAATTCATTGACCAACTGATAATGTTGGGTATCTGTAAATGAGACCAAAATGTGGGTTGCTTTTTTTCATCAAATAATTTCTCTTGGGCGTTGCTGTGAAATGAACAGCAGCCAGCCTATAACTGTGAATGCCTTGTGTCGTCAGTATTTGCATTACATTCATGAAAGTGCAAGTCCTGTGACTCCCAGCTTAACTAAAACACTGTTATGCCACCTAACGAGCACAGCAAACTGGTTTAGGTTCTAATGGAATTGATGTAAAATGATATTCCATAAATAAACAGATATTTGTGTTTGGTTTCAGAACTGATTTTTGGGTTCTTTGTCCTCTTGGTTTCTCCGCCCAGAACATTTTAGGGTAGTTTAAAATGTTTTTTTCTTACAACCGTTTGCTTTCTACCAGACTTTTCTATTAAAAAATTTTTACAGTACAGGGGAATAATACAATGAACATGTATATTCCTGTTACTCAGACATATTTTATGGCATTAACCTGTGTGTGTGTGTGTGTGTGTGTGTGTGTGTGAGAGAGAGAGAGAGAGAGAGAGAGAGAGAGAGAGATTCTCTGTTTACATCACTTTCTAAATCATTTGAGAGTAAATTACATTATAAAACATCACACAGGCCGGGTGGTGGTGGCGCACGCCTTTAATCCCAGCACTCGGGAGGCAGAAGCAGGTGGATCTCTGGGAGTTCGAGGCCAGCCTGGTCTACAAGAGCTAGTTCTGGGACGGGCATCAAAGCTACAGAGAAACCCTGTCTCGAAAAACCAAAAAAAAAAAAAAAAAACCACACAGATTTTGGAATAAGATAGAATAAGATATAATCTATACCACTGTGTGTGTGTGTGTGGTGTGATGGGGTAATCTGTATAGTGGTAACACTCTACAATGCTCACACTCAATTTTAACAATGGTAATGTTGCTTGATACACAGAGTTGATATTTCCCTAATTGTATCAACGGTGGTCTTTATGGGTACCTTATTTTCCATCCAAGGATAGGAATTGTATTTGACCTTCATAGCTCCAGTGTCCCAGAGTCAGAGGCAGAGGGATCTCTGAGTATGAGGCCAGTCTGAAATGCATAGTGAGTCCCAGAGCAGTCAGGGATAAATAGACAGTGAGACCCTGTTTGGGAGAGGTATTTATCATGTCTCATTCATTTCTTTTGAAAAGAATGTTTCCACATAGAGCATCAGAAATGTCTTGGCAAGAGTCAACACTCCTCACCAAATTGTGATGGCAGAACAATTTGCTGTCGTCTATTGGTGTGTTTCTAAGTGTTGAATGCTACTAAGAATTGACATGGCCAAGAGCTAGGCAGTAACGACCATTTTACTGCCCTAAAGGGCACCATCCAGTTAAGCTGTTTGTATCAGCCTGCTTTCCACTCTGTCCTGTACTACACAGTGCCAGCCGAGGACAGGCCTTTGCCAAGTCCTGGAGGACTAGAAAGCGTGTGTGGAAGAAAGCAAGTCTGGCAAAGCACTATCAGCACATAAAGGCATCCAGGAAGACCTGGATGCGAAGAAAGTCCAGGAAGTGATAGCTCTTGGAGTCCCATAAACTTCAGGGAGGAAGAAATTAGCGAAATAGATGAGAAGTGAGTCCAGCCGCACACTGTTCAAACTGGTGACATGCGTGGTTCTTAACACTATCATTTGGCCCGAAAGCTAAGGGTCAAGCCAAGAAAGCCTTATTCTTCCAGACTCAGGAGAGAAGATAGCAAGTGGATATACAAAGAAATTTAATCTCAAGTTAATGGGAAGGAGCATGGGTTGGTTCTGGCTTCCAGTAGGGCATGAGCCTGGGTGTGACCAGCAGAGAAGTATGCAGTATGTTATCTAGTAGTAGACCCTTGGACAGTGTTGCATGCACATGGAGAGAGACACTGCACACAAAGCTCTCCAGCAGTGTGATGGGACCAAGGTAAGTGGGAACAATCACCAAGGCCCAGTCAGAGCAGCTGAGGTGCATTGCAAACACGGGTGGGGAAGAAAGTTACAAGGTGGTTCTCAGGGACTTTTTTTTAGGCCCAAAGAGCTGGGCATGGGACACGGGGTAGAAATTGGGGCTGAAGATAGAGCTTGGAGATAGGGTACTTGCCCAGCATGCACAAGGTCTTGGTTACAGCAGCACACATGAGATTCATGCTAAAGCAGTGGTTCTCAACCTGTGGGCCATGACCCCTTTGGCAAACCTATCTTCAAAAAATATTTACGTTATGATTCATAATTCTAGCAAAATTACAGTTATGATGAATCAACAAAAATAATTTTACAGTTGGTCACCACAACAGGAGGAACAGAAAGGGTTGCAGCATCAGCAAGGTTGAGAAGCACTGTTCTAGAGCTGGATTTTACAGTGGGCAGGGTGGTATGCATGCCTCTAAGCACTTGGGAGGCTGAGGCAGGATAGCCCTGAGTTTTAGGCCAGCTTGGGCTACAGTTTGAGACCCTGTTTGAGAAAATTAAAAAAGAAAACCAGGACTGGAGAGATGGCCCAGCAGTTAAGAGCATTGGCTGCCCTTCCAGAGACCAGGTTCAATTCCTAGCACCCACATGGTGGCTCAGAATCGTCTTTAACACCAGTTACAGGGGATCTGATGTGTGCTGGCCTCTGCAGACACCAGGTCAAGCATGCACATGGTGCACAAACATTCTTACGCAGAAAATAATTTGTTAATTTTTTTTTTAAAGAAACAGATGAAAGAACATTGGGTTGAACCCAGGGTTACAGAAATGAATAAAGTCGGCACTGTGTGTGATCTGTTTATACCTAAGAAAGGCATGGTTCACTTTTCATGGATGCTGGTGTGTGTGTGTGTGTGTGTGTGTGTGTGTGAGAGAGAGAGAGAGAGAGAGAGAGAGAGAGCATACCAAATTCTTATAGCTCCAAATCCTCCTATGAAAAGCAACTTTTATGCAGAAATTCAGAGAAAAGTGTTCCCAGTTCTGTTAGAAATGACTTGTCTTTACAGTTAGTTCTGTCAGTCAGAAAGACAACAAATGACGCATGTGGACATGACACCTCGGGCTTCCTGACTCCAACCACAGCTTGTGAGGCAGAGGGCCACCCAACAAGGACACACATACTACTTTCGGCAGAAGAGTTTAATTTCTTTCCTGGTTTAAATTCATTCCTGGTGTTTAATCTCCAATCACTTTAACAGAAAAGAAGTACGTGTTTAGATGTTACAGAGGCCCTGGTGAGACTTGGACACTGAAGTAACTGGGGAATTGTAACGAGCACGTAAAAGTCCCATCCTCAAAAGAAATGTTTAGTGCTCAAAGAAATTCCTTTGAAGGCACTCTAGACAAAAAAAAAAAAAAAAGTTAGCTCTCCAGGCTCTGGGTGTTTCTCCTTTAGAAACTTTGAAATGGGGACATTTTGGGATTGCCCCATTTTGCAGTTCTAAGATGACAGACTCATGTTCCTCAGAAATTAGAATGGGTCCATGAGGAGACGCTGCAGCTGTCCCTGCCACCAGTGAACTGCATCGCGAGAGGGCCAGCTTCTCAAGCCACACTCCATGTCCTTTCTCTGCACTTAGTCATTCATTGGCGCTCCTTGCCCTGTGGTGGCTCTTTGTGCTCCACCCTGAGAGACGGCTGACGCGGTAATCCTTTGGTAGTCTGAAATCATAGCGAAATATCACCCGTTTCCTGGCAGCCTGTCTGCAGGTCTCAGTGCTCGTGAGACCTAACGTCTACTCTTCCACCTCAAGGTCGATTTTCAGATTCTCAGTCAAACTTCGATTGTGTATTAGGCAGAATATACATGAGAAATTGTTAAGAATGTGTAGAAGTGTCCAAAAAGTTGAAATTCAACAAACTGATGATTGAGAGGGCCACTGTGGTGCTATTTTATTTGTGATCTAACGAATAAAGATTGTCTGAAGATCAGAGTACAGAGCTAAGCCACCAGTTAGCCGTAGAGGTCAGGCAGTGATGGCACACACCTTTAATCCCAGTACTAGGGAGCAGAGGCAGACAGTTCTCTGTGAGTTCAAGGCCAGCCTAAGCTACACAAATTAATTCAGTCTAAAAGAGAAACAGCCAGGCAGTAATGGCTCACATCTGTAATCCCAGCACTAGGAAGGTAGAGACAGGAAGGGGTATGGCTGGGCTGAGAGAGGAATATAAGGTGGGAGGAGACAGGCAAGCAGAACATACATTCAGTCTGAGGATTCGTAGAGACAGGATCGCCTTTCAGCCTGAGGTTAGAACTCTAGTGACTGGCTGCTGTGCTTCTCTGATCTTTGAGTCCCTGCCCCCAATATCTGACTCTGGGTTTTTATTATTAAGACCGACTAGAATTTGTGCTAGGGAGCAGAGGCAGACAGATCTGAGTGCAGTCTTAAATCAGGGGTTATTAGTTATTTTCTGTTACTGAGATAAAATATCATGACTGAAAATAACTCAAACAAGAGTTTATTTGGGCTTGTGGTTCCGGAGGAATGAGCCCATCATGGCTGGGAGTCTAGCAGCAGGTAGTCATGGTGACCAAAGCAGGAAGCCAAAAGGTCACATCCCTAACTACAAATAAGAACAGAGAACTAGAAGTAGGGTGAGGTTCTGTGATCTCGAAGCTCAGCCCCAAGTGATGTACTCCCTCAAGCAAGGTTGTACAATCTAATCCTCTCCAAACAGCAATATCAAGTGGAAACCAAGTGTTCAAATGTCTGGGACTATGGGGAACATTTCTTGTTCAAACCACCAGTGGGCATGCGCCGCTAGCCCTCAGTAGACCAGAAGGACACTGACTCAGCTCGGCTGAGGCACCCTGCTGTGTAGGCGGAGGGGTACGTGGAGGATGCATAGAGGGTCTCCTCGGAGGTCAGATGAACACTGTGGGTCTAGCTTTGCTGGTTAGTGTGCAGTCTGGGTGTCTGCAAGTTGTGAGTTCACAGATGAAGTTGAGTCTAGTTGGTGGCTTACCGACACAACAGCTGTCTCTTGAAGACAAGACAGACAGCCAGGCAGGGAGTACTCTACTCTGGTCTCTTGACTGTCCTATAACATTTTAGGAAATATATAGAGCATTTTCTATACTACCCATTTGGGTAAAGAGGGTGATATATTTAGTTTTTTGTTTTCCTACATGGTTCTTGAATTACCCCTCCCCAAGGCAGGCCCTACAAGCTTAGAACATCTCTTACTCAAGTCATGGAAGCTCTTGGTCTTGGATTAGCCATGTTGTCTGATAGTCACAGACCTATTCCTTCTAAAGCAGAGCTTTCCCATAACCTGGAGAGAAGAATTCTGTCCCAGAGACCAAGAGGAATCTGGCCAGGCCTCGCTGTGTTTCAACCCAGCCCACTAATGCCAGAACATTTACTTCTCCCGTCCCGTTTCAATGCAGTTCCCCATGTTAAAGCCCAGCCAGATCCGAAGGACAGGAGTTCTTCAACACCTGAACATTGGCAGTTACTGGGGTGTGATGGTCCCCGAGAGGACCTGGGAGCTCCACACCCTTGCCATCCCATTTGTGGCATTTGTAGCATCCTTTATACTGGTAAATAGGAGTGTATCCCCAAGTTCTGTGACCTTACACAAGTTAACTCACGGAGCAGGTGTGGAAACCCCTTTAATAGCCAGCCAATAAAAAGCACCAGTAAAACATGACTGACATTTGAAAGTCAAGGAGAGAATCCTAGGAACTGAGCCTCCACTACAGGAGCTGACGCTATCTCTAGGAAACAGTGTCAAAATTGAATTACAGGACATCTGGTCGGTGTTTGTGCCAGCACCATCTGTGTTGTAAGGATTTGTTAGAGAAAAATGATTTCTTTTTTTCCAACACAGAATATAGCTTTTTTCCCCCCTAAGTTAAGTCCTTTATCTGAACAATTGGGGAGCTGAGATTTCTTTCCATTCCTGTTTGGTACGAAAGTTAAAGATACTACAGACATCCGTCAGGAGCTAGGAAGGTTGGAGTGGGTTACCTCTGTGGGCTGCTTGGTTCACTTGAGGATCTCACATGCCCTCTACAGGAGTCCTATCTTTCTTCTGTCAAGCCTTTCTTATCCATGCTTTCTTCCCTCCCTGAATTTTCCAGAATGCCTTATAAATGGAACCCTGTAGTAACTATTCTGGTTAACTTCCAAATGAGCGCTAAGGCTGAACAGAAAGTAGTCCTGGACCTCGAGGACTAAAGCCCAGTCCTAAATCAGAACACTCCCTGGTGGGACTGTGGTGGTCACCCCAGCCTAAGTCTTGCCACAACCAAAAATAAAGCCTTTCTGGAAAAAAAAAATCTATCACCCCTAAGTGAACTAAAGCTCTGCTTGGCCAGTGAAAAAGAATTCAGAGTCAAAGCAGTGAGATGCATTTTCACTTCGTGACCCTAGCAGGTGAAAACAAAACCACAAAATCTAGTGACAGGCACACAGCTCGTTTCATATAACCCCACAGTGTTTTTCTTCCCATCCGCTGAGGTTTTCCTCTAAGCGCTATCATCTCTCTTGGATGTTCACCCTTGTCTTTCCTCTATAAACGACTGACCAGCGTGCATAGTTATCTTGGGGTAACTGCTGTGTGCGGTCTCAAACATTGTGATGGATTAACTTGTGATTTATTTTCCCAATTTACAATAGTACAAAAGCATTATGCATTTAGAGGAAAACACATTTTTGGTTTTGAATTTTGATTCCCCGCCGCCCCGGGCTCATGATAGAAAGAACAACCTAAATCGGCCAGGAGGCTGCGCAGTGAAACGATCAAAGAAGAGTCCCAAACCTGTGTGCAGAATCTGTCCAAGCCTCCAAATAATTGCTGCACCATACCTGTGCAGGACTGATTGCAGCCGGCTCTGGTAAATCTACTCACATAAAATTGGAGTTGTCACTCAGTACCCAGAGGCTATTATTTGAATCAAAGCAAGTTTATTAACATGCTTTGGAGGAAGTGGGTACAGTCTAGAGTTTTCTTTTTTTTTTTAAAGATTTATTATTATATATACACATGCCAGAAGAGGGCACCAGATCTCATTACAGATGGTTGTGAGCCAACCATGTGGTTGCTGGGAACTGAACTCAGGACCTCTGGAAGAGCAGCCAGTGCTCTTAACCTCTGAGCCATCTCTCCAGCCCTAGAGTTTTCATCTTACGATAATCACCGGATCCAGGAGGGAAATCTGTATGAGTAAGATGTAATTTCCAGAGATGAGACTATCAACAAAGACTAGGGGAGCCAGGGTTAGAATGAATGGAAAGGAGTTTTAAAGAATGTAATTTTATTACCTACAAAAAAAGAAAAAGAGAGAGAGAAAGGAGGGAGCAAGGGAGGATGGAAGGGAAGAAGAAAAATACGGTAATAAAAAGTGCCAGGTGGTGGTGGCACATGCCTTTAATCCCAGCACTCAGGAGGCAGAGGCAGGTGGATCTCTGTGAGTTCGAGCCCAGCCTGGTCTACAGAGTGAGTTCCAGAACAGTCAGTGCTACACAGAGTAACCCTGTCTCAAAAAGCTAAAATAGTAATAATAGCAATAAAGATAATAGTAGCAGCAGCAGCAATTGCAGCAAAGTGGAAAAAGAAAGCGCCAGCAGAACTGAAATATTAACTATGGAATGTAATTCTAGGGCCAAAACATGCATTGCTGCAAATACTAAACCCATGGCGGAAAAAGTCAGCGGAACCAAAGATTGGTCAGTCAGTCCAATCTGACGGACAGGGTGTGGGGAAGGATTGAAAGACGAACATAGACACAGAAATCTGTGGTATAAAAATCTGCTCTGCAGGTTATAGACAGTGAGAGAAAGAAGAGAGAGAATTGATAAAACACAAATATTCACAAATTAAAGGAGACTGGAAAACCCAAAGTGGTATGAATACGTATGTATGTGTATATTTAGTGCGTACATTTGCACCTGTAGAGATCAGTGGTTCTCAACCATTAGTGCCACAACTCTTTAATACAGTTCCTTATGTTATGGTGACCCCATAAAACTAATTTTCTTGTTACTTCATAGCTGTAATTTTGCTACTGCTATGAAGTATAATATAAATATCAGATATGCAGGATATCAGGTATGCTACCCTGTGAAAGGGTCATTCGATATTCAAAGAGGTGAAGGGTCTTGGCTCACTGGTGGAGAACTACTTGTATAGATCATTGTCAACCCCCTGAACATCAAAGAAAGCAGAGGCAGTAGAAACAACTAGTTATGGGATCCCAGCACCCAGGAGGCTGAGGCAGAACAGTTGTTGGAGGGTAGCCTGGTTATATAGCAAACATGAGGAAAGCCTGGGCTATACTGTAAGACCTTGTCTCTAACAAAACTAAACAACGAAAGAAGGAAAACATGATAGAAGTAAAAAAGAGAAAAAGATGCATCTCCAGCCCAGAGGGTCATGCTAATATGTTTCTCCATTGATATGCCAGGACAAGCAGATAGACAGACAGACTTTAAGGATACTTAGCTTTTGAACAACACAATCACGAAAATGTCACACTGCTTTGCACAGCCTCAGAATAAACATTTTTTTCAAATGTGTACAAAACAGTCCCAACCTTATGCTGCATCAAAGAGCAAGTCTCAATAGATTCCCAGTAATGTGTAAAAACAACAGAACTAACCCATAAGATTAGAAACCAAGTGTGGTGGTTTGAATAGGAATGGCCCCCATAGACTCGTGTGTCTGAATATTTGATCCATAGGGAATGGCACTATTAGGAGGTGTGTTCTTGTTGGAGGAATTATGTCACGCTGGGGGTGGGCTTTGAGGTCTCAGAAGTTCAAGCCAGTTTCTTTCCTGCTGCCTACAGATCAAGATGTAGAACTCTCAGCTCCTTCTCCAGCGCCATGTCTGACCATTTACCATCATCCTTCCCGCCATAATGACAACGGACTAACTCTGAACTGTAAGCCAGCCCCAATGAAATGTTTTCCTGTATAAGAGCTCCCGTGGTCATGGTGTCTCTTCACAGCTATAGAAACCCTAACTAAGACGTTGGAATAGTAGTTTCATTGGCCATTGTCTTAGTCACTGCTCTACTGCTGTGAAGAGACATCACAACCAAGGCATTCATAAAAGAAAGCTCTTAACTGGGGGCTGGCTCACAGTGTCAGAAACTTAGCAGGAAGCAGACAGGCATGGCGCAGGAATAGTAGCTGAGAGATTTACATCCTGAGCTGCAGGTGCTGGGGGCTGGTATGGGCCTTGAAACCTCAAAGCCCACTCCTAGAGACAGACCTCCTCCAACAAGGACACAACTACCCCAACATGGCCATCCATACCTACTAATTTTTCCCAAACAGCTTCATGTAGTGATATTTTGTTTGTGATCCAACGAATAACGCTTGTCTGAAGATCAGAGTGGAGAACTAAGCCACTAGTTAGCCATAGAAGGCAGGCAGAGGTGGCTCACACCTTTAATCCCAGCACTAGGTAGGTAGAGACAGGAGTAACATGGCTGGGCAGAGAGAGAATTATCAGGCAGGAGGAGACAGGAGCTCAGATGCAGTCTGAGCATACAGTCTGAAGATTCGTAGAGACTGGATCACCCCTTTGGTTTAGCACTGGTAGAGGCAAGAACTCTGGTGTCTGGTAACTCAGTTTCTCTGTTCTTTCAACTTTCATCCCCTAATATCTGTCTCTGGGTTTTTATTATTAAGAACAGTTAGAATTTGTGTTATAGCTTCACTTTCTGGTGACTAAGTATTCCAACATGTGAGTCTATGGGGCCATTCTCAGTTATGCTGCAACAGCCCTGGAAGTGAGGACCAGAGGTGAGAATTTGGGGTGCTGCAGTGCTTTCTTTCTCCATCTAGATTCTCGTCATGTGACTGTATTCAGTTTATCAAAAATGTATTGCATTATCAAGTCTGTGTGCACATTTGTGCACATTCCTATATGCTTTGCTTAGTAAGTGTCTTGGATAGTTTTATGCTAACTTGACACAAACGAGTCATCAGGGAGGAGAGAACTTCTGTTTTCAATTGACATAATATCTTTATAAGATCAGGTTGGAGGCAAGTCTTTAGGGCATTTTCTTTTCTTATCTTTTTCCTTCCTTCTTCCTTCCTCCCTCCCTCCCTCCCTCCCTCCCTCCCTCCCTCCCTCCCTCCCTCCTTCCTTCCTTTCTATTTTGGTTTTTCATGACAGGGTTTCTCTGTAGCTTTGGGGCCTGTCCAACCCAGGTGACAGCTGAGCACTGGCAAAGAGCTGAACATTTATGTATTCACTGGAATGAAGCTTGGCTGAAGACACCCAGACTCTTGTAAACATTGCCCAGGAATGATCTCAACACACAAGACCTGCTGCTACTTATGGCTCATCTCAGGCAATTTAATTATGTAACAACTGATTTTAAGAACACCCTAACATACCGAGTCAGTGTAACAACCAAGTTCCAATTTCTTTTTTCTCCTATCATCAATTTGATAAAGCAGAGGCTTAGAAATGCCAGGTGTACAAGAGCCAGCGCTTCCTTGGCTTGTGCGTTTGTTTCTTGGAAGTCGACTTAGATTCTCTTAATGACTTGGGCTCTTTTCTGATACCGCTGGAACCAAAGGCGGGTTCCCATCTCCATGAGAGCAAAGCTGAAATAAGAGCAGCTGACATTAAAAAGGAAGAACAGAGCAAGATTTATCACCTGTAGCAGTGTTCCTCTCCAAAGGAAGCCTGAGGCTGTCATTCAGGGGCCCAGCGCATGTCCATACAAGGACCCGTCCATTCTTAAACCTACTCAGGTTAAGTTCATGGAGATTAAAGCGAGCACGGGAGATTAAAATGATGGACACACTCAGCGCTTGTACCATTGAGTTCACTCCAATAAATGAACGGGCTCTTTGAAGGTTAACTGTTCCTAGTGACCGACGCTGTCCCCGAACAACAGCAGTGACTCAACAGTGTGTAACTGAGATCCTTTGATTACTGCTCATGGCTTAGCGACAATGCCATTTTCTGTCCCTCCCAACAGCTTTACCATCATTTTACTAAAATAGTGTGAATGTGGCCCCATGGATTGAGTCATTCACAAAGGCTTTTAATGGAACCCCACAGCCATCTGCACCGCCACTCTCAGCTTGATTCACTGCCTGTGTTCACATCCAAGAGCGTTCTCTTGCCAATTGTTCAACTCTTCTCCCGTTTGCATTTCCCGCTGATTCATTTTACTCAGTCGGCTTGTTGTGGGCATGTTCCTGAACATTCGGAGACTTTACGGTAAGGGATGAGCTGCCAGAAAGATCCTCACATTCAGCTCTTCCTGAACCTGTCAGAAGGCCCGGGCTGCCAGGCCAACAGCTGAGAGGAAGAGTGGGCCGTGAGCAGAGCAGCTGCTTCTGGACTCCATTCAGACGGGTAAGACTGCCACTAAGATACTCAGTACAATGTGGAGGAGTCGGAGGATGCTGGAAGAGCAGCCCAACACGCTGTCTCCTTGCTGACTCTACCAAGCGCTCACCAGATAGCCTGCGGCAGGGGAGGAGCGATCTGTGCCATGGCCAAGGAACTCCGAAAGACAGAGTCAGCCTCCTCTACAGCTAGCTGCTGGGAAAGATGTCCCTTCATCCCTCAAGCATCTCCTTGGTAACGGGACCCCAGAGAAGTCGCCTGGGACAATGATGAGAGCATCATGTTCTTGAACTCATGGCAGACCACATGACAGTTGCCTTTCCCGTAGTTGCAGTCTCTATGGACATGGCTCAGAGCTCTTTAGAGCACAGAGTTGTCCAATACACAAATCTCAAATGTCACTTTGGAGCAGGCTTTGTGTCCCAGGCAAGAGAAACGGAACCCGAGCTGGAACCAGAGACTAGAGACAGAGGCCCTTTGCTTGGGGTAATTTCTCTGGATGTGGTGCCCGTACTATGTACTATGGTACTATGCCTGCCTTGCTGTGCCTGCACTACAGGACCATTCACTAGCCGGGCAAGGGCCTGGAGATTTAAACACACAAAGACACAGACAGAGACACGAGTCATCCTTAAAACAGGAATGCCCCCAAGAATGCCCCCTTTATGTATCTAGGGGCAGCTTATATAGGGATCCTTAACCCAGCCAAACCCACCAGAAACCTCTCCCCTGCCATCAGGAACTCCTGAGGGTCTCGTGCTCAGAGCAGCTGCAAGCATAACACGTTGTTCACAAGAAGTTCAGGATCTGGGGGTTCACAGCTCCCAACACTGGATGAGGTTTGTGATGACTAGGTGATGGGTCAGTATCCTTGCCACACTTCAGTCTTGAGGTATTCCTTCTTTTACAGTCCCTCATGAGGGGGATAACACCATTCCAGGCCTGGCTTGTGTCCATCCACTCCTGAACAGTCATAGTTAGTTTGTGTGAGTGGTTTATGCTGGGGAGATCATGGCTATTCATCACACAAACAACGTACAAAGTCTTTCTGCTGAGCATCCATGCTCACAACGGGGCATGCTCCTGTCTTCCAGGATGGGGTCAGTCAGAACAAGATGCAGAGGGAAAGCCTTGGGCCACACACTAGAGTAGCTCAGATGGGAGCCCCGCTTAACCTTCCCAATGGGCAAAGCTTTTTGTTCCGAGCAAACGTTTCTTGTTCCTGGTGTTTTATTTGCAACTTAGTTTCACTTCGTCAGCTTCTGCTGGGAGTCTGTCACTTAGCGATTGAAAATTGTCAAGTGTCACAGAATCACAGCCTTTTAGAACAAGAGAGGATTTGGGCGATGATTTAGTCCATTTTTTCTGCAGCAGAAACCAGCGCAGTGTCCTGGAACCAAGGTCGTTACGGCACGGGTCAGGGCTGTGACTAGAATGTAATCCGAAGCTGTTAAGAGTGAGTCACGTGGAACTTCATGGATATTAACCCAAGCACCAAATAACCAGGTGTCCATCGCCTCCATCAAGCAAAGGCTTTTGCTGCGTGTCCAAGGCTGAGTGCGAAGCATGTGGAAGGATCCGGAGATTATGCCACCATTATCATCGTACTTGGCTTTGGGCGACTTACAGAAACCTGACTCTTGAACCGGGTGGCCCCGAGAGCTGTCACAGAGCTGCCGCCTGTGTGGCGCTCTCCCTGGCATAGGTGGAACTCTACTGCATGCTCCTCCCCCACTTGTCCTTTAATAGAGGGCATCAAAACTACAGAGCGAGAAGATCAGCTTCCACAAAAGTCATATGTTCCACAGCGGCAGCATGAGGATGAGAATTATTAAGCGAAAGGAACAGAGATGTGAGAGAAATAAGAGGCAGAAACACAGCACAGCATCGGGAGGGACATTCGGTGAACACGGAATCCGCCTCGTTTATTCTCCACACGCTTATATACTTCACCCCAAAACGGGAAGGGGAGGCTGAAGACTTCATTAACATGGTATGAGGAATAGATTTGAATTCTCTGACCTTAGGTCCAGGTGGAGCGGATCCACCCTATATCCAGAATTAACCACACCCTAGGTCAGAATCTCTTATTTGTAACCACACCTGTTGTCAACAACTTTGAGGGAGTAAAAGTAAGTTCAGACTCTCTGACCTCCAGTCAAGGTGGAGCAGGCTCACAGCTCTGTGGGCCCTCACACATCCCCAGATAGGGAATCTGCCAGAACCATTATAAATTACCCAGTTGATACTTTGTTATAACATCTCATAGAGACCAAGCTAACCTCCATGTTAGTCTCACATTAACCCATCACTCATTCATTCAATGGACATCATAAGGGGCCCTGCCATGCTCTAGGTAATCCCTCTTATGTCCATTTTCCCACACCTTCCTATTGCTGTGATAATTTTCTCAAACCCAACTATACTGCAATCCTATTTGAAACCATGAGTTTGGGAATGAGTCGAGGAAAGAGGGAATGTGTAAGAGAGGAAGGTGGGTATCGAGTCAGCATGGCCAGACGGCTTTGCTACTTCTTGTTGAGTCTTCCATTAATTGTGTGCTGTTTTGGCAACATGATGCTTTCTACACACCTGACTTAACCACCAGCAAAGTATGAGCAGCTATGCCTAGACCACCAGTATGCATGGTACATCCTTCTCAGCCCCATTAGGTGTGGGGAAGTTTGAACCCCGAAGCCCAGGGCTTCTCGATGGAAGCTATTCCACTTGAACCTAGGACCTGGAAAGTGCTAGGCAAACGCTCTAACACCGAGTTCCACCCACAGCTGGCTCTCGAGGGGGCTTCCCCCACCCCATCACTGTGCTTCCTTCTCTCTGGAAGAAGGAGAGGCTGGTCACCCTGAGACTATAACCTGGGATGCCCAGACGTTGCTGAGCTGAATGTCTATGAATGTTAATTTTTCCCTGAGGCAACCAGCTATTTTATGGGTTTGCTGGCTTCCAGACTTTACAACTCTGTATAAGCTCCCCTGACGTGGTAGGAGAAAACAGAGGCTGTCCTTACCTTAAAAGTGTGTAAAGTTAATTATTTATGCCAGACTTGTGTGGATGCCCTTGAGCAGAGGGTAAGGAAAGGTGTTTTTCCACTTTCTCGGTCTGGTTCCTCCTCCAGGTCCACATCGTTACTGCAACTTACATGCTCCTCCCTGGCTTTCCAGTCAGGCTAGTGGCCCTCCTCCATCATTCCTGATGCTTCAGGCCACTTTGCTTCCTATCACCAACCTGCTAGAACAGACTGTTGGTCCACAGCAGCAGGCTGGGGAATTTACAGAGTAACCTCAGTTAAGAAGCTAAAAGATAAGGCTGGTATTGACCTGTTCTTCACCGTTATAACTCCAGGTGAAACCTTGGCACCCATGCCCAGCCTCCTCTCCCCTGGAAAGGTCCTCATCAATGGTGGGGCACCTGGCTCAGGGGCTCGATCACTTTGCTAGTAGGTGGCAGGCACCCATTCAGCTGATTTGTCCCTAGCTTTCAGAAGAGTAGAGTTTCATTTGCCATCTGTCTATACAATCATGTATTCTGGTGTTCAGAATTCTTGGAACTGAGGATGGATAGAGACGGACACTTGCCCTGCCTGGGACACATACCAAGGCTCCTCCCACAGAGCTGCCCGGACACTGTGCTCCTTTCTGATTGAGGCCAGACTGCTTTGCTCTGTGCCTTTGCCAGCCTGCATCATAGGCATGAAGCCTCTTGGTCCAAAGGTTCCCAAGCAGGTCCTGGAGCAGTGCCCATGTGTCAAGAAGGTTTCGTCGGCCTGCTGAGACGGCTCACGTAGTCATGGAAGTAGCCGATAGTGCTTGCTGCTTCACATTGATGGGCACTGGTTCTTTAGAATCTTCTCACACTGAGAAGCCGAATCTCTTAGTCCCTAAATAATTCTGAGTCCTCTCCTTACCCAGACCCTGCCGATCACCATGTCCCCTCTGTCTTCGTGAAGCTGATCCTTCTGGGCCCTTGTGTAAGTGGAATCACATGGCATTGTTACTGTGCACCACCTCAGCTCCTTACTGTGCCATGCACCAAGTTCGTTTCCATAGCACGTGCTAGTCAGAATCCGCCCTCCCCCTCTAAGACTGTGTTTCAATGGTCGGGACCTCACAATGAAGCCCAGGCTAGCCACCATGGTACTTTGACTTCAGCTTCCCAGAGTCCTAGATTACAGGTGTGATTACAGGTGTGTCAGCCACCACACCCAGCTCCCCTCCTTTCGAAGGTTCATTTGTGTTTTAGTTTCCTTTCTGTGGCTGTGATAGAACACTCTGGTCAAGAGCAGTTTAGGGGAAGAAAGGGTTTGTTTCAGTTTGCAGACTTTAGTCCATCCCAGATAAGTCAGGGCAGGAAATCAAAAAGGCACCTGAAACAGAAACAATGGAGGAACCGTGCTTGTTGGCTGGGCTGCAGACTCATGGTTAGCTACCTTTCTGTTACAACCTAGAACTGTATGACCAGGGAATGGTGCCACCCATAGTGGGCTGGGCCCTTCTACATCAATTAATAATAAAGACAGTACCCCCACAGACACCGATCTGATCTGGAAAGTTCCTCAGTTAAGACTCCCTTTCAAAGTGACTTGTGTTGGGGAGTTAAAGCTTGTCAAGTTGGTATCCGGCTAACCAGGGCAATATTCCATTGCATGCTCACACTACCCTTTGCTCGTCTGTTTCTCTGTCGATGTGCACACAATAGAATTGCTTCCACCTTTGGGCTCCTGTCGAGTTTTACAGTGATTGTGCATATCTGCCTGAGTCTCCATTTTCAGTTCTTTGGCATCTATATCCAGAAGCAGAATGGCTGAATTGTATGACAATGTCATTTTCCTTGTTTTGAGGAGCCTGCACCCAGTTTTTCACAGTGACTGAACCATTCATTTAATGACCTTACTGATTGTGCATAAGCATTCCAGTATCTCTTGTGTCTCCTTTCTAATACTTGCTATTTTTACATTTCTTCTTAACAGTAACTGTCCTAACAGGTATGATTATATAGATGATTGTATGGGTTTTTTGTTTGTGTTTTTGAGACAAGATTCCTTTTTGTAGCACTGACTGTGCTGGAACTCACTCTGTAGACCAGACTGGCCTCAAGCTCACAGAGATCTTCCTGCCTCTGCCTCTTGAGCTGGGATTAAAAGTGTGTGCTACCACTACCCCCTCCTCTCTCGCTCGCTCTTGCTCTCGCTCTCATTCTCTCTCACTCCCTCCCCATCCTCTCTTTCTCATTGTTTAGACAGTCTGCCTTTAAACTCACTATGTAGTTGAGGACGGCCTTGGACTGGAGATCCACCTGCCTCATATTCCCGGATGTTGGGTTTACAAGTCTGTGTCACTACCTGGCAGGTTTATTACTTCCTTGTTCTCCTCCTCCCCTCTTCTTCACTTTCCATTTTCTGCTTAAGCTAAATTTTTTCTTTTATGGCAATTGTAGGTCATCTTTAAAAAAATATTCTTACTTGGTCAGGTATAGTGATGAGCACCTTTAATCCCAACACTCGGGAAGAAGAGACAGGGGGATCTCTTTGGGTTCAAGGACAACCTTGAACTATATAGTAAAAAAAAAAAATCCTGTCTCAGGAACACACACACACACACACACACACACACACACACTCACAGTCTCCTAAATAAAAAAAGTTGCTATCATTATATTACCTCCTTAAGACGAAAGACAAATTTCATGTCATGAACTCAAATTTAGGAACCTGCAGGAAAAGAGTAGAGGGATTCTGCAGGAAAGAGCAGGCCATCCCTCAAGTATTGTCGGGGAGCAAAAGAAAATAATTAGGAAGAGAGAGCTGGTGGGGGGCAGCTTCCTCGATAAAATGCTTGCCTTGCAAGCAGGAGGACCATGTTTGATGCCTGGGATACACATCAAAATGCCTGTCACCAGTGGTATGCTTGTGACCTCAGCCCTGAGGAGACGGAGATGGGTAGTCTTTTGGGCTTACTGGATAACCAGCCTAGCCAACCAAGAGATTCCCCAAGCCAGAAGGCTGGGTCTCAAAAGTCAAGGTGTGTGGAGCCTGAGGGAAGACGCTTGTGACTGATTTCTGTCCTATGTATGCACCCCTACAAATACATGTGCACTTGCGCACACACAGACACAAATAAAGAAATAAAAATTCAGAGAAAAGTGATAGAAAATGAACTTAT
Source organism: Chionomys nivalis (assembly GCF_950005125.1). NCBI lineage: Eukaryota > Metazoa > Chordata > Mammalia > Rodentia > Cricetidae > Chionomys > Chionomys nivalis. Next base: position 74,269,052 of record NC_080091.1, read on the forward strand.
TCCAACACAGATTTAACAAGAGACCGAATGATTAATAGGTTTAAAGTCACTCCTAACAGCTTTGACCTACCGTGGTTATTGGATAGACACGGGCAACCCCAGGGTAGCGCCATCTTCTCCCCGCCCTCATCTCCAGTGAGGCCAGAAGTCACAGAACGATCTGTTCCATGGACTGCCTCTCAGATTCTTTTCATTTCTTCCTGCCTCAGTCGCTTACAGAAGCCGCACTTCTTGTGTGGCCTGTAACTATGCCAGGACGTGCTCCAGGTCTCAGGAGTGAGGGGGAAGCTGCATAAGACAGATGCTGCCGATACTGCCAGATCACACACAGCCACCAGCACTGCAAAGGCCTGCAAAGATGATCTAATGTGCACGGATCCTCCTTCCCAGGCTTCTGCTGTTTGATAAGTGCTGTATCAAACAGCATTTTCTGTGGACATCGTTTCCTTCAAGCCTCTGTCCCTTGTGGACAATTTTCAGCGCTAGAATAAAAGATGACTGATCTCATAGGGCAGAATCTATAAGGGATAATATCACGGTGTGACCCAGACTCTCCAGACCAGGTAAAATTAATGAGGTGGATGGAGACTCACATTCGTGACAGCTTCTTTTTTCATTTCTTTCTTTTTTTAACTAATAAAAACATGAGCAGGTGGATTGACGTGTATCTTTAAATGTTGTTGCCTTGAAGGCTCTGAGCAAAGCTGCATGGATTCTGGACCACCCTCCCCCAAATGATTCAGGCAGTGTAACACTGTACAATCGGGATGAATGTGGATTCTGAAAACAGGCAGAAGTGGTGCAGAGCCTGGTGAAGATGATAGGGACCATGCCGGGAGATGCCAGTTCAGCTGCAAAATAACCTGAGTGATTTGTAAACCTCTTTGAAAGTGATTCTAACAGAAGACATCTGAGAATATTTTAGGCAATGGAAATTCTATCAGAACAAAGTTTCCAGGTATCCCAACTTGCTCACTCTAAAGGAAACTGCGAGTGTAAACTATGGTGTGACTATCTGGGGAAAGACACACACACACACACGCACACACACACGTGCGCTTTAATCTCTGAGTAAAAGGGGTACTTGATAAAGTGTACCATGATGGTTGAGTGTACACTTGAGTCTGAATCCCAGCTCTGCCATTTCCTATTTGGGGACCGTGTTCAAGTTCTTTGACCTTTTGCTGGAAATAATTCAGTCTTTTCTTCCTCTTAAAATAGGGCCAATGACAGCAGCTCCTATGTAAGGACACTGTGAGCTGCGAATGAGATCAGCTACTTTTAAACATGGTATATATAATCCAGCGTGGAAACACTGCCTTTTCCGTCTGCCATAATTAGACTGTCACTATCCTGTGTGGACAAGGCGGAGTTCCCCACCCCAAGACCCCGCTGATTTATATCTGCCAGCTTTACCCACCGATATTACATGCCCAGTCCTCATAGGCATTTGTAGTTTGCAGTCCCTGAGTTACAATCATGGATATGATCAGACAGACGAGAAGTAAAGTGTTAGCCTCATGGCCAAGTAGCAGATCAGCATGGCCAACTTCTGTCTGTCCAGGGTCATTTTGGGACCCCTAATCTCTATGACGCTGTGGAATATTCCTTTACACTCTGCAAATATGTGTTGCTATGATTGGTTTAATAAACAAGCTGACTGGCCAATAGCTGAACAGGATACAGTTAGGTGGGAAAGCCAAACTGAGAATGGTGGGGTGAGGAAGGGTGGGTGGAGTCAGAGGAGCCGCCAGCCAGACACAGAGAAAGCAGATGAACATGCCATGCTAACAAAGGTGCCACCACGTGGCAGACCATACATAAGGATTATGGGTTAACTTAAATGTAAGAGCTAGTTAGTAATAAGCCTAAGCTATTGACCGAGCATTTGTAATTAATATAAGCCCCTGAGTGGTAATTTGGGAGCAGGTGGGTGCGAGAGAAATGTCTGACTACACCTTGATCTGTTGTGGGAGCTGCGGGCTGTGATCCTGCCGCCCCAGCTCCTGGGCCGCCTGGCTAGCTTATGCCCCAAAATAACAACACACAAACTGTATTCTTTTAAACACTGCTTGGCCCATTAGCTCTAGCCCTTACTGGCTAATTCTCATATCCCGATCAACCCATCTCTAATAATCTGTGTAGCACCAGTCTTACCGGGAAAGATTCAGCATGTCTGACCTGGCAGCTTGCTTCATTGCGTCTGCTCTGGAGAGGAGAGCGGCCTTGTATCTGCCTGGGAGAGGGGAGCATGGCGTCTGAGCTCACTTCCTCTTCCTCCCAGCATTCTGTTCTGTTTACTCCACCCACCTATGTTCTAACCTATGAGAGCCAAGCAGTTTCTTTATTTTTAACCAATGACCTTCCTCCATCATTGATCTTTGCCTACAGTGGATTACATCAGAGTCTCTGAATCACACTTGGCACTCAGACCTGCAAGGCAAAGGCCATTTTTTTTATTTCATGTATATGTTCTGCCTGATTCCCATCACTTGGGGTAGCAGGGGTGACTTAGCCTGGGCAATGAAAACTGCTCCTAGCTCTTTCCATCTAAATTATCAACTTTTTATTCAAAACTTTAATCTCTTAAAAATTAATTGACTTTCTGTCAACACTGCTGGGACAGTCTCACCAGGACGACACTTATCTCTGCGACGTTCACCTGCCCTCCATTTCTCCCTCAGGTCTGAGGAGATCAGGCCACGCTCTGTTGAGGGGCGATTATGGAGAAGTATCTTCAGATCTGGTATTGCAGGAGTTAGCTCAGGACTGTCCAGTGGCTTCTCGTCCCATTGTCACTCTTTGGCTAAAAGCAGCGGTCACTTGTGTCTGCTTAGTCAAGGTCTGAAACTTTCTCTGGCTAAACCTGTTGGTGGGGTCATTTTGTTGCACAGTCGCCAGAGCCCGAGCTGCACTATCACATAGCAACAGAGGCTGCTCTGGAAAACCTGCAGCCAGTCCTCCAACTTCCTTATCAAGTACACTCCTGAGTCTCCTCAGCTGTCCTGGGGCTGTTCTTGCCCAGGCCGCTGTGTGTGTGTGTGTGTGTGTGTGTGTGTGTGTGTGTAGCCTCTGAGGTAGTCCCAGGGCATCGTCCCCCAAGTTCTCATAGAGTCTCCCAGTGTTTCTCCAATCTGCACCTCACTCTCTGCTCCTTCTTCTTCCCACCTCCCACAATTCTCCAAGCCTGGAAGGGGCAGCTTCCTAACTGTTCACTCCATCTCTTCACAGCCTCCCTCCTCAACAACTTTATGGCCTGGACATCGAGGGCCCAAGTCTTCCTGGGTCAATAGAAGAAACTCTGAGTCCCGTCCTTGGTGACACTGTTGAAAGAGGTGACAGCCATGCAATTCCCTGCAAACCCTTAGTGAGCATCCAATGAATGTGCGCCTCTTATCCCTGTTCCAGGTCACTTTCCAGGGAGGAAGTGACACCACCCCCAGCAGAGATCAGCTTGGTGTAGAAGAAGCAGACTCCCTCCTCTCTGGGTTCTCTGGGCCAATGAAAGTGCCATTTCTATTTGGTTCATTCAGATTCAAGACTTATTTATTCAAACAGTAAATATGAATAATAGATTAATTACTGTATGCCAGTCACTATCCAAGCCTGGGAACGCTGGCTTACTATATTGGTCTGCTATAGCACATAAGGTTTTTGTCCTTATTGGGAAAGTCATGGAAGAAAGCGTCATTTTGTGTATCATTCTGGGCAGTGCAAAGACAGTAAACACCGAAGCTGATAAAGATTGTGGGTTTACTGCCCTGGACACGGTAGGACAGAAAGACTCGTGTGCAGAGGTGAGAAGTGAGCTGGAATCTTCACTACAATATAAAACCTGTTGTTTGTTTGTATTTGTTTTTTATGGTAGCAGGGGTTCAGTTTATAAGGTGCTTGCCCCACAAATATTAGGACCCAAGTTTAATCCTGGGATCCACATCCAAGTGTGGTACATGAGTTTGTAATCCTAGCACATCGGAGGTGGAGTCAGGAAAATCCCTAGGACTCGCTGGCAAGCCTCACCTAATTAGAGGACCCCAGGTCTCTGTGAGAGACTCTGTCTCAGTGAAACAAAATAGCCAGAACACCTGAGGAATGACATCCGAGGTTGACCTGTGGCTCCCACATGCACACACATATACAAATATACACACTCACACACACAGAGACACACACACAAAGGAAACCATAAGCAGGAACTATAGATGATACATCCAATACTGAGAAGATGGTGAAGCAATTGTCATGCTCCAGAAACAGAGAGGAGCCAATGCACTCTAAATGTTGCACCAAGAGGAACAGCAAATGATAAGGCCAGGGTGGAGCTGGCCAGGGCAACTAGGAAGGGCCAGGGGAGAAGCTGAGCTAGAAGGTTTTCTATCGGGCAGCAGCTTGCTCAGATTGCCCAGTGGAAACGTATTGTCTCTGCTGCTTAAATGGAGCATAAGAAAGTCCATCTGTGAGTTCGCCTCAGGGTCAGAATTCACAGTGCTCTTAAAGGAATTATTTTATTTCTCGTTTAATGGTAATCTTATTCATATACAAATGAGTGTACATTTTCATTTCTTCCAGCGTGTTGAATTTTGCCCACATATTGAGTTTTAGAATATTACATGCTCAAAGACAGAATTTCTGCAGGCTTCCATCTGTAGATTTAGATTGTCCGAAGTTGTTGGATCTTCATAACTAAATGTAAATAGAATTTTGTTCATGAATTTGCAAATTGATTTTCTCTTTAGTGACCCAAGTGGGCCTGTAGCTCATTTTCTTCTGCATGCAATTTTACTTCTATTATTTAGATGTGTGGTTTAAACAATACACTGGCATTCCCTCTGCATAAATCCATAAATTATATTAAAATGCCAGCAGCAGTCTAGCACATAGCTTTCCACCTCCCTTCCTTCCTATTCCCCTTTCCTCATTCCTTCCTTCCCAAACCTGAAGCTGATCTCCCTCCATGGCACATGCCTGGATTTCTGGAAAGTCTCTCCTACTAATACTAAGAATCCAAGCTCTCTGGAGGCAACGACTTGGTCCAGTCTTTACATCCTGCCTCCTTTACATCCCACCCTCATCCTGGGGGTTCAGGAGCATTGTTTACATGGGCACCATGCACATTAGAAGTGTTTGGCTTGATTGACTGATAAATACCAGAGGGTTTTCCCTGTGCACATACTTTAGCAAGTCAGAGAAATGCTTACATTAGTGTAGGGTTTTTCTTTCTTTTTCTCTTTGAGATGGGTTCTCACTTAGCCAAGGGTGATCTTAAACTTCTGATCCTAAATCTCCTAAGTGCTGGGATTACAGGCAGGCACACACCTCCTGGGATTGCGGGCATGCACCTCCTGGGATTGCGGGCACGCACCTCCTGGGATTGTGGTTATGCACCCCCTGGGATTGCGGGCATGCACCTCCTGGGGTTGCAGGAATCCACCTCCTGGGGTTGTGGGAATCCACCTCCTGGGGTTGCGGGAATCCACCTCCTAGGGTTGCGGGCATGCACCTCCTGGGATTGCGGGCATGCACTACCACTCCCAGTTAATGTGATGCTGAGAATTGAACCAGGGCTTCCTGTAGGCTGGGCAAGTACTCTACCAAGGTGAGCTACGCCCCCAGCCAGACTGTAGTTTTCCACGTGTTGTGTAGTGAATAAAATGGAGGAAGGTAATCCCTCTAGCTTGCTGAGTCAGCCAGAATCAAAACTGATGTGTCTTGAAGCCATGAGGTCCACAGGGAGGTGAAGGATGGTCTTTGATGTCTTTAGTTAGAACTTAATAGACTGGGAGGCTCTCGGGAAAGCTCTTTGCAAACTGCAAGTTTTACCTGACCCACTCTCTCTGAATAACTCTGCTTCTAGGCAAGAGACCAATCACATTTACAAATATTTCATTTTGTCACATTTTGGTTTTCCTTGGCAATCGCAGGGAGGACTTGGTAGTCTAAAATTCCCCACCCGGGTCTGGGTGTGAGTGAATTTCTGCTTTAACTACCGTGTGAGTCATTGGTCAGACTCTGACAGAGGCATTTCTGCAAGCAGGCGTGTCTGATGCCACATGTAGGCCATCCCAATAGCTGAAAACTTCTTTGCTACAGCAAGGGAAGGTCATGATTCTCTCTTTCTTCCACCCTCGCTGCAAGTGCAGAAAGGGTTCTCACATTGCATGGAAGTGGTGTTTTTTGTTTCTTTTGTTTCCCGGTTTGTTTGTTTGGATATTAAAATAAGGTTTCCAGATAAAATACAGGTCACAAAGCAGAGCTTAAAGTTCAAATAAGCAACACATGATATAATGTACATCGCACATGCTTAAATAATAAGAAAGTATTATTTATCTGAGATGGGAACTTAACTGAACAGCCTGTACTTTTATTTGTTAAATTTGGCAGCATGAACTAAAAAAAACAAAACAAACCATTGCTGCAGCCAGCACTGTTAGCTAAATGCTTCCCTTGGGAAGCAGAAGGGAATTGATGGAACATCTTTCTTTCTCAGCATCCTCTGAACTGCTGTGTCTTTCCTTGGAAAGGGAGCAAAGCCTGCTGGGTATAGACAGTCAGGCTGGCTGAGCTGACAGAGACCCGGATAAGGAGGCAGACAGACTGATGTTAGTGGGAGAAAGGCCTCCCCTAGCTGCCTTGAGACTGCTGAAGACAGTAACGATTTCAGAATAAGCACACGTGAGTTGCTAATATTAAAAGGTAAGGGGGAAGGGCCAATTAATGCATCTGGTTCATGGTCGTGGCTGCTGCCTGGTATAATCTGTGTCCAGGTAAACCTGGGGGAAACCAGTAGTGGCGAATTGCAGGAAGCAGGAGGGAGTGAGCCACAAGGCTCCCTGCATCTGAAGGGTAGTTACGGGGAGGGGAGGAGGAGAAGAAGGCAGAAGCCCTGGCATCCTAAATGGTTGGGCTCTCCAAGGTCATCTCAGATGGCAGGAACGTGATGGTGCAGGCTGGGAACTGTGGATGAAATCCACCTGCAAGACTTAGCCAGCTGTCACAGTGAGGGGGCAATCAGGGCCATCTGCCACCACAGATAGCTGCTTATTTCAGGAAGGAGTGTCTGCAGCATGCTGTACCATCCTGCAGAGTCTTTTAAAAGTCACCTGGTCCAGTGGGCAGGCGAACAGCAAGGGCGGTGACCGTGAGGAGAAAGGGTAGGGCAGATTCATTTGATGCCAGGCACCCCAAGGGAATTCTGGTTGGAAACAAGAGCTGACCAGGCGACCTGGGCACAACACGTTACAGTCTGTGGTTCAGGTTCCTCATCCTTAGAGCAGGGGCTGATCGGTCAGTGGCTGGCTATGTCAGACTGATACCACTGTTCCACTAGGAGCTGCTGCAAGCTGGAATGATACCTCGCCAGTGTCAGTTCAGGTACGACATCAGCTATGAGAAAGAACAGATGGGCGCACCAGGAAACAGAGCCGCAGGGGCGAGGTGTTCTTACTGTCTGCATAATTCTCACATCTCCTTCCACCTGCCAGCATCAGAACTTTTCTTAATTGCTGAAGGGTGTGAGGAGGGTACCCGGGGGATGTGATAAACACTTACGAACTGATGTTGAGGCAATTACCATATTGACAAGGTGTCTGAAGAGTCCGGAAACACCTATAATACGTTTCAGACGGAAAATATTTAACATTATGTGCCTTCTGGGTGTTATGCATATCTTCTGTCAGTAACTGATGAGTGTGTACAACATTTATTACATGAAAATTTATGAATCAGGAGTGTCTACTTTAGGTTTGTAAACCCAGCACTCCTGGGGCTGGAGGCAGGAGGATTGCCACCAATTTGAAGCAAGCCTGTGCTACACAGTGAACTCAAAGTCATCCTGGGTTATATATATAGCAAGACCCTGTCTTAAAAACAAGCAAACAAATTTATATATATATATATTTATATATATATATATAATACGAATACTGTTTTTTCAGAGACAGAAACATATATTCAGAGAGAAGAACACAAGTTCTGGGAAAATATTAATTGGAAAATCCAAAACTGTTCATAGTACTGGGGATGTGAGTCAGGGATTCACTGTTGGCCTTGCATCCTGGAGGGCCTAGCTTTGATCACCAGCAACACGGTGGTTATAAATTAAAAAAAAAATTACACTGTCAATTGTGGTCACTTTGAACACATTTATAATGCATGCAGAGTCACCAATAATGCATTAGTGCCACATTAAGGAAATAAATCAAAGCACTTCCTCTTACTGTCAGGGGGAACCAAGATTTCAATTCTCTCAGCTCTCCCTGTGTCTTCCTTTCATCCTCTCTGTCTGTTATATGAGTCAGAATCTGTGCCTGCCTGAAGGCTGGCTTGTGAATCTGTCCCTGTGCAAAGGGCTTTGCTCTCTCTCTTATTGCCACATGGGGAAGGGATGAGGAACACTTTACAGAAATATTTAAAAGAGTTTTACAAGGGATTAGGTTACTGACTCCAACTGACCACAACTGACCTAATAACAATATTGCAAACATCATTGTTTATCAAGCAACATCTGTATATCACATTCAACCTTTTTGGTGATATTTATTTTATAAGGTTGTTTTCCACCTATAGTTGCTGTTTTCAGCTAATGATGTCCATCACACACATGCATTACTCTTGGGCCAGGGGCATGGAAGAGTAAGTAGTTTCAGATTGCAGCTGTGAGTTAGCTTAAGTTGTAAAAGTTGATTACATGGGAATTCCAGACAAGTAAGGCTGGCTATTTGTTCTCCTCAAGGCAGGTTAAACAAGCAGACTGAGCACACAGTAGAAGAGCAGTCTTAAGACCTCGAGACCTGACTTTAACCCTGGCTGTGTGTTCCAGCAAAAGTTCCAGCTCTTAGAGAGGAAGCGATATTTTTATCATAAAGCATTGCCACAGTCAATGAAGGTGTAACTCCATGTTTTCTTCATAGGTGCATTTAGGAAATTACTAAGCAGTCAAATAAATAGAACTTGAGTGAAAAATTTATTACTGAGATATAAAAATGATAGCAATATTTGCACTGGGGGTTAAGGACATCTCTCGTAGAGGATGAGATTTCACATGAAAATAAGGAATTTATGGAAACTGTCAAGGACTCATAAGAAGCCATGCTCCCCAAAGATACATAATTTGGAACTTTCCATCTGGTTTGGAAGCATTGCTAACCTCTATGCCAAGTCCTGGCTTGATATTTTGGGACTCCTGGGTCCATTCGTCCCAGCTCCATCTTCACTGAGTGTGTTATGATAAATGGGTTAATGACTAAAATGTTGGAGGAAGTTCTGCAGGCTCTCCTTGTCTACTTAAAGCAACAACGTCACTAGCCTCCATGGCAATTCCCAGTTTAGTCAATCAAGATCAGCCAAAACAATATTGGCCTATTTTCTGGTTAACTGTGCATAAAATGAGCAGCTTCAAAACAGTGACTTGTTATGAATTCTCAGAGCTTGGAGGTGGATGGTGCAAACCCAAGTTTTCAGAAGGAGAAAAAAAACCACACCTACATTGAAGACTCCGTAAGGCTGATTGACTAGGCAGGTCTTCATGACTGTGGGAAGATCAGTGCTACAGATCTGGAATCTTGTGGGCTGTCTTTAGTAGCCATCCATCACCTACCTCTGTATCTAACATCCTCCCAACTATTAGGCAAAGGAATGTAGTAACTTAGCAGAGCACCAACCCCAAAGCTGAGCAGGTTGCCAACCAACATGTGAAACCTATGCAAAGATTTCTCTGGTTTGCAGTAAGCTGCCTGATGCACCCTCCATAGCATTTGGTATATACCTCATTCTGTGACTTTCTTTTGTTCTGTGACTTGCTGTGGGACAATGGTCTTGTACGCTGTAAAGATTTGTCACTTGTACTGGTTTAGTAAAATGCTGATTGGCCAATAGCCAGGCAGGACATATAGGCAGGGCGATCAGAACAGGAAAATTCTGGGAAGAGGAAAGGCTGAGTCTGCAGTCATCACCCAGACACAGAGAATGCCTCATTGATAAAAGTTACCAAGTCATGTGGCTAACACAGACAAGAATTATGGGTTAAAGTAATATGTAAGAATTAGTTAATAGAAAAACCTGAGCTAATAGGCCAACCAGTTTATAATGTAGGCCTCTGTGTGTTTCTTTGGGACTGAATGGCTGTGGGACCGGGTGGGACAGAAACCTCTGGCAATAGTGACTATAAAAGTTTGTTAACCACTTCACACTGTAACACGCTGTCTGGGTTCCTGGGCCATAGTCACTTATCCTTGGCTAAGAATGACCTATCTCTCATTCCCTTTGAGGTGAGAGCTGTGTTTTCACACTGACAATGGGTTTGGCTACTTTGTTCTTTTTGTTCATTTGTTTGTTTGTTTTGAGAAGGAGTTTCACTGTGTAGCCTTGCCTGTCCTGGACTAGGCTGGCCTCAAATCGAACTCAGAGAGCTCCTACTGCCTCCTGAGTATTGGGATTAAAGGCATACACCACCACCACCTGGCTACCTTATTCTTTTTATAAGCTTTATCTCACTTTTATAATCATCTGTGGCCATGGCAGAAACCATTGTCATATTTAAATGTTGGTACCCAGGTTAGACTGTCTAGATCAATTTCAGCATGATGTCTTCATGGTTCTTCCACTGAACTCGTTTGCATTTATTTTTTTATAGTTTGGTTGTCTCAGGGTCTCTGGACCCCCACACAGAGCAGCTGGCTTCATCCAGAACTTTCCAAGACACCCAGCCCAGGTGTGACCTAGCAGTGTTCCCGAAGTGGTCAGTTCAGGTTCAGGAGCAAGAGGAGCAGGTGTGTGTGAGTGTGTGTGTGTGTGTGTGTGTGTGTGTGTAGAAGGGGAGGTTGCTAGATTTACAACATGTGTTTCTATAGTATTAATTAGTTCAGGAACACCTATCTACACAATAGCCCAGGGAAGCCTGCAGAGGGGTAGCCATGCCAGGCCACTTTTGGGTCCTGTGCTTAGGGTGCCCCTATAGTAAGTCCTTTAGTATATATTGTCCAAGCATCCCACTTATATGAGTGTGTGTGCGTGTGTGTGTGTGTGTGTGTGTGTGTGTGTTAGGCCAGAGGCTGACACCTGGTATCACTCTCAATTGTTTTCCATCTTACTTTTTGAGACAGTCTCTCACTGAACCTGGAGTTCACCATTTCATCTAGACTGACTTACCAGCAAGCCCCAGGGATCCTCCCATCTCTTCCTGTCCAACAATGGGATTGTAGGCTGGCTTGTGCAGAAAGCCCTTTACCGACTGAGCTGTCTCCCAGCTCCAGTTGATGTGCATTATAAATCTATGGGTGCAGCCTCTCCCTGCCTCTCCCTGCCTCTAGCTGCCTCTCCCTGCCTCTAGCTGCCTCTCCCTGCCTCCAGCTGCCTCTCCCTGCCTCTAGCTGCCTTTAGCTGCCTCTCCCTGCCTCTCCCTGCCTCTAGCTGCCTCTCCCTGCCTCTAGCTGCCTCTAGCTGCCTCTCCCTGCCTCTAGCTGCCTCTAGCTGCCTCTCCCTGCCTCTAGCTGCCTCTCCCTGCCTCTCGATGCCTCTCCCTGCCTCTAGCTGCCTGCCAGGGTAGTCCCAGGTCATTTCTAAGAGGCCAGTGACTCTTGCTTCATGCTCTGCTTCAGCTCACCTGTCCATAGTCTCAACTTGATCTGCCCTTGGCTTGTAGCGTGTGATTTACAGAATGCAAGGCTTTTCAGGGATGCAAATTTCACAGCAGAAAAAAAAATCAACCTATTATTCTCCACTAAAAGAAAACAGAGCTGAGAGTGATTTCCATTCTTGAACATTCTAGACTGCACTGGAATATTTATTGTGAAAAAGCAACAATACTTTAGGAATAACAGAAAAAAGACACAGAAAATAGCATAAGGGGGAGCCTATTGGTCTGTTTGTGAACATTAGAACATCTAAAAATAAAACCAAAATTATGGTTAATTAAGATTATGTTGAGCTGTAAAAAGCTAGTCAGTAGTGATAGCTAAAGAAAAATAATGAGAATTTTCTTTTTAAGCCCCAAGACTTACTTCTGGGCTGTATTTATTTATTCAAATAAATAAAGATGCCACTCACATTTAATCTTATGAATACACACACAAACACACTCACATGCATGAGCACACTCACACGCATGCTCACACACATACACACACAGAGGCTGGTGAAAAAGTCAAAGGCTGAGCCAGTTTCATGTCTGTGACTGGAATGTCCTGGCCTACCGTGGTGATGGAAGAGCGCCTGTCATTTGTTAAGCTATTATGAGCATCTGAGAAGCCTTAAGACACAGCCAACCCTTCACCGCCAGTATCACCTAGAATTTGCAGTTATTAGGGAAATATTAAAGTAGGAATCTGGACATAAAATCTGGACAAAGGTTGTGCAAATCTAGAGATAGATAGCCGTAGGTCTTTGCTGAACATCTAGGAAATACGAGATTCTCAGAAAGTGCAGTGATGGGCCCTCTCTCCCTGTGCACTAGCAGACAGGTTCCTCACTGCTGTCAGCCTGCCACTTGTCTCTGCTTGGCAGCTGGGACTACTGTTGGCACTACTGACCTTCGTGGAACCTCTTCACACAGGGGAACTTCTAACCCTGCTGTCTTTGTCTCCTTTGCACAGGGAAGTGCTTCAAGAACAGCCTGCAGACCAGGGAGGGGTCGGCTTTAATTTGAAGTAGACCAGAAATAGATGAACGAGTGTCTACTGGTCTGCATTTACTTGTGGCTCTGTGTTTCCAGCAGCTATTTCTGGTTACCCAGGTTACTCCTGTGATTTTGCCCCAAAGAAGAAAGATGGAGCCCCAGACCTTACACCTGGTACCTTTCTAGAGGATGAGGAAAAAATGCTGTCAGTCAGATCCCCAAGGGACTTCACTGAACTGAAGGATCCTTGGAGGAGGTCATGAAAGACAGATCGTTTATGATCCTACTCATCTTCAAAGAGAATAAAATTGCAATGTTTCATGTTTGGGGTTTCAGCCCTGGGCCAAGACTTATTTATTTCATAGCTTTGGAAGGTAAATCAACCATACAAGAAACTTCTCTTGAAAGTGTTTCTTGAACTTAGGTCTGCTAGGACCTGGCTGAGGCAAATTCGTTGTTTCGTTGTTCCGCTATAGACATGCAAACGGGCAGCCTGAACAAAATGAAGATGTTTGGAGAGTCCTCTGTGGAATAACACAACTAAAGACATAATCTTGGAGAAAATCAAGAGGGGAAGCCGAGAGAAAGGACTCCACAGAACTCAGTTTCAAAATCTGGAATTGTAGGCTTCCAATCCTCCATCAACCAGCTCTGTCCAAGTTGACAGCAGGCACTCTGGGAGGGGGTTAAGTGTGTTTTCACAAAAGACAGGGGCCTTGCTGGGAAATTGGGCCGCTAAATTGTGCTGCCTGCGTTGTTTCTGCCACACTATGAGGACTCCTTTTGGAAGTCGGAAAGAGACCAAGTGAATGACTAAAGTGCTAAAGCCCCATAGACAATTTTCCATGTGCTTCTGGGCTGGAAAGCAGGTTTTCACCTTATGCATAACTTCGGGCTCTGAGGTGATGGCTGTCTCCATCGATTCCATGTTGAAACTGAATTCTGCCCAACTGTTGTGAGGCAGGAGAGAGTCGCATGGAGAGTGAGGTTGACATTAGCATATTAAAGACGCATTGGCACAGAGACAGACGGGAGCCTTTTTGCCACAAAGGCCAATATGTAACAAATGGAGCATGAACAGAAAGGCTCACACTGTGTGAATGACCCCAAAGCCTGGGCCGGTAAAAAATCCCGGTGATTTGTACAGTTTTTGTTCATGTTCTCCCAGCTCTGGCCCCTTTCTGCTCTTGGAAGGACATTGTTTCTCCGTAAGCTACCTCCACTTCTGTTCTGCTATTACCCATGTGTCTCTCGGTTCAGGTTTTGGTTCTGGGACACAAGAAGTTGGAAACCCCACTGGACACTCAGTAAATCCAAAATCCACCAGCAGTTGGAGATTGACTAATAAAAGAGCCTCATAGGCTCCAGCCATGCCATATTAAACCTTGGTGCTTCCACAAGACGTGAATTATACTACATGGCCAAGTGGGGAACAGAGTGGTCATTTCTACCTCAGTGGAATGAGGGGGAAAGGCTTGTTGAGGAGGTATGCTTTGAACCAAGACTTTGGATGAAGAATAGACAGATGCCGGGAGTTGGAACACCAAACAAACAACACAAAAAGTAGGTTGCAGCTCAGCCAAGAGCAGCGAATGACATAGGCTGGTGTTTGTAACCATGAGCAACTTGTATGGCTGGCTGGCTTGGTTTGGGTGGTCAGAAGCAGGCAGGAGGTAACAGCAAGCAAGCTGAGGGAGAAGCAGGACCTGATCATGGAATTCCCTGTCCTGTGTTACAAAGTTGCTCTTTCATTATTTCTTCAAGAAACAAATATATTGAGAACCTACTAAATGTGAATTCTCAGGGAGACAGATTTGTGGTGGAGCTTTTGTCGTTGTTCTTCTCGTGGAACTTTTAGCATAAAAGCGGCAGAGATTAAGCTTCCGATCATAGTTATTTAACTGTATGCACAATAACATCTTACATGTAGAAGTTAGCGATGTATAGTGAGAGCAGTAGGCGGGAAATCTAACTTAGTCCAGGGTCTGAGAGTTCCCCAAGGAGGTAACACAAAAGCTGAGTGGATACCAGTCAGCTAAAGCAGGCTTGTCTGGACACGTTGGAAGGAGGATGTGGGCAGATATGACATGGACAAAGGGCTGGAAACAGAATTTTACAGAGTTTTACAGAAACAGGTGGGTGGGGAAGTCACATGGTCGGTCACATCTGCACCTCAGTCACCCTCCCGATGTAGGACGGGGAGTGTGGTGATGGGTTTTATGTTCTGAGGGCAAAGGGATGGCCTGACAACAGGCAAGGCTTCACTTCCAGCTGTGCCCAGGTGTGGTCTCAGGAAGAGCTCAGCGGTTGAGTCAGTAGATCCAGTGAAGAGCTTGGCTCTCATTGTGTGCACAGCACCATCCAGTCTACACAGCACCCCAGAAGAGCAAAAAGGCAGAGGAAGGAGGGAGTGTCTCTCACTTCTTGGGCTGGAACTTTCGTGTTCTTCTGATGAGGAGACAGAAACTTGACAGGTAGTTAAGGGTGGGGACCTCCAAAATCAACCTGCTCCTCCTGGCCAGGAGTCAAATAGCCTTGATTCTATGGCTATTCTGTCCTGGCTGAAAATGCCAGACATGTTTTGGCCAGGAGACATTGGTCTGGTTCATGTCCTAGGTCATTTAGGTATTTATTTATTCTTTCTTCTATAGCAGAGCAACCTAATGAATACAGCTGTCTGAAAGCTAGGCACGAAGAGATACTTCACTGGTCCTTGAAGACTGGTGACAGAATCTCAGCCCAGTCACCAGGGTGGAGAGACACAGGACACCCTGTGGGGATCTATGACTGGGCCAGCTGGGCTGACCAGTCCACGTCTCCTTACTTCTCAGCCCAGTCATTTCAAGGACTTACCGACTTCTTTAGTCAAGAATCCTACTAACTCCTGGACAAAGACCCTTCACTTTCTTTACGTGCTTTCTCGCTATAATAAATCTCCTTGTTGGCTTGAACTTACTCTTCATTATTTGTGAAACTGACCCTTTGCATTTGCACCACCAAGAACCTGGAATATCACTGGTTCTGTAGAGGTTTTAGTGACTGGGACCCTGACCACTGAGTTAAGCCCACGTGAGACTAGAAAGTCTCTATCATACTTAGGGGCCACCATTTCCCCTCTTCACTTGGACATCAGTGCTCTTGGTTCTTAAGGCTTTGGGCTCAGACTGGGATTTGCAACATCAGATGCACATTCTCTTAACTTGCATTGTTTGGATGGGACTGTATTGCTAGCTTGCATGGGCACCAGTTTGGACAGAACAGATTGTGGGACTTCCGTGCCTCCATCCTCATGGGTGTCAGTTTCCCACAGTAAAACCATTCCTTCTGTCTCTAGGCACCATATTGGTTCTGTTTCCTTGGAGACTCTTGGCTAATACAGGATTTGGAGGAGGCAGTTTGATGTGTGATGTGTGCTGTTGTGACCAACCTCGTGGGAATGACCAAGCAAGGGATAAAATTGTGACGGATTGGACAGGGAAGGTGGAATAGACTTGACGGATCTCTAGGGCCTTGAACTGGCTGTACCCAATGACAAAGAAGTTACATACGGGGAACATAAAGATAAATGTCAAAAGAATAATCCTTAGATATCTGAATGGAGGAGCCCTTGTGTGAGCAGTGAGGACCAGATCTGGTAGGTGGCAGGGATGAGGGGACAGAATAAGCTTCAGTGTGAATACATTTACCTTAAAACTAGATAGGCAACTGGAAGCGAGCATAAAATCTTGAAAAGATTTCAGAGCCAGACTTGAAGAAATAAGTAAGGCTAGCAGAGAGGTAAGTGGCCTTCTGAAGCCCCAACACCTGAGAACACTCACAGAGGAAGGTGAGCAGACTGAGAAGACTGGAGAGTCATATCCTGGGCCTCTGTGAGAGCGACTGAGAAGCTAGAAACCTGAGGACCAGCAGTGATGCCATGAGGTGGACGGGGAGACTCGGTGTCCTCCCTCCAAACTTGATCTCTTTTTGTCTTCTATGCAAACCCTAATTCAATGAAAATTGTCTAGCCCCGATCCAGACTGCCTGCCAACTGTCTCCCCACATAGACAGCCAGGAGCTTAGACTGTGCTCCTGTTTAACATCTGCGCAGATGCAGGAAATCAAAGAGACGTCAAGACTAAGACAACTGTGAATGAATTTACTGGGTTGACACCGTGGTAATGGTGACTCAAAAAGTGACTTTGGGAAAGCACACTTGTGAAGGAAAACAATGACTTTCAGGTTCCAGGATGATCCAGGTGGATCCGGGCACCTGCAGTTTGGGGGTGTGAGCCTGGAGTCTGAGTGGGGGACTAGGCCTCGTCATGAGGATCTGGCAGTTGTTTCAAGCTGATTGTTGGCGCAATACGGCTCGCATTTGCCAGAACACTCTGTCACCCATCCTGAAAAATCCTGGTGTTTCCTGTCTCTACCTCCTGAGAGCTGGGAGGACAGTGTGGGCCACTATGCCCAGTTTGTACAGTGCAGGGGATTGATTCCAGGACTTCGTGCATGGTGAGTCCTGGATTCTACACTCCACCAACAGAGCTTTATCCCCAGGCCATAAAAGGGGGTGGTTTACCAGTGGTTACTTCTCTTTGGTGGCAGGCTCCTCAGGAGCTGAGGGATCTCTAGCAGACTGTGGTGGTGATGGTGAAGGACCCACATTTGGGAATTCCAGGTCTCTAAGGCCAGTCTACTGCCTCCAACTGGGGTCCTATATCACCATCACATACAAAGGTGTCTGATGTCTCCTGGTGTGATTGCTATATTCTCAGGGACAATGGAGTTCAAGTCCCTTTCCAGGTCCATCTCACACAAACGAGTCTGGAGCAGAAACGAAGAGGTTTCCAAAGAGAGCGTCCTGGATTTCACATATCTCCAGAATCCTCTGTGGGGTGATGTCCTTATCACTTTCTGCTGATATCACATCGTCCTGATAGTTCCCCAAGTTCCTGCTGGGCAGGGGCTGACTGGCCCCCACATTCTCCACAGAAGTCTGTCCTTCAGACAAACTCCTTGGGTTCTCAGAATCCTCAGAACTAAGGGTAAACAGAGAGCCCTCGTCAGAGTCAGAATCGTAATTGGCCACCAAGTCATAAGGAGAGTCAAAAGGGACATCTGTTGGCTCAGGCTCCTCGGGGGCAGGTGCGGCATGAGGGTCACTGGCCCATCTCAGCACAAGGGAGGGCGGGTCTACATCTCTTGGGTTATGGTGTAGGACCTCATCATAGACATCGGAAACCCTTTCCTCAGCATCGACTTTCTGGAAGCTTGTCTCCCGTGTGGCCATCCCCCTAACGAAATTGCTCGCCTGCCTTCCCTCGGAAGACTCCATCAGTGAGCCCGTAGCTTCCAAAGGTTCAGGGCAACCCCTTTCCTTACTCTCCCCAGAGCCCTGTGTATTTGTAGGTGCTATAGTTTTGGAGACGGGAGCCACAACAGCTCTTGACTGTGACAGGCACAATTCATCCCATTCACCATAGGTGGAGCCAGGGATAACTTCCAGAGAGCTAGAAATGGAAGACCTATCTGTCACACCCTCGTAGAGAGAAGATTCCTGGTCCACCGTGTCATAATGTAATTCTTCATAGTGATCCTGAGCCGCTGAAATCAGCTCTTGAGTACCAGCGTTTGGAAGTCCATGGAGAGCAGAGCGGGCTGCACGGCCACATGGAAGCACATTGCCATCTCTGTTGTCCTCGAGTTGCACCGGGTTCTGTTGATGACTGAGATCCATTCTGCCACTCCCCGGTACCCTTTCTGGCACGACAATATCATATGGCATTGGCTCTGTTGCCCAGGAAGGGTTCTCGCTCTCATAAAGCTTTAGCTGGTGGGATGCTTGGCATGATTCTGTCCCTTGGTGCTGTTCAGGTAGGGAAATTTCAACTTCATCATAGAAGCCCTCATTTGAATAGGCATCTCCTGAGCCAGACTTTTTGTTCAGGCAGCATTTTAAACACAGTCTGTCAATATAAGGCCTCATGAAGGCACCCAGGCAGAAAGCCACCACGAACGTGATGCACACGGACAGGCAGATGGCCAGGACGAGGTCTGGAGAATCATCGTCCTTTCTGTCAGTGACATTATCATCCTGAGAGTCTCTGAGTCCTGCGGGGGGCTGTGGCCGTATCTCATTGAGGTCATTGTAGCCCACCTGGGCTGCCTGCTCCAGAGTGGAAAGGTGAGCATCCACTCCTTCCTGGGGCTTCTCTGCTTTGCTCTGCAGGAGGCTTTTCGTGTCACTCGGAGTAGCAGGAAGGTGTGTTTCCCTGGAAATTCTGATCTGGGGGGTCTCCAAATATGGTTTCTCATTTTCTGCAAGAGGGAAATGGAAAAACACACTGATCAGATGTTAGAATAAGACACCAGGTTTCAGAGAGTCTGTGAACCCTCAAACTTTAGCTACCTATGTTTTCAAGCATGTATCAGGTAACAGGTAATTTTCATGTATTCATTCACGTGTTCATTGCCCACAGTGGCTCTGTGAGACATGGGCCTGTTTCTCACAGGTCCAGAGGTTGGTTATGTTTCTGAGGCCTCCTGTCCGACGACTGCCTACAGGTAAAGCAACCAGATGGGAGAGCTGTCACATGACTTCTCCTTCCTCCATACCCTCAGCTACTTTGCATTTGCTAGAACATTCTATCAACCCTCTATGGTATCTGCTTGTAGGTTGGAATACTAGTTCCTCACCATTCTCCAGTTTTGCTAAGCAGTAAAACCCCCACTTTCTTCTTCTGCCTTATACACTCAGAATGCCGGTCCTGGCTGATGACTCCCTTCTGTTCTTCATGGATATCTTCTTCACTCAGTAGCCATGGCCATGACACCGCTTCAATGGCAAGATCAAAGCCCAAGCCCAAGCAGTCAGATTCCAGGCCTTTTGGTCCTGAATCTTATTTTCAGGATAGTGAGGATAGCAGGAGGATTAAAACCTGCCCAGATTGTCCCATCTCACTGGCGTCATTCGTGGGGAGGGATGAGGACCACATCAAATGAAACTTTACTTTTGAAATCCATGTGCTTGTCTTCTGAACTCAGAGGGTCACATTTTAGAAGTTAGTAAGCATTTAGAATGATGCTAAAAACCCCTTCTTTAATCAATCATGAAGAATTGGGATGAACTTTGTGATATTTTGGGGGACTTCCAGGCAAAATTCTTCTCTAGCTAAAGAACTGTTTCATTTATATGTTTTTTTGATCACCTGAAAAGAAACTGTCAGAAGCCAAGGAAAAGGGTTTTAAGTGTTAGGACTGTCCTTTGCCGCAGCCCAAAGCTGAATGGGGTGGGGACCAGCATCCCTGTCTTTTGAGAGACTGTCGCTACTTTTAAGGAGGTTGCCTTCTTATATGCTTTTCCAGGCCAAATGACGCCACTCACTCACCCACAGCCGTGTTGCAGATGGCGTCCCACATCTCCCTCCAGGATGCAGAGGTGACATTCTGAAGGCTGGCACTGCTGTCGCTACACCGCCACTGGTTATCAGCCAAGTCAAGTTCCAGGTGGGGTAATTCCAGAGCAATGGTCACAATGGGTGCCAGGGCGGTCAGGGCATTGCTTCTGAGGTCTACCACCTGCTCCAACAGAAGCAAATGTGGGTCAGGCTGTGCACAAAGACAGTGAGGGGAAAAGCTACAAGGAGTTAACACAGAGATATTTCTAGCTCTACAAAAGCAATGCAACTTCAAGCCTGGCATGAAAGTCAGCGAACACTGGGTTTAAATCCCTGCCCTGCCCACAAAGCCTCTGCGTCTTGGCAACTGTTTGCTTTCCGTGAGACCACCACCCAGCATCGTCCATGGGTTAGATGCTTTCCGTGAGACCACCACCCAGCATCGTCCATGGGTTAGATGCTTTCTGTGAGACCACCACCCAGCATCGTCCATGGATTAGATGCAACTTGCGGAAGCCTTTCCGACGTCCAAGCATTTCATCTTTGTTTACCATATAACCTACGGTAACCCCTAGACTCAAGTGCTATCATCATCGCTCAGAACTGGATCCAGGTCAAGAGTTTCTCAAAATATCATCAATTTGGAAATAGCAAAGGATGTGAACCATGAGATCACGAGACACAGGAGAATTGTGTTTGGTCAAATCTCTGAGAGTAGCACACGATTCTTTGTGCATTTGTGGCTATTCAGAATCTGCAAGATGACTCGCCTCTCCTGCACAGTTAGAAGTGCAAAGCTGGGCAGTGGGAGTGCTCACCTTGAATCCCAGCACCTGTGTGGAGGCCCCAAAATGTGACCTATTTCCACCTTGTCTCAAGGTCAGAGAGTTTGAGGTTGTTTAAAGTTGTTGACTACAAGAGTGTGGCTACACACCCTGACCTAGGGTGTGGTTAGTTGGTCTTTTACATTAAGATGGCCCATACAGGTAGATCCACTCCACCCTGACCAATGGTCAGAATATTCAAGCATAAATTCTGCTCTTTCTTTGAGATAGAAGGTTTGACCTAGGGAGTGGCTGCCTTTAGGACACTTGGTCTAGGGTGGGTTCACTGCCTAAACAACAGAATGCTATTGATTTGATGTCTCAAAGTATTGAAGGAAACAAGTGTTCTGGTTGTCCTTTGTATCATGTTAAAGCAGTCTTTTGTCTTCTTCCCCCTGTGGTATTGGGGTATAAAGTATATGGAAAATTAAACATGGGAATTTCAGTATTCACTGGAACTCCCTCCTGGTACTATCCCATGTTTTCTGTTTTATTATTATTATTATTTATTTTTTTTTTATTTTTCGAGACAGGGTTTCTCCGTAGCTTTTGGTTCCTGTCCTGGAACTAGCTCTTGTAGACCAGGCTGGCCTCGAACTCACAGAGATCCACCTGCCTCTGCCTCCCGAGTGCTGGGATTAAAGGCGTGCGCCACCACTTGCATCTTGCTACCCTTTGCTAACTTTTCTCATCCCCATGCCCCACCCTGGTAAAGTGGTACACTTGTCAAAGCATGGTCCCTGACACACCCGGGAGGCAGAGGCAAGTGGATCTCTGTAAATTTGAGGCCAGCCTGGTCTACAGAGCAAGTTCCAGGACAGTCAGAACTGCCGCGAAACCCTGTCTTGAACATCCACACCCTTTCTCCACCTAAAAAAGAAATGCATGGAGAACCAGAGGATAGAAATCACTCAGTGGCTCAAGTGACAGGCCAGGGTGTGCTAGAGCTGGGCACGGCAATGCATGACCCAGCAGGGGAAGTTATGTTAGGTACGGCTATGGCTACAGCGTTGCCCACCAGATATTCTGCTGAGACTCTATACATGTTTTTTTCAGATTCCCCCAGCATCTTCTGCAGCTCCCCTTCACCAGTTTATCCCATACAGAATGTTCTTGGTACAGGGGTCTGGATCAGAATGGGCACTCAAGATAATGGAAACCGTAAATCTGATGTGGTGGTGCTCTGCAGTCCCAGCTCTTAGGAGGACAGAAGAGACCAGTCAGACAGAATACCGAGTTTGAGACCATCCCAAGCTACACAAGACTCTGTCCCAGACAATAGTGACAACTGTAAATGGAGACGCTGAAGAATTAAATGACAGAGTGGCAATGCTTTCTGGCCTCCTGGCTGTGTGTCTTCACTTCCAAACACACCCCCTCTGAGTTACCACATTAGTGTGAAGGAGACATTTGGAGAACATAGGTGTTAACAACAGAACTGGAAACCGGAAAACAGAAAACACCAACTTTGTTTTAACTAAAGAGGACATGGGTGAAAACTAGGAAGGACAACATTTTCTCTCCAGTCCCCCAAGAACGGTCAATTTTTCACTATGTAATCCAGGCTGGCCTCGAACTCATGGCAACCTTCTTCGCTCAGACCCTTGATGAAGGCCAATTTCTAAATAAACATCTTAGGTTATACAAATCCCTAAAATGAGGTAAGTCTAACAACAACAACAACAACAAAAAACTTCACCATAGAATCACTAGAAATAGAATGGAGTTTTTCATGAACTTAACGACTGTTGTTCTCCTGTGTAGAGCCTCTATGCAGTTCTGACTCTCAGGAAAGGCTCCTGGAACCAACAAGCAGGAGGCCTGGATAAGGAGGGAAAGCATTTTACTTGGGCCTGGTGTAGTCCAGGGACAGAACCTTTCCCCCACTGGTGCCTGGTCTCAGCATCACACTGAGTTATTGTCACATTTTTGGAGTAGATATTTTCTTTCTGGTGTATTTTTACATCCTAGCACTTTATAAATTACAAATCATAGGACTAAAAGTCAGTCTGTAGAAAAGAAAATAAATGGAATAATTCAGGAAGAATACTTTCTGAGAAAAGATGGGAACAGAATTGTAACTTAGCAAAAGAAATACCCATACAACAGCATTTAAAAGGTACACATATTCTGGGATGGCTGGAAGACAGGCAGAGTGTTGCTGCACAAATCGTTGTATCTAAGAAGAAGGAGAGAAGATTAAGAAAAGAAAAGCTAATCTGGACTGTCAGTGAAACTTACTTTATCCTGCTTAAGTATGCTGATTGATTTATGCTTAAAAAAAAAAATCGATCTGGCTTCCGGGAAGGTGCCCCCACTGGAAGAGAAACACAGCAGTGTGAATGTGAAATCCATCTTCCGGAGGGAAAAAGCCAACCACCGTGATGCCAAACATCTTCATCATGGTCACAGCCAGTGTTTGGAGTTATTGCCAACCACACAGAAGGGACCTCTGAGTATTCCCAGTTCTGGTGAGTCGGGGACTATGGCTGTATTCCAAATATGCTGAGAGCTGATTTATAGCTTTCCTTTGCTATTTTTTTTTAAACCTCAAACTTCAAAGACTCCTCAAGTACAATAAAATGCACAGGAGAGCAACACGCATGACAAATTCCACACACAGATGTACCCGTAACCAGTGCACACTGGTTAAGGCTCCTTTACAATCTGCCGATCTCTCGCCAGCAAAGTGGAGAGCGCTGTCATGTGAAGTGGACTCTTTTGCTCTAGTTACATGGCAGACAGACTCCAGAGTGGTCCCCCACGATCCTACCTTTCGGTATTCAGGCCCTTAAACAATCGCTTCCTTCCAGTGCAGGCAGGACAGGCGATTTGGTTTCTATCCAAGTGACTCTATCAGCTGCAGCAATGGGATTGCCGCTTTCTGATGACATTCCATAAAACAGAGTACTTTTCTTATGCAGAGCAGAGAATACCAGAGGGACTGCTACCTCTAGAGCAAGATGCCACACCATGACTAGCCTGGTGGAGAAGGCTTCAGGGCAGCAACCTGAGGACAGGCTTAAACCAACAGCTGATAACAGCCCAACCAGGAAGCAAGTCCTGCCTGCCCGCCCGGCTGAGGTGTCTGTTCTCTACAGTGGGGCTTTCAGGTGAGGCTCCAGCCGTGACAGCACTGCAGTCTCCTGAGTGACCATGAGGGGGAGGCCCCAGCTAAGGCATGTTGGAATCCCTGACCCACAGACATTGTGAGGCGATAGATGTGTGGTTTTAAGCTACATAGCTGTGGTAAGTCATGATATAGCAATAGACCACTGACTCGGTCCCTTGGGAGCATTGCCCTTTGTGCATACCACTGTTTATTCATAGGTGCTTAAAATGCCCTCAGCTAAGCACTTGGAAACAGTCAGGCATGGTATGTGCAATGATTTCAGCCACAATAAGGCCGATACTTCCGAGTTCTAGGGGTCATGCAGGTACAAACAAGCCCTCAGGCAGAAGTGCCTAATGGCCCCTGGAGATATTAAAGGGCCCTGCATGACCCACGTGTGGCATGGATTACATCATCTACATATGACTCAGCTAAGCCCTTGCGCACATATGTGAGCCCGTCATCTGCTTATGATGTAGCCATGTTAACCCCCTGTGCGCATGCGCTAGGCAGCTTTTAAAAGCTGGACGCGCCCTCTTCCCCCCCCCCCCCTCTGCACACTGACATCCCCAGGCCTGTGCACGCCCCCTCTAATAAACTCCTAAGCGGGTTTGTTGCATGTTCCACGTTTCCTTCTCACTCACGCCAGGTAATTTCATTGGTGCCATGAGACTCGGGAGGCTCTCCTGCCCCAAGCCCCTTTCCTGGGGTTGGGATCCGGAACTGGGTATTTTTTCTACAACAACCACGTGCTCCATCTGCCTGAGCACAATTTCTACGCACACCACTAGCTTCAATTGTTGAGTTTCCCCCATCTGGTCAACTTAACCGTTTCTCCGAACTCAAGGAATTGACTGTTGAG
Source organism: Chionomys nivalis (assembly GCF_950005125.1). Taxonomy (NCBI): domain Eukaryota; kingdom Metazoa; phylum Chordata; class Mammalia; order Rodentia; family Cricetidae; genus Chionomys; species Chionomys nivalis. Next base: position 74,293,839 of record NC_080091.1, read on the forward strand.
CTCCCAGAAATCTGGTGTTCCTAGAAATGGGGGGACAGCCCCCAACCATGGTCTTTATGGCTATGGTTGAACCCTTCACTGACATTCATCTCTGGATTGCTTCCCTTGCTAAAATCTTGTTTGGACTACCTGGGGTCAGACCTCCTGCAACTGGCGGCCCAGGGTCCCTCAGATTTTTTCTTTTTCCTTTCTCCCCCCCCCCCCTTGCCTCCACTGTGAAAGGTCACTCAAAGCAGCCTCTGGCCTCTCTGGCTTCCCAGTCACTCCGACCAGATCCAGTCAGGCTTTAGCACCCCACCTGTAGGCAGAGGATGCTCTGGCACAGGCCCTGCGGTGTTTGCTGCAGATTTACACCCCGCCTATGGAGAAGAGACTCTTCCTATAGGCCTTGTGGTGTCACCATTTTCGGGGATTTTCACAGTTTCAGCTATGGGTAGCAAGCCATCCAAGCCCATCAATTCAGCCTCCCCCCGGGATGCCTTTTAGAGGCCTTAAAAACCCAGGTCTTAATGTCCTACTTACAGATTCCCACACTTTTCCATCTTTGTTCAAAAAATGGCCTCCTTAGATAACAATCTAAAGTGGCTGCCTAACGCACCTTTGATCCTGGTATCTTACGGGAGCTTTCTAACTACTGTCAGTGCACAGGCAAGTGGAAGGAGTTTCCTTATATCTAAGCCTTTTACTATCTAAGCTCTAAGCCTAAGCTTAGAAAATCCTTCTGCATTTTTGGAATGCTTCACTAAAGCTCTATTACAATACACTAACTTAGATCCAGAAACCATGGAAGGCAGACAGTTACTCATAACTCATTTTTTTTCTCAGTGCTACCCTGACATTAGGGCTAAACTTAGACGTTTGGAGAAAGGCCCTTAGACCCTGCAGGCAGAAGTCTTAGAGTTGGCTTTTAAGGTGTACCATGCAAGGAATGACAAAGCCTGCAATCACTGTCACATGCTAGCCACAGCCCTTGGACCGGCCGAGGTGACAGACCACCCGATCTGTGCCATTCATGCTGCTTCCATGGCCCCCGTGGCTCAAGAACCACCAGGTCTGTGTTTCAAATGTAGTAGAACTGGTCACTGGGCCCAAGCATGTCCTAATCCTCATCTTGGTCCTGCGAGACCTTGTCCAAGATGCCATAGGGAAGGACATTGAGCAGTTGATTGTCCTCATGTACATTGTGGCATGGAGACATCAAACCCAGAAAATTCCCAAGTTGACCTTCTAGGTCTGGCCATGGACAAGTGAGGCTGCCTGGGCTCCGTTGACCTGACCACAACCACTATCTGTAACAGGGAGCCATGGGTAAACATCATGGTATCAGGACGGCCCATCTTTCTCTTGGACACCTGAGCCACATACTTGGTACTGAGGGAATTCTGGGGGCTACCTCTCCTTCTAGTTTCCCTATTGTCAGGCAGGGGGACAGCCTTATCTACCTTAGCAGACCACACCACTTAACTGTGTTTTTAGGGGTATTTATCTCAGTCATTCATTTTTAGTCATGTCAACCTACCTGGTACCTCTTATGGGAAGAGATATTTTAGCAAAAGTAGGAACTTCCATTTCATTTGTTCCTTTTATTCACGTTACGCCAGACTCACCAACAGCTCCCCTCCTCCTCCTTCTAGCCTCCCAATCTCCCAGGTCCAAAGTGTCTTTTCCTCTACCAGCCTCTCAGATGAACCCCCAAGTCTGGGACACAAAACCCCTCTGTTAATGTTAAACACCATTCCCCCAATGGTATCCAGTTATAAGACCCTACTAAGTACATCATCAAGCTCAGTACCCCCTCTCTCTCCAGAGCCTTAGGGGACTTAAGCCTATTATTTCTGACCTTCTAAGAAAAAAGTTACTTCGTCCTAATCCTCATCTTGGTCCTGCGAGACCTTGTCCAAGATGCCATAGGGAAGGACACTGAGCAGTTGATTGTCCTCATGTACATTGTGGCATGGAGACATCAAACCCAGAATGATGATATTTTACTTTGCAGTCCTTCATTGGAGATCATCAAAACTGATACCCCTGTCTTTTAAAATTTCTGTCCAAAAAGGGCTATAGAATCTCACCCTCTAATGCCCAACTGTCTACCTCTCAGGTCATTTACTTGGGATTAACTATTACCCCAACCAAAAAGCTATTACTCTATACAAAAAAGCTAATTCAGTCCCTTGCAGTTCCATCTACAAGAGAAGAGGTTTTATTGTTCCTAGGAGTAGCTGGCTTCCTGTGTTCCTGGATCTCCTCTTGTTCTCTCTTTGCCCACCCCTTATATGAGGCAGCTCTTGGCTCTTTGCATGAGCCCCTTCTCCATCCCATTACTAAATCCTTCCAGAGACTCCAACAAGTCCTTATCCAGGCCCCAGCTCTTCATCTCCCAGATTTAACTCATCCTTTCTCCTTCTATGTAACAGAGAAGGAGGGATATGCCCTTGGGGTCCTAGGACATCAGTTTGGACCTTTCTTTGCACCTGTAATGTACCTATCAAAGAAGCTGGACCTCACCATTCAGGGCTGGGCACCCTGCATATGTGCTTTAGTGGATGTTGAACTTTCTTATTCATGAGTCAAAGAAACTAACTTTTGGGTTGCCCACCACTGTCTTCTCCCACCACAATCTGTCCCATCTCTTAACTTACAAAGGCTTACAAGCCTTACCCCTTCCCGAGTTCTTTCCCTCCAGGTGGCACGAGTAGAAGATGCCACACTCACTTTCCAATACTGTCCACCCCTTAATATCTCAATTTTCCTACCTTAACCTAACATTAATTATTCCCCATCTCATTCCTGCATAGAAACTTTAGAGGATTTACTGCCCCACCTCTCACATATGCAGGAGGGCAAACTGCCCCATGTCACTTATTCCTGGTACACAGATGGCAGCTCTTTTTATGTGAAGGAACCCATAGTGCATGCTATGTTATAGTGTCAGATACCGTGGTAGTGGAGGCACAGGCACTCCCTGCTCATACCACTAATCAGCAGGCTGAGTTAATAGACCTTACCTGTGCCTTCCAGTTAGCAAAGCGACAATCTTTAAATGTTTACACAGACTCCAAATATGCCTTTCATATCCTCCTGTTCCACACAGCTATCTGGAATGAGCCTGGGCTTCTTATGATGAAAGGAGGATCCATAACTAACTCAGGTTACATTATGGACCTGTTAAAAGCCTCCCATCTCCCCAAAGCTATAGTAATTATTCACTGTCAGTCTCATCAGACCAACAGTTCCATTAATTCCAAGGGAAATAACCGACTGACCAAGCAGCTAGAACAGCAGCGTTTCAGAGCCCAAACCTACCTCACCTAAGGGGGTTCATACAGTACAGCCCACATTTTCACAGATACCCCCTAACACCCAACAAATTCTGTCCTACCTACATCAATTCTTTAATCCTAATAGCAAAGCTCTGCTTCATTTTGTCAAGGCTTACCTCCAACTCACCCCTGAGGACTTAGAGTTCTTAAAAGCTATCACAGGCAGTTTTTAAAAGCTGAACATGCCATTTTCCTTCTCTCTCTCTCTCCCTCTCTCTCTCTCTCTCCCTCTCTCTGACACTGACTTCCCCTCTAATAAACTCCTAATGCGTGTCCTGTGTTACCTTCTCACTCGGGCCAGGTAATTTCAGTATGCTCCTCAAGAACATGATTACCATTTGGTGTTGGCAGGGATGGGGCAAGGCATGAACAACTAATCATGCTGGCAGCCATGCAAGGAGGAAACGTGCAGCCACGTTGTAAGCTCGCCAAAAAGGAGACTAAAGAACACCTCCAAGAGGAAGTGAGAGTCAACCAAAGCCTGAAGGACTCATAGCCCAAGTTCTTGCTGGTAAAGGGGAGAAGTTAGTGGGGGTGGAGGAGTCCTGAAGTCCTGGAGTGCAAGCAGGAAGGGTAGTAACGCACAAAGGGACAGCAGCTTGAAATGCGGCTGGAGAGGTGGGTAGAAGCCCCAGGCCCTGGCTGTGGAATCTGGGAAGGATTCTAAGAGGAGCCACACCATTGGATTTGTGTTAGAGGAAAGGTCGCATCACCCCAGGCCCCGTTCTGAGTGCTCCTTTGTACTTAAGTTTCTTGTTCTCATAGGGAGCTGCCTGCTTTCTGTTACACAGACAGGAGGCCAGGGCGCCGAGATGGACTTGCCCGTGGAGAGGAGGTAGAAAGTGGTGGACTCGAGGCTGAATTCCAAGCACTCTGCCCCCCACCTCATTACTGCTTCCTTAGTCTCCCTTCCACGAGGAGGGTTCAGGGAGCCATCGTGGGTGAAAGGGAGAGGTGGAGGCTTGTTTTTAACAGAACTTTGTGAAATGCTGGAGAAACAGCCTCAGTCTCTGGCCAGGCTGCCTGATATGAAGCCGTTAGCCCCATGCGGCCACTGAACATTGAAATACAGAGACAGGAGACACGCGCTAGAGGTTAAAGGGATTTTTTTTTTTTGAAAAATGGAATGCAAAATACCACCTTAATAATTTTATACTAATTATACCTATAAAAGCTATTATATTGGGTTCAATAATGTGCATTATTAAGGGGAAACTCTTCATTTCCCCTTCTAAAGGAGGATTTATGTTTTAGTATTTTTAATGAGAGTGAGTGCAGGTGAGTGTGGGTGCCTACAGAACTCTGGCCTGGAGTTAGAGATACAGGAGGTTGTGAGTCACCTGAAGTGGGTGCTGGGGATTGAACTCCTGTCTTCTTGAGGAGTAGTGCATGCGCTAACCACTGATCCATCTCTCCAGCCCCTCGGTTTCATTTTTAAAGTCTGGCCACTGAAGCATTTAAAATTGCATGTGTGTTCAACTTTGTTTTAAGTGAAGAGCGGTGACCTCGAGAAGAATGTGTGTGTGTGTGTGTGTGTGTGTGTGCGCGCGAGATGGAGGTGTTTTGAAGATGGAGACTGAAGAGTCTCTCAGCTTCACTGGTGGTCCCTCTGGTAAGTCTGAAGGCCACTGAGAGGAGCCATCGCACTGTCTTCATCGAAGGGAAGGGCATGGAGAAGGGGGCTCAGGGGTTCCTTGGCTTCAGCCCTATCAAGGGGACAATTTGCAAGACTCACTACTCTGAAAAGAGACATACATGCCCCACTAGGAATGCCACTGGTGTCCAGAATAACACGTGGCCTGTGGTAAGGGATACACATGGGTGCACTATTATCACTGTCATTTTTCCTGCCCAAGGATACTTTGGCTATGAAAACTGCAGGGTCCCTGGCCAGCAGCGACCCCATGGTCCTGAGCTGATGATGCCTCAGCATTGGCCACCGTGGTCAGAAGGACCTCCCAAACACTCCAGTTCGTGCAAGAGCCCTGGCACCTCTGGCTGACCTTGCAACCTAGGTAGGTGATATTATTTATTTGTTTGCTTGCTTAAGACAGTGTTTCATTCTGGAATCCTGGCTGGTCTGGAACTCCCTATGTAGACCAGGCTGGTTTCAAACTCGTAAGTAACACGTTTAATTTCTTGCCAACCGGTAAATGGAAACTTGGAGTTGAATTTGATTTGATTTAGAAAAAAAAATAATATGCCAATTTCTTTCTTTCAGTTTTAGATAGTGCCTCTTGCAAGCAGGCTGGCCTTAACTTGATATGTATGTGGCTACCACCTGGAACTTAAGGATCCTTCCACTTCCATCTCCCAACCCCCAGAATATATGTGTAGGCTTGGGGTCGAACCTACGGCTTGTGGAATTCTAGGCAGGCCCTTTATCCACCCAGCCACATCTATAGCCCCATAATGTGAGTTCTTGCTGCTGAGAATTCTTGCTATGTTTGTGCCCACAGTTGTGGTCTTTGATTTTTGAGCAACAGATTTTGGGTGTTTTAGGAGCTCTTAAATAGACCCACATACTTCGATTAACAGCCCATAGCCCTGCACATGGAGACTCCCTTACAAGGAAACAGCCCTCTCATCTAACTGGCCACAAGACCGTAGAGTTAAGACAGAAACAAGAAAGATTTCAGAACCTGTAATTTCTTGAGGCCCTGGAAGGCTTCAGGGTGAATTGTGCTTATCTTGTTGCTCTTTAAATAGATGCTCTCCAGCTGCAGGCAGCTGTGAAAATCAGATGGCCCAACGTTAACTATCCTGTTGAATGACAGATCCAGACTCTGCAGCGACTTCAGCTTCCACAGTCCTGAGAAAACGAAAAGCAAATTAAAACCTAAACCAGTGCTATTCGCTGCCACAGAGTGTGTAGTGGGAAGTCGGAGATATTAATGGCTCTTGGGTGGGAAGTTGTCAGAGTGTATGAAGAATGAGAAAAATAAGTGCTCTTAAGAGAGAGAGAGGCCAATTAGCCTGTGAGCTTAGTGAGCAGGAAGGAAAAAAAAATCAAGTCAAAATAGTACAGATTATAATGACAATGTTCTTGAGGGGATACACACATAAACACAGGTAGGTATGTACTTGAGGGGATACACATATAAACATAGGTAGGTGTGTACTTGAGGGGATACACATATAAACATAGGTAGGTGTGTACTTGAGGGGATACACATATAAACATAGGTAGGTATGTACTTGAGCAGTATACATACATAAACATAGGTAGGTGTGTACTTGAGGGACATACACGCATAAACATAGGTAGGTATGTGTTTGGTGTGGGCAGAAATAAGGTAGTGAGTGATATTAACAGTCATCACGATTTGGTGTAGGATGGCTGAGGGCGGGGGAGAGGGATATGGAGAAAACTCTTTAACTTTATATATATATTTATCACACACTCATTTAACATTTCTCGTTTGTGTATTTGTATGTGGATGGCACCGTACATGTATGGAGGGTAGAGGATAACTGTCAGGAGCCATTCTCTCCTTCCACCATGGGGGGGGGCAGGATTTGAACCCAGATCATCAGTCTTGTCTGCAATAACCTTTCTTTTCCTGGCGAGCTGTAGTTCTAGTCTAATGTGTGCTCTTCTTAAATTAAAGAATCAATTTTTAGAATTCTAACCATGATTGAGTAAGGTGATGAGCAGATATTTGATGCTTTGATTAACCGTGAGTGAAACGGAAAGATCTGCCTGTGATAATAACACTGGAGAAACTTACCCTGAGGTTTATCATTACATAAATGAATTCTTCCACTTTGAAAGTTCCTTATTCAGTTTTTAAAGCTTCTTTTTTTTTTTTAGGGTTCTTTTTGTGTATATTCTTTCTACATGGTCCTGTATTGCAAAAGAATACGTTTGTGCAAGTGTAGATCGTATGTTGAGTGTTTCCGCCTCCCATCCCTCCCCATCTGTCCCCTTTGTTCAGTTGGAGGGTTCTAATTCTACTTCTACATCACACATGCACATCTTTATTTTTAGCCATTTGCATTCTTGTAACTGTTTGCCATTGATATTATAACTATTTTCTGGGTATCCTCAGATATCTCAAAGGTAAAAAGATCACAGGTAGACTTTGCTTTCCAGCACCAGAATCAGATGGAGTTTTAGTCTCTGCCTTTGTGTTTCACTTTGCTTTGGGAAGTTCACAAAAGGTCCCGTTGGCACTGAGAAGGAAGACTGAGAACAAGGTGCCAGTCACAGCAGACTTGCAAACTTAATTCCCAGATGGGTCTCCCAGGGAGGTGCTTGCAATTTCACACGTTCTTCAGCCTTGTTCTCAAACGTGGGCTGAATCTCTAATTTCTGGGTAGCAGATCAGGCTTATTCAGTTCCAGAGCCAAGTTTATTTCTTGCTTACTGTCTGCAAGGTATTGACGACAAGACTGATTCTGAAGAGAGCAGGTCACATGACTGAAATGGCTGTACCATGTGGATCGTCATATGTGCACTTGAGTTGCACAGATTAAGCAAGAGAACTTTAAAGAAATGAATCAATCAAAAGATTATGATGGAGGTATATGGTACTGATGACAAATCCTTACCCCAGAAGCTCAGAGTGGTGGCACAATAAGACACATGGACAATAAAACTTACATGTCAGGCAGAGCTGGCCATCATCCATAGCACCCCATTGTACAGTGGACTATTCGTCCTCCTGACTGGCAAATGATCAAATCTTTTCTGTGAATAATAAGCTGAAATTTGGGATGTAGTGTTTAACCCAACATTGAGGATTCAATACAAAAGTCTGTATTTCAGGCTTCTTTGGAAAAATTCAAAGTTTCATCTGGTGTGTGACATTTGGCTAGAGTTGAATGGAGGCTGCCTGCTTTAGATGGGACATGAGCGTAGAAAGCTATTATTTCTATGAATACACATACTCTGTGTGTGTGTGTGTGTGTCTGACACACAGATACACACATGAGGGATAGATAGGTAGATAGATATTAAAAATTGGTCAAGAAAATTACATTTAAGAATCAATGAGAGTGAACCAAAGCTGATGTTCAGTTAGCACATGTGTGTGTAAAATACTCCCATATTTCTGTGTGCCTGGAGTCTGTGTGTGCTGTCCCATGGTTCTAGAACCCCAGTGTATTTCTCCCATCTCTTCCCAAGTCCCCCCCAACTCTTTCTCTGTTCTAGCACCAGGAGACATCCAAACGAGGGCTTGAAGGAGGGGAAGGCCAGTTATCAACAACCTCTAGAGATGAACACAACCTCTAAAGAAAAACATGTCTTTGTGCAGAAATTCTTCTTCCGTGTTTAAATGTGCAGACATGGGGCACTGGGTGGGGCATGTAAGACAGCATCAGGAAAAGCACTACAGGTTCTCTGCATCTCCCTCATACTTGTCTGGCCTATTTAGAGATGTGAATTCATGCTTCCTAAAATAACTCAATGCTCAACTGAACTGGGTAAGTTTCTAGGAGCTCGGTGGAGGGAGAGTATACCCTAGCTTTGAAGGGCAGAGAAACGACTATGCAAAGCTCCTGCATAATCATACATGGTTTATGCTTTAGGCATTTCACGAGTCTTTTATTTTTAATGTTCACAAAGTCCTGGGGCTTCTCACCATTTACAAAGAAAATACCAATGCAAGGCTTGCCCAGTGACAGGATAGAAGGAGCTGGATCAAAGTCCAGATAGCTTAACCATTCATTACCCTGTAACTGTGCCCCAACAGTAGACACACCAATAAAACAGACAGGGGCAGATACTGAAGGAACTTGCCTATAAAAAGGGGACAAGCGGGTGTGGTTCTCCAAGAATGCACTGGGTGGTTTAGTCGCTGTCCTATTGCTGTGAAGAGACACTGTGGTCAAGGCATTTAGTTGGGGTCTTGCTTATAGTCTCAGAGGTTCAGCCCATTGTCATCATGGCGGGAGGCAGAGCCGCATGCATGCAGACATAGTGCTGGAGAAGTAGTTGAGAGTTTCACATCTGGATCTGCATTCAGAGAGAGACTGGGCCTGGCATGGGCTTTTGGGACCTCAAGGCCCCACTCCCAGCGGCATACTTCCTCCAACAAGTCTACACCTTCTAATCCTTTCAACTAATGTCACTCCCTGGTGACCAAGTATTAAAATTTGTGAGCCTATGGGGGCCATTCTTATTCAAACACCAAATTATTCCATTCCCTGGCCCGTATAGGACTGTAGCTATATCATAATGCAAAACTGCATTCTGTCAAGCTTCAAAATCCCCATAGTCTATCACAGTCTCAACACTGTTTAAAAGTCTAAAGTTCAATGTCTCTTCTGTGATTCATGCAATCACTTAACTATAACTTCCTATACAATCAAAATAAATAAAGCAAATCACATACTTTCAACACGCAATAATACAGGATATACATTACCAACTGACAAGGGAGAAAAGGGAGCATAGGAAGGAAATACTGGACCAAAGCAAGACTGAAAACCAGCTGAGCAAATTCCAAACTCTGCATCTCCATGTCTGATGTCAAAGTGCTCTTCAGATCTCCAACTCCTTTCAGCTTTGTTGACTGCAACACACTTCTTTTCCTTGGACTGGTTCCACTTCCTGTTAGCAGCTCTCCTCTCCAGGTCTTCCAAGGCTCTGGCATCTCCAACATCTATTTTCTTGTATCCTTGACTCTAAAGCCAGAACCACAAGGCTGAGGCTACCAAGTTCTGCTGCTTGGAGCTGAAACTTGGTTCCCTTGTCCAATTGCATGTATTCCAGCTTTCTGTTGTGGATGGTTTCTTTCATTTTTTGTTCACAAGTTTGAGGCTTAGTTGGGTGTGGGTTCTTGCCCAGAGGTCATCACTCCCTTTATTCCATTTAGCATTAGGCTTTGCTTTAAATTTTTTAGTCTCCGTGAACACTGGATTTAGCTCCGTTACATTTCCTGGTGCTTCTTTTCTCCTCAGACTGTACATTCTGCATTTCTCCTTGCCCTTCTTGCTCCTTTTCAATGTAAATCTGCACATGTGTGGCCACTGGTCATCATAAGACACAGTCAATACTAAGCTGTTTGGAAATCTCCTCCAAGGACCATAAACGGAGATTGTGCTTTTGCTTCCTGATTGTCCAGACCCGAATAATCACACAGAAACTATATTAATTGCAACACTGCTTGGCTGATGGCTCAGATGTATTTCTAGCTAGCTCTTGCGTCTTAAATTAACCAATTTCTATTATTTTATTTTACCACGAAGCTCATGGTTTGTGACCTCTTGCTTCTTGGGAAGCTACATGGCATCTCCCTGACTCTGCCTTCTTTTCTCCTCTATCTCTACTTGGATTTCCCACTTTGCTATATTCTGCCCTGCCACAGGCCAAAGAAGTTTCTTTATTAACTAATAGAAATAAAACATATCCATAGCATACAGAGGCAAATCCCACATCAAAGGACATTAATCCAAAGTGCTTCAATTTAGCCTCAGGCAGGTTTTCAGGATAAGGGCAAAACATAGCCATAGCCACCATGTTTGCCAAAATACTGTAACAATGGTCTCTAGACCATTTACTAATATTATTCTCCTCTGAAACTTGAGCTGGGCCTCCATAGTTCAAATTTCCCTCAGAACATGTCTTCCATGCTTGTCTTCCATGCTTCTACTAGGAGGGCCCAATAGCCCACCCCGCTTAAAGTGTACAATCGCTTTTCTAGTTCAAAGTCCCAAAGTCTTCCTTAAACCTAGAACAAACAGCATGGTCAGTCCTATCACAGCAACAACCCAGTTCCTAGTACCAACTTATGTCTTATTTTCTTATCTTATGTGTATGAATGGTTTGCCCTCATATGCCTACCTGATGCTTTTGGAAGGTGTTTGGTCAGAAGAAGGTGTTAGGCCCCCTGAGACTGGAGTTACAGATAGTTATAAGCTATCTTGCAGGTTCTGGGAATTGAACTTCGGTTCTCTGTACAAGTAACAAGTGCTATTAACCTATGAGACATCACTCTAGTCCTTGATGAATCATTTTATATTCGCCAATTGAATCAAGATTTTTGATTAAACTATCGCTTCACCTAGATCCTTACTGATTGCTTGTCTACTTGATCTATTATTGATGAGGGATGTTAAACTATCAGTTTTTTTCAAGTTTTCTTATGTTTTATTTTAAGTGTATTTATGTATAGGATTATTATAGGTTATCATTACTTTTAAAAGAATTAGTCCCTTTATCATTACATAGGACTCTTCTTTATCCTAATAATTTTTCTTGTTTCAAATTCTTTGTCTGGAATGAATATAACTTCTCTGGGCTGGGGGAGGGCTCAGTGAATAAAGTGCTTGCTGTGGAAGCCTGAGGACCTGAGTTCAGATCTCCAGCCTTCTCATAAAAGCTGATCATGTGGTGTGTTTCTGTAATCCCATTGCTTGGGGGCAGAGACAGATGAGTCCCAGGAGTTTGCTGTCAAGCCAATCTAGTCAAAAGTGAGCTTTAGCTTAAAAGAGTGACCTTGACTCAAAAAATAAGGTGGGGGCTGGAGAGATGGCTCAATGGGTAGAGTATTTGTCATACAAATATGAAGATCAGAGTGTGGACCTCATATAAAAGAAGTCTGGAGGGTATGGTATCCACCTGTAAACTTAGCAAATGGGAGGCAACGGAGAATCTCTAGAGCAAGCTGGGTACCTCCATTAGCCACAACAGCAAACCCAGGTTTGTTGAGTAATGCTGCCTTAAAGTAAGGTGGAGATCAGCCAAAGAAGTCACTTGTCATACTTAGCATGAATTGTTCACATGCCACACACTAGAAAAGTATCAATTGAGTAATTGTCTATCAGGTTGGTTGGTGGATATGTCTGTGAAGGATTATCTTGATTGATGCACGATGGCTCAGCCCACTCTGGGCAGCAGCATTTCTTGGACAGGTGATTTGGGGATATGAAAGGAATCTAGCTAAGCATAAGTGTAGCAAGAAAAACAAAAACCCAGAGATAGATATTGGGGTTCAAGCTGAAAATCAGAAAATCAAAGCAGCCAACCACTAGAGAGTTCTTACCTTCACAAAATCTTCAGATTGAAGGAGAGTAAGTTTCTGTCTCATCCCACCTTATATTTCTCTCTAGTGCTGGTATTAAAGGCATGCATCACCACTGCCTGACATCTATGGCTAACTATTGTGGTAACTGGGATTAAAGGTGTGTGCCACTACTGCCTGCCACTACTACTATGGTTGACTAGTGTGGCTAGCTTTGCACTCTGACCTGTAGGTAAACTTTGTTTATTAAAAAACACATAAAATACTGCTATAATTTCCTTTTTTAACCTAAAATAAAAAAGGACTATAACTAATACAAGAAAAACTATATACAATAAGTACAATAACTACATACAATATATACAGGCAATAAGTACATCAACAATATCTAGTCCATTTGCACTTGGCAAACTCAGAGAAAATACATAATTATCTCTCTTATCTTGGCAAGTTCAAAGTCTTGTACCTAATTTACTTTCAATCATAATTTGCATTACTATCTTTTGATATCTCTCAACCTTATGCCCTTTACACGTCTTTAGTGAATTTCTTTTCTGAGTCTTACAACAAGGAAAACTATAACTGTAACTATCTAGTCTTCAACTATTTCAGAGACCCAAGAAGGAAATAATATTAATGGAGTAAGCAGGAAGTCCAAGCAAGACACTTTCAAAAAATGTGAGAAATGAAGGAAACAACTGGCTGTTTGGCCAGTTCCCCAAAGTTCCTCTGATGTTGGGGCATCCATCTTCAGCCTAAAGGCTTAGAATTTTCTATAAAACTAGGTTTTTGAAGGATTTTCTTTCCTTGTCTTGAAAAGGTTTGGCAGTCACTCTCTTTTATGTCCTGCTTGTCCAATTAGGACCGCACAGTATCAGCAGTTGAGGCAAGGGCATTTTCTTGCCCAGTGGTTTACTTTTGCCACAAAGAAGGAAAACTCTATGTGGCGTTTCTTCGATGTCCATTATCTTCTCAGAAGTAGACTGGTACTACCAGGAGCAGACATATTTTATTGTCATAAAAAAGAACCTATGTTATTAAAACATCTTAAGTGACATATTCTTAGATCTCTGAAGTATTTGAAGATGATCTGTCTATTTAAAATGTATCTCTTTTGACCTTGAAAACATACCTAATAATGGTTACAAGTTTGATTGTAATAGGTGACTAATTACTAACCTGCATTTCCTTATTATCCTAAATAGTTGCTAATAATAGCTTTAAAGGACTAAAAATTTGCAAAAATTTGCACTGCATTGTTAAGTGAGATGTATAGATAGGTACAATACCTTGAACAAGATTAGAAATGTATGTACAGTATGTTCTAACAAAATTAATCTCAAATTTGTATCAATATACAAAATTTGTGTACAATATATAAAAATCCAGTCTATTGTAAGATATTTAAAATTAGTAATTGCTTTTAAAAAAGTAGATTCAATAATCTACCTTTTTATCTTATCAGATCTATAGCTTCCCTTTTTCAGAGTAAATTCAATATTCTACCCTTTTATCCTATCATATTTATATCCCAATTTTTTCTTTCTAAAACAAGAACTTTGATTCCAATCTCCTTTGCTCAACTTTCCTCCTGACTGTAACTAATAACAACCAGTAACCATCTCAACCCCCCTAAACAATGACAAATAGTCATAATCCATTGGATGACCAAAACCCACCAACCCCACCTCTTGGGAATGTGGGCGTCATATTCTTAAATTTACTTCCTATTGTCTGGGGGTGATGACATCTTTAGGGGATTCTGAAAAGAAAAAATTGAGTTGCAAAGTCCTGGGAGAGGTAGCTTTATTATTTGTTTTCAAATCTCTGCATAATGGGAAAGTGCAGGACTTATCTTAAATCCTGCCTAGAGTAGTGTGTTAGGCTGGGTCATCTCAGCTAATGACCTTGAAATTGTTCTGAGAAGTTTGTAGTCCAAAGCTGATCATTAGGTGGTGTTTCTCACCTTAGTGGTGTTTTCAAAGTCCTGGAGGAATTGTCACTGTAGGGCCCCATTCTCCTTTTGGAGACTTCAAATGTTTCTGTTAGGTATGGTCTTTATTCACTGCAGAAAAACTAAACAAATATCATGTGCAGCAGTTCTCAAAGAAGTTAAAGAAAAGCTTCAAGACTCAAAATAGAACCAAAGAATTATGATATTAGAGGCAATAAAATAGTCCTTTAATTTTGTTTTTCTTCTGTTCCACATCGGATGGCTCTTCTGACATGGGACAGAGATTTTGGATTTTACTTTAATAAGCATGCTTGGGTTCAGAGAAGGAGAGAGCCACGCTCCAACTCCAAAGCCAGCTTTAATTTTTAGTAGGACAAGAACTACAAAAGGACCATTTGCATTATATGTCTATAGAGAACAGCAGAAACAAACATTTGGGAAGATTTATGAATTTTTTTCCTGTTGGAAATGTGATATACCAATAGGCCAATTCTTTTTCTTGGGACATTTTGTTTTCTGGATGATTTATCCTTTTTCTTCAGATGTCTCTCTTGTCCAGTTGTCTTTGGATTCCTTAGCTGGATGCCTTTATTCTTCTGAAAACACAAAAACAAAACCCTTCCCCAACCCAAAATTTTTGGGAGATTCTCTTTTTGGCTAGTTATATATTATCAAATGAAAGTCTTTGTTAGATTCATAGGTTAGTTTAGATTAAATGACCATGCTGTTTGATGAACTATATATTTTCTCCTAATTAAGAAGTGTCTGTTGTTCAAATCGAATCTTTATCAATTTTGATGGTTTCCATAGCTTTCCTTCTCTTATAGAAACAAAACCAAAACCCCTTCCCCAGTATAACACATGTTCTGGTTTCCATTCTGAGGTCAGTACATCTTTAAAGTATGCTGGCTAATTTTATTTCATAGTTTTCTTTTATACTATCCAATGTAACTGTTTTCTGCAGTTGTTGTTCCTTCTCATTAGCATTTAGAAAATTCAAAGTTAATAAAGCATTATTCAGTTGATTTATGGGGGTATTTATCATCCTGTTTTATTTATTTAACATATCCTTTAGAGTTTGATTTGGTCTTTCTGTAATTGCCTGGCCTATAGGATTATGTGGTATACCTCTAATAAGGTATAACACTCTAATAAACAAAAATGTTTCATTTTCCTAGAGACATATGCCAGAGAATTGTCTGTCTTTATTTGTACAGAGATACCCATGATGGCCATAACTTCAAGTAAATGTGTAATTACCAAATCAGCCTTTTCCAAACTCAAAGCAGTTGCCAATTTAAAACCTGAATAGGTATCAATGGTGTGGTGTACATATTTTAGTTTTCCAAATTCTACAAAATGGAACACATCCATCTGCCAGATTTATTCCTTTGAGTACCCTTTGGGTTACTTCCTGCAGGTAGTGGTGTTTGGTTGTATAAAGAATAAGTAGGACATTTCCCTATAATTTCCTTGGCTTGGTGTCACATAATAAAAAAGTCTTTCTTAAACTTTTTCTATTGACATTTAATTTTTTTATGAAATTTCCAATCAACAATTCACCAATTTCTGCATTACCTTGTGCTAGAGGCCCTGGCAGACCTGTATGGGATTGGATGTGTGTTATATACATGGGATGATTCCTATTCCTGATTATATCTTGTAACTGAATAAATAATAAAGTCAATTCTGTATCATCTGGTATAAATTCAGTGGTTTTAATATGCAAAGCAACTTTTTCTGCACATTGTGAATTGGTAAGTATGTTGAGTGGTTCTTTAAAATTCATTAGTACCATGAGAATAGCATATAATTCTGACTTTTTGACAGAATAATAAGGGCTTTGATTCACTTTGAATTTTCTGATTTGCAACCTGCCTTTCCCGATTTATTTGCATCAGTATAGAACATAGGGGCTCTAGTTATTGATATGTCCTATACAATGTGACAAAGAATCCAGTAAGTTCTCTTTGTAAGTTGAATTCTCTTCTTTTGGGATTTTTTTTGTTAATCTCTCACAAAAGAATTGCTACAAGCTTTTTGCCAGTGTTCACTTTCTGTCCATAACTTGTCAATTTCATCCTTATTAAAATGCACTATAATTTCTGCTGGGTCTATTCCTGCTAGTTGATGAAGTCTCAATTTTCCTCTTAGAATTAACTCAGAGATCTTTTCCACATAAGTTTTTAATTTTTTACTCGGTTTATGTGCTAAAATATCCATTCTAAAATAATATCTTCCTTCTGCATTAAAATTTCTGTAAGGGAGGGGCTGGAGAGATGGCTCAGCGGTTAAGAACATGGACTGTTCTTCCGGAGGTCCTGAGTTCAATTCCCAGCAACCACATGGTGGCTCACAACCATCTGTAATAAGATCTGGTGCCCTCTTCTGGGGTGCAGGTATGCACACAGGCAGAACACTGTATACATAATAAATAAATAAATAAATAAATAAATAAATAAATCTTAAAAAAAAATTTCGGTAAGGGAATGTTTGGAGGGTAATATGCCCAGAACTCGGTTAAGATTTGGATCCACATGATCAACGTGTGCCTTCTGTAATTTGTCGTCTATCAAAGTCAATTCTCTTTCAGCTTCAGCTTCTCCTTCTCTTGATAATTTCCTGGGACTATTTAAGTCCTTGTCACCATCTAGGGTTTTGTTTAAATTAATCAGGTTAATTAATTTGTAAAAATTAATGAGGTTTTATCCTAATAGTTAATCATAGATTCAAAATGTCTCCTAGAAAACTTTGAAAGTCATTAAGCATCTGCAATCGATCTATCCTAATCTACACTTTTTTTTTTCCAAGATAGGATTTCTCTGTAGCTTTGGAACCTGTCCTGGAACCAGCTCTTGTAGACCAAACTGGCCTTGAACTCACAGAGATCCACCTGCCTCTACCTTCTGAGTGCTGGGATTAAAGGCGTGTACCACCACTACCTGGCTCAAATTTGCACTTTTTGAAGTTTAAGTTTTTTGTAAATGTATCCTATAGCCTAAATAATTAATAGAACTTCCTCTGTGTATTTTTTCAGGAGCAATTTGTAATACCAAACAAGGTAAAATTTTCTTTACTTCTTCAAGCATTCTTTCTAAAGTATCTACATTTGAATCAGCTATAAAATTGTGTCTTCCATGTAATGATAAACTATAGATTGAAGAAATTGTTTACGTATCATTTCCAACAGCTGCCATACAAAATATTGACACAGAGTGGGGCTATTTAACATCTCCCTGTGGGAGAATCTTTCATTGATATCTCTTAACAGGGTGAGAATTATTATAAGTAGGTACTGTGAAGGCAAGTAGGTACTGTGAAGGCAAGTTGCTCTCTGTCTTTTTCTTATAAAGGTATAGGAGATAAACAGTCTTTTAAATCAATAGTGATAAAAGGCCATGTTATAGACAATAGAGAAGGCAAAGGAATTCCAGACTATAGAGAGCCCATTGACTGAATCATCTTACTAACAGTTCTTAAATCTGTTACCACTCTCCATTTTCCAGATTTTTTTAAAATAACAAATAGAGAATTCCAAAGGCTAGTTGATTCTTCAATATGCAGAGCATTTAGTTGCTCCTGCACTAACATAAATCCAGGGCATAGTCATCATATAAAGCTTGCCTTTCTATATAGTAGCATAATCTCCTTCTCCAAGAAGTCATTCTTGGGAGATTTCCATACCTCTCGCTTTACTCTATTGTTCAACTGTCTTAACCTCTTCTCTGAACCAGGCGCTCTATTGTAATTGTGGACCACATTCTAAAACAGCTTTAACCATATCTATCCAGTCTTTAGGTATAATCTTATCACAAACTGACACAAGTTTAACATTTGCTTCATAAAAAGTGTATGCATGCCATATGAGACTACCGCTTCCTTGAATCTCTTTAAATCTAGTATTGGCACAGGAGCCCAATTATTTCTTACAAACCCTCTATCATTTGGCAATTCCTGTAAGGTTACTGGATGTACTAAGGTTGGTTGTTTGAAAACCTTAGGCTATTCCTCTCTATAATGTAACGCTGAAATTGGTTCTCCATTAAATTCCTCTGTCTAGATCTGAATATCTCTATAATCTGTTTTATTAAGTTTTTCTAAGGCCTGTGTTTGACAGTCAAACCAAATAACTTTTTAAGAGATAAACCAAGAATTATCAAATAAAAAAAACCCAGCAAGGATTATTAAAATGATAATTAACAGAAGGTCAATCCTGGTTAAGTTGATCATCCCTTCATTTAGTTGTTGCATTTTTGGAATCATGCATTACGTAATCATATAGAGACCTAACTTTCTCTATCGCAATTGTGTTTACCATTTTTTTAATGTGGTAAAAAGCTCTCCCTTTTAAGGAACTCTTCCCTTTAAGAATTCCCAATTTTTTCACCAAATCAGCCACCAATAACGATGAAGATGTGAGGCTTATTGCTGCCGTGTAGAACAATGACTGGAGTTCAAGGCAGCTACCTAGTTTGGCAGCAGCCTGAGGACGGAGTTCAGGAAAAGTCTACCAGGTAGGGCGGTGACTCTGCCACATATAGCTTTGGCTTTTGCCAGTGTGCATAAAGCCACAGGCAGATGGGTTTTTTTTTGTTGGTTTTTTTTTTCCCATGAATTTGTACCATAGATGTTGGGTGCCAGATGTAGCATGAATAATAAAAACCCAGAGACAGATATTGGGGTTCAAGCTGAAGATCAGAAAAGCAGAGAGCTCTTACCTCTCTGAAATCTTCAGACTGAAAAGAGAGTGAGTTCCTGTCTCATCCCACCTTATATTCCTCCAGTGTTGGGATTAAAGGCATGCACCACCCCTGGTCTCTATGGCTAACTAGTGTGTACTCTGATCTTCAGGAAAACTTTATTTATTAAACCACAAATAAAATATCACTATATATAAGCCTGAACACAAGTCAGCAACTCCATGAGTCCTACATCCAGATTTCTACCCTGACTTCCTACCCAGACTTCCTTCAATAATGAATATGACTTGAAAGTTTAAGCCAAATAAACCTTTTCTTCCCCTGGTTGCTTTTGGTCCGGGTATTTTACCAAAGCAGCAGTAGGAAACTAGAACAATACTCAGTGCCAAACTTGGGCCTTCATGTGCACACATACACATATATGCATGTACATTCACACACGTGTGTTCACACATAATACAAGCGTGCATTCACATACTCGTGCATATCATATGTACACACAAAAACATATTAATGGAAAGTGATAGAGGAAAGCACCTGAAGAGTCAACAAATACACACACGTGCGCACGCGCACACACACACACACACTTTGCCTTTCTTTTGATTAGTGTTTATCTAGTGGTTTATCTTTTTCCATCCACCTTCATTGCAGCACATCCAGCCTCTCCCCCATTCTAGCCTATCTGACAACAGGTGAATGATGAGCTTATACTCAGCAGTGAAAAATAACAAAAATTTAATATATATGATGATGCGAGTAAACATCCAAATAATTACACTGAAATAGAGATGCTGAAATAAAGCAAAAAGTGCAAGCAGATACTTCCTGATAAACAAGGATCTTATATTTTAATAAATCCATCACAGGCTGAAAATATCACATCAAAATGCCTTTAATATAACTAACCCACCAAATAGCCTAGCCTAACAATGTAGTACACAGACTCACTGACTGTCTACCTACACGGTCCAGAGGCTGACTGGGAGCCATGACTCTGCCACCACCTAGTACCATACAGAACACCACAGTATGTAGCAAAGGCCCCAGGGAACAAAAACAGAATGCAAAGGACAGTTTCTACTGAATGTGTATTGTTTTGTCACTGCTATAAAACCAAAGGGTCATTAAGTTTGAATCATCATAAGTCAAGGTCTGTCTGTATTGTATGGTTCAGTTCATATAAATGTACAGGAAGTTCAGGCGAGCTTACAACGCCAGGAGAGAAACCAGTGTTTCCCTGGGTTGAGGAGATGATGAGATGAACGGAAAAGACAGGTTGTTCTGGAGAAACTTCCACAGTGATCGCTAGGTCATATCTGGATGGTGGGGATGGTTTTCTTATAGGTCAGAGTGGCTCAGAATCAGGGCACAGAACCAAGATTGCCTAGACCAAGGAAGGCTAGGGGCCTCGAACACTATAAAAAAGGACACAAAACTGTGAACAGAGCAACTGCACAGATGACAAATACTCTGAACATTTGAAGACACTCAGAATAGCTTTTGGTTTTTGAAATGAGCATTTGCCCTTAGACAGCCTGAACTGCTGTCTTTTTCTCTGTCCAATATTTCTGTACAAGATTTTTTTGTTTGTTTTTTGAGACAGGGTTTCTAGTACAGCCCTGGCTGTCCTTGAGCTCATTCTGTAGACCAGGCTGGTCTCGAACTCACAGAGATCTGCCTGCCTCTGCCTCCTGAGTGCTGGGATTAAAGGCATGCACCATCACCATTCAGCCAGAAAATAGTTTTTAATATTCTAATTTACCTGAAATCAAAGAAGTGACAAGGACAGAAGAAAACTGTGGTGGGCCCCACAGTTAGAGTTGCAGGGCCATCCAACAGCACCAAAGGTGGCTAACTGGGCTAAGATATCATGTACGACATCACTCTGTGTTCTAGGCTCCAGATAATGTCTGTGTGTATACTTATTTGCTGATCCTGTATATTCATTATTCCCAGAGATATGACTTTTCATGTTAAGCGAGTTATTGAAGGTGAGTTATTAAGGAAACAGAGTATCAAGATGTTTTATTCAGCTTCCCTCATAAGTCAATCCCAGAATACCCCAAAAGGGTAAATTTCTTCTGGATATGGGACTGAGTGTCATGAACTTCTTCTAATTTTAGAGGATTAAGATTTTGTTTTATTAAGGTACTGGTGTGGTCCTTACAAATGACCTTGACCATTTAAGGTCTCCCAAGATGGAGTGAGGTCATTCGAGTAACTCATTTACATATCCAGGCTGTACAGCTAAATGGGGAGAAATGTGTTTCTTATTTGAGCCACTGATGATCGAGTGAGCAGAAGCTGTGACGTATTGGGAGCCACTGGAACATCTCATGGCAGTTAGATTCCATGTTTCAAGCAATTCAGGGCTGAGAGGAAAAGTCAGAAGTGACTTTGTGGGAATGGAATTAGCTTTGGAACTTTATTCTGACGATGGCATGGGCTATGAGGGGGTGGAATCTAATCACCCAGTACTTAAGAGGCCAGAAACAGTCTTATTATTTCCTGGAAATCATATTAGAGTCCCTAAGTAAAAAGGGCAGGAGAGGGTGTCTAGCCACCATCTTAGTAAGCACTGTCTTTGAACTATGAACTTCTGCATGCCTTCTCACGGGTGGTCATCAGAGACCAAGGTGTGCACGTCACTCAAAGTCCTGCTCTCTTGGCTTAATGTCGTCCGCACATTTTGTTTCTTTAGAAATTGAGTTGATTTTGAGAACAATGGTTATTTGTATTTCTATAATCCAATAGCAATCCCTGTGGGTAAAAGAACACAAAAAGCTCTTGTTTTATAAGACATGGGATTTTCTGTCTTTCTTAATTCTTCTCATTTCAAATATCAGCTATTCTTCCACCTCATCTCTAATGAAGGCAGCTCTCTAGTTTCTGAAACTTGGTGGGTTAGCATGAGGTGTTTGTCCCAGGACATTCCCAGCTACTGAAAAACTCCTGCTTGATGAAGGTCTTAGAGGCTGACTCCATTGCTTTAAACTCCTAAAATACTGGTTGCTATGGCCGGGGCACATGTCCCCAGGATGGCATGCACTACAGGCTTAGTCCCTAGCTTACAGCTACTGAAAGGAAGTAAACCCTTCAAGAGGTGGTGCCTACCAGAAGGTCTGCGGCCACTGGGGACATGCCCCTGGTGGGAACTGTTGTACTTTGGGTTCTTGCTCTCTCTCTCACTGTCTGTTACCTTGAAGTCAGACACTTCTACCGTGTGTTCCTGCCATGATGTACAGCTCAAAAGAGGCCCAAAGCAACAGAATCAGCTGACATGGACTGGAACCTTCAGGACTGTGAATTAAAGCAAAACTTTCCCTTTTAAGTTGTTTATCTCAGGCATTATGTTACAGTAACAAAAAGACCCAATATACTGATTTAAGTTATTACCATTCCAAAGTTATGGGCGGAAGGTGGAACTATCATTAAGGTTGCATTCCGTCTGGCTTCTCTCTTGTTTTGCCCAGCACTGGAGCAGGGTGTTTCCTCCACACGAAGCTTGTTGCTGACGTCACAGCTGACTCAGCACAGGAGCACGCCTGACAGTGGATTAGTCAGTGTGGTGTCATTATAAAAATGGGACACTTTTCTGAGCATACTATAAATAGTCACTGTTTAAAGACACAAGTCATAGGCTATGAAGCTTTGTGTGCTGCATGGTCAGTGGCTTGAGAGTTGCTTTCTGGGGTGTTTCTAATTTATTCTCATTTTTGGATGAGTAGAGTGCATCTAAACAGACACACACGGCCCTGCTGTGGATTGTAGTGGGTTATCAGTCCCCTCCATGGCAATGACTATTTAACGTTTTCAAAAGCAACTTGAGATGTAGAGAGAAGTGAATTAATTCTTTGTTTCTAAGTATACTGTTGTTCTCAATTTGTGCCAAGAGAGCAATAAAAACTAATGTTTGCAAGTCTCTCTCAGGTTTCCAAACAACCTTTTCCATCTTTTAACTGCTGCCCTGCACTGCGCGTGGCTTCCTGCATTATAGCGACAGGAGGGACCCTTTCCACTGAATCTTCACAATTCAGATAAAGCTTGTGGAGCCTTTGATTTATGATGGGTTGAGTTATGATTATTATTATTATTTTTTTACTTCACAGTGGTCTGAAATTGTGCTCACACAACCACTGCTTCACACCTTCAGTACCGTCTTCTATGTGACGTGGGATACCCAACATTTTATCAGAAAATGAACTTGGCATCGCAAGGCTTTCTTCTAGCTGTTAAGTGTTCTGAGACTGTCTAAGAGAGGGCATGCTCAGCTCTGATGCCGAGGAGGTCAGGGGCTGGTAGGTTTGTTTCTTTTCTCTTGCTGGGATGAAATATCTTGGCAAAACCAACTTAAGGAAGAAAGGGTTTGGGCTCACAGTTCCAGAGGGCTAGAGTCCATTGTGGCTGGGAAGGCATGGTGTAGGAGCAGGTGGCTGGCTGATTGTGTTTCCTCCAAACTTAGAAACACAAGGAGAACAGCAAAGGGGCCAAAGCCCTGCCCCAGTAATGTACTTCCTCCAGCAAGACTGTTTTTTCCTTCTAAAAGTTCCATAACTGATATGGGATTCTCCTCTATAGGCTGTGAATACCATTGGTGAATAAAGACATTGCCTTGGCCTGTTGATAGGGCAGAACTTATGTAGGTGGGGAAAACTAAACTGAATGCTGGGAGAAAGGAGGCAGAGTCAGAGAGAAGCCATGTAGTCCCGTCGGACACAGACGCCGGAACTTTACCCGGTAAGCCACACCTTTGTGGCGATACACAGATTACTAGAAATGGGTAAATTAAGATATAAGAGTTTGCCAATAAGAAGCTAGAGCTAATGGGCCAAGCAATGATTTAAATAATATAGTTTCTGTGTGATTATTTCAGGTCTGAGCTGCCAGGCGGCTGGGAAACAAACAAGCGGCCTTATTACAACACATAACCTCCCCAAGGGGTGTCATCAACTGAGGACCTAGTGTTCAGGCACGTGAGCTTTTGGGGGAATTATTTGATATTCAAACTCCAGCAGGTATATTTAAATGCACCTCTGATTTACAGTGTTTGTGACCTGAGTTGGGTTTGTGGTGATTATAGGCCAGGGAGCACCTGCTTTATCTAGACAGACTTGAGCAGCAGAGTCAAGAGGCCAGAAGTAGAGTGATGCCTAAGCAGCTCATCTCACTGGCTCCTCCCCTCCAAGATGGGATCCTAGGTTGTGTCCTTAGCCACAGTCAGCCTCGCAGAATGACAAGGGGTGTTAGAGGGGGTCTGACCTAGACAAACTTCAGGAGTATGTTGGCTACAGGAAGTGAGTTCAAATCACAAAAGGTCTGGGTAAAATGGCTGCGCTATATCCAATCAGATCCACACATTCCATGGACTTTCCATGTGTGCATCCTTCTTCTCTTGACAGCACCATTGGCTAGAGTTCTAACAGAATTCCAGACGCAAGAGTGACTCATTTAGTTTTCCTGCTGTTTTCTCTATGCGTTTACCATCCCCCCCTTACAGTCTGGAAGGCAGAAGTTTAACCTCACAGAGGAAAAAGCCCAGGTCTATACTGGGCCTTTGACCTTGAAGTGAAATTGGCTGGTACCAGCCATAACTGCAAGCCCTCTGGAGAACACATCTGTCCTCAGGAGGGAGGGTCACATTTCAATTCATTCTAGGACAGTGGTCTCCATTGCTAGTCCTGTGGCTCCCTGTAGTCTCCATTCTCAAAGCAAAGCAGGCTCTGTGCTACTGTGCCCAGCAGAGTTTGGGAGTCCTGAATCTCAGAGGAGCGAATCCCTAGGCCTTTCTCAAAGGGAGTTGAAGAAGCAGAAAGGGGAAGGGATTTCCACCAATCTGAGATACTGAGAAAGGCTAGTCTCTGAGTAGCAGGGGGTCAGGGAGACAGATACACACACACACACACACACACACACACACACACACTAGCACACCCTGATGTCCAGGGTCAGGGACACACACACACACAGACGCAAGCATGCACGCACGCATGTGCACGCACATACACACACATACCCCGATGCCTTGATTGAACCTAAAATTCTACCCCAGCTGTGGGGCAAGACTTAGAAAGGGCAGAGGAGGGCCATCCCGAGATGTTGTATGTACCCCTGGGAACACCCTCCTTGGGACTCAGAATCAGAAATTTATTCCCCTGTTCCAGAAAACTGAAGATGCATCTCCAAGGCCCAACTTAAGCTTCAGCAAGGAATTCTGATTTTGGTGTCATAGTAGGAAGTTTTACATACAGACACAGAATATTGTGATATGGTATTCCTGGTCTACATGTGGAGGACAACTAAAAATGCAAAATGGATTCTAAGAAGAAAAAATTGTCAATGTGATAGCATGTTTAATTTGAATTATATATTAAAAATACCTTGTATCCACTATTTCTCAGGGCTTTCACATATTAGTAAATATATATAGCAAACAAGATAGATAGCTTAGCCAGGCATGGTGGCATTCATGTTTAATTCCAGCACTTGGAGGACAGAGGTAGGCTGATTTCTATTTGTTTGAGACCAGTCTGGTCTACATAGGAAATTCCAGGTCAGCCTGGGCTACACAGTGAGACCCTGCCTCAAAAACAAACAAACCTAAATACATTAGAGATTATTACGAGCACTTAGGGGAGTCCCAGGCTTTCTTGACAAAGTCATAAACCATTAACGGGAGCGGGACAAGTGGAAGATTAATCTGCACTAGCTGTAGATTCCACTCTGGCCGGCAGCGCCCCTAGGAAACGGCTTTATTGTATTTGCTCGGTCAGACCGCTTCGCTTTTTCAGCTGCTCCCTTGTAACTGAACGAAATACAGAACTCTTGTTGACATATAACACCAGCTCCCCCACATACTGTCTTTCTGTCTCATCCTTTCTTTAAATGTGCTCACCTTTAGGAGTGCCACTGAGTTGATTCCTTTGAAGTATCAGCACCTTTAGATGAGGCAGTCTGCTGTGGGCGCCGCTTCGCTGCGAGGGGAGAGTCAAGGGCAGATCCAGCCAGAGGGAGCGCATGGCGTTGTTGCTGAGGTTTAGTGTTTCCAAAGCATGCAAAGGAGCGAGCGGGCTGAGGGTCATTTCCGATATGCTACGGTTACTCAGGTCCAGATGTTTTATTTGCCATTCTTTTCTCGTGTGAGACTGGAAGAGGACTCGAAAAAAACGGGAGCTCATATCCACGGTCTCTGTCACCTGTGATGTGCGTCTTGTTGAAGACCAGTTTGCCAGAAGATGCCCATCCCACTGGTACCTGCTTTTTCTTGATGGGTTTGTCGCTGTTCCCCGAAAGCAAAGACCTATAACTACGATTGTAACTCTGAAGTAGAAGTCTTTCATAATGCCTGGGAAAGGTAAGAAAATTGATTCATTCAAAGTAACACGGAAAACCAAACAGCAAATAAAAAGCAGAAAACTTAATTTCTATCTTAAGACTTAAGAAGCATTCTTAATTATCAACAGAAGCGAATATTTGATTTCTTAGAAACTGGCCTCTGAAGGGTAGCTCTCCCCAAAGCTGTAACTATAAAATAAAGTGAGATGAATGTACATTTTATGGAAAGATCCCCCACTGGTATTCACAGAATAGACATTTACCAAAGCCTCACCTCTCCACTGCCTTCCCAGGATCCTCCCGCCTGTAGTCCACTTCCTAGTGAGCGAGTCCAACTTCTCTGCTCTGTTGCTTGTCACCAGCATGGGGCAAAGTCTCTTATGTTTATCTACAACATCGTCATGTGGTTTATGACATGAACGGCACACAGCTACACACAGAGCAAACCTCATAGGAACAGAAAGCACAACTCGCGGGACGGACGCTCGTGTCCTTCCTGACTAGGACCATAAGCTTTATCTTTACGGCTTTTACTACTTTTTACATCATTTTGAAATCCTCTTAAATATACACAAAATAAATAAAAATGGTAAGAAAACAATGTCCTCTCGCCCAAGCCAGGAAGATGTCATAAAATATTGGAATGTCAAGCCTTTTTCATGTCAGTCTTGAGGAACATCTATAGGTTTTGAAACAATTTTCACAGGCTGAATATATCTAGAAAAGCGACAGCAATGGGTGGGCAAATGGATTCTGGAGATTTGTTTTAAGCTAAACTCCTTGAAGACAAAACCAGAGTACAAATAACAACCCTTTCTCGGCAACATATCACCCATTCCTTTCTGGTCTCATCGGAGGTACTGGAATAGCATTGCTGAGCTTCCTGCCCCGGGCTCCCCCGGACCTCCAAACCCTGCCCCCCACACACACAAAGTAGATAACTCCAGAGGATTATCTTTTCAAAAATGCTATTTCCCTTGTGATTTTTTTTCTTCGAAATTTTGAAATGTTCCTTTAATTGCCTATAGTCAGAATCCCCAAGGTTGGCATTCAGAATTTCCCATAACCCAGCTAGCCTGCTGCCCTAAGTCTGACAGATTTGTGTGGGGTAACTTCAAGATGTGGCCCAGGCAGGGGATATGTGTGTCTGCCTCACACTCAATGACTTTCCCATCTGCCCCTAATTCATGATCAGTGCCAATGCCCTCTGTGGTCTGAATCTTTGCACTTTTAAGTCTCATCTTAATTCCTATGGTCCAAACCCCTTTTTATTGAGTTAGCCAATATTTTGTCTTTGCTTTCAGTGAATATTGAATGAACGCACTCAATACTATCCCATCGGACAGTATCAATGCCATCACACAGTGTTAGCGCTCTGCTTTGTGCCTTTCAAACGAAAAGCAAAAAGAGGGCAAGAATCTCCCCCATCCATGTTTCGCAGGTTTAGTGTTCTGGAGCCCGTCACTGGGCTGCACTCTTTGCATGAATGAGTGCACAGAATGAAGGGCATTTTTCGCTGTAACTTCTAAACGTCTATTTCATAGGAGGTCAATTCTCCCATATCTCAGAGGGCATCTAAATTTAGGCACAAAAACTGCAAAGGTGCCCTACCTAGAGTAAGGAGTAATTTATAATATACCCCTTATGCAATACCAAAAACCAAGCTCACTTTTCTAGTCATAGTGATATATGTTTCAACACTAAAGCTGTCATCATTATGCACACAATTGGGTGCTAACCTAAAGTAATATTAGCAAAAAAATTTATCATAAATATGCACATTCCTTTGTAATAGCAAAGAAAACGATGGGTTGAAAAACACCTTTTTAAAGAGGGAATGAAAGTGAAAGATTTTTATAGTCTGGCCCTTTTCAAGGTAAAGAGATTGATGTATGAATAGATTCACATTGAAAAAGGGAAGATTGGAATAATTTTATTTCCAATGGGTGATGGTGGTGCATACCTTTAATCCCAGCACTCAGGAGGCAGAGGCAGGCGGATCTCTGTGAGTTCAAGGCCAGCCTGGTCTACAGAGCGAGTTCCAGGACAGCCTGGACTGTTACAGAGAAAAACTCTGTCTCAAAGAAACAAAAACAAAAAAGAAAGAAAAAAGAAAGAGGATTAATGTTAAGGAACACTATTTATAATACATACAAGTCTCTATGCGTGGGGCAAAAACAAAATCAAAAGCAACCCCTGCCCCAAAAGGAAACAGTGAGAACTGTGGAGAAATTACAGGTGATTAAGTCTGTAATTAAGACTGTAAGTCTTTATCTAGGCTGATTCAAGTTGAAGTATGAGGAAGCAGTTAGAAATGACTGGGGCATGCGCACATCAGAAAGAGACAGAGAAGGCGACAGGACAAACTAGAGAAGAGATGGATTCTTCTGTAAGGAAGTGGGAAAAGAGAATCAAATAGTGAGGCTCTCCGGGTAACGAGACACGAGGAGGGCAGGACTCTGCGCCAGGCCTACCTCAGGATGCTCAGGCGGCCTCTAACTGCTCTGTCTCCAGCTGATCCAGCCATGTGGGGATTTCAGGTCTGTCCCTTGAGGCTCCGCCCATGTTCCCCAGCTCTGCTGCCAGCCCCCACCCTTTCATCTCCTGGCTCTCGCCTTAGTGGGTGAACACCCTTTCCTGGTCCTTCTATGCCTCTCGGAAGGCATAGAAGATGAGACTGTCTAAACTGGAAATGGGCAGGTTTCTGACTCCAGAGCGGCCACATAAACAGGTCGCAGAGATTTAGAATCTGTGTTATGCTAAAGTAGAAGCTCCTTAATTAAGTCATTAAGAAACTGACAGCAAAGTTCACAGAACTGTACTGTAAACAGAGGTCATCAATCTGAAACACAGTATAGGGTTATTTTGGTGTGGCAGGGCTTGTAACCTTTGGCCCTCTTACATCTTTCAAAAGACCCCAGAGACCAGCTCTTCAGTGGTCTCCTCTTCAAGCTTAACGCCACCATTCTAACCCCTTAAAAACACTCATCAAAACCAGGTAGAAACCCTTCCATCATTAAAACTATCACACGAGGTTTATTTTGCGTCTGTTACAATGCAAAAAGATTGTCAATACAGTATATTTTAAAGGATTGCAGAAGATGGCCGCCAGGTCCTGCTTTGGGTTATTTTCCTCTCTGTTCACTGGACAGTCTCTAAGGAACCTTATGTTTATTTCTTCTGCCTCTTCGCGTTGATAACCACCTCTAAAACATTGTCCTTACTTAAATAAATGTTTGTCCGTTTTCTTCTTGCACCTGCTTCCCGCAAGGCCGCTGCAGCATGCAAGTCGTCTCCGTGTAGTCCGTTCAAACAGAAGAAATGAACAGATGAGCAGGCAGCGCCACCTGGCAGCCCGCGTGAGCAGCATGGCTTCGCTGTGCACCAAGAGGGTCTTGCTTGTCTCCTCGGCAGAGCTTCCCGGTGAGCGCAGGTGGGTCCACCTGCAGTGTATTCCACAGAACACCAGGATGCTCTCTCAGAGCAAAGAGCTCAATGGAGACGTATCGAAATACAAGTGTTTCTCAAGGAAATGCAAAAATACATTTTTTCATGAATTGTATTTAGTAAATAATACTTAGCAATATAGTGTTCTGTGGTTTTAGTAAAAATATTTATTTAAAGAAATTCTCAAAACAAATGTAAAGAGAATACATAACAAATGCACAATTTAGTAAATAATACTTAGCAATATAGTGTTCTGTGGTTTTAGTAAAAATATTTATTTAAAGAAATTCTCAAAACAAATGTAAAGAGAATACATAACAAATGCACAATTTAAAAATACACTGAGCATGAAAATGAGAATTGCAAACATGATTTTTCTGAGCATTTTTTAGTTATTAAACAATACTTGAATATATCCAAAGGTATAAATCACTCTCATTCTTTACATCTAAAACCTGGACTCAGTGTCAGGTCTCAAGTCAGTTCCTACCTCAGCCTGAGCTCACAATCTATAAGGTATTCAGTTTTTCCACCTGACAAAACGGTGACAATACTGAACACACACTGTTTTCTATATTGATTTTCTTATATTCTAAGTGACCATGACAGAATGCAAGTGTCAGCCTGTGAAGCTAGGTCCACCATATCTCCCTGCTGTCTACTTTACAGCTATGTATTCTGGATCCTCATCCCATGTATTTTGGTAATACCAGAAATTCCTTTCAGACCAAGCATAAACCACATTAAGAACCAACTGGCTTGAGGGCTGTAAATAGCTAAAATAAGACAGAGAGATGAGGAGCAGAGATAAAGCATCCGCACATCTCCCACCGCAGCACCCTTTTTCTACTGCACACGAGTCTCTCAGGATGATGCTGGTGTGGGACAGCGGAGGAAATGCATCGGGGCAGCAGGGCCTGTTGAGGCCTAGCCTCCCCGCTTTCCACTCAGCTCTCCTGGGGCTTAAGGAAAAGTATGCTGACCTCTCTGTAACTCATTCAGGTGCTCCCATGTGGCAGGCAGACCAAGCAGATCTGTCCTTTGAAACACAACTTGGAATTGGCTCAAGATAATTAAAAATGTGACAGTGATTGGTCATGTTTTGCTAATAGGTTAGTATTTTAACTAGAATAGCACACGTTTGATTTTCACCTATTAGGTAAATAGGAATTAGGCTTTTTCCATCTTCTGAGAGTTTTAAATAATTGAAAATTCAATGTAGAGTATAAAAGGCAGGAACACATTTGGAACCAAGTTCATCTAGTTCAGAACTGTACTTGACTTCCAATCCCGAGTCCATCCTTCCCTACGTGGTGTGGGGCAGGTTCCACAACTTCTCTGACTTTCGCTTTCTTGATGGGTGAAGCTGGAACTTAGTGAGAGAGGTGCAATGAGACCTGGAGATCACACACACAATGCCCAGGACAGTACTGGGGAAGAAGAGGCCCAGCAATGACAGCTACTGTCACCACATACAAGTGAGAACTGGGATTGGGTCTGATGTTTACACATCACGGGTACTTACACGTATCATTATTTCAAGTAGACATTCCACGACAGAGTATTTTCTTTAGTGCAAAGCTAAGGAAACGTAGTTTCTTACCAGCTCATTTATGGAAGGTTCTTCTGTGACTTGTGAAAATGTGGCTTTGGGTTAATGCAAAAACCTGTGCCTTCCC
Organism: Chionomys nivalis; assembly: GCF_950005125.1. Classification (NCBI taxonomy): domain Eukaryota; kingdom Metazoa; phylum Chordata; class Mammalia; order Rodentia; family Cricetidae; genus Chionomys; species Chionomys nivalis. The sequence goes on from NC_080091.1 coordinate 74,325,249, forward strand.
CCTTAAAAGCCAAAGACAGAGCACAGACAGTGACGTTGTGCCCCCAAACATCTCCCCCCTGATAATAATAACCCAAGGCTTACTACAATCTTATCCCCTCAGTCCTTTGTCCTTTAGTCAAAAGATGTTAAAATACTTCCAAGATTACTTTTGATTTTATTAATTTCTCATAATTATTTTAGAGAACTGTCACTTTTGTATCAGTGCAACTTAATAAAGCATATTAGAATTTAGGCACTCCAAAGTCCCTTAACTACGGCGAGTACGTAATACACACAGTGTGCTCCCCAGTCAACAATTACAGGTCATCGCAAACTGTACAAACATGGTTCACATGCATTCTTACGAAGAACAGATCAAGTTGAGATCCGAACACACTGACCCTGGGGCGGATCTTCTAATGAGTGTTCCCACAAGGGCTGTCTGCCACCTGGCAGCCCATGTCGTGGCCTGTCACTTGCACCTTGAAGAGCGTGCCGTCTGCACACACGCAGAGCTTGTAGCGCACCCAGTCGCCGCTCCCCGACGCGTCCCCGCTGGAGGAACTGGGCATGCGCGTTGGGCTGACCATCACGCTTCCATTGAGGATGATGCTGTTTTCCTAGGAGGACGGGAATATGGTTCAGCTACCTCCACAAAATGGACACAGACGAAAGTTATCAAACTAGACAAAACTTGTGAAATATCAAAGGGAAGGGGGCAGCGGGAGAGTAAAGTCATGATCAGAACAACCGCGGCCATCACAAAGCCAAACCACACCGAGGATTCAAGAGTGACTGTGAGTCAACAAATATGCCAACACTAGTCCAAATCACGTCCCTCGCAGTGTGACTGATGGGGACAGTCTTGGGTAATTTTCACTTTCTGACTCCAGAGATTTTTTTTTTAGTTACTAATGTTGATATGGAGGATTTTCTCTTATAAAAAACTAATTTTAGTTAATAAAAATTCAATTAAAGATTAAAACTATATAATTTATTAGACCAGACTTCCAAAGAAACTGAAGGCTTCTTCTTTTAACTCGTAGCTACAGAGTCATTTTATACTGTAGGCTCTGTGTGTGTGTGTGTGTGCGCGCGTGCATATGGAGGTCAGAGGTTGAACATGTATGTATCTTTGTAAACAGCTCTCATACTTTATGTGGTGAGGTCTTTCCCTCACTGAAACTGGAGCTCAGCAAGTAGGCTAGGCTGTCTGATCCAGCGGCCTCTACATCCTGAGAACTAGGATTATGGGCACATGCCACTGCCGTCTTATTTGGGTTCTGAATGTAGGTCCACGTGATGGTTTGGAAACACTTCACCAATTGAGCCATCTCAGCCTCCCAGGACCCTTTCTTTTAGGGACCAGTAAGTTTCTACTTCTCTCCCGGCTCTCTTCTTCCCTTCCCTCGCATTAACAAATAGTTACTAAATGCCACCGTGTGCCAGCCTTATCCTAGGTAACTGGTGTGTTCTTAGAGAGTGCCATCCATGTAAGCATGAAAGTCCTCACTTTAGGGAGGGGCTTAAATCAATGGGAGCGGCAGTAAAACAGCGGGGAGGGGTCCTGCTATATACAGACCTAATGGCAGCTTTTGTCTGAAATGCCTGGAACAGACCATTTCATGGTTCTGAGTTTATTTTGTTTTGGCATATCTGCATAGATTATTTTGAAATAAAGTTCCAAGTTGTAAAGGATCCGTTTCAAATTTTGTTTCCATGCTGCCATCTTGTGGTCATTTAAGTGTACTTTCTTGAAACTGTAACAGTGTTCACACATCGTAGCATAGGGTGACTAAGTTAACAGTGTTTGTAGAGGTAAAAACAGGAGAGACCATTCTGAATGCTCTTAATCTGAGAGGTGGCAGATACCTGAGATGATGTGTATTTTAATTCTCAAATCTGATCATATGTACATGAATAAAAACATACACTATACCCCATAAATATGTATATTATATGTTCATTAAAAATAAAATGTAAAAGGTGGTTTGAGAAAATTATTGCTAATGATTAGCTTATATACTTTAAATCCAGCTATTGATATCAACTGACTTACAAAGCTAAATATCTTTTCAATACTAGAAACTAGTATGTATGACTACTTCAGACGATTTTAAGATTTGTCACATGGACAAGGCAGAATAGTGTTAGCATTTTCTGGTGGGCAGATGGAAGATTCAGAAACTTAGGCATGTTCTGGATACAAAGGGCTCAGACCTCATTCCTTTGACCTTTAGTGTCAACTGCCCTTTAAAATAATATAAAAATACAAGCAAGCAGAAGTAAAAATGAAATCATCTGTTATTCTATCACTCTTAGCTAAATATTAACATTTTTCTACATCCTTTCAGATTTTATAAACATGCACATATTCTGAAAGAAATAAAATATTTTACAAATTACTTTATAGCCTTTCATTTTACAATCCATTTGAAACATCTCATCATGACAAAAAATAATCTTCAGTAATTATATGTGTAATATTTCGTTTGTATTTTAATAAATAAAGCTTGCCTGAAGATCAAAGAGTAAAACAGCCCCAATGGTCAGTCTTACAGACGAGACAGTGGTGACACACACCTTTAATCCCAGAAGCCACACGAGTTGACATAGAAACCGGGCAGTAGTGGTGCATGCTTTTAATCTCAGCAACAGAAAGGGATCTAAGATGGAAGAAGACAGCTCTCTCTCTCTCTCTCTCTCTCTCTCTCTCTCTCTCTCTCTTTCTCTCTCTCTGTCTCTCTGTCTCTCTCTCTCTCTCTCTCTCTCTCTCTCTCTCTCACACACACACACACACACACACACACAGTCCCAGTCTGAGATTCCTGGAGGCAGGATCACCACTTCGGACTGAGGTAGAGTAAAAGCCAGTGGATGGCTGTTTTGCTTTTCTGACCTTCAGATTAAACTCCAAAATCTGACTCTGGGTTTTAATTATTCATACTACAATTAGATATTATTCTACATGTAATTATAAACTATTCCAAAATAATTTCTTAAATTCATACACAAACAATACTCACAGCCTTTAACTCCACATTGCCCCCCATGTGAAATTCAATGGTTTTGCCCATGATGAACACGCCTTCATTGCCACGCACAATTGCACGCCCGTCAACTTTGATATTTAAATCACTGGTAGCATTGCTGGTAATCTAAAGATGAAAACACATGCTGAAAAGAGTTTGTCAGTTAAAGTGAGAATTATTGTCACAGAGAAGTAAAAGTTCTAGATGGGCAGTTTTATAATTGTGGGAGTTAACATAAAGAGAGGACATACTAGCGCTCCTCAGGCTAAGGGCAGGGCTAGAAGCAGCCCTTGGATGTCTGGAGGCTGTGTTTGCAGGCAGCCTAAACCCTCCCCCAAAGAGTAACTGCAGACAAATTTCCCGCTAGCAATGCTCAAAGAATAGCCATACCCTTTCAGTAGACGCTTTCTGAACGTTCAAACTTTTCACTCCGCTTGGCAGCTGGAACTCATGATTCTCATAGTCTGTGCTGAATAAGACATTTTGTGTCCTTGGGTCAAAAAACTGCATTCCAATGTCACTGGTGATAGACGTTTTGTTCTTTTCTACACTCAGTTTGGTCGTCCCTTGCTGAAAAACAATCTTCAGAAAAATGCTTTATTGTGAGTATCTTTTCAAAGAATGCACAAAGTTCATGAAGACTATTATTTTTAGAACACTACAAAACAAAAATGACAGTAAGAGCCAGACTTTAAACTCTTTTAACTGAACCTGTCCATAAGACTGGCTAATATATAACTAACTTTAAAATGAAGGATAAAATTAAAAAGTGTGCCCTCCTTTGCTGTTATAAGACCCACTGTACAAAAACACAGGTCATAGGAACAGGGCTGAGGCCCCAGAGGGCCAGTGCGCAAGTGAGGAAACACCCTGGACCTTCTGACCTGGGAAGGTGCCTCTACAATGGCTGTGTCACATGGACCTACATGCTCACGCCAGTCAGTGCTTCCTATGGGGAAAACCCTCTAGAATAGTAAGTATCTAACTCTAGTGAAATTATACAGCTAAATGTTATTGGCCATTGGGTATTTATAAATGTGGATATGCTTGTACATATAATACATCATTTTAACAAGAAGATAGTATTTTCCAGTACTCAACCGTAGGTTTTCATGAGGAATGCTGTCTACGCCTCTCTCCCATCCACACACTTCCCTAGTGGGGAAACTTACTGGCTGGTTGTTGCCAGTGATGACCAGATTTTCATTCCTCCTTCCTCCCACCGTGCTCTTATAAAGCGGACGGATGACACCCATGTCAGACACTTGCTTGAACCGCAGCAGACCGCTCTCGTGGAACTCCATGCTGTCACAGCCATTTGGCCCGATGCGAATCACAGCCCAGATGACAAGGGTAATCTGAAAGAGAGACACGCTTACTGAGCTGCTCAGATGACGTCAGTTCTGTTTTTCTCTTCTAGTTTATTTTCCTGGACCTGGCCTTTTCGTTCCACCAAGAACAGCCAGTCTCTAGGCTGCCCATGTGATGGAACTGGGAACTTTCCTTTCCTCTCCTGCTTTCTCCCACGTGAGATGCCCAGCTTCCTGTGTCTCCACCTTGGAAATACTTGCTTTAGAGCTTTCTATTGGCAGCCCAGTGGCTGTTTGGCGCATGTGTATGGTAAGACACTGCCTGTATAATTCCTCACATTTGTGGGATGATCTGGTTAGACATGTTTCTGACCTGAGCTCTGAGCTCTTAAGGCAAAGACTTTATTACCTTGTTGTTTCTAATGCTCACAAGAGGTCCAGAGCCAATTTGCTTTTAGATTCATCCTACACAACATGCTTTTCTCCTCTCTAGGAAGTTTTGAATCTTTTCTTTATTTGCAGTTTTCTTAAAACTGGATATAGTGAGAGCATGGTCTGTCTGTTTCTCTGCTTCTGCTGCCCTCTCTCTTAAAATATATCACACTGAACCCAGAATGGTTTCAATTTTTCTAGAGAATTTTCTTTTCTTTTCCTTCTTTCTGTTCTTCCTCTCTCTCCCTCTCTTTCCCTCCCTCCCTCCATCCCTTCCTTCCTTCTTTCTCCCCCTCTCCCCCTACTCTCTCTCTCTCTCTCTCTCTCTCTCTCTCTCTCTCTCTCTCTCTCTCTCTCTCTCTTCTGCAACAGCATTTCACTCTTTAGCCCTGGCTGTCCTAGAACTCACTGTGTAGACCAGGCTGGCCTTGAACTCAGAGATTTTCCTGCCCCAAGGTAACTTAAGAGGCAATACTCTGCCCCACATACTCACGAGTAGATTGATGACAGCCAGGATAAAGAGGAGGATAATCACACAGATGGCTAAGTTGCCCTTTCTCCCTCTCAACCCTGTTTTATGGAGACGATCTTCATCGATAGGAATATAGCCAGCTTTAAAGTTGCTGTTGTGCTCTTTGTTGACATTCCTTCGCTCCACAGCCTTCTCCCGCATGGATTTCTTCACTGGCCCATTGGAACTTTGCTAAAAAAAAAAAGAGAGAGAGAGAACAGAACACCTACATTCTCTGTTGCTGTATTTATTAAATTCAAACTCACAATTAAAGAAAGATGAAGGCTGCTGTCACAGAGGACACGCTCTCTCTGCGTTCCGTCATCCTACCGTCACCATGGCATAGCCCGTTTCTGGGCAGAGCTGGCATGTGCACATACTGCAGCGGGTATTCTTATCTTTACTAAGACTTAATAAATTTTTACTTACATATTTTTCATTTACGTGAAAACAATTTGGAATGATTGACACAGATTGCTACTTATAACTCAACCAATTAAAGCCTACATTATTCTAGACCAGTAATTTTCAAAATGTTCAGGGGCAGTCGCATGAGTATGTATGTTTAGGGGTGCTCACTAAACTCTCTTCAAGGTCTGAAATGTCAGACACATTTTAAAAGTAATAATAATATTTTTTACTCTGCCGCTCTTTTGAATGAATAATGGTGTTTCCAGAGGCTACGTGACCATTTATGATAGTGTGATTGTTCTAAGAGTTAATGAAATGGGCATTCCTATGCTTTCACAATTTCTCAGTTTTAATTTCTAATATGGTAAATATCAATAGGTATTTAAGAACACAAATATAATCTAGGATCAGAAAACTTGAGAACTTCTGAGCTTGACCACAGCTAAGTGACATTAAGCAATCATGTGATACAAACACAGAAGCAGCAGCAGAAATGGGCACAGTTTCCACATTTTTTCAGAGTTCTGAGGCAGTTCACGTTGCAGGAGGCACATACTAAGAACTGTATGCTTAAACACTATCAGGATAAGTAGGAGCACGGGATAGGAAGACATGGTCCTTATCTTAGGTATTACAGACCTGCATTGTGTGTTATATGACACACACTCTGTATGTCCGGGTGCCAAAATCAGTAGTATAGACAATATGTGCTTCAGAGTTCAAATGGGGCAGTTGGGACACTTTGGAGTTGTTAGGAAAATGGGAGGAGCAGATGGGTCAGACCGGCAACATTGGGAGAAGAGAGGTGGAAAGCAGAGGCAGGCTGAGACAGCTCTTAGCAGGGTAGAGACTTGAGTGTTCGGGACTCACTGGCAGTTGCTGAGCACAAAAGATGCATGTTTCTGCATACTCAAGGTTAAGTAACACTTGACAGAGGTAAGCAGGCTCTTTCAGATAATGTAGGAAAGGAGGTCTGGGGGAATGAGGGACTAAACCGAGGAGGGATAGATACATGAAACGAAGGGGAAAATGAAGTGCGGCAAACGACACAAGCAGCACTGCACAGAAGATGGGCTTTATCCTGGGGGTGGTGCGGAACTACCGAGGCACTGTGCATTTCTTTATTCTTTTATTGTGTGTCTGTGTGTAGATCAGAGGACAACTTTTGGGAGCTGTTCCTCTTATTTCACCATGTGGGGTCTGAGGATTGAACTCAGGAACTTAAGTTGCCAGGCCCCCTGGCCAGCACCTTTATCCACCAAGCCATCTTGCCAGCCCCTACTGAAGACATTTGCATGGACACGAAATTATGCCCTAGATGAGAAGGACTGGAAGTGAGGAGCTGGAGAAGATGCCAGCGCATTTCCTTGGCTCTGGAGATGAAGCTTTAAGTGGCAGAACTGCCAGGGCCCGGTGACTGACACAAAGGCATCTACCATGACTTCCAAACAGAACAGGTGGGACCCCGAGCACAGAAACAAGTCTTTCTGTTCAAATATATAAAGCTGAGGACAGCAGGTCATTAAGCCCAAGGCGTGTTTCTCCTTAGCTCCCACCAGACAATCCTGCTCTGGTTAGGGCAGCCACATGAGCAGATGACTTTCAATGATCAGCACAGACCCTCAGAGCATCAAGACACATGCGCAGAACAACAGCCTTGGCTACCTCCGAGGCTGATTTAGCTACGGTGTAAACTAGGAAAAGCCGGGAATGGCTTCAGTCCCAGCAGTTCACGCTGTCCCCTTTCAGCTTCACTTGCCCCTTGGCATTCTGTTGTGACTCTGCTCTTGCCTGTCAAACAGCTGGCTTGTTCGATGTTTGGCCGTTTGACTTTTAGGCACTAGAAAAGATTTCATGTCTATATTTTTTTCTACCCCTTAGATGAGTCCTCCAGGAACATATACCTAACAGGTCTCTAAAATGTTAGCCACCTAAGAAAAAATTCCCCAAAGCCAAATAAGTATTGGCAACTTGACTCATTTTTTAAAAAATATCAATGATGTTGAAGAATGGGACTTTTAAACAGAAACTATCTATCTGGTTATTTTAAAAGGGAAACAACAGTAAAGAAGTGACTACAAAAATTGTTTTGATTATAATGTGACTCTGGCAACTACATGCATGGGCTTGCATTCACACATTTCACACACATACACGTATGCACATGCTAAAGTCCATCTTGCTCTTTGAGGGGAAGCCTTCTAAACTATTCTAGGCTTCCAACGAGGACCAGAAAATATTTAATAATGCATTTCTTAAAAGTAATCCTAAACCCACTGGACACGGGTCAGTTTTATGTCGGCGACTGAATCTCCGAGAAAGCAAAGTGGGAGGGGAAATCTGGGCTGTGTGCACATCGGGCATGGCAGAAACAAGACCTGGCCCCGATCCACACCAGGCAACAGCTGACCACGACTTGGCTGCAGTCTCCCGGCCTCAGTAGACGTTATTTTTATCCGCACGGTTGCTGGGTGCGGAGAGAGACGTCCAGGCGCAGACTGCGCAGGCCAGTGACTGTCACTCCCGCCGAGGGATAGCTGCCCTCACCGGCCCGGAGCTGCTGTCCAGGTTCCCGCCCGGCCTTGGCCAGCATCTTGGCTGCGGACAGCTCCCGCCGCCCCGCCCCGCCCCGCCCCGTCCCGCCCTGCCACCCCGCCTCGCCGCCCCAGCCCGGCCCTCGGGCCCTCGTCCCCGCCCTCCGTGGGGACGAGGCGGCCATTCCACTCCCCAAGCCCTCGGCCTCAGCAGGCTCACAGACCTGCTCAGTTGCCGCCGCCGCCGCCGCTGCCGCCATCTTGACCCGCTGCAGCCCGCGCTTGCGCTCTGGCACGGGGGTGGGGCTCACACCCCCGGTGGCCACGCCCTTCCGCGCCCCTGCCACGCCCCCGGGAGAAATCCAGAGTGGACCAAGGAGTCATGGACAGGCTCAGATCCGCGGGGGCGGGTCCCTCGCGACCGTGAGCGGCGAGGGTTTGACGGGTGTGGCAGGGGTGGTACGCACTCCGGGGCGTCCTCAAATTCCTTGGAAAGGACGCCCTCAAAGTCCAAAACACGTCTTTCCCTTCCACACACTTCCCATTGTGGAATGCGGTACCATCCCGAGTTGTGACGGCTTGAGAGGGCAAGAGGTGTCAGTGAGAGTACTCGTGGGCGAGGTTTGGGTGCAGACCAAGGGAACAGAAGTTAGGCAGTTAATTCAAACTAGGAAGACGCCGGGAAGACTGTGGTCTTGTCTGGCACTCTTTCTTTGAGGCATTAGAGGCAGGTTGTCTGCCAATACAATGTTGGAGACGTGATGACCATAATTAGGTCCTTAGGGACCTATTTGACACACAGTGAGCGCCTGGAAGACATTCGGAGGTGCAGGGAACAGGTGCACATTGGTTGTTCTCTGCTCTAACAATCTCTTAAGCCGAAAGGAAAACAGTAGATTGAGCAGCGTCCAACGTCCAAGAACTGTTCCTCAGGTCATGAATAGCTTCTAGAAAGTACCATACCCCCCCACCCCCAAGGGGAATGCTTGAATCAGCTTCTTTTCCCAGGGACCTTGGTCATTTTGCTTTTGTAGCCAGTCCCTTGGCTGCTCTGCCTACTTCTGATGAGTGTGTAGTTTAAATAGACGCTGTCACCTAACGAATGTCTTTTAACCTTTTTTGCTTCTCATGTCTAACTTGGGGTAAGGGCTGGGCCTGTGTGGTCATTTGCCTGCTCATCCCTTCTTCCTCAACTGCTGAAACCAACTGGCTCCATCTCCATAGCATGCCTGCATTTTAGGCAGGAAGACTATAAATACAACACACAGGGTTGGGAATTAGCAGTGTCTTCGTAATAGCTCGGCTCTCGTCCCATGAATCAACTTTTGACTGGTCCTGGGTTCCCGCGCTTCTCCTTTTACTGTGCTCAGAAGGTCTTTTCCTTTTTCTCTGAAAGACGTTCTCCTTTGTGTCCCCAAGAACCCATCAAATGTCTCTTTGGAGCCTTTGGAGGTTACAGTCAGTAGTATGAGTCCCCTGTTTCTAATCTTGTGGAGGTTTCAGTCTGCAGCGTTGAAGGATTATGTCTCAATCACACACAATAATGAAACTTACTAAATGTCTTCCAGAGCTGCCCGATGTTCCAAGTTTTAAGATAAAAAAAACCCACCTTTTTCCTAACCCATCTTCACATAGGTGCTTTGATAATGGATTTTCCTGAAGTCAGATGTCCCTTGGTTGTCTGAAGATCTGCTTTCCTTGGACTCCTCATTGCTAACAGGACACCCACTTATTCTTGTGGCAAATTTGTCTTGTTGTGGCTGTTTTTAAAAGCAGATATTTGATGTGCTTGACTGTTTTGCCTACAGATACAGATGTGCACTCCCTGCATGCCTGGTGCTTGGGAGGGGGAGCAGAAGAGGGTGTTAGACCCTGAAACTGGAGTGGCAATTATGAACCACTAAATGGGTACAGGGAGCTGAGCTCAGGTCCTCTACAAGAGCAGCCAAAAGATGTTAATATCGGAACTGTCGCTCCCCGCCCCATTTGTCATTTGAAAAAGAGAACCAATTCATTCATTCAACCAGAAGCATAATGTGAGCCATGTCTAATGCTATTATTCTGAAGCCTTTTTTCCCCCTGAAACATTTGGAGGATGCTACGTGCTTGGCAATGTCCCTAATTCTCCCAGCAGTTTTGTTCTGACATTGTACCAGTTCACCACGACACCCTCTTTATATTTAAGTTATTTTGCTGTTAACATAGTTCTCTCCTAAGTAGACTGTGTGCTCCTTACAAACTGGGTGCAGTATGCCATTACATGTTACTTCAAGTCCTGATCATGTTAGGAATGAAATACACAATAAATCCAAAAAGCTCTGATGACCGAATACTGGTCTTTTTCACTGAATAAAACAATGACAAGTATCTCTGACATAGATTTATTTTAACTCTCACCATATAATACTCCAGATGAGTCCCACTTTCCCATTGTGCTTTCTAAGAGCTCTTCCTTAGTCCCGTCCCCACTCCTATAGAACCTGCCACATGGTGTATAAGAAGAGATCCAATTACAATTCTGTTTGTAGCCCTGCCTGCCTTCCCAGCGCCTATGAAATAAACAATCTCTTGTTATAAAAGGCTCATCAAAGCCAAACCCAAAACTATGCTCAGCTTGTCTCTGACTCTGTAGTCACAGCGGACTCTACATTTCTTACCCTGGTAGATTTCATTTCTCTGCATTCACTCTCCTGTGTCTGGTAGACTCCTCCATCCGTACAGAGCTGGTTCTAAAGGTCACTTTCTTCCACAAAGACTGGGAAGGACGAATCACTGTGTCCCTAGTTGTATAGTTGTCTAATTAGTGTTTTACACACTGAGCTACTGTTGTCTGTCTCTTGCAGATTGTGAGATCTCAGAGAGCAGGAAACCAGTCTGACTTCAGCTTATACTTAAGATGGATGGGGGTGGGTCATCATCAAAACCCAGTAAATGCTGTTAAATGTGAGAAGGCTCCATTTCCATATCACCCCTAGGCACCACCTTCCTGCCGTACCACGCCATTCTTTTGAGAAGATGAAGGCTATCTGTCAAGGCTGAACATTCCTTGCTCCTCTCTGCAGTGTCTGTGTGCTGAACAGCACCCCCCCCTTCGATGGCCATGGCCACAGTATCGTGTTTTTGGCATTTCATAGAGCTAGTGGTGCTGAAAAAGTTGATGACAGGGATCCCTTCTGTGGTGAAGTAAGTATATCAGAAACCTTGGTTGGGATTAGGGGGGTATTTGAGTCAATACAATCTTTCTCTTATTTTTCTTTTCTATTTTGTATTTAAATTTATTGTTAATTAAATTTAAATTTATTAAATATTTATTTAGGTTTCATAGTAATAAAATTTTGGTAGATTACAATCCTTGTAGGGGTTTTTTTTTTTTTGTACCTTAGGCAAACTGGGCATGAGGGGAAATAATTCTGGTCTGTCCAGAGAGACTGCATACTGGCATACTGGGACTGTATTGGCACTTCACATGAAACCTTGACTTTCTTGCTTCCTAGAGGAGGAACCTACCTTCAGCTTCCATTGGAACCAGTTGATTCTTCCTTCAGCGAAAATTTTTGTTTTTCCGTTTATGTGGAAGAAAGCATAAGGGGCAAAATTAAGTTCCTGATATAAGAACAAAACCACTCGGGTAAGGGGATGCCAACTAAATGGACAAGGAAGTGCTTTGGCACTTGGGACAAAATGTCTTGGCATACCACCAATAAAATCTCTCTCTCTCTCTCTCTCTCTCTCTCTCTCTCTCTCTCTCTCTCTCTCTCTCTCTGTGTGTGTGTGTGTGTGTAGGTCTTGTTTGGATCTCTTCACCTTATTTTTTGAGACAGGGTCTCTCCCTGAACCCAGAGTTCAGTGATTAGCCAGACCAATTGGCCAATAGTCCCAGGAGTCGCCTGTCTCAGAGCCCCTCTCCCTCGTTGTTTTAAACGTGTGTACTGGAGATCCAAACTCAGGTCCTCGCGCTTGTGTGACAAACACCTCACCAACTGGGAAATCTTACCACTACGGAAACTCCGTTTTCAAACCAATTTCGTGCAAGCGGAGCAAAAGCTAGGTTTTCTTTGAACAGAACTACAGATCCTGACACCACCAACCCCACCCCAAAAGAGTGGCATGGTACACCGAGGGACCCAGTGTCCACACAGAACACAGGTTGGCAAAGGGATTGCACTTGTTCATGCTGAGGAAGACTTGAAAGTTAGGGCAAAGATCTCACTGTGTAGCTGTGTGTGTCATTGTATGGAGTACAAATCTATGGACTTAGCCCCACCGAGTGGGTCGAGGGACAAAGCCAAAGATGTAAGTAGTAAAAACGGATATTTTAGTCGCGGTTTCACATAGGCAAACGGAGAATTAAATGCTTGAGAGGTGAAAGAGTAAAGGAAGGGCTAAGGAAGTCTACTAAAAATTTCCACGGAGTTAACTTGCTTTCCTGGGCACACACTGTCACCCAGAATCGGATGTAGCTTCCGGCTAGGTGTCCTGCGGTCCCCTATGCTCCTGGCAGATATAGGCCCAGCGCAGGGTCAGGGCAGCAGCCCCCAGGGGTCTGGACATCCCCCAGCGGGTCGCACAACCCGTTGCCCTCGCTGCGGGTCTTGGCAGCTTTCCGAAGTCCCCGGGCTGGGTGTGAGCTGGGCGGGGGGCGGGGCGTTGCTCCGACGCTAGCCACGGGTCCCTGGCAGCCGGCCGCCACGTCAAGGTTTGTTTAATAATCGACGGGGTATTTATGGTCTGGCCCACGGGCGGCGGCTGGGAAGCTTGAACAGCGGGCCGGCCGGTGGATGACGCGCGGCGCCTGCGGCTCAGAGCGCCTCCCCCCTCGGTTTCCCGAACCCTGCCAGGTCCGACCCGAGGGGGAGGATGGACACTCCAGCTGCGTTCTGAGCCTGCGCAGAAAATAACACCCTTGCGGCCACAACACCCCACCGTCCTACCCAGGCCACCCCCTCGTCCCTTCTACCACTTGATCTCCCGGAGTCGGAGGCGCGGAAAAGCGCGCGATGGCGGACAACGTGAAGAAGCTGGCCAAAAGCGAATCTTTTCGAGGGCTGCAGGATAGAGTCTCCTTTTGGGTGCAGGACTACAACGTGAGTCCGGGCGGGAGATCCCAGGGCTCTCACTGTCTAGTTTCCCCGCACAGCCTCGATCGGGGCTGACGTCCAGGAGGTCACTTCACAAAGTCGCCGCTCTTGATACCCTAACAGGCATCTCAGACTCCTACTTAGACCAAAGAAGGAAGCCCTAAGTCTGTGGGAACCCTTTACCTGGGGCGGGATGACTCCAGGCGGCCCCAGAGCGTTGGCCTGTGTTCGGTAACCGTGGACGCCGGAGGCCCTAGCAACAGAAGGAACAAGTCGGGCTGCCAGCTCCCCTCTCCCTCCCCCGCCCCCCGCCCATTCTCTCTGCCTGCTTTGGAATTATTTTCTACTGTACCCTTTCCACTCCCTGCGGGGTTTCCTTTCTGTGAGGTTCTCAGTTTTCAGGATACCCAGTATCCTAATAGAGCGAACGTTTCTAAACCTACACCCGGGAACTATTATACAGTAAAGGGGACATTTGTAAAAGTTGCGCCCTTTGCGTGCTGGCAACATGGCAGAAAGGTACCAGGGCGACTTCCAGGAGGTGTTGCCAAGGCAGTGTCACCAGCATTCTGCCACACCCAGAAGCACACTCCAATTTTCACTAATCCCACTCCACCCTGGCTCCAACAGCTGCATGCTGAATTTGCCTCACATTCCATGAAAGTACCTTGAATAGGCGGCTCTGGGCTTTTCCTAGCGCACAGAGCAGTCAGCAGGGAGAGGTGTGAGCTGGGACGACAGACATTGGCCTGACTTCTAGGTCTGAATGTGGCTACAATTAGCCAAGTAATGTTTGCCAGCCTCTCTGGGTTTCAGCACCTCAATCTGCTCCATAATTGGGGTTTTAATTATTATTAAATAATAATTGACTAGTAATAATAGTTCTTATTATTACAATAATATGTAATGTTGCTTTGTGGATCTCAGATTTTTAAAATCTAGACCAGCTTGTTTTTGAATTTACACCTGAATCCATCCCATAGCTTGTTATGTGTAGTTTGGATTTGGGTCAGTTGCTAAACAGGTACTTGTAATCCCCAAAGTGGTTTTGTTAGTAGTAAGAAATTTTGAATTAAACCTTAAGATGAATATTCACTTCAGCAAACTCTAGTTAAAATACTAGCTGTAGGAAACTACATTTACGAAAAAAAAAAAAAACGTACATTGTATTTGCTTTGGAAGCTTGATTTTGATGACTGATTTGGCTTAGTTAGAATTAAAAAATTTAAAAACGCCATGAATAATCCTTTACAATTAAAGCCCCCCTGGGGGAAATTTACTTTAAAAGGAAATAAATGGTTTATATTAATCCTAAACACAATACATAATTTCAATTTTCTTCCAATTAATGATTTTTTTTGCTAATGCCCGATTTAGCTTCCCTTTTATTTCCCTCATGTGACTCCCCCCCCTTCATCCTCCTCTCCACCTTAGTTTAGGCGGTGCTGCACTTGCACCCACAGCCTTGTAGCTGCCCTTTAAGACGGACTTCACCGTGTACTGTGCCTTGACTTCTTCTTATCCATGTGTTCATCGTCCTCAATTTCAGTTACCTACAGTCAACTATGGTCTGAAAATACAAAACAAAACCAGTTGCTATGTTTTAGACTGTGTGCGGGGTAGGGTGATAAAATCTGTATTAGAGGTTGATTCATCTCTTGATGAAGCTTGTGCAGAGTATGTGTGAACGCAATACTACCAACAGGTAGCGCTGCCTCAATTTCCAAACACAGCTGATGGTCTTTAGAAATATCAGTCTATGCCCTAAAGACTTTTTAATACTAGCACTTGAGAGGCAGAGGCAGGTGGATCTCTGTGAGTTTGCAGCCAGTCAGGTCTACAGAGTGAGTTCCAGGAAACCAGAGCTGTTGTACAGAGAAACCCTGTCTTGAAAAACCAATATTATGATATATATATATATATATATATATATATATATCATATTATATATATATTATATGTGTGTGTTGGCTTATGTTTAATCTTAAAGCACCTAGCAGTCTTCTGGGTCATGAAAGAAACTACTCCCTGTTGATTTGGACACAATCTTTTTTAGGGCCGATGAGATGTTTCTTTAGGTAGGGTCACCTGCTGCCACGCCTTGTCCTGAGTTCCATCCGCAGGACCCACATGATGGAAGGAGAAGCCTGACTCCCACGAGTTGTCCTCTGACCTCCACATGTGTGCTGTGACATGTTTGCAGCTCCTACCCATACGCAATGTAACAGTGTTTACAAAATTCTCCAGGAAAAGAACGTTTCCCAACAGCCCCCCAAAGAAACAAACACTAAAGCCGACAGCTGAGACAGTTAACAGCCCTGCCTCTCTTTGCCAAGCGGGTGCTACTGAACTTAACGTGAGCCTCTCAGGAACCTTTAAAGGACAGTTTGGTCTGAACACGTGACTTTCAGAAGGTGCTCACCATCTTTCTTCAGCTAGGAGCCAAGGCAAAAACTGAACTCAGCCAGCAAATGGTTACTGGTCAACAAATCAGGGGGCCTGACAAGAATTTTTGCAAGGCATCTTTAAAAGAGCATGTGTGTGCCTGTCTATGCTTGGTGCTGGGAGTGGGAGCTACACATTTTTAATTTAAAAAGTTTGTTTTCTGTGTATGAGTGTTTGGCCTGTGCACCGCTTGTGCAGTCCTGGCAGAGAGCAGAAGAGGGTACCGGGTCCTCTGAAACCAGTTACTGATGGTTGTGCTGATCCCGCCCCATGAGTGCTGAGAACTGAACCAGGGTCCTCACTCTTAACTGCTGAGCTGTCTCTCCATCCCTAATGGAGTCGTGCCTTAAAGACAAGCCTCCCTCTGTAGAAGAGAAAGAGCCGTGTGCAAGGAGTAGGGAAGCCTGTGGGAACTGGTGGGGGCTGGGAAGAAGAGGCTGAGCAGGTGGAGAGTTGGGGCAGGCATCAAAGAGCCTTGGGGTTGGGGGGGGAGAGTTCAGCCTTTGCTTGAGGGCCCATAGGGAGACTCTGAATGAACAATACAGAAAGAGGACCACTTGGGATTGGACTCCACACTGGTTGCTCTAGTTGTCTTGTAATGGGGAAAGTGCAATCTCTAGAAAGAGGGTTTGGGGTTAAGTGATACTTGAAGCAAGAGAATTTATGAATAAATGAACCTGGCATATTTAGCAGACAAGATGAGAGACACCAAGAATGCCCCATAAGGCTCCTGTGAGAGGGTACTGTTTAAATGCCGGAAATTTACAGGGCGACAACTTTATAGTTGTATTGGTCAGTTCTGTAAAAGGCAAGGATCCCTTTATAAGCAGAGCTGAATTCTGATGACAATTACTCCTTGGAGTTGTAACACCTTATGTTACACTACCTTCAGTGGGTCAGCCCTGGCCTGGATCCCTCCTCCCTCCCTCTGGGATACTCCATTTCCCCCCCAAGTCCTGTGGACTAGGGAGTTAACTTGAGTTAGATGACCTTGGCCTTGATTCTAAAGGTGTGTGCTTGCTAATTATAGCAGCAAACGGTAAATATGCTATCCTTTATAGTCTATTCTCAAGATGGGATAGATGGCATATACTTTGAGTCAGAGTCTTGCTATATCTAGGCAGGGTTAGCCTCTAATTTGAAGTCCCTCTGCCTCAGCCTCCTGAGTGCTGGGATTACAGACATGCAATTGCTTTTAAAGTAGGATGATAGATAGCAGGACATCACAGTTCAGAAACTTTGTTTTTTGTTCTTTTTAACAAAGAGGCTCTCCTGTAGCCCCGGCTGGCTTCAAACTTGATTACGCAGCTAGAGATGAACTTGAACCCCTAATCTCCCTGCTGTCACCTCTCATGTACTGGGATTACATGTGAGAGCCATCATGCCCAGTTTACATGTGAAACTGGATAGGAATAGAATCAGGGATTTGTGCACGACAGGCAAGGATTTTGTCAGTGGACCCCAGCCCCCAGAAAGATCAGTTCTTTAATATGTGAGAGTGATGGCAAGAGCTCTATCCTTATTCTCTTCCATTAAGGATGCGTTCACTAATAGTTGAAAACACGGTATTCAACATCAACATACGAAAAGGAGATCTTACTGAGGCGTGTCTTCTGTTTGGTTTAGAATAGCATTTGTGGTTGAAATAGAGGTCTGTCAGTGTTGCCATGGTGTGTTCAAACAGACTCCCTGACCACAGTAACCACAAACTAACACATTCTTCATGGTACAATCAAAGCAGTAAACTTAGAAAGAACTTTATGCTTTTCTTTATCTCTTTACTACCAGTTCAAGCTTCAGGAACAAACAAACACACGAATCTCAGGGTCTCAATGGGAAGGATACTTTTCTCTTGAAAAGCCACAGGGCAGCTCTTCATCTCTGGTTCAGTTCCCCTTGAGAGAGCACGGCTGGTGTCCGAGCATGCCCTCTGGAAGAGCTACAGGGGAGGGAAGCAAACTTGTACAGCTCTTAAATGACATATTTAAGATGTTGTATCCATCATTCTTTCGCCAGAAGCATGGC
The DNA here is from genome assembly GCF_950005125.1 of Chionomys nivalis. Taxonomy (NCBI): domain Eukaryota; kingdom Metazoa; phylum Chordata; class Mammalia; order Rodentia; family Cricetidae; genus Chionomys; species Chionomys nivalis. The sequence goes on from NC_080091.1 coordinate 74,343,008, forward strand.
TGTGTATCAATGGGTGTCTCTTTTGAGAGAGGCATCCCTGGGCAATTCTGGGGTTGTGTGAGTATCATAGTGTGCACTTACCCAAGCTAGATGATGCAATGAAACCACTGTCTTGTGCATGGCTGTTAGAAACAGAAATCTCATATAACCATAGTTCTGTGACGCCAGCCTGATTGTCAGGCAGCTAAAGAGTGGCTGAGTGTGTAAACACACTGCAGTATCATAGAGATCTGCTCTTACTTTCCTGGAGCTGTCCTCCTCTTTGCCTTCTTGGTCTTTCTTTCTTTCTTTCTTTCTTTCTTTCTTTCTTTCTTTCTTTCTTTCTTTCTTTCTTCCTTCCTTCCTTCCTTCCTTCCTTCCTTCCTTCCTTCCCTCCTTCCCTCCTTCCCTCCTTCCCTCCTTCCCTCCCTCCCTCCCTCCCTCCCTCCCTCCCTCCCTCCCTCCCTCCCTCCCTCCTCCCTCCCTTCCTTCCTTTCTTTTTTGCCATCATTTTGCTCTTTACTAGTTATCTTTTCTTCCTCAGTTCACTTGAGACACAAGATGGTCCCTGAGCCCTCTGCCCATCCTGTATCATTACTGTGATCTCACCTCTGTAGGTTTCCACTCTCCCATCCAAAGCCACACCCCCATTCCTGTCTCTCTTTAGCAGTCCAGATTCTACCTGTTTTTGGTAGTGTTGTGGTGTGAAGCACGCACGTCTCACATGAGCCCAACTCAACCATTCTTTCTTCGAATGGCCTGGCTTTACTTTCCTGAGCTGGTGTGTCTCCCGTAGGAAAGGTAGCCAATGTATAGGATTGTTCCTTCCCCTTCCCTTCTTTCCCCTTCTCCTCCCCTCCCTGGCTCTCTTTTCCTCCTCCCCAGGGCCTGTTTTGTTTAGCCTCTAGCTTACTTCCCACACAGAACACTTGATATAGTCTAGGATAATCATTTATAGACTGTTTGCTTCCTCATTCTCCATCCTCTCCCCCAGCTGCTGAGCTCACCCACAGCAGGCAACATGTTTCATTTAAAAGTAACTTTGGCATAGGGGGCATAGGAAGTCTGGGACTTACAAATAAATGAATCTGAAGACTCTGCTCTGCACAGGGTACATTTGATTCCCATCTTGTCTCTGCGTATCAGATGATAGGGCTAATTGGATAATGTGATCCTGTTGTAACTCAAGCTATCTTAAGCAGTGCTTTGGTGGGGAGCTGGGCATGTTGTGACTTGTCTTGGGATATCCTCGTGAATATTTGTGTTGTGTACACAAATGCTCCTTTGGGCAGCAGACAAGGCATCGAAGCAGGTGGTGGGAAACCACAGACACACTTCTAATTGAGGATCTGTGCTGAGTTAGCACACAAAATCAACTCCTTCCTAAATCCGAGGACACAATATCTCATTTACATGTCTTTCGTAAAAGAATTCATCTTGCTGATGGAGAGTGGGATTTGAATCCAGAGCTTCCTGATTCCTGGGCCCTGGCTCCTACGCAGCACCTCACAGCTGCCTTTTGTTTCTCGAAGGGCTGGGTAGTTTGTTTAGATTCTTTCTCCAAACATTTTGTATTCTCACAGTTTGAGACAGGAACTAGGCCCAGACGGCAAGGTTGGGTAACCAACATCTATGTAATTTACAGTCATGGGTTTATTGTTTGTTCATATACCTACCCCTTCTTTCAGTGTTGGAATCACTTCAAGGTCTAGCTATGAACATTAAATAAAGACCAAAACAGAATAAAAACCAAGAGGCCCACATGACCTTCTAGAGTTCCATTCTCATTACTGAAAGGGTTCCACGTCCAGTACGGCCATCTCTTTCCCACAGACTATCTAGTTGACTTAATTCTTCTCAGACTTTAGAACCCTTTCCCGATTTTTTAAGACAGCAGCTGTTCAGTGGACTTGATGCCCCTTACACTCCCTACTGTCACCTGCTAGTGGCCATGGGTCTCCTTTTGTCTTGCTCCCCCATAGCATCCTGCACCCAGCATAATACCGTCCTGCTGTTAAAGGAGTTGTAGACTTGGCACATATGATATCAAGAACTGGATGTTATGTACAATATGATAAAGCAGATGAATGAGGAGACAATGTGCATTGGGGTGTAAAGAGTCTCTTCTATTCTTAAGGGAATTTTTTTTTTTAACTTTTAGGATTCCGAGTAGAATCATTGCTATGGAAGTAATTCCTCAAACCTCAGGGGGTTAAACACCCACAAACAACTTCCTCAGGGGTCTTGTGGGTTCACACTTCCCCCTCCTCCACAGGAGGGAATGCTTCCTCTGCATTTACCTGGTAGATCTGGAAATCTAGAAACAGGATTGCTCAAGAGATTTTTTTCCTGCCACGCCCAGTCATGGTGTATAGAATTGAGTTCAATCACAGAGTCGCCAAATGCCAGCTGTGTGTTCAGAGGAGCAGATCTTGGGCAGAGCCCAGCCCCCGGATTACACAGCCACATCTATCTGCAGCCAGTTCCAGAAACAAGGAACTGTGCAAATGTCTTCTGTTTGACTTTACAGACAAACTCCTGTGACGAAAACCTAAATTACTGCATCGGACTCATCGAACAAGTGGCCAAAGTGCAGGCGCAACTCTTCGGGATCCTCACACTGACAGCCCAAGAAGGTGAGAGCAATTTCTTCCTCCACACCCTTCAAACCCTTTCCTTTTCTGTTTGTGCGACTGTGTGTGTGTGTCCACGTCCTCTGGCTGATCTGCCACGTCCATTCTCTTAGGAGGACATAATGAGGGTGTGGCAACGATCAAGAGTCGCCTTTTGCCTTTGCTGGAGACATCTTTCAGCTCTGTAAACGTGGGAAAACTTACGGACAACAAGGTCGCCATCGCGCAGGTAAGGACGCACAAGGATGATGCGGCAGCATAAAACTGGAACTGGAAAATTGAGCAAACAGTGTTCTCACGTAGGCCTGGCACTGGTGACTTCCACGGGCAGTGGAACTTTCTAGATAGTTGGAATCCAGAGCGCAAGGATGACGCATACCAAAATTAAGACAGCAGTTCCAACATGTTTTCTGTTGCCACAACAAACTCCTGCAGGAGACAGCAATATGTTGGTGAGCATATGTCCTGAAGGGAGTGAGCACATCCCTGGGAGCCAGGACATGGGGAGGGGCCAGGCTTGCTCATTCATAATAACTCTCTTGAGAACTAGCCCGGGTCTCGTGAGAACTCCCGGTTTTCCATTAGGCTTCTCCCATCACACCCTACCTGTCACCTGGAAACACCAGGGCCCAAACTTCCAATCCACATACTTTTGAGGAACACAGTGTAGCCATATTATATACAATGGCAGCCAGTAATTTTACTTCCAGATGTTTAAATGGCTTTGCATAGACTTATAAAAATGGACGGAGTTCCCCAAAGCTACAGAGAAACGTAGTTAGAGTGGGCTGTTCTGAGCAGGAACCAGTAGTTGAACAGTTTCTGTTTAGGTGAGAACCAAACTGGACAGAAACCCTGGGGAGTTGTAGACTTTGATGTTTCCTTTTAAGTACTGGCCACACGGGGACAATAAGTTTGCCAACTTAATGTTGCCATCCTGGTTTCTAAAGCATGGTAGGTATACAAAAACAAAAACAAACAGGTTTGTAGCAAGCCTGGCACCTGGTAAGATTTCTCTTTACCTAGAGGTGACAGTCATCATTAATACTTTTTGAGGACATATACTGGCTAGAATTTTACTGTCTGTGGGTATTATTCTGGGTTAGGGGGTCCTTTTATTCTGGGAGTAGAGGTGATGTAGGATGATGTTTTAAAGTCTACACTTAAAATCAAGTTGTAATGTACATATAGTGAAGCCCACAGTAGATGAGTTTTGAACCAGGAACAAACACACAAAACTCATCCCTACACTGATCGACAAACGGCCACCTCCCTCCGAGCCTGCCTTGTGTCACCGCCAGAGCAGCTGCTGAGGGTTCCTGCTGGAGAAGTTCACACAAATGAGTGCAGCTTCTTTTGCTAAGTGCAGTGTTTTTGTCATGTGTCCATGCTACTGTCCATGTCCACACTACTTATTATTTTTTTTTTCTTTCCAGGACACGTATTTTAGAGACAAAACGAGAGAAGCTAGTTTTCAGGATCAGGACCAAGAGCAATTAGACATTGAATCCAGCCCCGACAGTCAACAAAACCAGGTTCAAGACGAGTAAGAGGAATGCAAGTTATCTTTTTTTCAAACAGAATTATTCTAGAATTAATTACATTTAAGTTTGAAAAGAGAATAATGGGTCATGTAAAATGTAGGGATTTGCAAATAAGTGTGTGTGTGTGTGTGTGTGTGTGTAAGGGAGGAAGGGGGAGAGGGAGGGAGGGAGTAGAATGTGTGTGGGAACTTATGACTGAGTTGGGGCCTGAGCATCTGCATTCTATGATCCTTGGTTCTTCACCTCCATCTCTGTTGCTCACTCAACAGCTCACGCTTTAGATAAATATCAGTAGATAACAACCTGTTAGGCCAGGGACTATGTAGAAGAAGGGTCACGGGGCGGGTGGGGGGGTGAGATGGAGAGGAAGACTGAGAAAAAGAAGCAGAGCAGGTAGGGCAGGGACGCCTGTATCAGCTACTTTTCTTGGTGCTGAGACAGAGGATCCGAGTTTAAGGGACACAGAGTTTATTTTGGGGAAATAAATTTCATCATGGTGGCTGAATCATGGGGCAGCTTCTCTCCTCACATCCGGTCAAGGGGCAGAGGGCGATGCATGCTAGGCTCAGCTCTCCTCCCTTGCTGTTCAGTCTGGTAGGCAGGCTTCTGCTTCAGACATCAGTTACCCCAATCCACATAATCCCTCATAGGCATGCCCAGAGCCTTATGAAGCAGTCATTTGTTTATTTTTGTTTATTTGTAAGACATAGACTATGGCTGACCTGGAACTCACAGAGATCCACCTACCTCTGCCTTCCAAGAGATAGAATTAATGGCATAGAGGCATAAGCCACTACACATATGACCTACCTTCTAGATCCTGTCAAGACCACTGCGTCTATTATCTCTTAGGGGAGCATCCATATTTTATTGTAAACTTAATCCAGGTTTTTGAATAACTAGCTATTATATACATATATATACACATATGTAATATGGTGTGTTATATATCCATTTCATTCCTACCATGGATAGGACAGTGAGAAAGGCAGGGATGGAACAATTTGTGACTCTATCTTGTTCTCTGGTGGAATTTCCTTTTTTTTCTCCCTACATGGAAAATCTTGCAATTTACTTTATAGTAAAAACAATGCAAATTTCCTTCTCAAATGCATAGAAACAGAAATGTAAAGGTGGAAGTCTTGTTAGCTCACTCTGTCAACACTTTGACATACTATACTCCAGACACACTGTGCGTGCTTGCACCTCCACACACACCTAGGCAGCAGTCACACAACTGTAGTAGCCAAATGCACACCCACAAAAGCTGAGTTCCTCTGAAGGACTCGAATGTGTTTCGTGTTAGCTGATCCCTCCGTTCACCACTTCTAGGTGAGATGGGCTCATCCCTTTATCATAAATCCTCTTTGTGTAAAGTGTCTACTAAATTCCAAGAGCCATTTCCCTTCTGAGCTGGTTTGTCTCTTGTGGGATTCTTTTCTTGATCTATGCTTAGACATCCCCAAAGGTGAGTCACTTGGGTCTTGTACTGTCCTGTGGTCTTTGCTGGCCTTGATTCCCTCTGGGCACTAGCGTCTTATGCTGCTGGGTTCTGAGTTGATTCTTGTCTGGTTCAGTTTCCTGGCAACTGCTTCAGATGTTGAGGACCTTCTGGTTTCTCTAGTTATAAGGAAAAGCTTTGAGGATTTGTTGCATTTTGACATCCGCTAGCACAGATGGGGACAGGATTTCCTACTTCCCTTTGTTTGTTTGTTACATGGGTCTCACAACCACTCTAAAGGGGTGATAAGGACCAGGAATCTTGATTCTTAGCCAGTGTTCTGGTGCTGTGAAGAGACCATGATAACTGCAACTCTTATCATCGAAAGCATTTAACTGGGGCTGGCTTACAGTTCCAGAGGTTCAGTCCATTGTCACCATGGTGGGAAGCATGGCAGTGTGCAGGCAGATGTGGTGCTGAGAAGCAGCTGGGGGTTCTATACCCAGATCTGCAGGCGGCAGGAAGAGAAAGACACTGGGGCTGGTTTTGGCTTTTCAAACCTCAAAGCCCATCCCAGTGACACACTTTCTCCACGAAGGCCATATCTACTCCAAATGGCACAGTTCCTGATCCTTCTAAGTAGTGCCACTCCCTGACAGCTAAGAATGCAGATATATGAGCCTACGGGGGCCACTCTTATTCAAACCACCACATTGGTGAATGCATATATATATATGAAAAATGCTTCCAGGACAGAAATTTGTAAGAATAGTGTCCCAAACTCCAACCCATCCTTTCATGTCACGTGTTCCGTTTACTTTATTACTTCTGCGTGACTTCCTTTCCTTCCAGAAGCTCACACAGAGATACTGACTGCCATGTTCCTATTTTGCTTAGTTTTGCTTAACACCTCTTTGGCTCTTATTTAGTTTCATTGAAGATCTCCCAAATGATGAAGTGCGTGTTTCTTATACCAGAAATTTGCTCAAAGAATCAAACCAATCCATCACAAACCATTTAGATAAAGTATATTCCCCTGACTACAACAGTCTAGGTTAAGAAGGTTTATCTCTGCCTCCTGTCTATTCCACATGTCACCCAAATGTGTGGAATCAGAACTGCGTGTGCGCATTTGTACATATATGTTCATACTGTGTGCTAGGAGGGGAGTACTTCCTCATCTGTCTGTACTTTTCCTCTTGGTTCATTTTTTTTTTTTTGGTTACTATTGATTTTCTTCAGCTCTTTCATCAAGAGAGTTCTCATCAAGAGGGAACTGAAGAAATCATCTTTCCACATTAACCTTAAAAATCTGTAATAGATTCAATTTTTAAAGAACAAGCTAGTTTCCCTTCAACCTGCAACAGCCGTATTAAGCCTTTACTAATCCAGCACTCTTTTAGACTGTAGACAGTTTGTTTATTCATCCATTTCGTATTTCATCGTTCACAAAGATCTGTGGCATGGGCTTTAAGTGCTGAGGGTAAAGAGGAGTAGTATGGTTTGTAGTTTATGGTATGAATATGAGATAAATGTGAACAGCACTCAGCGGAAGAGAGAACGCTGAGCTTGAAGCTGTGTCTGGTGGCATGTGGAAGGTGGAGGTGGGCTCATGTGTAAGTAGTGAGCAATTGCATGGGTTCTATGGGGTTAATATGAATTCTTCTTTCTGTTATTTTCCTGTCTGCTTTATTCTCTCTGCGAAGACCCGTGTTTGTCAGATTCCAACCCTGTGACAAAATACCCGAGATACATAACTTAAAACGAGAAACAGTTATTTGGGCTCATGGTTTCAGAGATCGTGGTCTCTGGGCCCCTTCACTTGGGGACTGTGATGAGGCAGCATATCACGACAGGGAGTGCACAGTAAAGAGAAACACCTAACTTGATACTGGCTGGGCAGTGAAGAGAGAAGGGACAGTCTCGGTGTCCCCTTGAAGGCATGCTCCTTGTATCTTCCCAGCAGGTCCCAGTGCCCCCGATAGCATTTCCAGCCAGGCATCAAGCCTACCCCACTTGAGCTCTGGGCACATATTGAAGATTCAAACCATAACAAGATCTTGATGTTTTACCCCCTATTATTTTTTCACTAAAAGACTCATACTTTCTATCCTCAGGACCACTGTGTATGGAAACAGCCTAGATATTTCATGAGAGGCAAGTCACAGATGTCATGAACCCTTTGTGAGCCTGTGATGTCCCCCATACCAGGACAGTTTCATTGAGAACCACTGGTCTCCATCCAACGTCTATCTGACCTTCACTAGCTGAATTTGAATTCTCTCGTCAGAGAAAGATGATGTGGCTTAATCCAAGTTAATTAGAGAGTCATGGATACTAACTTTTGACCAAGTCATTTGGACAATTGTCCTTAATAAGTGGTGGAAATCAATGACATAAACCATATATATCTATATCACACACACACACACACACACAACTTTTCTTCATGCTGTGACCAAATATCTACCGAAAAGCAATGTAAGGGAGGCAATATAGTCCACCATGGCAGGGAAGCCATGGCAGCAGGAGCAGCTCGTGCCTGTGGCAGCAGGAAGCTGCTTGCTCACATGCTGGGGGATTGAAGAAGACAAAGGGATATTGCTGTCCTGCTGGCTTTCTTCCCCAGAAGTATCTGATGGTCCTGTCCACGTTAGGGAATGCCTTTCTCTCTCGGCTAACCTTCTATGGAAGGACCTTCGTGGACAGGATCCTAAAGGAGTTCCTCACTGACACCTTAGATGTTTTCGCTCTATCATCAGAATTAACTGCCACGAGGCTGGCAAGATAGTTCAGTGGTTAAAGGGTGTTGCCTGTCAAGCCTGATGACCTAAGTTCCATGTCTGGAAGGGCAGAAATGACTCTCACAAGCTGTCCTTTGACCTCCACACATGCACTGTGGCTTGCATGAGCGCAGACGCTATAAAAAGAGAATTTGGAAAAGCCCCGTCACTAATCCCACTCTAACCTGCCTGACACCCAGGTACAGGGCTTTAAATCATAGTATGATGTACTGGCTCGAATAGCCTCATGCTGATCTCAAAGTGCACAATGCATTTAGTTCATCTCTAGGAATTCCCAACGCCTTAAGAGTTCTAGAATTGTTCAGAAGTACAAGTTCAAAGTCTTCTCTGAGATTCAAGGGACTCCATTAACCTGTCTAATCTAAAAAGTCAGTTCTATACTTTGAATATACAGCGACACAGTAAACATGCCCATTCCTTAAAGGTGTGAACTGAAGCACAGAGCAAAGCAAGACAGACCTAGCAAAAACCAAATCCTGAGGCTCCAAGTGTGGCATCGGGGTTCTTGTGGAATTTTATCTAGGCTCCACTGGCTTTACGGCTAGTCCCGTCTTTCTGGGGTCTTCACTGCAACATAAGCTGACCTTTCACGGTTTCGTGCGCAGTGCAGTCTGCAGCTGCATGCAGGCTAACCAACCTTGATACACATCACCTGCTCTCACTGGTTTTCTGGATCCTTGGTTTCTCACCTCCATACCGCTTCATTCTTACAGCGCGCATGCGCAAAACCAGTACCGTGTGCCTCACCCAAAGTTGTCCCGCCATCTTGAGATGTAGCCTAGCCCCCTTGGACCATAGCGCAGCAACTTGTGGGACTTCTCGGCTGAACCCAGGAAAACACTTTCTTATTCGGCTGTTTTTCTGTGGTGTACCTCGAAGGCCACGTTTTCTCAGGCATTCTCCTGTCAAGTGAATTTGCATGAACATACCCAGGAACTCTTGTTGGTTGGGATCTTGTTCTTTAGGCAACTTTTGTGTCGTCCCTGTGCAGCATCCAAAGTTTCTCATTAATGGAGCTAATGTCTTTAACCTCTTCCTGCCTGATCTTCAACTTGAACTGGGTACACCTTTCTTTCTTTCTTTCTTTTTTTTTTTTTTTTTTTTTTTTTTTTTGGTTTTTCGAGACAGGGGTTTCTCTGTGGCTTTGGAGCCTGTCCTGGAACTAGCTCTTGTAGACCAGGCTGGTCTTGAACTCACAGAGATCCGCCTGCCTCTGCCTCCCAAGTACTGGGATTAAAGGCATGCGCCACCACCGCCCGGCTACGCGTTTCTTCCCCACTAAACTGCACATTTCTGTTTGTAGCCTTAGACAGGATCACATGGTTCTTCAGCACACCACAGGCGCAGGCTTTCCCGTCTTTATGCTCCATTGTTCTCTCTCACTGTAAACCTGGGAAGTGCGGTGAGCAATCTCCACAGCACAACCTGGATAGTATGCTGCCCTGAAATTCCCTTTGCCAGACAAATGATGCACTGTTCTTAAGTTCAGCCTCAGGGTGTGGACAGAAGACAGCCAGGTTCTTGGCCAGAATGACACAAAAGGCTTCTACTCCTCTACTCCCCTTCCCCGTGAAGTTCTGATGGTCTAAATCTGAGCTGATACTGTTCCTGCTTCTACAGCTCACATGGTTCATATCTTCATTCTGGTCCTCGAAACTCCTCCCAGAGATCCATTAAGCTCCAATTGCAGCCTTCTAGGGCTTTCTCCAGCCTGCAGTTTCAAACTCTTCCCTATTATTTCCACACGCCAGTCGCATGAGCCTTCTGGTCAGGGAGTCACAGCCCTGCTTTTTAGGAGCAATTTTGGTCAGTGACTAGGGTTTCTGTTGCTGTGATAAAACATCATGACCCAAATCAGCCTGGGAGGAAGGGGTTTATTTAATCATACAGCTTGTAGTACCTCATCTGGGGAAGGCAGGCAGGAACTCTTGGCAGGTTATCTGAAGACAGGAACTGATACAGTGGTCATGGAAGAGTGCTGCTTACTGGCTTGCTCCTTATAGCTTGCTCAGCCTGCTTTCTATAGCGCCTAGGGCTTCCTGCCTAAGGATGGCACTGCCCACAGTGAGCTGGGCCCTCAGAGAGCAGTCAGTGAGCAAAATACATCACAGGCTAGTGAGGACATTTTCTCAACTCAAGTTCTGTCTTCCCAAATGACTGTGGCTCGTGTCAAAGCTGACATAAAGTTAACCAGCATACCAGACTAGATGAATCTTAGGAGGAAAATGTTTATATTGGCTCATGGTTTAGAGGGATGTAGTTTATCACAGAGAGGAAGGTGTGCCGGAGAGACAAGGCATTGGAGGCATTTGGAAGCTGTTTGCTCTTGTCTTTGTGGATCAGGAAGTAGAGACAGGAGAATGCTAGCCTTCAGTGGCTACCTCTTCCCACTCCCCACTAGTCAGCCCATGGGATGCTTCTGACTCTACTAAAGGTTATTCTTCCTCTCTCCAGTTAATCTTCCCGGAAAACATCCCTATAGACATACGTCCAAACACTTACCTTGCCAAGATTCTTAATAGAATCAAGTTGGTAACCATAGTCCACCACCACAATGGATGAATGACCATTTTTACATTGAAAAAGTACTAGAAAAATAAGTAAAGTTACACAGTGAAAACTGAGAATAGGAATTGGTCCATAGTGGAAAATGGAGAGCTTCCATAGAGAGGCTACTTAGGGACTCGATGGAAATGGTAGGTGATGTAAGAGGACTAAGTAGGAATTGAGTTTTATCCTTTACCATCTAATGTTGATAGTTATCACAGTCTTTTAGGGACTAGCTCTGTAATCTCCCTGCGTTTGACTAAGCAGGATGGAGGATGCTGGCATGTTTCTGTTTGATTCCATCGTAAAGTCTACAATATGGTCTGAGGGCTGAGAATCTGATGGTTTTTTTTTTTTTTAATGGCAAATTTATAACTCAGGCCAGGAGTTTCCTAGAAAATCTATGCCTTGAGTTGGAAAGTCTGCCAATTTGGGAAAATCTGGTTTTAGTTACTGATTTCTCTTACAGTCTGGCTGACACTGGAAAGAGTCTTGAAGGAACCAAGAACAGAACAACCATATCCCTCATGGCTGCAGAGGAGGAGATAAATCAGCTAAAAAAGCAGTAAGAAAACAAGAACCCATAGAACCCTGCAGCTGCTGCCGAGCCACCGAGTTTAGCTTTTCAGCCATTTATTACAAATGCGAGAATTCACCACGAATGAGAAAGGGCGGTGGCGTTTTATGAATACTTAGCTTCTTTTTTCTCACTACAAGAATTTCTTGCTGACTACAGGAAATTTCTAAAATGTAGCATAGTATCCAGGAGCCTAAAACCCCTCTCCTCACACTATGGCACTTAACATTAACAGTTTATTTCTTCCAGTCAATAGATTGAAACAGCCAAGAGCAGATTAAGGTCTATACGGTTTTGGACTCCACCTTTTCATTTTACATACATACATACATACATACATACAGACATACATTATCATCGAGATAAAAGTAATGCAGAAGTTAGTTTTAAATAGGTTTATCATCTTAAATTGTTCTACAATTTCCTTCACGTTGAGCATGTACTTGGATATTAACTTTTAATTCTGGATTAAAAGACATTGGAATAAATTTTTGGCAAATCTTAATTTAGACTTAGTGATTGTTTCCAGAGGGAAGCAATGAGCTACATGTCCTTTATCTTCTCTTAATTTTGAAGCCTCCCTCCTTTCCCCCCAAAGGAGCAAGTGGGAAGTGTATTTTATATGCACACACCAAGACACACATTTTTTGATACTTTTCACATATATTTTAGCTTAATTGAGTTTTTATCTATGTTCTAGTGTTAATTTCTTCCAGAACACTCCTGAGGCTTCTTGAGATGCTGTTATGTTTTCCACATCTTTCTTCCCTGCCTCCTTTTGATCTCTTATGCCCTGGTTGGTCCTCCACCTTGAACTCATGGCTGATGTTACCCAGTTGTCTTCCGTTGTTTCTAGTGCGCCTTTAAGTCCGTCAGTGCTCTGGCTCCATTACATTCCAGTCTTCTTTTCCTCCTCCACCATGTCGTCTTCATCAACGCAGGTTCTCGGGCTCTTGCTTCTGTGTTACAGTGCTCACACCTCTTCGGATCGTAATGAGGAAGCCGATTTTATTTCTAACACTTTTATTTTAATGCTGCATTATTTTTTTTTAGAAGTCCACACCTCCAGCTGGCCTTGTGCAGTCTTCCTTCTTACTCCGTTTAAGAAATGAGCTCCTGAGTGTAGGGGTTATACCAGGGCTGGACTAAGTTTTGAAGGGTAAATGCTTTTGGTGGTTAGTGCCAGGAAGTTTAGTTCAGCTGTGAAACACTGCTGTTCCCAGAGGACCCACGTACAGAGCCTTTCTTCAGGGAGCCCCCCACCTTGGAAGCTGTAGAAGTGGGGTGAATCTCTATCTCTGTGATTTTGTTCCTTACTTATTGTATGGGTTCACATCTATTTCCTTCGGAATCTCCCCATGCAGCAATGGCATGAGAGTGGCTTCGTTTTCTTTTCTTTCTTCTTTCTTTTCTAATCTCTTTCCTACCTCCTAAACACTGGTTCATTTTTTCCCATCCTATTTCCTTTCTTTCTCATTCCCATTTCCTTTGTTGTTAGACTGAAGTCACTTCAAGCCCAGGAAGACGCTCGTCACAGAAACTCAGAGAGTCGGCGCTCGGAGGCTTCAAGATCTGAACGTCGAGCTTCAAGCAAACGGGGCTCAGAAGCACGGGGCTCAGAAGGGCGGGCCTCAGAACCACGGGGCTCAGAAGCACGGGCCTCAGACATACGGGGCTTAGAACCAAGGGGCCAAGAGGTGATGTTCGACTATGAGAAACATCTCCAAAATCTGAAGGATGAGATAGCTGTGTTGTCTGCTGAAAAATCCGGTCTCCAGGGAAGGTCTGACAAACTCTCCCAGATCCTTTCATTTGCCTTTCAGGTTTTTTCTTAGTTAGTAGCTAAAGCCTGAACAGTAGAAAGAGGATGACAGAGTGAAATCAAAACCCCAATGGGAAGCTCCGGTTTGTAAAAGGGTTATTTTCTTGAACTTGCACCTTCTTTCTTTCCTTTCTTTTCTTTTCTTTTCTTTCTTTCTTTCTTTCTTTCTTTCTTTCTTTCTTTCTTTCTTTCTTTCTTTCTTTTTCTTTCTTTCTTTTTCTTTCTACAGTATCCTGCCTGTAGGTCAGAAGAGGGCACCAGATCTCATTATAGGTGGTTTTGAGCCACCATGTGGTTGCTGGGAATTGAACTCAGGACCTCTGGAAGAACAGTCAGTGCTCTTAAATGCTGAGCCATCTCTTCAGCCCCTGAACTTGCACTTTCTATCCAGGAAAAATGCCTGAGAACTTATGAAGGTGGTGTCTTGGCCTTGAAACCAGGCTTGTGTGAGCTGTTTCTTCAATGGATAGTATATGTTGAAAGAATGTTCCATAACCTGACACTCTTTCCCCAGAAACCCAGGAGTCCTGTGTCCAGTGACTAGAGATGGTGGTTCATTTTGCCGCACTGCATTTTTCCCCTTGGAGCCACCGTCCCGTTTTGTAGCCAAGATTGGCTTGCCTTTCACTATGTAGTCAGAATTGGCGTGAGATTTGTCATCCTCCTGCCTCAGTGTCTCGAGTGGTGGAATACGAGGTGTGAAGAAGCACCACACCTCCCTTCTCTCACTCTGTTGATGGGCCGTGCATAGGTTGTTTTCATGAAATCCCTGCTGTTCAACCTGATGGGGAGATGAGTAGGGTAAGTGCGGACAAAGCAGCTGTGTTGCCAACACTGCAGTTTCTCACTTGCTCTAGTCCCCTCTCCCCTCTGGCACCTCTTGAGTGAGGTTATTGAAGCATTGGCTCCGTGCCTGTCCCCATTTGCCTCCGTGGTTCCTGAGTCCTTCGTTTGTGGAGGCTCTCCTCTGTGCAGTTCCTCTGATATTGACTGGAGCTGATCTGCCAATGCGAGTAGTGAAGTATTTGCCCCACAGGAAGGGGCAGCAGCAGGAAGGAAGGTGACAGTCCCCCCCCCCCCCCCCCAGAGCAGGCTGGCTGGATCGCTGCTTCACCCTCGTACTTGCATAGCTCCTTCTGCAAGACTTTTCTTCGGAGCCTCATTGCCGTGGCGCTGACCGGTGTGAGCTCTAATGGTTTACTTTGCTCTTGATAGCAGCCCAGTTTCAATCACAAGGTCCTGGGAAGTACTTGGATGCTGTGTTAGTACTTCAAGGTCAGTTTAAGAAACTCCAGCATCTGACTTGTATGCTAACTCTGGTCCTCATTTGGTGGCGGTACCTCAGATGGGTCCTCGAGGACTTCCTTTGTGAAATGCTCAGCAGTCAAAGTTGGAGACACGGGGTGACTGAACATAGAACTTGGGGTTCTCATGATGAAAGGGCTTTGTGATTACTAATTCACTGGGGAAATATGGAGTATTTTTTCCCATTTCTGGGGCCCTTGGAGACAAAAATGCCTACTCCTAGTGGGGAGGACGTCCCCACAGACCCTCTGCCTGCCCACATGTGAGAGGCTGTAGGGTATTAGTGTGTCATTTGTGAAGTGTATGCGGAGAAGACTAAGAGCTCAAGAATTTCAGGAACAAGGGAAGAGTGAGTCAGTCTTGCCCAGCTGATTCTTGTTCACCTGCAGGTCAGTGAGGAGCCGGTCTCCTAGCCCTACCTGCTGTAGCCCTAGCCGCAGCCGCAGCCGCAGCCACAGCCGCAGCCGCAGCCGCAGCAGGTCCAACAGCCCCTGCACCGCAATGGCCAAGGTCAGAAGCCCGTCCCCAAACCGGTCCAAAATGTCCAGCGTGGCTCGAAAAGCGGCTCTCCTGTCCCGATTCAGTGATGCCTATTCCCAGGCCCGTCTGGACGCACAGTGCTTGCTGCGGCGTTGCATCGACAGGGCGGAGACGGTGCAGCGGATTATTTACATCGCCACAGTGGTAAATGCGACATCTGCAGCTGGACTTTGGGTCCTTGGGGCAGTGGGAGATCCATCACCAAATGAATGGTGCAATCTTAAAAGGCTGGTACATCCTGAAGTCACTGGGGAGAGGGGATTCCAGTCCCCCCTTCCTTCCCTCCCGTCCTTCCATTAAATATATTTGGGAGCTATTCATTTTTTTTTTACAACTGTGAACTATCAAATATACTATTAGCAGACATTTATTGCCGTGTCCATCACTCAACACAGGACTGTCCCAAAATGGTTCACGTCAAATCGACCGATAGTGTACCTCTTGTGATATGAGACTACACCAGCCCATCTTGTTAGTGTGAGAGCAGACATATCAGAAATCCTGGGTCTATTCATTTATGTCAAAGGTCAGCAAGCTATGTGCACGGGCCCCTTCTGGCTCGTTTCTAAAACACTGCCCAGCTGCTAAGAAGGAAGAACAGGTTTATACTTTTAAAGAGGTGCGATAAAAATTAATCAGTGACAGAAATTGTAGCCAGTGAGGCCTAAAGCATTTACCATTTGGTTCTTCATAAGAGAATCTTGCTAGGCCCTAGTTTATGTAACTGAGAGTGATTTGGGACAGGGTGTTTTCTCTTAACGTGTTGGCCGGTACCATGACATTACTGTGTGCCCACAGCACGGACTTAGGTCCCTGGGTCTGCATCATGCTGCTTTTTGGCACCCAGAGTTACCAACACAATACTCACTTGTCTTAAAATTAGTGTGTTATCATGTATATTTCTACAAATGTTTTAACACTGAAGCTCATATTATCTCACAGGTCAAAAGCATGCTTGACCAGCCGTGTTTGGTTATCTAGACACCTGTTTGATGTTGCATTCTAAATTCTCCCTAATTCCTTTCTTTGGACCTTTCCACCTCCTCATCAGATAAACTTGCTGTGTTTTCATGCGCAGGAGGCGTTTCATGTAGCTAAAATGGCGTTCAGGCATTTCAAGATCCGGGTGAGGAAGATGCTCACACCGTCACACGTGACGTCAAATGACTTCGAGTGCGCAGTCTTGGACTATATCATTTGTCATCTTGATCTCTATGACGCTCAGAGCAGTGTTAATGTAAGTGTTGGGTCTCTTTTGAGGGCTAGCACGTGACTGATGATGACATACCGAATACTGACCGCTTAGGAATCCAACCGTATCTTTGATATTTTGTCTATGGGGTGGAGGAGCACAACATTCAAATTACCCTGTAAAACCAGTTCTTATTGACTGCTTTCCTTCTGTATATGTATGCAAGTGGGGGGTGTGTGCGTATGTGTGTGCGTGTGTGTATCTGTGTGCCTATGGGGTGTGTACACATCTGTGGAAGTCAGAGGTTGACACTGCGTATCTGCCTTGATCACTTTCTAATTGCTAAAGTGTGGTCTCTTGTTGAGCTTGCCAATTTAGGAACTTTAGCTAGCCAGGTTGCTCAGGGAACCTCCTGTCTCTGCCTCTTTAGTGCTAAGACAGCTACTCCGAATTTCTGAGAGTGCTGGGATTTGAATACAGGGCCTCATGCTTGTGGTAAATGCTCTACACACTGAGCCGTCTCCTTAGTTTGTTACTCAGGCATCTTACGGGGAAATGTTCTGAGCTTTGCACTGCCATCCTTTAGGTGGGTCTTTGAGATTGGGAGTTGAAATATTTTAGTTCTTAAGAGCAAGGACTCTGAGAAATGAGTACTGATTTGGCCTTGACTTTGTCACGTGACTCCCGTGTTGCCTTCCACAGTCATTTAAGCTCTCAGTGCTCTGGCTTTCTAAGCTCTGACAGGGAGCCTCAGAGATCCTTATCCCACACAGCTGCTGGGAGGGGCCAACGAAAGGAGGCGGGCCATTTGTCTAGCGCAAAAAGCGAGCTATTTTACTTACATTATGGTATAGTGGAGGAAGAGCCAGAGTTTTTGGCTGGTATCTCCTTTTCCCATGGAAGAACGGTCAGGAGGGAAGAGGCCTCAGTTGATAAAATGCCATCATGGAAGGGTAAAGACCCGAGTTCAGGTCCCAGGCACACACATAAAATCTGGATGAGGTGGCACATGTCTATAATCACAGCATGAGGGGTTAGAGACAGGTAGATCTCTGGGACTCATTGGCTGGCTTGACAGCCTATCTAAATCGGCTTCAGTGAGAGACCTTGCCTTAAAAAACAAGACTGAGAACAATAGAGAAAGACATCCATCATTAACCTATGAACTCCACATTCATATGTGCTCACACGCATAATAACATGTACCCCCCCACACATATGAACTAATAAACACCATGGGCCTCTTCCTTCAGTTTTATTTATATTTTTTTCTTTTTTCCCTTTAGTTTTTTAAAGAGGGATTCTTCTTGCTGTCGGTTTGTTTCTGCTGTGTCTTCTCTCTTTTTTTCCCTAGTGAGCAGCAGCACCCTTCTCCTCATGGTACACCTGCCCGCCTTTCTGGATCCACATATTTCATTCACATGCTCTTTCCCATCTCCCATCAGTCACATGATGCTAAGAATCCTCTAGATGTCACCTCCAATCGATGTCATCATTTGTTTTTCAGGATGTGATCCGTGCCATGAACGTCAACCCCAAGATCTCATTCCCTCCTGAAGTTGACTTCTGTGTCCTCAGTGACTTCATCCAGGAGATATGCTGTATTGCCTTTGCAATGCAGTCCTTGGATCCACCGCTAGATATTGCATTTGGGGCCGACGGAGAAGTCTTTAATGATTGCAAGTAAGAGACACAGGAGCAGGTGCTAAAAGATGCTCACTGTCTCTGCTCCCTGGGAAGATGCACGGGAAATAACCATGGGTAGAGAGATCAGTAGCCACTCCCGTGCCATGAGTTTCTCTGTACCATCATCTGGATCCTCCTTGGGCTCATTCTTCACTGAATATATTAGCTTTGGGGAGACCTAAGGAGTTGCCTGGAGCCTTGCTGGATCATTGGAAATTAAAAAAAAAGCAAGGCAGTGGTGGCCCATGCCTTTAATCCCAGCCCTTGAGAGGCAGAGGCAGGTGGATCTCTGTGAGTTCGAGGCCAGCATGGTCTACAAGAGCTAGTTCCAGGAAAGGCTCCAAAGCTACAGAGAAACCTGTCTCGAAAAATGAAAACAAAAAATATTATTATTACTATTATTGTGTACGGTATATGCATGTGTGTGCATATGTGTGCAGAAGGAACTCTTGAGGAGGTCAAAGGATGATGCTCAGAGACACCGGTGCACCATCAACTCAGAAGCAGTCCAGGCATCTGTTAGGGGTGCACACGTCTTCACCAAGGTGTGTGCTGTTTTCTGCAGTGGTTGCAGCATGACGCCTGGGAGGCTTGCGGTTCATGAACAGCAGGCATACTCCATGCACACTGGTGTGCCGGACTCCCGTCTAGAACCATTAGATTCTACCAAATTTCACACGGTGAATATTCTTCCAATCAAAAGAAGCTAAAATAAGCTGAAACATTCCCTGAGATTTGGCAAGATCTTATCTATAGCTGGAGATTACCTGAGGAGAGGCCAAGCTAGTGCTTAAGAAGGCCAGCTCTGGCCTCAAGCTGCCTAGATCTAAATCCTGACTCTACCTAGTCACGCTGTGATCTTGGGAATGGTCCTTTATTTTTCTGTTCTTCAAGTCTCTTCTCTTTCAAGGAGTGGGGTTTGTAATGCTTCTTCCCCAGGCCTGTAGAAGGCTAGCTAAGATCACTCAGATGGAGCGTTGAGGATGGTGCCAGGCATGTAGTGAGGGCTTAGGAATATGAACTCTGGGTCTTTGTTTTAGCCATAGTTCAGGAAAGGTAGCTGCCCAGCATTCCTGAACGCTTACTGATGAGGGAAACCACGCATCTTTCTCTCACCACAAGAATGGGTTTTCTGGTTAGTTTGATCTATGCTCTTGATTCTATGTCTTGATTCATGTTCTAGTGTCTTTCAGGTTACTGTTCCCAGTGTGTATCCACTCCAGAAGAGCTGGATGCGTGAACATTGCCCTGCAGTTGGGTCCTTTTCTCTGCAGAGATTCTTACCACCTTCCATCTTTATTTTCTTTCTTTGGAATATGGGTTTTATCATTAGATGCTCATCCACTTTGGCTTGTGGACAACTGTTGGGTCTCTCCATCACATGCTTTTAACCACAAATTATCCATAAACATAAAAAATTGTGAGAGAGCTCCCAGCATCTTCATTCTGATACTAATTCATCTGCTGATGGTTCCTCTTTAGACGTGACCACTGAGTCACATTTCAATCTGTTGATGTAAACATTTGCCTAGTTTTATTTTGTTTTGTTCACAGAGACAGCATGAGAGATATTGCAGAAAGCCTCAGAGGACTTTGTCTATGCCTCTAGCATTTTCTAGACTTATAGCTCTTAGGATTCTGAGAAGACTAGAGAAGGGATGAAGTTTGTTGACGTGTGTTTGTAGCAAGTGTGTGCCAGAGGCTAGCTGTGTCTGGTTTTTGTTCTAACAACGTGTCCATCTCCTTAACCACAGACTGAGGATCTGGGCCCTGTTCAAATCTAAGCCTAGTCAAAACTGAACTTTTCATTTGAGTTTCTCCTAGCTTTGCTACAAAATGCTTAACTTCCAGCTGGTGGCCATGCCCCAGCGGTAGAATGTACATCTAGCTCGTGCAAATCTCTGGGTTTGATCCCTACCATGGAAAAGCGGTTTCTTACCTTGTGTGTTCTCTTGTGCATTTCCACAGGTACCGCCGCAGCTATGACTCGGATTTCACTGCCCCCTTGGTCTTTTATCACGTGTGGCCTGCTCTCATGGAGAATGACTGTGTCATCATGAAGGGAGAAGCTGTCACCAAGAGAGGGGCTTTTGTACGGTGGCCTTGCATAGTGACAGTTCATCCCCAGTGTTTGATTCACAAGTTCGAGAACATTTATAAACCCAAAGATTCTATAAAAGAAGTTGATAGAGTTTGATAAGATTTCATACAAAGGAGAAGAGAAAAAACAGCGGCCTGATTTTTGGACTGTCCCACAATTCTTTGCAATTCCCTGGCAGTGACTTCATTGCTGCTCTTCTGTCTAAAGACGGAGTTAGCCATGACTCATTTATCTACTCCGTCTTAGAGATATTTTGACATTCCTAATTCTTCATTTGGGGGAAATTATACATGTATCCTGTTTTTCTCTCCTTGGTATGATGTATAGGGAAGGGAAGGATGGAAGACTATGGGGCAGAGGGGGTGGGGAGAAAGGAGCTATTTGCTTTGGAGGGGTGTTTCTTATAGTTCTTAGTTAGAGGTGTTTGGAACATCTTAAAAAATTGAAAGCCTCCCAAATGGAGTCTTGCATGTGTGTGTGTGTGTGTGAGAAGAGGGAGTTTGTGTTCTGGGATTCGTGGCCACAGGGACCTTGGATATGCATAGACCGTGATGTATTGTTTACCTCATCCTTCCCTAGAGAGAACTAGGTGAATTCTGAAGGGGGTTCCTCGGTCCAGAGCAAAGCCAAGGTGGTGGTTTTAATCCCTGTTTTCTGAACTGGGTGAAAGCGGTGGAGCTTTGAGGCTGCACATAGCAGAATAGAGAAGTTTATTTTAAAAAGCTTAGAATGTTGGTGTTATTTTACAAGTTAAAATCCCATTGTAGTGAAAACTATCTCCGTAAAAATGTTTTGTGTTTCAAAAGTTGAGCTTATCAAAATTGGATTTTGTCCATCTGACAACACATATATTCTCCAGTAAACATTTTTATGACACAGGATTCTTGCCCTTACAACCCTCTGTTAGGAAAATTTTACTAATGAAGTGCTATTTGGAAGGGAAGGAGGTGACTCGGTCACAGTTTTTATTTTTCTCGATTGCAGTTTTTATGATCCCGTCAAATAGCTTTTGCCTATTGATCTCCACTCCCACAAGCACACATTTGCCCTTTTTCATTGACACACAATTAAAACAGCACATCTCCCATGTGCTTGGAGTATAATTTTCTTCATCTGGACTCAGTAGATGGCCAGCAGAGGCCTCTCACTGAGTTCAGCGAGACTGATTTATTCTGTAGCTATATGACCCCAGAGCTTCATTTACATGGTAGATACTTAAAGTGAACAAACAGCCTTGAATCCCAAAGCCAAATGTGATGTCTAACAGCTTACACACGAAAATACTCTGAACACCAGAATGTGGATACCCTCAAGTTCATTATAATGGGATTTCGCGGGAGAAGTTCTTGCCCAATACTGTGTCGCAGGAAATACTAGGGACGTCACACTGGTGATGAGGGAAAGCGCTGTCTTGTCAGAAAGCCTGGGGTGAGTCATATCTGCTTTCACAAACTCATGACTCTTTCTCTGCCTCTTTTTCTTTCCTCAGTGGAGTTCTGTGCGACCTGTAGCTCGCTGCCGCAGCAGGAGTTTAAGCCCCGTCTGCCCTCGTAACCGCATTGGATTAAGCACGGTACATTCCTGTCAAATCGTTGGTGCAGAAAACCTACAGTGATACTTTCCTGTGCAAGGGGTGTTTGCGAATCCATAGGTAGAAAGAGAGGTGATTGCCCTGAACCAACCCCTAAGGGATTTTCCTCTTTTACATAACTATGGCTAAGCAATTTAGCAGCCTAGAGAAAAATAGAAGCGCTTGTCTTTTCAGTTTTCCTGTTTAGGTCTTTCAAGGAATAAAGGACTTTACTCATTTAAGCGTTTTATTCTTTTCACCCTTGAGCAGGCTGTTAGAGAAGAGACAGATGGACGTGCGGCACTTGAGTCACAGACCTGAACACAGGGCCCTGGTTTTTATAGAAATCAGCACATGAGTTGCAGAGATTATTTAGGGTCCAGCTCGAAATACTTTCTAATGGGCAGTTAGAGTATCAATTTGTCTCCAAATTCAAAGTAGAAAAGATAAAATTAGCTTCATTGCATATTAATCCTTAGAAAGATCACTAATCTATTTAAATTAAAAATAACATAAAAATATTTCTGGAAACTCTCACTATTTGCATCCCTAAAAACATCACAATGACTCAACATTATTATTCACCAAATATCATTTAGTCAGCATCTGTTGACTGTGGGGCTGGACCAAGATAGACAGGCTACTGATCCACCGTTCCTTTAAATGGAGATCCTTTCTGTGAGTGCTTGGCCTTGTCTTCAAGGAGAGAGTAGCGAAGGAGAACTACAGGCGGCAATACCTCACATCTCCCAAATGTCTCTGGCAATGCAGTGGCAGGACTTCCTCTGCAGAACCAAGTGGAACAGACCCACCATCACCTTGGAGTTTAGCAAGCATCCCTCCTGTAGGTCCCTTCTCAAACATAACTCAAAGGCCAGATGTTAGAGGGACACAAAAATAACCAAATGCGGTCTTCTCCACGACTGGGTCACCATCTAGGAAGATCAGTGTCACGTGAACAACTTACTCGGACGGTCATGATGCAGATCAAGTTGAGAGGCCCATGGGTGATGTGGTGTAATATAGTCTGTGACGTAAAAACCTGGAGGTGGTGAGGAAACAGCATAAAAGCTGCCATTTGAGTTGGTCTTTTAGAATGGTCTGATGTTACAGAGGAAGCAAACCACGTAAGAAAAGCTAGGGAAGTGGGAAAGACCCACCATGGACACGGTCCTTTTGTTATTGGGGTTTGTGTAAGACTTAATTACATAAATGAATAAGTGTGTGAAGAAGGTCAAAAAGAGGACCATGCATTTAGTGACCTGAAAAAGAAAAAGGGGAACCTTGACAGCATCATAATGGGACGTCTCCCCCTTCCAAGAGGAAACGGTGTATCGCAGGAGAGAGTAGTCGACAGGCTAGTATTAGCAGATGCTTCGCCAGCCCCGAAGACTTGACCTCTGGATTCTCAGTAGAAATTTTATGCAAGGGGAGTGTCTTCTGCACTGAGTCCTGAGACATGTCTGAACCCCCTTTTCTTTACCATTCTCTGCTCATGGAGAACAACATAGACCCAAGTGTAGATGAGGACATAAAATATATTCTCAAAGGTGAAACTGAGCCAACCTCCTTTTTCCGCCCATCTCTCTCTCTTTCTTCAACAAAGATAGGCACCTCCAAGAGGAAATGTGAATAGTTTGATTGGTCTGCCTTTTAGGCTTAATTGAGGCTACTATCCCCACAGAATAGATTCCACTTGGAGAGTATGTATTTACCTAACACGTTTGAGAGTTCACAACAGGAAACCGGCTTGTAACTGGTACCAGGCGTGAAGGCACAGAGTGGTAATTTCTGCTTAGGGAAGGTAATGGTAAGATTTGAAAAGCATTCTTTTGTGGATGCTCAGACCTTCCTTCGTAGGGCAGGATTTGGACACATGAAAACCTTTATAAAGAGTCTTTGAGTTTATGTCATAATTTTAGCTTTTGTTAGTTAATTGTGTTAAAAAGATTCTCTCCCATTAAGCCACTGACTCTGTCAAATTTTTAATCATGTTAAAAAGTTTTCTCTTCTCTTAAACCATCAAACCCAACTTCCAATCACCAATATAATTTAAACCAAATTAGATGTGCATTTTCTTAAAAAGCCTAGGAAGACTCATGTGGTGCAGTGCCTCAGAGAAACTCCCTGGCTGCTTTTAAGACTCACCCATGTCCCAGGGATCTGCCCTCTGAGCTCTGTCTTGTTTAATTCACATTCCTCTTTCATGTTTTCAGATGTCTCGAAGTCGGAGTCCTTCTCCAATAAGATGTACATTGCCAAGTAAGTACGACAGTCAAGATGGAGCGAGCCTTCTGCTTCTTAATATCCTCTATGTTATGCCACATTTTGGAGCACTGTGATTATTCGTGTGTGGGGGGGAGATCTCTTTTCTCCAATTCATGCTATTCATTCATTTCTGGGCCCTCTCGCTGATGGTGCCTGGGCTGGTCTCATGGGTTAGAGAAGAAGCACCTCCTTGAAGAGATTTAACTGCTATGGCCCTTTTCATTTGGGCAGCTCTGAAGGATGTGCAAATGTGACCATAGTAACGAGCTGTTTGTTTTTTTCCCTAGGATATTAAAACCACCAGCCACGTTCGTTTGCCACAGTCCATTGGAACAGCCAACCTCCTCAGTGCCTCCAGCCACCTGCCTTGTCTGCCTCCGACCTCACTTAACATGAAATGAAAAGGCAATTCTGTGCGTCACTCCGCACAGAGAGTTTAATGCTTTGGCTCAGCGCCTTTGTCACTCTAGGTCCATAGCAGGTCCTTTCATTTCATAGGAGCGAATTCCATTAATCTCATAAAACAATTATAGGCATATAGGATCATATTCATTAGAACAAAGTCCATTACAAAGGTAAGGACTTCCCTCCCCAAGTACGGGGCTCTTTCAGAGCCCACTCTAAGAGTAACAGCAGAAGTCACTGTCCAGCTGAATCCCAAAGGAAGGACGAGCGATTTCATTTACAGAGTAGTCAAAAATCCTCTCGTTGCTAGCATCAGCTTTCTGCTCCCTGAAACCACAGTTTCAGTGTTCTGATCCCCTCTCAAGGATTCCAAGATATCTATAGTCTCAGGTTGGGAAACTCATTCCGGTAACACTCACTTTAGGGAAAATGTAGACAATAAGAATATATTCGTTTTAAAAGATAGAGCAATTAGCTTGCTTCTCTCTCTGTACTTTGGCTGAATGGCAAAGCTACTGGGTTTTCTCTTTCCTCCTTTCTTTCTTCCTTCATTTCTTCGTTCGTTCCTTCCTTCCTTTTCTTTCTCTTTTTGTATACAGGTGCCATTTAATCAGCTCAGATCTGGAAGCTTTAGCATCAAGGGTCTGAGAACTAACTCTCCCATATTCCCCCCTTTACACGTTTTCTTGCAAGATATACAATCAAACAACAAACTTAATCAACTAGCAATTAACAATCAATTAACAACCAAGCTTAACCAACTGATGAATTAAACTGCATATATACCGGCAACTTATTGCAGATAGATTAATGTTGAGTGATAAAAGATGCCCCGGAACTGGTCCGCGTGAGAGGGCTTCCTATAGAGCAGACCTGTGTCTACACATCAGTGTGAGATCAGTGTTCTTCTCATCCCTGGGACTGTCAACATTTTCATGCGTGTGTGAAATATCAAGCTCACCTCCCACTTTCTTCTCTAGTTGTAAATGAAGACCTCCCATGAAAGCCCTCTGACCAGTGTACACTCATTCAGGGCCCCAAGTGAGGGGCTCGATCTACTGATTTTAAGTCAAGTTTATCTCTTTTGATTGCTTCACTGCTCTGTGTTTGAGAGCATCTAGTCAAGGTAGGAACGGGCGATTACTCTCTCCAGGTAAACACGGGTACCTTGCTTTTTTTGATTTCCCTTTCGCACAGGCCACAGGCTTGTCACTATGAGGTCCGAGTGCAAAGCGGCATCTGATGCTTTTTGGTGGGGGTGAACAAAAGCAAACCTCTCTGAGCATCTTGTGGCTATGGGTGGGAGTAGACCCCCCCACCCCTGGTCTTTGTTCCCTGAATCTTATGATCCGCAACTCATTCTGAGGTGTGAATTTCTTCCTCTTTGTGGCTTTACTTTTTTGGCCATGGTCTCGCTGATGCCAGGACTTGTTCTGAAAGGAACACTATGTGCCATGGTGGTGTGTGATTGCCTCCTGACCATTAGCTTGCTGTGTAGCCTTCAGCAAGTCCCTTGACCTCTCTGAGCCTCAGTTTCATTACAGAATGAGCAGATTGGATGAAAATGAGAGTTCTCTTAATACAAACAGGCTCCTCTGGATAGCCTGGAATAAAGGCTAAAGTTAGTGCAACCTGTATGGCCATATGGATGTAATAAAGGACATAATATACTGACTATAAACAACTTTTAATAAAAGCTTTCAGTAAACAATGGGCAAGGGCCATCCTTGAAGATAAAAAGTAAAGCTCTAAGTGCTGAGTTTTCCCAGCCTCCATCTGTGACATCACTAGCTATGACGACACCTCAGTACCAGGAGGCATCTTGGCACTTGGAGGTGACTTTCTGAAGTGGTGAGCTATTTTTTATTACATTTCAGTCAAAAGCCAGGCTTATCCAACTTAGGCAGCTACAGCCTCCCTGAACAACCAATTGCGTGCTAAAAATGTACAATAACTTGTGTTATGTGACAAAAGGTCTTTCTTAAAATCTTACTAAGCATTGAGAAGGCCCCTGCATCTTAAGTTTTTTTTCTCTTTACCCCAAAGCCACATGTGCCATCTAACTTGGAAAAAGCAGTCCAGTTATTTGCTCTCAATTCTGTTGAGCCACCTGCCATTTCTCAGGTTTCTAATCTGAGCTATAGCCATGCAGAGAAAGTCAAAAGTATCTTTGGAAGGCATCCGTGAACCCAGAGGAGCTGGCCTGTCCTCATGGCATCTGGGTGTTGGAGGCTGGAAAGCTCTTGTTTGGCACTCTGGGGCAATGTGAGTGTCTGTGTTATTGCTCAGCGTCTTGTGATAAAACCACAGTAGTGCGCTGTACTCTGACATGGCTTCCCTCCAGATTCTCAGGCTCCCCCCACCTCCACTAACCCACAAAAGTGAACCACGATCACATATTCATCAAGTAAATACTGACTACAGCCTGCCCCAGGTTGACCCTGAACTGTGGCCCACGGGGAAGCCAATCTGCTTTGTTTTGTCTTATCCACAGCTCCTCTCAACCTGTTCAGGATGCCCCTGGACCCTGCTCAACCGTTTTCATTTACCTTGTTTCAGTGTTTCCCCACAATAGCTAGGCGCGCCTGTGCTTTTGTATGGACTGGACCTTTTGTTCAATGCACCCTACAGTTTTGTTTCAATGTCTTTTGCTTTAGAGTAAAACCCTGTTTCATTTTTTTCTGCTTATTTTGGTACACAGCACTAGTTCTTGGTTTGTTTGAAGGGAAAATTTCTCTCTCTCTCTCTCTCTCTCTCTCTCTCTCTCTCTCTCTCTCACACACACACACACACACACACACACACACACACACACACACACACCTCGGATTTGCCCCACAGTGCCAAGGATGTATATGTAGAGAAAGGGCTGGCTCTATGGAGTTTAATGTCTCATCTAGCTGTATTCCTGGGTGATTTTTTTGTCATAAAGAACAGAACACAAAATAAGGAAGCCAGGCTTGTGCCACACAGCTGTAACCTCAGGACTTGGGAGGCCAACGCAGGACTGCCGAAAGTTTAAGGCCAGCTTGGGCTATTTAGTGAATTCTAGGGCAGCCTAAGCCACCTAGGATGGAAGAAAATAAATACACAGAGAGAAAGGCCCAGTAAATACAGTAAAGAAATGCTACAGGTCAACTGAAGGATTCAAAATATTATCAGAAAAATATCTCTATACAGGACAAAGCTGTGGGGCAGCTGGGGAGAACACCCCAGGCAGACAGGTGCTTGCTGTTCAACTGTAAAAATCTTGAGTTTAGATTCTAGCACCGTAAGGCTGAGCATGCTGGGAAGGTAGAGACAGGCCCCCTGCTAGAGCAGACCAGGTGAGCCCAGGTTGAGGGAAAGGGTAGGGGGAAATAATCTCAAAAAATAAGGCAGGAGCAAATTGAGGAAGACACTTGACAACAGTGCCTAGCCTCCACATACAACAGGTGCATACGTGCACCAATATCCATATGCATACACATAGAGAACACATCACACACACACACACACACACACACACACGGGGGGGGGGTGGGAATGACAGAAGGAGTTTATAATTCTGGCATCGTTAAAGCCAGTGTGAGGAGGCAGACACATCAGAGGATATCACTTTGAATGCTCCACTCCAGCACAGCTGTTGGCTCCACCTATTGTCAGAGGGCATTTGCCCATCATTCTAATTGGCTTTCAGGAACACCGCACGTCCTGTCGTGGGGTTAGTGCTGCCAGCATCATCCTGTAAGGCTAGAAGAACTGGTAGGAGATTTCTTGGTGGTGTTGCTTTGAAAAATTTCGTACATGTAGTTAAGGATAAGATGTTATGGGGCTTTAAAGAAGCTAGAAAATTTACAAACGGCATTGGATCATGGAACTGTGAGCCCAGGAACCATATGAATAAGTGAGATTTAGAATGGTATGTTAGCCTTAATACAGGGATGAGCAGAGGCCTTGAAAATAAAATACGAATAGCGTTCTCATTGCAAATGAAATGGGATTGGACAATTTTACACTTGAAAAACAGCCCAGCAGGGGTCAGCATGAACACACTTTCCATAGTGTCACCAACAGTTACCCACCAAAACTGGGCATCTATTTGCCCTTCTACTGGGTGAGCGACATAGGAGAGTGGCAAGTGGGTATATTTAATTGCAGATTTAATTACAAATTGCGTTATCATACTTTTAAACTTTTAGTATTGAAACGACGTATTAATATGGTGTAAAATGTACTAGAAAGGCTACTTAGTAACTGGGCCATGGCCAGAAGATCTCGGGTGTCATACTGTGAATCAGGTCCCTTAGAAACTCACTTCCTATGTTGGGACACCGGGGCCCGAGGCCTTACAGTCTCACCGAAACTTTTGTCTCTTTGGTTCAGGGAACAAGTCCTGGCGCCCTGTGATAAAATAGTATTGGCCCAGCCCTGTGAGTCTTGATGGAGCAAGGCTCCTTTGTTAGCTTTCGAGACGCTTTTCCTGGTGTGCTGGTGGGCATCTGAGTTGTTGGAGAGAGCTTTTAGGGGAGGTCTCGCAGGGTGGCATTATAGAAACCCTGTTCCAGGACATGTGTGTCTTTAGGATGCATTTTTTTCTTTTTCAGAATTAAGTATGCTGCTGATTACTGAAAACCATTGCATTAGCTTCTACAAGTGAATAACGAATCAGAGCCATACCATCGACTAAGCACACTGGCCAAGTCACTGATTAGTGAGCGCTATGGTGACGAGTGGTACGGCCCGGTTGTGCGCCTGTTGAAATTTAACTCCCACCGTGAGGCATTCTGGGGATGAAATCTTAGTTCTCTGATGCTTAGAAGTTGGGCTTTGGGGAAGTAGTTAGTATGAGGTGGTAGAGTCACTAGGCAGGGCGCGATCCAGTCCTGGCGGCTGCAGAAGGGACTGCTTACCCACAGACTCACCAGTCTCTGCTGTGTGGTGGTCCGGGCTGTCCGTGGACTCTATTAGCAAGGAGGTCATCACTCCATGTGTCCCTTAAACCTTGCACCTTCAGGACCCTGAGCCCCAATAAAGCCTTTAAAAAAATAATTTGCCTCAAGTATTTTATTATAATAGTGAAATATGTACCAATACAACCAGTTATTGAATAAAAGACCCAAATAGGCAATCTCTTGTGTTCTTTATACATGCTTATCTTTGCTTTCTATTATATATGTACATGCATATAATATTATATGTATAATAGTGTTATGTATAATAAATTATGTATATACAATATAGTATATATTAACTATTTAAAAACTGTTATGAAACTATTATGAAATAAAATTTCTGATTTATTCTGCTGATGCCAGATTTTATCCAGCATGTATGTTTTCCTTTAAATTCCCTATCTTTACGTCGTCATTTCTAATATCTCCCTGGTTCTCTTTGAATTTGTCCCTTTCCCTGGGTTTCAGTTGATCTTATCTCTTTGATAAAAATTTATCTCCCCCTAAAATCAGCCCCTAACCTTCAGTACAAGTGAATTGAAGACAACAAATGGTATTTTACATAAAGATTTATATACAACCTGATTTATATAATGCATTAATTTTACTGAACTTTCAAGTAATTTCAAACTTTAAATTTTTAGGGCATTAAAAAAGCAACACATTTAAAAATTATATGTACAATAAATCTGACCTCTGGTTTTTCTTAGATCATTGAGTTCAATGAAAATATTAACTAGTATTTCTCAAACTTTTGACAAAAATACCTGTTAATCACATCAGAGACGCCTTCTTGGGCTTCCCACCAAGCTTATTAAGAGTCTCTGGATTATTTGTATTAAGCCTGCCCTAAGGGTTATCATTGCTGTGATGGACACCATCACCAAAGCATCACTAACTGAGAAAATGCCTTACAGCTGAATCTTATGGGGACATTTTCTCAGCTGAGGTTCCCTCCTTTCAGATGACTCTAGCTTGTGTTAAGTTGACATAAAACTAGCCAGTACACACAAGCAGGTTTGAAAATATAGGCCTAAGGCCAGGCTTTGAGAACCCCACAATCAGAATGGCACAGACCCAATGTATTTTCATAGAACTTTCTAAACAGAAAATGTTGCGCTAACCTACAAACTTCTGAGTGTATTCAACTATATCTTAACCCAGAAATATGTACAGCACTGAAAGTTGAGTATATTTAATCTTTTTCTGCATGTATATCTAAAACACATAGCTAATTATAAGCTATACATTTAGATCATCGCTAAAAGAGGGTAAAAAAAGAATGCTAATTTTATTTCTCTTCCGCAGAGATCAGCACTTTCTTGTTTTTAGTGTCTGGATGATTTTGTTGTTGAGAAGATAAATTTACTCATTTGCTTACACTGTAGAGTTCTGTGTTCAGCGTGCATAACTGAAAGTTGGGGTATAACTAGGGCATGAGGCCCTGTGGGTGTGTCTGAACAGTCATGGTCATGTGCTAAAGGGAGCTGAAAGTTATGGGTGACCCAGGCTTGTGATGACTCTGCTTGTCTCTAGAGAAAAAGTCTAGAGGAGGCAAAGTGATATCTGAACATCAGAGTCCACAGATGGCCTTCCGAGACTGGAATTTCCTCAGACCCCTGACAGAAAAGCTTGACCTTCTTCAAAAAATACCAGTGATCCCCAAACTGTCTGAAATGAACTCGCCTCGTTCCCTTATGAAAATGAAGCGTTTCCCCTCTTTTCTTTCAAAGCCCAGTGTACTTTCCCACCACCCAAAATGTCTCAGTGGTGCCAGGTAGATTCTAGAGAAAGAGCCACAGGTAATCCCAACCTGAGTGAGACAACATTTGTGAGCTTGGCTGGGTTAATAGAGCTATAAGAAATGTTTGATGGAAATGACATTTCTTTTTAACGTTCCTTTGTTCAAGTTCGGCTTTTCTCCTTTGACTAGCCAATGGTGACGAGGTACTATAAAACGACAGGAAAGTTTGAGAACCAAAGTTGTAATAGTTCACAGCAGGACTTCTCTCTCCCTGACTAGCTGAGGTCACAGATGGGAAGGAATTCCAGGGTCTGGATTTCCTAGGGGAGCTCCAGGCCTGTAACCCAGAATTTCCCTGGGAAATATATGAGAGGCGCCACTAGATGGCAATGTTGCTTAGGAAATGAGAGGCACACGCTTGCTGTAGGCAACGGTTCAAACGGAGAAAGAAGTAGAAAGCCCTCAGAGTATATCTGCAACTTCATTACTGGATTAATAGCTCACTATAAATTTGGACAATAGCTTATATTGATAGTGAATGGTCAATATAAAACAGCGTGTCAGAAAATTAACTGTGATCAACTATGCCATAACACCTGATAAAGGATTTATGATAAAGGATTCCCTTAAGGCTCAAAACCAAATTTATAAGCTCAAGGGGAAGGGTGGTGTAAGTTTTTTTTTTTTTTTTAAATTTGAAATTCAATCTAACACCTCATTGGGTCGATCTAAAGTTCTTACTGGGAGATGCAACGCCATGGAATATTTGGGACATCAATTTTTGCTCTTACTGCTCCGGCAGAAGCCCTGAGCTGATTCTCAGCACATACACCATGGCTCACGATTGCTCCAGGGGACCTGACGCCCTCTTCCATCCTTCAAAGGCATCTGCACATACAAGGTGCACGTGAACTCAGAACAGGCACATGGACAGAGAGGGGCACACAGTCTCTTGGCGTTAGTGTTACTTTTCTTGCCTTCCTGTATGAGTGAGGACGCGTCACATCTGTCTGCATCCAGGTTACCATCAAGTCGTCTGGTTCCATTCATTTACCTGCAAATCCCCTTTCTCTTTATAGCTGAGTTCATAGAGATGGTTTCCTTATCCGCTCATCAGCTGATGGACATCTAGGCTGTTTCCATGTCACAGCCGCTGTGATTAGGGTGGCAGTGAGCATGAATGAGCGCGTGTCTGTAATAGGATGTGGAGCAGTGAGCATGAATGAGCGCGTGTCTGTAATAGGATGTGGAGCAGTGAGCATGAATGAGCGCGTGTCTGTAATAGGGTGTGGAGCAGTGAGCATGAATGAGCGCGTGTCTGTAATAGGATGTGGAGCAGTGAGCATGAATGAGCGCGTGTCTGTAATAGGGTGTGGAGCAGTGAGCATGAATGAGCGCGTGTCTGTAATAGGATGTGGAGCAGTGAGCATGAATGAGCGCGTGTCTGTAATAGGATGTGGAGCAGTGAGCATGAATGAGCGCGTGTCTGTAATAGGGTGTGGAGCAGTGAGCATGAATGAGCGCGTGTCTGTAATAGGATGTGGAGCAGTGAGCATGAATGAGCGCGTGTCTGTAATAGGATGTGGAGCAGTGAGCATGAATGAGCGCGTGTCTGTAATAGGATGTGGAGCAGTGAGCATGAATGAGCGCGTGTCTGTAATAGGATGTGGAGCAGTGAGCATGAATGAGCGCGTGTCTGTAATAGGGTGTGGAGCAGTGAGCATGAATGAGCGCGTGTCTGTAATAGGATGTGGAGCAGTGAGCATGAATGAGCGCGTGTCTGTAATAGGGTGTGGAGCAGTGAGCATGAATGAGCGCGTGTCTGTAATAGGATGTGGAGCAGTGAGCATGAATGAGCGCGTGTCTGTAATAGGATGTGGAGCAGTGAGCATGAATGAGCGCGTGTCTGTAATAGGATGTGGAGCAGTGAGCATGAATGAGCGCGTGTCTGTAATAGGATGTGGAGCAGTGAGCATGAATGAGCGCGTGTCTGTAATAGGATGTGGAGCAGTGAGCATGAATGAGCGCGTGTCTGTAATAGGATGTGGAGTCCTTTGGGACTATGCCACGGGTCGAGCTGGGTCATGAAGGAGACCTACTTCTGTTTTCCTGATGGACTATCACTCTGATTTCCATAGTGGCTGTATCAGAGAGTGAGGAAGTGCTTCATCGCCCAACCCCCATCCCCTACCCCACTTCTACCCTGAACCCCCCCACCCCCCATCCCACAGCCTCCACAACACTTATCTTTTGTCGATCTTAGCCCTTCTGACTGAGGTAAGGCAAAATCTAAAAGTCATTTAAACTTGTGTCCCCTGATGGTAAAGGATGGTGAACATTTACAAAAATATCTCTTAGCCACTGTATTTGTTCTTCTGACAACCTCTGTTCAGTTCCATGGCCCTTACTGTAATTGAGTTTTCTTAGCATTCTGTGTTTTTCAGTTCCTTGTGCATTCTGTCAGGGACAGAGCTTGGCTGACAGAAGCTGTAGTTCCCTACGGAAAAATAAGCACAAGGTCAAGCCAGCCAACATGGAGCATGGAGGGCTTGTGAGCCCAACCCCCTGCAGAGCTATCAATATTGGACAGCTTCCGGGGGAGGGAAAATAAGTTTTCCTTAGGGGTGTGGCTCTGTTAGATTGATCGCCATCAAGTGGATAGCCTCCCACCCTTGAGTATGTGAGTAGCACAAACTAGACTCCATGGATGGTTAGAAGACACACACTTGGGATGGAGTGGGGAGAAGACAGAGTGATGTGGGAGTCCCCTCTGTGTGCTGCTGTGGTTACCATTAATGAATAAAGAAACTGCTTTGGACCTATAGCAAGGCAGAACTTAGGTAGGCAGGGAAAGCTGCACTGAATGCTGGGAGAAGGAAGGGCGAAGTCAGAGAGATGCCATGGAGTCACGGGAGATAGAGGTGCTGAAACTTTGCTGGTAAGCCACAACCTCGTGGTAATATACAGATTAATAGAAATGGGTTAAATTAATATGTAAGAGTTAGCCAATAAGAAGCTAGAGCTAATGGGCCAAGCAGTGATTTAAATAATATGACTTCTGTGTGATTATTTTGGGTCTAAGCTAGCCGAGTGACTGGGAACCAACAAGAAGCCTGCTGTTACAATGGAGACTAGATCTGGGAGGAGTTAGGGACAGGAGTTGGGATAAATACAATCAAAATACATTGTTTGCTTGTATAAATTCTCAAAGTATTAATAAAAACCTTACATTAAAGAAGTCTTACTGAAATCAAACAAATCCCTGCAAACCAAATCAAAGTTGTCCTCCCCGAGCTGCTCAGGAACACAGCTGACGGAAATTGGGAATCAGGTTCCTTGTTGAAGAGAAGCTGCAGCCGCAGAGGGAGAGCTGTGGTAGTGTTATTGAGACAGACCTCCGGACCACTGGGAACCGTTTCCCCTGGAGCTGCACAGGGCCCAAGGACCTAGTGAGAACCCGGGGGAGAGAAGGAGGCTTCGGGACCGGTTTAAATGGCATCTTCAAAATTCTAGAAAAGTCTTATCTAAGAAGAGACACCCCACGCCATTGCACCCCTGCTCCCACATCCCCATGAAGCCATTTTTCTCAAACTGGGCTTCTTTATGCTTGGCTTTCTTCCTTTTTTTGGGGGGGGGTGGTCTTTAGGAAAAGAGTAACAAAGCAGCATTTGAATTCAAGTGAGGTAATTTAAGCAATTGCTTTAAAGGTCAATAACTCACTAATGTTTTAGCGCAGGAAACAATGGAAGAACTCTAGATTGAGCTGTGTCAACATCTTAAGGGAGGTCGGGAGTGCGTTCTCCAAGCTCTGAATGCACTGCATTGTCTGCAAACCAGCTCAGCTCAGCCCGGGGGGTGGGGGTCCCCGCTTGGATCCCACTTTGATTTGTGTCTGTTCATTAAGTCTTGTTGGAAACAGAATCAAACCCAAGAACTGACTTTCTCGTCCCAGAAACAACATGTTATCAGTAACTTATCTCTATTGTCTCCAGATTGAAGGGTGGCGTGCGTGAGAAACGGAGATGATCGCCAGTTTCTGTGTCTGGTGACATGGCTGTGGGCACGGATCCCACCAGTCCTCTGCCACCTTACTCCTGAGGGTGTTCCGGGTCCCACCCTCACCACTGAGCTGAACTGTCCGTCTGATGTACAGATGCCATTACTGGCTGCTCTAAAAACAGCATGCTTGACCTTTCAAGGGAGCAGTAAATAAAACTGAGAAGGAATTCAGCAGCCAGAGGCTGTCTTATTTGAGTAAAATATCTTCACCATTCTTATTGAAAGGGAACATCTTGCGTGGGAAAGACAGTTACTGACAGATAATGGAAGCCTGCTGATTGCTGGGGCAGCTCTGCTGTGCGCTCCTTGGCTGGGTTCTGAAATGCCTGTCTTTTTGACTTTATGTTGGAGAGCTAAAATCAACCTTAACGCCAGCACTCTGCAGCCCCTGAAAACCAAGGAGTGCTCAGATTTTGCCTCGAGAGGCCCAGCTAAGCCTCCTCTCGGTTAAGATCCCCTTTCCCAGACAATTAAAGGCATTTAAATATAGTCACTGATTTCTAAATATCCACCGATGGCAGTACAGTCACGGGAACCCAAGAAGTCCTACCTCTGCCCAGACCCAAGATCTGTGCACGATGCCAACCACTGGGTCACCAGCAGGATCCATGCACAAAGTCAACCACTGGACTGCCAGCAGGCCTCTGTTTTGATTTTTAACATTAGAAAAAAGAGGGGTTGGAGAGAGGGCTCAGCTGTTAGGGGCACTGACTACTCTTGCAGAGACTCTGGGGTTCCAGTCTCAGCATTCATGGTGTCTTACAACTGCCTGTAACTCCAGTTCCAGGGGATCAGGGAGTTTCTTCTGGCTTCTATGAATACTGGGCATCCAGTCTGTA
This sequence comes from Chionomys nivalis, assembly GCF_950005125.1. Taxonomy (NCBI): domain Eukaryota; kingdom Metazoa; phylum Chordata; class Mammalia; order Rodentia; family Cricetidae; genus Chionomys; species Chionomys nivalis. The sequence continues at coordinate 74,378,998 of NC_080091.1, forward strand.
CACTTCCATACATGCAGGGAAAATACCCACACACATAAAAAAGATAGAATAAAGACCAGGATCAATCTTAGCCTTCCTGGTCAGACTTTAAGGGAACAAGGATGACTGCCACTCACATAAAACAAGTCTACTCACTGTTGTTTTCAAAAAAGATAGATATAGTTTAGGGAGGGGAAATCAGAATTTTGTTGTATTTCCTTAAGTTTTAAGACAGTAAAATAAACTCAGTCTGACTTACATTGACCAATTTTTTCTTTTTTATCTTTTCATTTTCTTCCCTTTTCTTTCTCCCCCCTCTCCTTCCTTCCTTCCTTCCTTCCTTCCTTCCTTCCTTCCTTCCTTCCTTCCTTCCTTCCTTCTTCCTTCCTTCTGTCAGAAAGAGTAGTCCTGGCTGACCAGGAACTCACTATGAAGACCAGGCTAGACTCAAACTCACAGAGACCCATCTGCTTCTGCCTCCCAAATGCTCACATAAAGGGCATGTGCCTGACTTGCAAACAGGTATTTGTGAGACTGCACCTTAGTTTTTTTTCCCCCCAAAGCATGTAAAATAGCATGCATAGAGACAGGGCATGAATTCAGTCTGTTGGGTGAGTCCTTTATAGCAAGCTGTTCATGTGGGCTCTCCTTGCAACCTCCGTGGCCTTTCTCCAAGATTTCCCATAGGTGAGAGGCCTGCTTTCTATTGTCAGAAACTCCAGGCCACTGCCTCGGTGTCTTGTGTTCCATTTGTTCCTCTTACGTGTGCATGTGTAGTCACAATCAGCAGATGCTGGGGCCCTGCCTGCTCCGTGACACCCCAGTGTCTCATAGTCCTGCCTGCAGTGTCAGCCTCAGTCCCAGGGCTCCGCTTGACTAAAGACCTTTGTGCTCTGAAGTCCCAGAGGAACAGGGACAGTGTGATGTGAACCAGAACAGTCTCTGAGCTTTGTTGAGAGAAGACAGCGGGGCATGACTCCATCGCTTCCCCTCTTTCAGGTCTAAGAACAGAAGACCTCCTGGGCTCCCCAGGGAACGTGGGGTTCCAAGTAACTTAGGAGAATAGGGTGCATTGAGACGGACATATTACCTCTTTTCAGGGATGGTTCCTGCCCAACTTAGCCCCACTTTTCCAGAACCATCCGAAGCAGGATGGGATTTGATCCATTCTTGGAAACACAGAAACATACTGCCCACCTCAGACCCTGACGTGGCACAAGCTGGAGACTGAGTCTGGGTGGTTTTGTCTTGACTGGGAGAAGCGTCCTGCTAGAGAAGCTTGGGTTAAAAAGAGAAGGTTCAAAGTCTCGTCGGCCATGATTCTTGAAGCTATCCATGCCTCTCAGAGTAGCTTCTGAGAGAAGTGCGTGCCAATTGTAAACCCTCAGATCTGAAACTTCAAATGTGGGGTACCACGATCCCTTCATGAGGATGACAAATCCAGGATGTCACAGATTTAGGGGCATTTTGTTCTCAGGCAACCCTGAACAGAGGTTAGGAGGATGGAGGTTTGAATGAAAATGGCCCCCACAGAACCATAGGGAGTGGCAGTATTAGAAGGCATGGTCTTGTAGGTGTGGTCTTGTTGGAGGAAATGTGTTACAGGGAGGCTTTGAGGTTTCAGAAACTCAGTTCAGGCCCACTGCCCCTCTCTTCTTGCCGGATGTAGAGCTCACAGCCCCTCTCCAGCACCATGTTTAACTGCATGCAACCATCCCTCTCTCCATGACGATAACAGAACTAAAGCTCTGAACCTATAAGCCAACCCCAATTAAGTGTTTTTCTTTATAAAAGTAGCCATGATCACGGTGTCTATTCACAGCAACAGAAACCCTAACTAAGACGAAATCTCATGAGAATTACTTTCAGCCCCTCAAGACCTGCTCCAGTCCTGTGGGGAAACATTAAGCCATTCGTGATGGTGAATCTGCCAGGAGCAAGTGTTTTCCTGCAATGAGAACATTGGGAACATAGGAACAGAGGGACAATTTAGTGTGCAGATCAAGAGGGCAGATAGGTTTTCCTACAAGATGCACTGAAAACATTTTTTGAAAAGTGATAAGAATTGTACATAAGGACATAATTTTTTTTTTTTTAAATGAGAAAGAGAGCAGACACTTGGTGGGCCAAGTAGCCTTCAACAGCCCAAAGGGAGTGTTTTGAAAGTTTCACCACAGGGGAATGATAAATATTTGAAGTGATGCGCTTATTTATTTGATTTGATCATTATACAATGTATGTACATTAAAACATCAGACAGTACTCATAAATTTCAGTAATCGTTGTGCCAATTAACAAGAAAACAGATGGGGGCAGGAGAGATGGCTCTGCAGTTAAGAGTGCTTGCTGTTCTTGCGGAGGATTGGAGTTCAGTTCCCAGCACTCTCACTGTGGGGCTCAGAGCTACCTGCAGCTTCAGCTCCTGGGGAATCTAACACTCTCTTTGACCTCTGTAGGTAGCTCCATGCACAGATACATAAGCACAGACGTAGGAATACACATGCGTAAGTAAAAAAATAAATATATTCTAAAAAATCAAACATCTGCCTCAGTAAAACATACAGGGAGCATCTGGCTATATGTCATTACCCTGTTTTGAAAAACTTTGCATGGCGATAAGACAGGGAGAAAAGCTAAGAACGCCGAGGGAAGGAATCTCCACTTCTGGTTTGGTCTGAGGAACTCACGAGCACTGGGAACATGTACCGCTTCATTTAGTAATGAGACTGTCTCGAGAGTCCCCATCATACATGAGGCATGCGACTGCTATAATTTCTGCTCTGCTCCGGCCCAGGGCACCATTCCTCCTCACACAGCCTCACACTTGAGGCATCAAATGTCAGTATTTCCAAGCACAAGAATTTGGTCTAATCCAATGGAAGCCAAAAGCTGAAGGTGCGATCCCTTCCACTCTGCAAATGTAAAAGCCTAGCAAAATAGGGAATGGTCACATCCCTCCCCCCGTTTTCCTATTACTACAGATGACAGCAGAGTCTGGACCTTAGTCACAGTTTAATACTCTGCCTGGTAAATCCCTTCCCTGGCTGCTCTCACTTTTAGTAATTAAAAATTCAATTAACTTGAATATATGAACACAGGCAGCGCACAAGCTTGGGTTTTATGGGGAGCCCAACTTGGAGAACTCCCAGGCAGCTCGTGGGCTCTCTTACCATCACAAACCTGGAGGGGCTTGTTATCCAGCCTCCCCATCTCTGGCTGCCATATGGCTCTCACCGCAACTTTCATCAGGACCAGGCTCAGCCTGACGTGGAGTAAGATCTGAAGGCTGAGACTGGAGCAGCTGGGGCCCACAGGCCAAGGGGAGCTTGTTTAGAAACCATCACTTCCATTCTAGATTTCCAGCACACCTTAAAGGGAGACCAGCTCATATCTTGGAACCTTGGAAACACTGTCTGACCTCGGGGCTTTCCTGTGAACCCGAACTTGGCTTGTAACTAGTTTAGGAAATGACAAACGCCTTTCTGGACAATGGTGTACCTGGGTCTACAGTCATTTGGCTTCAATAAGCGTTTGAAAATGGTTTTCCAGGAAATAGCAAGAAAGATCAAGGAACGTTGTTATAGATCCGGTCAGTATGTGTCTTTTCCAGGGTTGATTTGAGCTGCATCGCATGGCTGCAGCCACAGGAAAGTGTTAGGATGGAGAAAACTGCCAAGTAAGCGTCCTTAGCATGAAATGACATGAGAAATGGGGCCAGGAGCTTCAGCAGGCTTCGAGGATACTTGGGGTGAAGAACAGCGCAGAGGTTCTCCTCACTCAGGGTAGGAAGACAGGTACATCCGTGACCGTCTGTCTCCCAGGAGTGGCCTCTTCCTTGTCTTTCTCTGTTATCCTTCTCAGATAGATAGATCTTTACTCGCCCTTCCATCCTACCTGGGCTTTCTCAGCCAAATCCCGTCGATCTCTCCTATGGTCTTTTTGAAAATTCGAGTTCTGGGCTTTGTGCATGTGCCAAACTGGCCTTGAACTCCCGGAGATCCGCCTGCCTCTGCCTCCCGAGTGCTGGGATTAAAGGCGTGCGCCACCACTGCCTGGCCAGAATACATCTCTTAACAATAGGAGGTGCAGCGTTACTGGCCTGGGTGAGGGGACCACACTGCAAAGGTCCTAGGTGCAGAGACCACACTGCACAGGGCCTGGGTGCAGAGACCACGCTGCACAGGGTCTGGGTGCAGTTGCAGCCATATTTGTTCAGATAACCCACCAAGAGTATGTTCACAGGATTTTGCTTATCTCTCCGTCTGAGAACTTCATAGGTGCTTAGGCCCTTCACCCTCAGCTGACCAAATTCCTGGAACCTTTTCTTTTATCTAATCAGAGAGTTTGGGCTTTTAAACCTGACATTCACTAAAGCTTAAGGTTTTAGCCCAGAAAGACAAAGGGAAAGAAAGATCACTGTAGTAAGCACTCAAGGACGCTTTGACCTTAAAACTGAGGCTGTTGTGAAAGGGACCCACAAACCAGCCACAGGCCCTGGAAACACATGGCAACAGCTGACTGTTATTCTTCTGTGATCAAGAGCAGTGATCTCAGTTGCTCAATTACACTGGAGAAAGAAAAAGAAAAGGACTCTATTTACCACAATCTATGAAGCCCAAGATACTCAAATACAACTTACAGCCTTTGCTGTAAGAAACAGGGGTAACTGCCACCCTGGGAATAAGCACATATTGGGCTTAGCTCAGCGCTAGATATGATGTTTGGTGAAGAAAAGCTCCAACTCACGGTCTGGTTGCCACGGTTTCCATCAGCTGCCCTTGGGCTACTATTGACGTCTGAGGAGAAACACTGTACAGTTTTATGGGAAAAGTATTAAGAAGAAATCCACCCACATTATGAAGAAATGGGCTTGAAAACTTTCCACTTCACTGTATGACTTATATTTTTAGTTGTAGGAAAATATTTGCCTTCTTCATCATAGGCTCCGCGTGGGCCATCAGATGTTCTGAGGAAAAAGTCCTAAACAGCATCAGCTGTTGAATGTACATGAACATTGACCCTATCTCTGCCCCAGACCCCACGTGTTGTCTGTCTTTCCCCTCTGACTCCTGTATCCAGGCCATGATTCTGAAGGGACTGATCGCTCTCCACTTCCTGGGGAAGGAGAGACATGATGCTTCTAAGAGCAAGTCTCCCTTCTGCTTATCCTGGCTCTGATGTCATGCTGGAGAGCTGCTCATTCTTAATGAAAGTCCATTTCTCCAACACTAAGGAGCTGGTTGTATGGAGGGAGGCTTTCTGCTAGCCAGGGTCCAGGCCACATGGAAGGGAGACAGTTTCTGCCTTTCTTTTTCTGAGTCATTCAGTCTTGGCTGATGCTACGCTGGAAGTGTTTTTGTGAATATTTCCCAAAGTGTATCCACCGAGAAAAAATTCAGTAGAATGTTCCATAGTCAGATAACACTGAGGACTGCTGGGAACCAAACCTCTGTTCTTGGAAAGCTTCTCTGCAAACCAGCAAGAAAAGCTTTGGGAAGATTCTCTTTAATGCCGTGCATTTCCTTTTACCGTCCAGCTTTCCCGCTTGGTTAGAGGCTCCTTAAGAAAAGCCATTCTGACTAATAACAATGCTTCTAGACCCTGTAGACAATTCTGTCATGCACTGAAGTAGAGCAAGGGGTGCGGGGTGTTCTGGCCTCTTAAGGATCTGGTCTTGAGGAGCATGGGTTGTCCCTGAGCTCACAAAAGTGCCGTTAGTGACTGTAAACACTTTTCGTATCAGGTCAGAGCTCTAGGGATACTGACCGGGCTGTGAATTTTGGCAACCTGGTGTGCTCAGAAATTATGGTGGTTTGAGAGAAATGGTCCCCAGGGGGTGGTACTACTAGGGGTTGTGTCTTTGGTGGAGCGGGTGGGGCCTCGTTGGAGAAAGTGCGTCACTGTGGATGCGGGCTTTGGGGCCCAAGACACTGCCCTAGGGCAGGAAAGGAGGTCTGGGATAAAGTCAGTTTTATTAAATATAGAATAATACAGAAGCAAAAGTACATCTGCCATGTTTCTCAATGCCAACAAGGGGCCTTGGCCCAGAGTCAACACCGATCTTCACCATCTCCAGTTTCCGTCTCTCTCAATAGAGCACGCCACTCCATTTGTCTATCTTTCCCATCTCTCCTTCACATTTTTGTTCTTTGTAGTGGTGTCCAGGCCCGCTGGGTACAGTGTTTGGCTGGCTTTTAGTGCCACTGCCCGAGGTCCCAGATCAAGCGTTTTCAAACTCCCTTAACCTGCAAACCTTTTTAAACTTTATTATTGCAACTGTGTATAGTTTGTGTGTGTGGGTTTGTGTGTGTGTTTGTGTGTGTGTCTAGGCCAGAGATCAACTTTCTGGAGTCAGAACTTGCTGAGGAAGGGTTCCTGCTATTGTTTCTTCTCCTTTTCATCCTCGAGACTTGTTGGTCTGTAAGCTGCTGGCAGATTCTCCGGTTATTCCTGTATCCCCTCCCATCACTAACCACTCACCTTTTTGTATTAAATTAATTCTATTTATTTATTTATTTATTTATTTATTTATTTATATTTTTCAAGACAGGGTTTCACTGTGTAGCTTTGGAGCCTGTTCTGGTGGAACTAACTCTTGTAGACCAGGCTGGCCTTGAACTCACAGAGATCCGCCTGCTTCTGCCTCCCAAGTGCTGGGATTAAAAGAGTGCACCACCACCACTTAGCAGAAATCCTAGACATGTAATAATAGGGTGGAGGAGATTCTATTGCTACGGTGGCATGGAAGGGAACTGTGGCAGTTGGGTGGAGGTGAGGGAGGTTGAGTTCTTCCCTACTGCGCTTCCCTAACCATTGTATTGGCTGCACAGCTTGAAGATTTCCAGGTGAGTGAGAAAGGTCCCAAGGTTTCTTGCACACTGGACATTCTAGTTTTGAACGTTCTTATCTTTTGAGGATGAGGCCAAGAAAGCATGGACCAGTCAGAGCTTACAGTTCTCACAGCATGGCTAACAACCAAGGAGAGAATTGCTAGGCAGTCTAATGCAGCAGCCCTGCTACACTTGGAGTGTGGGTGAGAGCAATCTTTTAAAGCTGGAAAAGACGGACAGCTCCTGCCTTGTCTCAAAAGCCAAAATCCAGTCCCTGCTGTCCGTATGTGGAACTGGGCTGAACTCTGCGAGTCAGGGAAACATCTGATGGTTTCTTTACTCTGCATCAATACAGATGGTCACTTTGACAATATGGTGTCTCACCCAGAAGATAAAAATGTCCATAAGTTTCCCTGCACTGTTGAAACTTTGGACTGAGCATCTGGGGTTTCCTGTACGAAGCTGCACCTGACGTTGCTGGGAGACACGCATCCACCTAGAGTTGGACACAGAGTCACTCACTCATAAGTTGTTATTGTTTGGTCAAAAATGAGACCCCAGTCCTCTAACACCCCTATATCCAAAGAGGCTGGAATGTAATATTGAGCTGGAAGTGTTACTTCCAGCCTACCAAACGCTTCACGCCTGGACTCCAACTCCCAGCCTGCCACAGGGTATTTAGGGTTGCGTCTGAACAAGGAACACGTGGTGGTTTGGGTTTGCATGTGCGCTCCCTCTGTCTTTCTCTCACTATGCTCTCCCAGCCACCTGGGAGTGTGTCGTCTATAAAACACGGGCATTTGATTTGCCTTAATCTGGTTTGATTGGAGTTCTTTGCGCTGGTGGAGAGGTTTTTCTTAACAGTTATGGCGACTGTGTCTATGGAGGATGTATGGCGGTGACCAGAAGAGGGGCATGTTTGTACACCTTAGCATCATACTTAGCTGACTCTCAGGAAAGAGTGATGCTGCAATGGATACCTAAGCAAAGAGCAAGCCTAGGAATGGAAGCTAGAAATGGCCATCTCAGGGCAGCTGTCATGGGATCCCGAGAAGACAACCCAGATTGATCCAGACTTTTCTGGTCCCACTTGATTAAGGGTTGTAACAAGACATTCCTCTAAACTAGAGCTATAGGTTCATGGTAAAACCACTGCGTGTCCTCCCTCTGTACTGTTTGTAAGTGCAACTACTGTCCCCACAGGTCACAGTGCCTCAAGGGAAGGGCACCATGTACCTGGTATAACCCCCAGCACATAGTAGGTGCTTCTTTTCCTGGACATACTCTTCTTGCCTTCTAAATCAATAGTCCATTCCAGCATCTCCTATCAAGTCTCTTCTTGTGGGGTAGCTATGCAACATTGTCTTTTCTTTAAAAGCCATTGAAGAAACGGCTAAGCACTTACATGCTTTGGTCTCAAGCTATTACCTTGTCTTACAAGATGGGAATTCCTTTCTGCCTTCTTCGTGTTTTGCCCATAGACACTGACTGCCAGGTTTTATTACCATCTCTACCTAAAAATATTGGTCTTCAGAAGTCAGTTTCCCATTCCTGACAGAAGGCAAACTAATTAGAAGTCTCTAGAGTGAGTTTTATGGGGGCAAAAAATGCCTTTTTAGAGCAGCTCGGGGAGTTGAGACTACCTTAAATAAAAGAGAAAAAGTGAGAGTGTCTCTTGGGTTTGCAAATGTTCGAATGAGGAAATCAACCAGAAACCCCACTCCCCCAAAGGCTTCTAAGGCAATGTGGAGACTCCCAGAAGAGTTGAGGGTGATTCTTCAGGACCCCGACAGGATGCAGGTGGCACGCTTCATAGATCGGCGAAATGGGGCACCCTATAAATTTTGCTAACTAAACCACCCAAAGCATATCTACTATTTAGAGTCGGAAATCTGTGGGGCAAGTGAGAGAAAAAGAGGCAGAAACCAAGTTCAGCTTTCTAAGTTTTGGGGGCAGGGTAGGAGTTGCATTGCAGAAATCAGGTAATTCGGGGTTTTCTGTATGTGAGTCTAAGTGTCTTAGAATTACAGGCCTTACGCTGAACTGTCTGCCACCTAATTTTGGCTCTGCCACTAATAGTGTTTCCAGGTAATCACATTATCCACTTTGCTTTTCAATTTTGTCATCTAGTGAATGGAGTTTATCTTAATACTTACTTTATAGTGTTTTGTTCAAGGTTAATCAATGCCCATAACATTCTTAGTGTTCGAATTTGGAGTGCTCAGAATGTCCCCATTATTGCCCTCTATGAGGCTTATGTGCTCTTTCATTTAAACTCTAATGGTTCCTTTAAAAAATTGTGTTTATTTTATGTGTTTGTGTGAGTGCCTCCATGTATGCATGTGTACCACATGCCCACCAGGTGCCCTTGGAGGCCAGAAGAAGGCAATGGATCCCTTGGAAATTGGAGTTATAGGTGGGTCCTAGTTGCCATGTGGGTGTTGGGAACTGAACCCAGGACTTATACAAGAACAGAGTGCTCTGAACCTTTTGTGGTTCTCAGCCTGTAGGTCACAACACTTTTGGGGGTTGAATGACCCTTTCACAGGGATCACATATAAGATATTCTGCATATAAGACATTTATATTATAATTCATAACTAGTCAAAGACAGTTATGAAGTAGTAACAACAATAATTTCGTGACAGGGGTCACCACATCATGCGGAGCTGTATTAAAGGGTGAGGAAGATTGAGAACCACTACAAGCATCACTCCAGCCCCAAACTTCAGTGACTGATTACATCAACTGAGCGGGATTTGTTATGGAATTGGGGGAGGGGGACAGTTTGGGTCCCGGAGCTCTTGTGTGATCCATGTATACCACACACCCAGGAGAGTGGTCTTGGAAATGAGCGGCAAACACTGGAAGATTTTAGGAACAAGCATTCGCAAATAAGTCTGGGAAAGCTAATTACCTTTCTTTGCTGGAAAAGTCAGGGAACAGGCCATGTAAGAAGAATAAACCATTCTAAGAAAATGTTGTCACGATGGACCTTCACAGAACTTAGTTTTGGGGTATCTCAGGCAAAATGTCGCAACCTCCACTAGGTTCACACAGCAAACAAAAACACATCCGTCAGTGCAGAGTTGATCAGTCCAGGGGTCCCTGTTACCTTTCTTTGCAAATAAAAAGCTCCCCCAAAGCTACTTAGCACCACAAGAACCAGGAAATCTGTTTTTCACTTTTGATGGCTGATCGTCAGGACATAATTACGGATTGAATGTTTCTAGGTCACGCATGGCTTTCCAATAAGAAAGATTTATGATCCAGATGAACAAAGGACCAAATAGCAAATAACAGCTTCGATTGAATGGATGGAGAAGAAAGTGCAAGTTCTATTTACTCTCTGCCAAATCCTTTGAGTTTGGGGATGCGTAGGGGCTACAGTTACTTGAAACCAATTAGACAGATCAAGGCAACTAAGAGGAAATTAAACTTCAGACAAAAATGGATCTATGCCGTGGATCATTAGGTAACATATGAATATATGTGCATATAAATACATATTTAAAAATCACATTTGGGAAAGCTCTTCTACTATTGTCTACAGTTCTTGAGGGCTCAGATGTTCCCAGTGAGGCATACAACCATGGGCAAATGTTTTCCAGATAGAATGTACAGATTACTTTGAGTTGAAATGAGATTTAATATTCCCTTTATGTGTGTGTAATACTTTTAATATTCTTTCTTTTCTCATCTAAGGACTTCAAGCACAGTTAATTACTCATTTTCATATGAGTGAAACAATTATGATTATTTAAATAGCATTTTTAAAATTTCTTTTATTTGCCTGCCTGGGTCTTTTGACAATCACTGTTAAAGGCTTGTGCTGTAAGAAAGGAAAATAAGGATGATGGGGGGAGGGAGGGAGGAAGTAAGGGAGGGAGGGAAAGAAACAGATGTATGAGTTTTTTGAATACTCGTTTGCTATCTGGATAGGAATATAGGAACAATACTTTTTCATCTACAGCATAAAATTATTGGTGATATAATCCTTATCATAAAGTTACTATGAGATGGAAAGTTCAGCAGAATATGTTGGAAAATTGAACTGAAATAAAGCGATTCAGCAGATACCTAAAATTAGAGGAAATATCTTCAGAAAGAGAGTAGCTGTAAGGTTTATCATGCTTACTGTGTTGATAGTGGTTGGAGAAGCTCTGAGGTTGTGTGACAGTCTCAGTTCCAAATTCCCGGATGAGCATCATCTTAGCAATATCAGCAGAGATTCTGTATTTTCTGAGCACTTGGGCAGAGGCTTCAAAAACTCTGAAATGTTATGAAAGACTTCAATATGTATCTTCAGCTGGTGTTAAGATTCTGTCCTCATTTCTCACCTGTCATTTCTCTAGCTGTCTTCTGATTCATCTATCCTTCTGGAACATTCTTATGCATACCTTAGCAAATATGAATGCAGATGAATCTTCTCACCCACACGCATGGAAAAAATAAAATTTTAATTTGAATAACAGAGGTCAAAGCTAGCATCTGAAATAAACTGGTGGCTTTAAATAAACACCTAATGCAGATTCCCAGTGTCTAGGAGCCTGGACTTCTCCAGTTACTCTACATCAGAAGGAAAATTCAATGTCTGTTCAAGGCCAGGCTTCTCAGATACCTTTCCAAACTCCTGTGAGCCTGTTAGAAGTTTCTCTGGAGCATAACAAAGGTTTACTTATCTGGGGATAAACTCATGAAAGAGTAGCGATCTATAGTCCTCTTTGTACTCTGGGAACTGGAACCAAATCCAGCAGCCAAGAGGCCCATGTAAGCCTTTCATCTGCATTTATAGTACATGAGACCACACCCAAAGTGGGCCAATATCTTAAAGGCTATTGGCTGAAGGAGTTCCCACAGCATAGTACACATGGAAAGAGAGCACCTTAGTTAGGGTTTTTCTTTTCTGTTGTGAAGAGGCCCCATGACCATGGCAACTCTTATAAATAAAAACACTTAACTGAGGTGATGGCTGGCTTACAGTTTCAGAGGTTCAGTCCACTAGCATCAGGATGGAGAGGATGGTGGCGTGCAGGCAGGTGTGCTGCTGGAGCTGGCAGCCCTACATCTTGACTCAGAGGCAAGAGGAAGTCGACTGACTGTCACACTGAGTGAAGCTTGAGAAAAGAGAGACCTCAAAGCCCGCCCCCACAGTGACACACTTCCTGTGGGGCCATTTTGTTTCAAACTACCACAGAGAGCTATCCCCATTCTTTCTCTTTCCCACTTTTCTCTTTACAAATGAGCAACCTTTTGATTTGATACACCATAGAATCTTTATTGGACCATTATTAACAGTAGGATTTGTTTTAATTGGCATTTTTATACCTTTTTCCTTTTGCTATTAAAAATTATATAGCAAGCTAAGCTTGTTTTACAATTCTTTAATATTAGCACTTGGAAGGCAGATGTAGGCAGATCTCTGTGAGTTTGAGGCCAGCCTGGTCTATATAGTTTCAGGACAGCCAGGTCTATGTAGTGAGACCCTGTCTTAAAAGAAAAGCAAACCCCCCCCAAACTCAAAAAATATAATTAATAAATTGCATAGCTATATTTCCAAGACAGACTTGTTATATTTGTAAAATATTAATTTAATGTAATACTTTTAAATATTCTAGTCGCATTTTTATCTCTCTTATTGTAAATTTTACTATACTACTTCTGTGCATATATCAAGGAAGTCTATATTTTACTACAGGGAAACTTGCTCATCCATTTTCCTCTATTCACACAAAAAAAGAAAATTAGCCTAAATGTCTATCACTTGATGAATAAATAGTCACAATGAGATATCTATACACAGAGGCATTTTATTAAGCTGTAAAAATTTCATAAGATATGAAACTTGCAGGTAGATAGATAGAACTGGGAAAATTAAGCAGATTGAGATAAACCAGGCCAAGGGAGAGAAATCACCCAAGTTCTCACTCAGTTTTAGTCTTTTAAAAAGTCCTTTAAGTAGTTATTTCTCTTTTTGTAGGTGTTCACTAACAAGCATTAGTTGTACTTTTTTTTTTTTTTTTTGGTTTTTCGAGACAGGGTTTCTCTGTGGTTTTGGAGCCGTCCTGGAACTAGCTCTTGTAGACCAGGCTGGTCTCAAACTCACAGAGATCCACCTGCCTCTGCTTTAATGAGTGTAGTGTGTTCTATCCACATACACAGCATGTATTGATCAAATCCAGTGTCCTTTTCTCCCACATCCTAACCTGTGTACCCTTCTCAGTGTCTAGCTTCCACTTTTTACTTTTTTACTTTCAGGCAATTTTTTGAAGTCTATACAAAGAGAGAGGGAGAGAGAGAGAGAGAGAGAGAGAGAGAGAGAGAGAGAGAGAGAGAGAGAGAGAGAGAGAGAGAATGCCTTTCATAGGTCTATTTCATTTTACATAATGTTTTCAAGGTCAAACTCATTGTGCAATGATTGTATATCTGAGTCCATAATGTACTCCAATTCTGCCTACTTCTCCCGATAACGATAGAATTGCATCTGATTCTTTTTCACAGTTCAATATTGATTATACACACCACATTTTAACTATTTAGCTCTTGTTGAGTACCTGGGCTGAGTCCACCTATGAATAGACTTGGATCCTAAAGAAAACCGCTTTGCTGAGATGTAGTTAACAATGAACTGGACTCCTCCAAACCACATAATTTGATTCATTTGGGCACATGAGACTACCATCAAAATCAAGACAATGGACACGCCTATAAGGCACCCGAAGATTCCTCATCCTGTGTAATCCTTTCCTCATACCACCCTCTCAGGAAAATCCTTGTTTTCTGTTACTGTGAACTTCTTTGCCCTCTCTAGAATTTTATATTAAGAGAATTATAAAGTTGATACTGGGGTGTGGCTTCTTATACTCAACATAGTGATTTGAGACTAAATGCATTATGCGAATCAACAATGATTCCACTTGATTGCCGAATAGCTTTCCATTGTGTGGATATGCTCCAACTTAGTTTTTGGTGGACATTTGATTTAGGATCACACAGTGACTAAATGGTGAAAACCCCAAGAATTCATTTGCACGGTAGGATACCATTATTCATGACCTTAAGTATTCCAGTTGCTCTATATTCTTGTCAACATTTGGCATGGTTAGTCCTCCTCATACTAGGCATTACACAATGGTAACTTCCTTCTAGGGAAGTTTTCCACATAGCACATCATGACTGAACCATCAGCGAATAATGAGTTTTATGAATTTCATTTTACATCTGGATGGTGGGGATTTCTTTAGTTGGCTAATTCAGTACAAAAGTTGACTACTAACCTGAGACTAAGCATCTCTGTTTTGTTTCTGATCTTGGAGGGAAGATAGTATTTTACCAGGAAGTCTGATGCTAGCTTTGGACTTTTGTAAATCCATTTTAGAACTTTCCCCATGTTTCTAGTTTGTTGAGAGCCTTTTTGGTTCAGAATGGATGTTCATGTTGGATTTTGTTGAGCGTAGTTTTTTTTTTTTAATCTGCTGAGACAATCCTATATTTCCCCTTTGTTTATAAAAATGTGAATTATATTGATGGCTTTGAATGTCAAACCAATCTTCATTCCCAGATTAAAAGAAACCCACTTGGTCATCTTGTATTATTTTTTTCTCCATATAGTTTAGATTTCCTGAAGTTTTGTTTGGGATTTTTTTACCTCTATATTCATGAAAGATAGTTACAGTTAATTATTCTTTTATGTCTGGTTTTAGTAATACAGAAATGATGATCTCAACTGAGGAGTGGATGGGGGTGGGAAGGGGTGAGGTGGGGAGGGTGAAAGAAGGAACTGGGGTTTGTATGTAAAATTAAAAAAAAATTAAAGAAAAAATATATTGGGTATAGGATTATCTGAATTTCTTCCCATGTAGTGTTGGTGATTTATCTCATCTTGGTTGTTGAATTTATTGGCATAAAGTTGTCGATATCCCTTATTATTCTTTGAATAGCTCTAAAATATTTACTGATATAGCTACTCTCACTCGTCAGAGTTATAAACCATGTGTTCTCTTTCAATGTCTCATAAATCTAGCTATCCATTTATCCTGTTACTAAGCAATCCAGTAAGTTGCTCGGTAAATGGTCTACTTCTCTTGGGCTTTCTTAGGTGAACCACAGCCAGGTGAGGGCTGCTTTAGCACTCCTCTGGTTTTTGGTTCTGGAACTTTTGTCTGCTCAATTCAGGGAGACCCAGCCTTGTGCCTAGGTTCTGTGCTCTTCCCTCCATAAGGAGAAGTTCTGGTCCTCCCACTTCATTGGTTTCTCATCTCTCAGGATTGCTGTCCTTCAGCCTGGGCTTGCTCTCTCGAGGAGCTTGCTTTTGTGCATTTTCTCAGTTTTTAGGTTATCCCAGGCAGGAAAGTAAATCCGACCCGTGTTCCTGGTTGTATGACAGGAAGTTGCTATCACCTGGCTAGAGTTCTAAAGGCTAGTGTTTATTGAGAACTGTATTCTAAATGTTTCTAGGCACAGCACAGGGAAATGGAAAAGCACAAAATAAGAGAACTATAAAACACCCCATTATATAATCCCCATCTTATAAGTGAGGGAATCAGGTCACAGAAGGATTAAATGCTGTCTGAAAAGTCTGATGTGGACAAAGACACGAGTCTGGGGCTTGTATCCAGATGTGTCGGTTTTCAAATACACCTTCTTATCCAGATTCTTCCAACATGGAGCTCATCCTTCCCAAAAACTCCTTTTTAATTCTCTCTCTCTCTCTCTCTCTCTCTCTCTCTCTCTCTCTCTCTTCCCTAGGCATGTGTATTTGCACTCGTGGAAACCTGAGGTCTGTGTCAGTGTCCTCTTTCACTGTCCCCAACCTTCCTTATTTTATTTTATTTTATTTTATTTTATTTTATTTTATTTTATTTTATTTGAGTCACGGTTTCTCGTTGAACCTGAAACTCACTGACTGGATATTGACAAATGAGTCCACGGGAACTGCCTTTCACCACTGACCGCTGGGGTATGGATGTTTGCTAGAATGACTGGCTTTAAGTGGGTCCCAGGATCTGCCTGTCACCACTGGCCGATGCTGGGGCTTTAGGTTCTAAGATCTGTACTCGGGCATCATTCTTTCGGAATAAGCACTTTGTTCACTGAGCCATCTCTCCTGCCCTTCTCTTTCTCCCCCAAGTGAACACCAGATGGGGAAATCCTATAGATTCTATACTACAAGGCCTGATTTCAAGATTTCCTTTGGTACAAAGTATTAGTTTTACTTGGACCTTGACTTTTTCTCCCTATACGTATTCAGCAAATTAAGGCCGAAAGATTATGCGATAATAAATCTCCACTGCAAATGTATTAATTTTGGCCAAGAAATTACCAAGTTCCTTCAAACAAGAAGGGAAAAAGTTCTTTGTGAACTCTGTGAAGATACCCCTAAAGCTTGAATGGAAGGAGAAATGAGGTTCGACTTTCAAGTCCACTGCCAACTCGAGTGTGAGACCTGGCGTGAGAGCTACTCTGTGGAGAGATCCGCTGGCGCATGCTCACAGCACTTCCAGGACTCGAGTGTGGGACCTGGCGGGAGGGCTCCTCTGTGGAGAGATCCGCTGGCGCATGCTCACAGCACTTCCAGGACTCCTCAAGGAAGCCCAACAGGACAGAACGACACTGAGGCCAACACGGTTTCCACGTAAGCAAAAGAGTAGTTTGTTACTGATTTTTTTTAAGGGAATATTATCACATAATTACAGTGTTGGGTCTGGGATGAATTTGAGTATAATTCTGTTGTTCTCAACCACTTGAGACTCGAGAGATTTTGGTGATGTCATATCAGGGATAGAGAGGACGCACAGACCTTAATCCAATGAATGCTATGTTCAGTGCTAGGATTTAAACTTCTTTTCTAGTCTCTCTCTCTCTCTCTCTCTCTCTCTCTCTCTCTCTCTCTCTCTCTCTGTGTGTGTGTGTGTGTATTCATGTACACACATATGTTCTTGTTGAATTCTATTTACATAAGTAAAATATATTGTATAAAAATTGGAAATATACATACTAGACACTACTTGGGTGACCAAGAACCTAAGAATAGATAGCCCCGGAACCTAGGGAGAAACTAAATACTACTATCCTACTAAAAGATCGTAGCAATACAGTGAATCCTAATGACATCCTGTTGTTCAGTGCCTTGCTTAGCCATCATCAGAGAAGCTTTCTCCTGTGGCAGATGGGAACAAATATAGGGACCCACAGTCAGACAATATGTAGTCGGAGACTGTGGAACACTCAGCCCTATAGGGGATGTCTCCATCAAATACAGGGAACCCTGCAGAAGAGGAGGTGGAGAGAGCGGAAGAGCAAAGGGGGTTGGAGGACACCAAGGAAACAAGGTCTCTAAATCAGTGGGATAGATGCACATGTGAACTCCCAGAGACGGGAGCAGCATGCGCAGGGCCTCTGTGGGTCTGCACCTCATAGGGTTCTAGAGCTGAAAGGAGAAGTAGACACATGCCCCACCCCTAAAAAGCTAGCTTGCAGATGAAAATTTAGTTTTCTCCAAGGGAGTCTCACTGTGGAAACAGACTACTCTGAACGGTAGGCTGCATGCCCAGCAGTAGGGTGCCAACGGAAAACAAACCCAGTGGCATCTTTGGAGGTTTCTTGTTTTACAATGTCATGCCAGGCAGGGCTTTTTTTTTTAAATCTCAATCTTAATTTAATTTAATTTTTTAAATTTATTTTTCTCTTTTTCCCCTACATGTCCTTTGTGTTTATCTTATGGCTTACAACTTACAACTTAGGGAATTAACAAGTATGCAGATGAGGGGGTCTCTGAGTCTGTATCTGTTTCTTGTTCCTTTTCTTGGGTCTTTTCCTCCGTTTTTGTTTGTTTTGTTTTGTCCTATTCTTATGAGTCAGTTTTATTTTATTTTATTATTTTCCATTAGAAGTTTGTTTGTTTTCTAATGAGAGACAGAAAGGGGGCAAATGTGGATGGGAGGGGAGGTGGAGAGGAACTGGGAGATGCAGAAGGAGGGTAAACTATAATCAAGATATCTATAATCCCCAAAACTTATATACATATATATATAAACACACACACATATATATTAAGCTTAGGTTGGAAGGGCCCTTGCCGGAGCCTGATGTGTTCTTATACATTGTTTCATGATTAGGTTGGAAGGGCCCTTGCTGGAGCATGATGTATGTATATGTATGTATATATATATATATGTGTGTGTGTTTGTGGGCAGCTGGGTTTTTTTTTTTCTCTTTGAGTGCCTGCACCCAGCTCCCAAATAAATGAAGATTTGTTGTTACTTATGAATGTCTGGCTTTAGCTTGGCTTATTTCTAGCCAGCTTTTCTAAATTAATTTAAATTAACCCATTTCTCTTCTTCTATGCTTTGCCTCTGGGCTGTTTACCTTTCTTTATTCTATCCGTCTTTCTTCCCTTCTTACTCTGACTGGTTGTGTTGCTGGGTAACAGGCCCCTGGTGTCCTTCTCCTTTGCTCGTGCCTCCTCATCTCCCCAGCGTAGATTTCTCCTATTTATTCTCTCTGCCTGGCCGCCCTGCCTGTCGCTCTCCTGCCTAGCCATTGGCTGTTTAGCTCTTTATTAGACCAATCAGGTGTTTTAGACAGGCAAAGAAACACAGCTTTACAGTGTTAAATAAATGCAACATCTTTGCATCAGTGAATAAATATTCCACAGCAGAAATGATTGTAACATCTTAAATGAATATGCCAACACAATAATACACACATAAAATATACATATATGTTTTTATATATATTGATATAGATAGACCTAAAGGTAGGAAATAGAAATAACCAGAAAGAGGAAAAATCACCTGATATCTAACTACCAACTAATAGTAACAATGAATATGAGTGACTTTTTCTGTGATCTCTACATGCCTTCTATATAAAGTGTGTGTGTGTGTGTTGACTGATAGCTCTAGACCAGTTTATGCCTCCAGCAGAGACCTGGAATACACTTGGTATTTTGGTGGAAGGTGAAGAGAGGCCAGAGGTCTCAGCTAAGCTTAGGTTGGAAGGGCCCTTGCCGGAGCCTGATGTGTTCTTATACATTGTTTCATGATTAGGTTGGAAGGGCCCTTGCTGGAGCATGATGTGTTCTACATTGTTTCATGTTTTCCATTTAAATCCTCCTACCTCTGACTGCGGGCATCCCCAGAGATGGAGCGCCTAGACCTCTGATTAGGCAGTGATGGTTTACAGGGAAATCCCCAGACTGACTAGGGCTTAGGTCCTGGGCTGGAAGCAGTCAGAACAATACCTCCAGTCCTGCAGCTGTGTAGGTTACAATTCTCCAGAGCACCCCTAATCAGGGCTGTGCTCTCCCTCCCCGGCTCACACAAGCACTCTGGAAGCTGGCTCATCATGAGTTGGATATCATCCTTTACAAGAGCCTAGATCGAGACAAGGAGTGCAAAAGAAGGGTTTGTATTAGCAGAGTCCTGTGTCATATTTGGTAACTCTCAGGAAGCAATTGTGATTGAAGCCAGAGCGTTGGAGAAAAGCAGCTGCTCTCAAGGTGAGAGGTTCGGGGAGACAGCAGAATATTAGGCAGGTACAGCATGCTGACAGGAGTGGAATGACTGGCACGGGCTGCTTGCCCTCCTGCCTGTGGCACTGAAGTCTGAGCTCCCTCCCCCAACATCCGCAGAGCTGTGTCATGAGTGCAATTGGAGTCATAGTATCCTATGTCTAAACATCCAAAGCCTATAAATAATTACAGATCAAATAAGCGGTCAAGTAAAACCTCATGTTCCCTTCTCTTGATAAATACACTTTACCAATCAGCTGAAAAAGTCAAACATAAGAGTTTTCAACTGCCTCGTTTCTAGTGGATGAAATTCAGCTTGCTTTAACCTAGCCCAGAGCATATCCCTCTTAGCTTACTACATCAGCCTGCTATACAAATACTACCACTTCTGTGGACAGCATCCCTTGACCTTCCTTTGGGTTAGGGAATGTGAGCCCTCTGCTCTCAGGGGAATGGAAAGAGGTAAGATTACCACAAGGTTCTGAAATTTTTCTCTAGGTCAGTGGGCAGGGAATTTAGGATACCTGGGTCTTTGGGGGTGTCATCAAGAAGCAGGTATAGAGGTCAGACTCTCAGTGGGAGGGTCCTGAGAGATATATGTCGCAGGGAGTGATACTCAGGGCAGAATCCTTAAACTGAGTCATAGAAGGGCCCTTTCTGTCTGAATCAAAGCAAGCAAGCCAACGACAGATCTGCCAGTGCTGGTCTATGAACTGTATATGGCGACTGTCCTGCTTTCTCTCACTATACCAAAATACCTGAAGAGGAGCACTGTACAGAGAAAAGAGGCTTATTCACCCCAGACTTTTAGAAACTAAAAGTCCAAATAACATGGTGCTGGCTGTGTCAGAACATGGAGGACCATGTCACACTGGGAACCTGTGGGTGAGCTGTCAATGAGGAATAGCAGAAAACAGAATCTGTTTTTTTTTTTAAAGCCCACTGTCACTTCTTTCAGATGGAGTGAACTACTCCAAAACTGACTGTGAAGTCAGAGTCTGCATAAGAAAAGTATATCAATGAGATCATGCACACTGTAGGTGTCAAAAAAGCTACTTAATATAAATGAAGGAGTTTTCTTGTCTGTTGCTAATTTCCATTTTGAGGTCTGATGTGCCTTCCCAGGGGTTGATGGGTGTGAGGTTAGAAGTACCTTGGCCATCAGTTAGTGCAGTAGATATTTGCTACTTCTGCCCGTTCACTGTCCTCTCCCCCTTCCTGTGTTCCACAAAACTGCCCTTCAAGTATCAGCTTCTAGTTGGTTGGAATGTTGTTAAAGGCCCTTTAGCCTGACCCAATCAGAACGCAGCAAACTCAAGGTCATCCCTGGGCATTATGTCCTGAGTGTTGGAATGACTTGGGAACATCAGCTATTGGCACCTGTGAGTAATGGCAGATAAGATGGAGATGTTTATGAGGGCAGAAGATGTGGACAAGTGGGTTATTAGAAATGCCTTCCCAGAATCCAGAACTTTTCCAGGAAAACAATGGAAATTCCTTCCCAGAATCCAGAAGTCAGAGCCAAGGTGCCCGCAACTTCCAGCTGCAGACCATCTGGGTACTTCAACGGGTTTGGATGAAATTCTCAGGTCAAGAACCATCTAGAAGGCTACCTTTCCATGTCCTCTGCTCTCCAGGGACAGAGACCTCCTGGTGGTGAGCACCACCCTGCCTGCTTCACTTTCCTCATCTGTCAAAGTGGATGGCATCCTGGGGTGGGAAATGAAGCTAAACAGGGTGGGGAGGGTTCCTGGTGCTCTTGGGTTCTTTTACCATTTGATGAGATGCTCAACCCTTGGGCTTCCCATGGGTCAAGTATGAAATAAAACGAACGTGGCTCCTCTGCTCCCACTGTTTAGTCAAGGCCAGCAGCCTCCTTCTTATAGAATCAAACTACTTGAGGTCAACAAAAGAGAACCAGATGATGACTCTTCTTTGCACACATAGTACCCACTGTGCACCCTGTGGGGATAAAACGTTATCCGCAATTTCTCTTGCGCGACCTCAGGCTGTTTGAATCATCTGAATTCAAATATGAGTTATTTTATTTGGTATTCTGAGGCACGTGTGTGAGAAGATGACACTGTCTATAAAACATGCTGGGAGGAAGGAGCGGGATGATCTTACGGGGACAGAGACAGCACTGCCACCACATCTTCTCAATAAACAATAAATCTGCTCACTTCTGTGAATTGCATTTATAGAGAATCTAGACTCCTCCCCTTTTTCTTGGCCAGCATCCAGGCTGCTCCAGACCTTGTCCCCCTGGGTTTTCCTTTGATTTGTGAGGGAATAGCACTCTTGGTTTGACCCACTTATTTATTCCCCAGATGGGATATGTTGGGGCCTATATTCTCCTCTGTTTCTGCACCTCCTCTACTAGAGTCTCAGGGTGTTCTTCTGGACCCCAGGAGACCCTAAACTTGCCCTCTTGGCAGGCAGCAAGGCAACAAAGCAAGATTTAGATGATTCTCCCCTTCTTTGGTTTCTTTCCACAGGTAAAGTGAATCCTTCCCCATGGGTGCAAATTTTACAAACCAAATACAGGGAAGGAAGTCTGATTAATCTGCAAGGACACCAGGCTGGTACAGGCAGCTTCAAGTCTCTTTTATCAACCTGCCATGTCCTTCCTGAACTCAGGATCTGTACCAAGGGTCTTGGTGCAGATATAAAACTCAGGATCTTGGTACCGATATAATAATGAGTCTGAGGTCATACAGGGTTTGTGCTCCTTTTATAAATGCTGTATCATTTGATTTTTTTTCCCTAGGAGGAAGATACAGTAACATTACATTTCTTTCAAGAAGTGAAGTCCAAAGCTTGTCTGTGAGTACAAATCTCAGCCCACATGATGCTGTGCCAGGGCCTATATAGGTGAGTCTTGTTCCACTTTGACTAAAGGTCAGAGAGTTTGAACTTATTTTTGCTCTCTCAAAGTCGTTGACTACAGGTGTGGCTACAAACAAGAGATACTGACCTAGGGTGTGGTTAATTAGCATTTTGAGATCCATTCCACCTTGACCAAAGGTTGCAGAATTCAAGTCTATTCCTGCTCCTTCTAGGAGATTGGCAGGAGGTTCCAGGAAGTGGCTGCCTATAGGTTTGCTGTGGGAGCTCCTTCTGCTCCTTCAAGATAATAGCCCACTGTGGTGTGGTTTCTTATACTATAAATGCAGCTGTAAAACCTGTGCTTGCTCTCTTGCTTCCTGCTCTCACTTCCGCCTGCTAGACTCTGTTCCTGTTCCCCGTTTGTGCAGATGACTGTGATCTAGGACAGTGATCTGTGAGTTTCCCCTAAACAAATAACCTTTTATTATATATAATTCTGAACTAGTGTGGGATTATTTTGTAACTTCCATCATCACAGGTTACTTGGTCTAAGGGTGTGGTCATTACATGTCCTGTCCAAACAAGAGATTGCTTGACTGTGGATGCTCTGTTTATTCCTTATATCATGTTAATTTTGTCTCCCCTCTCCCCTTTTGGAGTGAAGTATATAAGCATGTAAAAAATAAACATGAGCAAATTCATTAATATTTAATGAATTTCCCTCCTGGTGTCATTCTGTGCTTCTGACTTTTATTTTTCTCATATCTCTGTTCCTTTTGCTTAATAAGTCTAATCCATACACTCCTACCCTGAAATGTGTGAACCCCATTGAGGCTGAACCCAGATATGCTGCTGTAACAAATACTGAAGACTGAGGAACTTATAAAGAATAGAAATTTAGGGTAGGCAAAAGAGTATTCAGCAGGAAAAAGTACTTACCTTCAACCTTAATGACCTGAGTTCAATCCCTGAACCCACAGGGTGGAAAAAGAGAACAAACTGCCCTACGCTGTCTTTTGACCTGCATACATGCACCATGTATGGATGGCAGTGACCTTGGGCATAGCGAAAAGGTTTTATGACAGTCTCTTGGTATCATTAAAATAAAACTCTTCCAGCTCCTGGTACCACTAAATACAATTGCCTGGTTAAAGGCAGGATGGGAAGACATTTGTGTTTTGAGAGATACTCAGCATCCATCTGGGAAAGCATGGACTCTGTCATGTCTGCATATGTTCTTCTCACCACTAACTCCTCTGAGTGACTTTGTACAAGAGAAAGGAAAAATGTTACATTATTCAAATAACCAAACCATTCAACCATCTAGGAGAAATCTTGGCTGTGGTGTCATGACAACATATCCACATGCCCACAGCAGGGCATCAAGATAGAAAGCCCATGACAGTCATCACATAAGAAGGCCAAGAGAAGGGAAGATCCTACCTTCTTTACAGCTCTCCTACCCCAGGACATGCTCTTTCTTTACACTTAGTACTTTGTTGACCTCTGGTCTTGGTGACTTGTTGATTGTGTAAAACTGCTTTAATCCAGTCTAGCTAGATTGTGACCTAGTGCCTCTATCTGCATTTTATCTCCTTCATTGCTGATGTCATCTTTATTGATTTCCCACAGTATATTTGTTGGTCCCTTATTTAATCCCAGCGTGAATATAAGTACTTTCTTAGTCTATGATGCTACAACAAATTACCTAAGGCAGAACACTTTAAAAGTAAAGAGATAGTCTAAAAGGAGGATGGTTCTGGCATCTTCTGGCTTCTGGGAAGAGCCTCAAGGTAGGCCACTCATGTCAAAAAAAAAGAATGCTATGGCGTGTGTGTGTGTGTGTGTGTGTATGTAAGGAAACACTGACTTCACTTTACAACAACCTACTCCTAATTTAACCAACAATTAATCATTCTTGAGTGTGGCTGTGGGTCTTGTTTGCCTCTCTTGTCTTCTGTACAATGTTCCTTGATGGGGGAAGTTTTGTTAACCAATCATCTTTAAGAGGTAGAAGCTAGTTAAGGCATGACTTTCTGGAACCTGAGAGAAAACGGGTGGTCATTGTCCTCATTTGTTGCACATTTGTTTACAGATTATTTAATATTCTGACACAAAATTTTATTCTTTAAGTTATACAGATATTAAATATTACAGGTCAATAGTTGTTCAAGTTTGTTATTCATACAGTCAGATTAATTAGGTTCTTTAGATGCATAAAGATTGTGTTCTGCCTAAACAGGTAATCTTCAACCACTTCAAGGATCTGTAGAATATGGCATTTAAATAACTTAGGGTTCTGTTGACATGAGACATGATTGCTCCTGACAGCACCAATCTATTCCCAAAACATGTTGAGAACCAGACACTCCACTTGGAGCATGTTTTCTTCTTGGCAAAACTGGCCTTTGGGAAAGTAACTGTCCATGCATTGACCACTGACAAAATGTACAATGTCCAGACAAGACAAGCAGGATACAAGAAAAAGACTGTCAAACCTTGCCAAGACAGGGTAAAACGGTTCTTAAAAATTCCCTGCTTATAAAAATGGTTTGTCAATTATACTAGGCCTTAGCCAAAGTTGGTTGCTTCAACATTGCAAGTGAGACTTTGAATAATTGTTCAGGTAGCCAATTGTCTCCGTCATATACTGCTCACTTTGGAAGCTGCTTGGTTGCACTTCCTGCCTGCTCAAATGATATTATCTCCCTTCTCAGGCCTACGATGGAGTTAAAGATTAAATAGTTGTAGTTATCTTCTTCTTATGATTTAACTGAGACTCTTAATAGAATGTTTATAAAAACATTTCTCATGTATTCCTTGCTTAATATTGTTTATGTTGGTTGTAATTTTATACCTGATATCTGTTCCTATTGTATATAGTTGTATTGGGTTTGGATCACTCTTTTTTAGACAAAAGGGGAAGGTGATGGGGGAAGCTTTGTTAACCAATCATCTTTAAGAGGTGGAACCTACTTAAGGCATGGCTTCCTGGAGCAGGGCCCAGGTGCACTCTCTCTCTCTCTCTCTCTCTCTCTCTCTCTCTCTCTCTCTCTCTCTCTGTGTGTGTGTGGTACTCCCACCACACAGCTGAGTTTGGACTTCCTGTTCCTGTTTTGTGAGTTTTTCCTCTACAATAAATAAAATATAATTGTTTTATTCTTTAGCTAGCCTGGTTATTTCCTGTATTGAGCTAATTTCTACAGTTCCTGGAACATACTAGTGGCTGCTGCTCCAACTTGCCTTCCCAGGGTGAGAAATTCTCTGGCCACAAGGGCTTCCCCCAGGAGCGCAGGCTGTGAAGTGCTGAGATATTGATGCTCCAAGAGTGGTCCCCCCACCAGTGATGGATGAGATTTGAAAACATTACCCACTTTCCTTGGTCCCTGGTGTTCTCTCCTCCATCTCTACAGCCTTGCTGTGATACTGAGCTCCCATTGCCCCCAGTGACAGTTTGCTTATTCACACGCTCTGCAGGGCTTCCTCTTCCCCGGGCCACTTCGTTACATGCCTGCCGGTCAGCATTTCCTGGGATTGCCTCTCAAACAAGCTACTTGGACCCACATCTTTACGCCAGTATCTGCTACTTGGGGAGGGGGACTCAACCAAATTGACAAGGGGTGGGGTTCTCTGTAGGATGCTAACTTTCAACTACAGGCACATGGAAATCTTGGAAGCACTTGTGAAGACTCCGAGTGTTCATATTCACGACCCCAAACTAGAATCTCCCCAGTGTCTCCAAACTAAGATAGAGCCTTGGTATTCCCAAACATATTCAATCCTGAAATTTTTCTGGTGAATTAAAAGCCTGGAGCCAGGCAGTGGTGGGACACACCTTTAATCCCAGCACTGGGAAGGCAGAGGCAGGTGGATCTGGTCTACAGAGCAAGTGCCAGGGCAGCTAGGGATACAGAGAGAAACTGTCTTGACAAGCCAAAGTAAATACATAAGTAAGTCATAAAAATAAATAAAAATCCAAGTTTCTGGGAGTTTGATAGTTTGATGACTAGATACGATGTCTTCCCAATAAACCACTAAGGCTTTATTTAGCTAGAATTAATCAAATTATTTTTTGGGAAGCTTTTCTCCTCTTTTTCTTCAACCCAGTTCCCCTCTACTTCCATCTGCATCACAATTCTGCAGTTCTACCTTACCACTGATTCAAAAATAGTTGATTAATGTGCACCCAGCTACAGCACATGCCTGGCCAAATTTTTTAATATGGATTTTCTTGGTATGTATGCCTTAACCCACCTGAATAAAAGATGTTTATTTTTTGAGGCTTTTTAGTTATTCAAGATTTTGTTTGTTTTCCTAAGTCCACTTGGGGTGTATTTAGAGGCTTATTAATTTTCTAGAATATTATTTTAAAATATTTTTTTTCTGTTCTTGAAATTCCGTCTTTACAATGTGAGGGGTGGAAGAACCACAGCAGTCTGCGGATCGGAAAAACCAAAAGGGAGAAACGGAGATGGAAACTGGAAACCGAAACTTTTTCACTCGTGTTTTTACAGATGCCATGCGGCTGGA
The DNA here is from genome assembly GCF_950005125.1 of Chionomys nivalis. Lineage (NCBI taxonomy): Eukaryota > Metazoa > Chordata > Mammalia > Rodentia > Cricetidae > Chionomys > Chionomys nivalis. Next base: position 74,405,680 of record NC_080091.1, read on the forward strand.
AGCTTGGCCAGCCGGGAGTGGGTGGCTCAGCCATCCCTCATCCTCATGGAAATTAAGGTGTTCTCTTGGCAGCAGCAATCAATCAGGCGTCCACAGGGAGCCAGTGAATGACTGTGAGGAAACACAAGCCATGCACGAGCTGCCTGGAATCGCTCCTCAGTGACTTTGTTTGTTGGAGTTATTAGAGAAACAGACCTCTAATCTTCAGGAGGGTGCATGCATTGTAGACGTCAAAACGACTGCTGTCTCAGAGATATTAACTTGCTTGCAGCACACACAGGCCCAAGCATGCAAAGGCCTGAAGTCTAGGCAGCCTAATTTGTATGAGCACATTACAAATTTGTGGATTTTTTTTTTTTTTGACTTTCCAGATTGAAATTTTTGGCCTTCTTTAGGGTGAATGTTTTTCAACAAGTACAATTAAACACCTGAAAAGAATTTACTAGAGTTCACAGGACATAAACAAGTATTCTGAGATTTTTCATTTTGACTTCCTAAATAGCAACTTGATAGTGAAGTAATTTTCAGGGCTGGAGAGATGGCTCAGTCAGCTAAGAACACTGGATGCTATTCCAGGGGACCCTGGTTCGGTTCCCAGAACACGCATGGTGGCTCACACCTGTCTGTAACTCCAGTTCAAGGGGATCCAATGCCTTCTTCTGAATTCTGAGGGCACCAGGCATGCACATGCTACATAGACATACATGTAGGCAAAACACTCATGCACACAAAATAATGACGATGATGATGATGATGATGATGATTACGATAAAGCAAAATAGCTTTTGAATCATGTTACTCTCTTTAAGACATAACCAACTTCTGGGCCACTGTGGTGGTTCTGATGCATTTAAGTTAGATTTTTGATGTTGTTGTTAATAATAAAAACACTGGTGTGGATATATTTCGACTCAGTAAAAGTATTTTTAGATCAATAAAGTTAAATTTTCAAAGTAGTTAATTAATAGCATGTCTAGACTCCTTCTTTCCCTCCTCAGGCCAGGTTCCCACTGGCCAGGTCCTATGCAGCTTCTGGATCCCTCATACTACCCAGTCCCTAACACCCAGCCCCTCCCTAACAGTTCCCCCACCCCATCCTATGCCTGTAACATCTGTGTGATGTAAGCCACTTTTAACCTTTGAGGAGTTACAAGATGTTTCTTTGTTTCTTTGCTATGCTGGAAAACAGCACCCTTCCCCCAGGAGCGGGCTCTTCCCCCAGGAACAGGCTCTTCCCCCAGGAACATGCTCACAACAGCCCTCAGAGCTGTCTGATTTAGTTACCTGGTCCACAGGACTGAAAAAATTTCCCTATCCGAAACCTTGGCGTTCTCTCTCAACCTGGATGCCACACAGACTGCATAAATATCATCAAACTTCAAAAAAATTATCTTGGATTTCATTCAAAGCTTTGGTGCATCAGCTGCTTCAGAAAGAGGAACATATCCTGCCAAATACTCTCCGGAGAATATTTCAGTACAGTTGATTCTTCTAGGAAGGGCCAGCACAATGACTGATAGATACTTTTGGAAACAAAGAACTGTGATTGTTTCCTCTTTTTCTATGGATTAAGGACTCGTTAAAAATAGAATGTACTAGAAGAGGCTGGATGTCCCCATAAAATGCACATAAAAGAGGAAATGAAAACAAGATTGAAAATGAGTAAACTCGTTCTTTTAGGCATATGTTATGTGTGTGTATCTGTGTTTGAGACGTAGTCTCTTGGTGGAGCTCAGGTTGGCTGCAAACTCACTCTGTAGTCTTGTTTTCCAGCTTATGATTCTTCTGCCTCAGCCTCCTGAGTGCCGGGATTACAGTGTGTGCCCCCAGGCCCAACTGTATTAGTCTTAAACATTATCACGTGAGAAAGTAGATTGGAATGCAGCTGTAAGAAGCTGAACGTGCTGTGTAAGTTCTCTGCTGTCTCCATCTGGAAGAAGCAGAAACCTCTTGCTGCTTGGTTTGAATTGAGTGCCCCAGAGCTTGGTCCATCTTTTTAGAAAGTCCTTAGCATTTTTATAAACTCCACGACTATAGCTTATCCTGGCATGTGTCCATCATCCATCTTCTGTCCACACACTCATGATCAGTGGAAATAATCAGAGAGCCCAGAAATAAATCCTTATGCATATGACCAAATGTTTTTCACAGAACTGCCCTGAACATCCAAGGGGATAAGTCTCCCTCTGAGAAACTTAGTATGGAAAATACTGGACATCCACATGTAAAAGAATGAGACTGGACTCTCATGGCAGGCAGAAATGAACTCAAAATGACTCAAAATGAACCAAAGACTTAACCTGAGTAAAAATGACCAAACTCTATGAAGGCAATATGGGGCTGGAGAAGATATCTATCAGATCCAGCAATGACCTTTTTGGATGACTCCAAAAGCACAAATAACAACTGGAAGGATAGGCAACTTGTGCTTCATCAAATTTTTAATATTTTTGCATAAGATGTACTAACAAGAGAGTAAAGAGAAACACATGATTTTAAAAAATACTTGTAAATCAGATATCTCCTAGGAGTTACTAGCTAGAATATATAAAAAAGCTCCTGCAATTCAACAACACCTGAAATAAAAAACAGTTCTAAAGCAGGCAAAAGACTTGAGTAGACAGTTTTTCAAAGATGATATACAAGTGGATGATAAACACAGCAAAAGAGAATGCTCAGTGTCTCTCATCTTTAGGGTATGCAAGTCAAAACCACAAAGAGACTGTATTCCACACACACCAATGTGGCTATTGCAAAAATCAATCAAACAAATAAAAAGCCACAAAATAAATATTGGCTAGGATGTAGAAACTCTGAAATCTTTTATTATGGATGAGAATGTAAAAGGTTGCAGCTGCTATAAAAAACAGTATGGCAGCTATGGGTTTGAATGAGAATGGTCCTCATAGACTTACCTGTTTAAATTCTTGGTCTTCAGTGGAACTGTTTGAGAAGGATTCGAAGGTGTGGCCTTGTTGGAGGAGGTGTGTCACTGTGGTGCCTGCTATCTATGGATCAATCCATAAAGCTCTCAGCTACTGCTCCATCGACAAGCCTGTCTGCTTCCTACCATGATGATCACAAACTCAGCCTCTGAAACTGGAAGCAAGTCCCAGTCAAATGCTTTCTTTGGTAAGAGTTGTCTTGAGCCGGGCGGTGGTGGCGCACGCCTTTAATCCCAGCACTTGGGAGGCAGAGGCAGGCGGATCTCTGTGAGTTCGAGGCCAGCCTGGTCTACAAAGGGAGTTTCAGGACAGGCTCCAAAGCTACAGAGAAACCCTGTCTCGAAAAACCAAAAAAAAAAAAAAAAAAAAAAAGTTGTCTTGAAAGACCCCCGGTAGGGACCTTCCCTCAGGTGGAGACCCCTGGACCCAAAGACCAGACCGAGACCACGGATCGGATGCAAACTGCAAGAGGTTTATTAGGTAGACACAGGTACCTGCGGGCGGCAAAGTCTTTCGGAGGACTTGCGCGCCCGCAGACTGGGTGAGGGTTCCTTTTATAGCAAAAGCAGGGCACAGAAGCTGATGCATGGTTACAGGGATTCCATTGGTCAGTACAAATAAGGCGAGGGGTTCACCCTGAGGACAAGTTCCTCAGGAACATCAAGATCTGATAATAACTGACTTGACTCTATCTAGGGTGCAGGTGGGTTTCCCCAGAATTTTCCGTTCCCCTCCCCGGTCAGATGTCTGACCACAGACATTCTGTTTGGCAACCTCTGTTTGGCAACCTAAGAGTACTAACCCCACCCTGAACCTATACTTGTTTGTGCGAAAGCCTTGCAAAAGCTGAGTTTAGGCAATATAGCAGGGCTGGGGGTCTTTCAGTCTTGGTGGTGGTTTCTCTTCCCAACAATGCAACAGTAACCAAGGCAGGGGATCTTCCAAATTTACACAGAATTGCTACATGAAGCTACAGTTCCGCTCACAGAAATGAATTGAAAGCAAGGCCTTGAACTCGTGGCTGCACAAAGGCAGCTTATAGCAGCAGCAACATCACTGCAAGTGTGCAAACAACCCCAAGGCCTGTCAGCTGATGAGTGGCTATGTGCTGTGTGACCCGCTATGGGATCTGCTCTAGCTTTCAAAACAGAATGAAATTCTGATAGGTGCTAGAACATGGTTGAACCCAAAAGGCATTTGCCAAGAGAAATAAGCCAGGCATGAAAGAAAAAAAATCCCATGTGATTCTGCTCATATGAAGCACTTAGAGAGAGTGAGAGTGGTTATCAGGGGAACGGAAGACAGAAGCGAACCTGGAGGAATTACTGCTAATGGCTGGCATGTTCAAAGCTGTGGAAGCGTACATGGGTGAGGGTTTCACGACAGCGAGTATTAGCAATTTCAGTGTCATGTGAGACTGTACAGTCAGCCTGACCAAAATGATGAACTCTGTGCTGTGCATACCCAACCACATACACAGAGCAGATGACCACCAGTTGGAATTCTGGAGCTGGGAAATTTCTGTGACGGTTTCTTAGCTAGGGACTTGGAAGAATGCAGAATGGGCTAAAATGTGATTCAGAGAGGGAGGATCACAGTTATGGAGCTGGAAGTAACAGAAAACAAAAAACCATGCTGCAGCCTGTCCCCTTCCATGTCAACCCTGGGATTAGAGGTAGATGTCCGATTTCATGTGGGTGCTGAAGGGTGGACCATGGAGCCTACACATGAAGTCTTCCATGGTCTGTAACTTCCGGCGTGCTCTGTGGCTTTGCTGGTGTTGCTCTTTTTTCTCATCGTAGTCCTCTGGCGTGCTCTATCCTAGCAGGTAAGCTTTTGTGGGAACGACATTTGGATTGCTGATTTACTCCAGCCACAACGACGGGTCTACCATATGTTGCTTATCACAGTGGTGCAGATGATCAAAGTCAGACTGAACATTTTGCATTGAGCATTTCCACTGGGCTGTCTTCTGAGTTCTTTTTCCATTACCAGTGGAGAGGAAAACAAACTGACATCAGCCACGGACATTGCCAAAGTAGACATTTGCTTTCTGTTAGCTTCAATCCCCTTCCCCTGGGCTGGCCATGTCTCACAAAGGGTTTCCAGGGTTAGATCTGCTTTATGTAGGTCCCAGAGATAAAGGTGGGAGACTCTCCCATTGAGAACCCAGCTGTCCCTTCGGTGTTCTTCCTCTTCCTTTTCAGGGAACATCTGGAAGCTTCCATCACAGATTGTTGAGCCCCTTCCGTCCTTCAGTGTTGATAACATGTGCCGAGCCGGCAGGGCTTAGCTCACGTCTACCTTTCTGAAGAAGCAACTGGTACCTTTAACATACTCTCCAGACAGGGTCCATCTGCGCTACTGAAAAACCCCATATGACCCACTCGGCAAAGTGCACCTTCCAGGCTCACTTTCCCGGAGCAATGCATGGGGCAATGTGACCTCTCTGGATCTACTCAGAAGTGTTCCAAATGACCCATAAGAGCTGATCTGACAGTCCCTTGAGTGCAGGCTTAGGGAAGAGTGGAATGTAGTGTGGTTAGGGAGATAAAGAAGGCCAGGTGCTTGGAAGCCAGGTCTGCTGCCCTGGAAGCCCTGGGTCCCAGCTCTTCCTCAACCTTCCACAGTGTGAATGTGTGTGGTGTATGCATGAATGTGTTGGTGCCTGCGGACCCTTGTGATCTAAAGTTCATTAACTTTAACCACTGCAAAGTATGCAACTGACTCTTTCAGAACACCGTGCAACACTGATTGCCTTTATCTAGTTCCAGGATATTTTATAATCTTTATATATCTTTTATATCTTTCTCCTCATTAATCACTCCCTCCTGCATCCGTCTCCCTCACAGGCCCTGGGAATAACTAGTCTGCTCTCTATGTTTATGGCTTTACCTACTCTGGATAATTTATGAGTGTGGACTCAGACACATGGCCTTCGGTGTCTAGCTTCTTTTACTTAATGTAAACATTTTGAGCTAATCCACGTTGTAGCATGGACTAGACTCTCTCTCAGAGTCCCCAGTTCCTTTGGCTTTATTACACGGATATGCCGCAATATTGTCTGTCCATCCATTTGTGGACGATGTTTGGGTTGCTTCTGTCTTTAAGCTAGTGCGAGTAGTGTAGCCACGAACATTTATATACAAGGTTTAATTTGAAGAATACACTCTAGTTGTATAGCCGGCCTTTCTCTGTGTTGGAAAGAAAAAAAAAAGACCAATGTGAAGTGAAACACTGAATACACACAAAGCCAGGTATGGGAACTTTGTTGCCTTATTTCTTCTGTGACTACAGAAGGCCAAAAATGTTCACCCTCACAAATGAAAAATTTTATATAAAATGTAACTATATCTGTGAGAAGAGTATAAAGGCTTGTAGAAGTCTGAAGAACTCAAGAATCCCCTATTCCCACTGATAGGGAAGTATCTTAACTTTTTGTCAAGTATCAAAAATCAAATATATCAGCAGCAGACGGTGCAGAGAAAATGTTGCTGGTAGCTTGGACCACTGACATGCCGTTAGGTTCATCTCCAGCCACCGATCCACCCACCTGCACATCCAAGCCGCGTTCCTAGGACAAGCGGGGAGTAACAGACTCTCCTGGGGCAGACCACAGGGCACACTTCCTGTGCAGCCGCTGGCCTTAGACCACCGTGGGTAAGATCACGGGAGAGGGGATCCTACTGCTTCTCCCACCAGAGCTGACACAGAAGTGATGATGCCCATTTTCCCTAAGGAGTTAAGGAGACTGAGCAGTGTCTAATTTCCCACAGTGAGCGGCACAGTGCTGCACGCCTGCTGTCCCTGAGCGGAGCAGAAGCTGGTCGGCACTGTCACAGTGGTCTTAGCAGCTGGGATTCTCTGTGCACTTCGACATCTCGTAGCTAGTCTTCTAGACTATTCCAACAAGCTTATTATTGTAGTGACATTTTTTTTTTTTTTTGGTTTTTCGAAACAGGGTTTCTCTGTAGCTTTGGTGCCTATACCGGAACTAGCTCTCGTAGGCCAGGCTAGCCTCGAACTCCCAGAGATCCGCCTGCCTCTGCCTCCCGAGTGCTGGGATTAAAGGCATGCACCACCACCACCACCCGACTTGTAGTGACATTTTAAAGAAAAGATGAACTAACTGGTATATGCAAGATGGATCAAACATTCAATTCTAGAGCTAACGGAAACTTTAGCCTTTGTTTCCTAAGGCAAAGAAAAACATGATATGAAACAAACTTTTACATCCTTTGTTTTAGTGGAAAGTCCATAATTTTCTGCTTTTTTTATGGTAAGAATTGGTTATAAATTAACCATAGTTCTAAGGCCCCCAAACCTCTCTGCACAATTTTAATGGATGTCATTGTGATATGAGCTTCTCTGGGGGTTAAAAGTTGCCACTGACTTAAATGAGTAAATGGGGCGTGGTTTGATGCCATCAAAAGCAACCCGATGTCTGGTTTTAGAGGATTAGACAAAACTTGCTACAAACCCAACAGTTTAAGGATGTGTGTATGGGGGCTAGAGAGATGGCTCAGAGGTTAAGAGCATTGTCTGCTCTTCCAAAGGTCCTGAGTTCAATTCCCAGCAACCATATGGTGGCTCACAACCATCTGTAATGGGGTCTGGTGCCCTCTTCTGGCCTGCAGGCAGACACACAGAATATTGTGTATAATAAATAAATTAAAAAAAAAAAAGGATGTGTGTATGTACGTGCGTGCACACATGTATCTATGTATATGCGTATGTCTACATATATGTGATAACTTCCTTTGCTCAATCTGGCTTAAGGGAGAGCATAGCAGTTCTTTTATGAAGCATATCGAGGCAATGAAATGTTATGATTGCAAGAGTCTTTGGATAAGTGGATCATGGAAATTGTTGGGACCTCTAGTCAGGAGACCAGGGACCAGGCTTAGCCACCTGCAGCTGAACCACCCTGACAAAGACCCTTGACTGACCCTTGACTTGCCCTGGCCCCTTCGCTTCATCTCAGAGAAGGCTATCTGTACTCATGGGTCTCCAGGGCCCCTGCTGGCTCTGAGCACAAGGAGCATTTGATGTCACCAGGGCTTTGCAGTCCTACAGACAGCTGGGTTTGGGAAGCCACTTTATCAACACCGTCTGTGGAATTTACCACTTCCTCAAGTCCTGATATTTCTCTGGTGTTCCGTGAAATCTGAAGAGCTCTCAAGGTAAGCAGAAGAGCTGAGAAAGCAAGGGGCAGAAGCTCCCCCAGAAGACTGAAAGTGTGATCCCAGCTCTTGAAAGTCTGGAGCAGGAGGATGAGGGGTTGCGGCCAGTCTAGCAGGTGGAGAGAGAGAGAGAGAGAGAGAGAGAGAGAGAGAGAGAGAGAGAGAGAGAACACTCCTTGCTCTAGCTTAGGGCTGGCTGAGGGGATGAACAGGAAGTCCTCTGCATCCTATCAATGGCCCACACCTCTTCAAAGTGTCCCCTTCACTGTTGAAGAGGAAAACCACGAACTTGAAGGCCCATTCCAGATCCAGACTTGAGAAAACCCAAAGGAAACCTAGAGACAGAAATGGGCCCGGGAGTCAGTCAGCAAGGGTAATGAGAATGTCTGTGAACCATGCACGAAGAGTGTCAGTCCTCAGAGCCCAAAGTCACCAACAAGGAACTCTCTCCACAGAGTCTCTGCCTTCTTGATATTGAGATGGAGAACGTCCTCCATCATGGCTGCAGCCTTGGTAGCCCGCAGCCTGAGCTGCTCACTCCCCGTGAGGTTTGTCTTTTTCCACTGGGCTCTCTTGCCTCTGCTTCTCCTTCTGTGCTGTAGGGTGGCCGATATCCCTCTTCCTGTGTCTTTCCCCTCCATTTGGGCTCTGGGACAGCACTAGACTGTCCAACTTGTTGGGGAGAATGACTCTATTTTCCTCTGTCTCAGGAGACAACGTTCACTGAGACTCCTTTGTGAAGAGGAACGCTGCATGAGGTCACTGGCTTTGGATTTGGAAGATGGCTTTACGCTTTGCAGTAGCAACTTCACTGAACAGCAAGAGCTCTGGGCTTTGCAAATTCAGTTTTTGGTTTTGAAGTTTGATTTATATATGAGAGCAGTATGTTTTATTTCTTCTTATTGTGACATAATACTTATTCCATCATTATGGGGCACATTATGATGATTTGTGAAAATCAAATTGTCACCTTTGTCTTATATACCTTGTAACCCTTTGCTGTTCACTTGTTTGCACCAGTGAGAATTCCATCACTGTAAGTTAATACTACTTTATGAGCCAGTATTTAGCACATGTGTCGTAAGATATTAGAATTTTAGGCAGAAATATGCTTCATTGTGATCTTTTAAAATTGCAATTAATTTTTAAAAGGACAGATTGGTATTTTCTCTTTCTCTTTCTGAAGTTCTTAGATTCTTACTGGGCTTCTGGAAGCAGAGGACCCTGTCTCTAAAGCAGTGGCATTAGTGTCTCTAAAACCACTTCACTTTTCTTCAGTTTCCCTCCTAAAATAAAGTCCTGACAACACTTATTTATCCAAAACACAGGAATATGAAAAAGGGTCCGTGTCTGGCTTTTTTTTTTTTTTTTTTTTTTTTTTTTTTTACATTCCAGATCCTTGTCTACACGACTGCCTTTCTCTTTCTGTCATGAAAAGCCATGACTCCTTTCTTGTCTTTTTCAGTTGAGTAATGACTGTGTCTTAAATATCGTGCAAGTTTCCTGCCTGCATCGTCTTTGTTCAGGGCCGCGGCATCATTATCACTGTAGCTCCATTTTAGGGATGAAGAAACAGAGCCCTGAAGGTGGTAGCTGATCAGGGGCTTTTCACCACAGCAGGAGGGATAAGCAACTTGCTTTGCACATGGAATGTGACATTGTTTAATATAAACTGCCAGCTAGGAGTCCTTGGAAATTCTTAGAAATGGTTGGCTCTGGCCTTTTATTTTTTTTTCCTGGCACAGAAGCATGTGAAACGGCTGATAATAATCTGGGTAGAAATTAAGGTAGCCTGAAAACCTCACGTCCTGGGGAAAGCTTTGAATTCCCCTAGCATTCATTCAGGTTCAGTCAGAAAGTGAATCTCTCTCTCTCTCTCTCCCTCCCTCCCTCCCTCCCTCCCTCCCTCCCTCCCTCCCTCCGTGTCTCTCTCTCTCTCTCTCTCTCTCTCTCTCTCTCTCACACACACACACACACACACACACACACACACACACACACAGAGAAAGAGAGAGGGAGAGAAAGAGAGAGGGAGAGAGAGAAAAAGAGAAAGAGAGAGAAATAGAAAACAGTAGATGAGTGTGTTTTATACCTTTTAGCTTTTTCTTTAGGCCACTGTAAAGCTTTTTATTAGTATATACACAGTTTTATTGTAATGTTTTCATATATATATAGATAGATTACATTTTAATCCTGTTCCACTTTTCCCATCACAGTCTCTTGTCCCCTCTCACTCTCACTGATGCCCTTCCTCATCCCATCTCATCCCACTTCCACGTTCATAACCTTTTTATTTTTATTTTTAAGCAATGAGTTTAAGTGGCCTTGCTTTCAGGAGCGTGGTCCCCTCATCGCTAACATTTTTACACATCGTACATACCCCACATCTGTGTGTGGACCAGATACATCTTTGTGTCCTCTGCTCGAAGTACTGACTTCGCAAGGATCCATGAACTTGAGGGACCCAGGGCAGGTGGCTGGGAAGTGGGACAGACGCACAGTGGAAGAGAGTAAGGACGGGTCTCAGTGTTTGCACCCAGCTAGCGCCCAGGTCTCTAGTCTTGATGAGGTGGTGTTCTGCAGGGCACCTTTCAACATGGAGCTGAGAATCATCTGGTCGAAGGAGCTGAAAAGCCCAGAGGGAGGCAGAAGGAGCGGGCAGAGCTTCAGTCACTGCTGCCTGAAGTCTCAGAGAGCAACCAAAAGTGGCCGGCGACTTTTGGCTCATTTAGCTAGTAAGTTCTGCCCATTCTCTGAGTTCCATACACTTTCCAGGTATTAATTTATTTTCTGCATGGGCTAATATTTCTCTTCTTTGCCCTACAAAACTCAACTTAAGCCTCACCTCCTTAATGGACCCTTCTCCAACTCTTCCCATGTGAGTTACACGACCTTGGTTTTGTTGGAAACTGTGTCACAAACACCCAAGTGACTGCACGCTCTTTGTTGAGTGTGTGACTTCTAGGCCAGTTCGTACCTCCAGCTTTTGACGGCCTGCCTGGCACACGACACACACCTGGTATCAGTGAACAAGTGAAAGCGTGTGTCTGCTTTCTCCATGTGTGCAAACTAATGGAAAGCTGGAAGACATTTGAGATTTTATTGCATAATTAAATTACACCGTCAAAATAATTTTTGAAGCTGAAAGGAAATTCGGAGATCAGCTGCAGGAAATTGAGGCCTAGAGAGGTGAACCGGGTCGGCCGAGGCCACGCAGCTGTCCAGGGATAAATGGGCTTGAAGCCCAGGGCTCCTGCTGGCCAGTCCTGGCCCAGATGTGGGAAGCTTAGTTTTTCTTGCCTCTTACAAGGTACTTAGAAATTAGGCAAAAGACTGGAATATGGAAGTGCTAATGAGGCAATGGCAAGTAGAGGATGCTGGGATGGAGGAATTTCAGCAATTACTCCAGGTGCTCTGGGAATGCGGAGACCACCGGGTAGGGCTAGTGACTGAGTTTCCCCACGGAACAGCTGGTTTGAATGCTGATTTTACTGGTCAAACCTGAATGGGCAAGTATGTGTAATCAGACCAAATATAGTGATGTCAGCTCAGAAGAACAGAGTGTTTGTATCCCCAAGTTTACAGAACAGGGGACCTGAAATGTTTACCCCGCTTAATGTCAAAACCACGCCCAATGTAGTTTTGCTTCCTTCACCGGAATTAGGAGCCTATTGAGCCTGTCGAGTCTACTGTGAGAGTTCCAGGAAGAACAGAGTCGATTTGGGACCTTCGGGAAGCTGAACGAGGCACAGATTTGGGAAAATCTCGAGCGGAGCTGCAAATTGGGATCAGAGTTCCAGAGCTGACGGAGAGAACTGGGTTGTTTGGCCAACTCAGTGCTTTGAAATACAAACTACTGTGTGTGGGAAGTTCTGAATTTCTGTCTCCTTGAGAGTGGAAGTCCTAGTGTCCCTAGATGCACTTCCATGGCAGGTTCCTACCACTGCTTACACAGAAAACACGGCAAGCTTGGCGCGGAAAACAGCGGAAACGTACCCGGTCACAGTTCTGTGGCCAGGGTTCCAACTCGAGGCATGCCTGGGAGAGGAATTTATTCCCCCCTTTACTTTTTCCTAACTTTCCACTCCTTGGCTTGTGATTGAATCCCTCCGGTCTCCATCGCCGTCTTCACACCGACTCCTTTTGGTGGCATTTTCCCCCTGGCTTGCTCTAGCAATGTTATTAGATTTAGCATTTTCTTAGGTGATTTATCACGATATCCTCTCAAGATGTCAAGTGAGCTTTCTAAATTAAGATTAGATGCATGGGTTATAGGAATTAGGCTGTGACCATACCAAACTGAGAGCCCCCATTCAAATCGCTACAGCTTCCGCGTGGGCACTCCCTGTGGCTGAACAGTAGCTAGATGAGGTGTTCAGTCTGCCACTGTCCCCACATTCTCTGGTATCTTTTCATCTGGGGATTGTGAACTTGTGAATCCTGGGCTAGATTTTTGTAACAGACTTAATGTTGTTGTTGTTGTTATTATTATTATTTTGATAAGGTCTTGATGAGATGCTCAGCTCCACAGCAGTTCTAGATCAGACTCGACTTATGGGCTTTTCAGGTGTGCCCCCACACACAGCCTCATTAGTAGCGAGTTTCTCCATATGTGGCAAACAGCAGAATGGCATGGCCACTAAACAGGGCTCCTTGAAATCGTCCTAATTTTTCAGTAAAAGTGAAATTCGTTGACAAATGAAGGTCACTTTTCTTAAGATGGGAAATTACGGCATTTTCAAATAAACAGATGTTGCGTCATGATTATCAGACTGAGATGACAGGGCCTTGGACAGTTGCCCTGTTCCACACGAGCTAAGAAAGAGCACAGTGAAGCTCATACAGGTAGGCAGAACAAAGGACGTAATGTTTAAGTTCTGCCTGATTTAAAAGTCATTTGTGTAAGTCAGTAGCTAAAATGTGTGTTGGGGATTAATAATGTATAAAGATATAAATTTTTTTACAATAAAAGTCAGAAAGGAGGAGGGGGATTGGACTTAAGTTTTTGTATACAGATAAAATCAAGTTTGTGTTCAATCAAAGCAGGTTGTTTGCAGATGCTAATTTTGGTTACTATAGCAACCAATGAGAAGCTAAAGACTATACAGTAAAGCATACAAGAGGATTAAAATGGCAGAGTATAAAATACCCATTTACCCACGAAGAAGGCTGTCATGGAGGACGAGGGGAACAAAGACGGCAGACATAGAAAACATCAGCAAAATTATAGATGTGGATCCTACATTCAGTGTAAACTTAGGGAAAGGACTTCGAAAGGGGAGAAAGACACTACTGTTCCACACACGAAACAGTGAAGACGAGGCCTCTTACCTCTTAACACTGGTAAAAGTGAACTCAAAATGGGCTGTAGGCCTAAGTGTAAAAGCCATGCTTTGCAGACCAACTTGAAAATACGCTAACTGGAATGAACCGGAAACAAAAGACCACAAGAGGTTTTTTTTTTTATATATTTTGAAAATTTTGTATTTGCCCTGATTCCTTTCACATCAAAAAAAATTCCCCAATTAGACAGATGCACGGAGGTGGCCATTGCAGCGTTAGGGCTTGGGTGTGGCGGGAAGAATGACTGCTGAGTGGTCTCAACTGCTCTGGAGGGTGTAAACGTTACTTCCACCGTCTGGGGATAACAGGTGCAAACGGTGGATTCACCGAAACATGCACTTTAGAAAGGCAGATTTTGTGTTAAGGGGATAATCAACAATGTTTCTATAAAGGCCCAGCCAGTGCTTTCTGTATGTGAGTGCATGTATATTTCTGTGTTTGTATGTGTTCAGGTATGCGTGTGTTTGCACACACTTGCCCGTGCACATGAGCGCACACACATAAAAACCAGAGGCCAGCCTCAGGTATGGTGCCTCAGGGTTTGCCACGTTATTTTATGAGGCAGGGGCTCTCACTGTGTTGGAGCTTCCTAAGTAGGTTAGACTGACTGGACAATGGGCCTCACTGATCCCAGTTTCTACTTTCAGTTGAGGATAGTTAAAATATTTGGGGCTGGAAAGATGGTTGAGTGAGAGTGGCACTTGAGGCCAAGTCTAGCAATCTGAATTTTCAACTCTAGAACCCACGTGATAGCAGGAGGGAACTGACTTCCATAGTGTCCCAACTCTCACCTCCACAAATAAGCTGTGGTATGGCTCACCTCCACAAAATTAAGAAATAATGTAAAATAAAATTAAAAGAGCACATTTGGTGAGCCAAGCATGTGTTTTGAGCATTCAGATTAGCCTGAACTACAATCACGAGGCTCTGTCTTAGATTTCAATATACGGTACACCCGTTCGCTGCTTCTTGACATGGTCATGCTAATTTACATATAACTTCTGAGCTGTCCAATTGAACAAGTACATGCACTGTTGTGATGCTAACAGAAAGTAAGAGTATCAAGTATTCCTTTTAGAAATAAATGTTTTTCTGAATTCCCCATCCCGTCTTGATTTACACCTTATTTCTTTATTTTCGAGGTGAGATTTTGATGCTGGTTTTGAAATTGTGAGGATTCTATTGGGTCTCTTTAATCTAAAGAACTTTCTGTTCCATATTACTGTGTGACCTCCTCAGGGAGGGAGATCTCCACCTCCACTCCTCCCGGCAATCCCACAGGCTCCTTAGAAGTTTCCACCGAGCCGGTCAGCGGTATCTACGTGAAGGAGTTTAGACGCTGACATTGAGAAGAGTGTCATCTCTGAAGTGCTGCTGTCTTTGAAGAGATGCCAGCAGCAGTGGCACCAATTAGAGTCCTGGCTTCTGAGCTGACGCTGAAACTCTGCAGTAAGAGAATTTGCCTAGTGTGTAGAAGGCCCTAGATTTGATGAGGAATAATGATAATAAAGATAATAATAAAAAAAATTACAAACATTATGTTTTGAATCAGTAAATAATTTTCCTAAGGACTTCAGACTTGATTGACAAGGCCTACAGGATTACAAAGCAGATACTTTTTTTTTTCTCTAGGAAATGACAGTATAGTGATAATTAAAGGAACCTCAAAAATAGTTTAGGTTGAAGCACCCTTATAGCTATGACTCTCCCTACATCCCGTTCTGGAAAATTATGTAGACATTAAATGATCTCTGAACATTAAACATATGGGAAGAAAAACAGATTTTTCAAGCTGAACAGAAGATGGCAGTTTCATTTACACATGTCATTGACTATTTCGACTGATAAGAGTCCAAAGAAAGTTCAAGATTGTTCATAAGAGGTGCAGAGGGTTTCACATACAGAACACGGAACACAGACCTTTCCTTTAGACTAAGTTCTGACAAATGTCTGCTGGGGTTTGGGGAGGGAAAGGATATGACCTTCTATGATCACACACAGTAAAGGAGGAAGAGCAGAAGGGGGCAGGTGACAGTTGCCAGTGCAGGCTGACATCTGCCCGGAGGGTGCAAACGACGAAAGAGCAGGTTTACCAGGTTAGAGAAAAAAGCCTTTTCTCCTTCACACTTTAAGCACTTTAGAAAGGCAGATTTTGTGTTAAGGGGATTATCCCTCAACTTGATGGGTGGTAGGTAATCTATGAACTAGAAATTTCCCCAAAGAGCCTTCAACGTCAAAGACTTTTCTGATGACCTTAAAATCTAAGTGAGAGTAATCAACAAGGAATGGGTTCATGTCTTCATATTTAATTGTTAGTATGTTAGTATTTCCATCTCGTGTACATGTTGATAATATTGGTGATGATAACTGAAGAGTGTGCAAGCAAACAAACAAAAACTACCTACACACACACACACACATGCATGCACGCATGCACGCACACATAACTCCTGAACATGCCCTGTGCTGGGGAGATGGTTCAGTAAGTGAGGAAGCCCAGACTGCTCTTGCAGAGCATCTGAGTTTGTTTCCCAGCATTCACTTCACCTGGTACTCCAGCTCCAGGGGGTCAGATGCCCTCTGCTGGCCCGCCTCAGGTGTGTGCACTCGTGTGTACATCCCCTCTCCCATATACATACGCATGATTAAAAATAAAATTAACCCACTAAAAATGGAGTGGCCTAACAAAACTTATCTTCTTAGAACACTGTCGGTCTCTAGTTTAAGTGAGCTAAAGGAGTCTCTGTGTCCCCCACAGAGTCAGGGACTGGAAAGCACAGACAAGAAAGTCAGTGGGGCCCTGAGTTCTGCTACATTTGCTTGGAAACTTTCAGGAAGACATAAAGCAAACACTGTCAGTCATATGTTTTATATTGGTGAAAATATATCATTCATTCATAAAATTTTATACTGTTAAAGCTCTTCCATTCTGCACAAGATGTTTCCAAGACAACAAATGGCTCTTTGTACACATCACTTTAATAGCTACCTAATATTTCCTCCTGTGGTTATACCTGATTTACAGAGCTATGTCCCTTTTGGATATTTCTTTAGTTTTGTTATTGTTGTTGCTGTTTCTACGAGTAAGAACGGCATAAAGACCTGTTCACATAGATTCCTGCCAATGTTTCCACCTAGCCCAGGCCATAAGCATTGGAATTGTTGAGTTAAGATGAGTATTTCTAACACGCTTGAAATGCATTTCCACCCATCATTTCTGTTAAGAGCTCTTTGGATGTATTCAGATGTGACAGCCTTTGCAAAGAGCGAAGCATAGGCTCTCTTTGCTTTCTGGATGAGACGTGGCTTTCGCATTCTCGAAAGTAAGGTGATAACAGCAGTTAGAGCCGAAGGAAAGGAAACTTCATGTGGAAGTCTCCAAAGAGGAGGCAGGAGTGGTGTGGGAGGTCCTTCTGTATATGTGTTACTTTTATTGATTAATGAATAAAGCTGTTCTGGCCTATGGTAGGGCATATTATAGCCAGGCTGGAAGGGATTTAAAGAGAGAGTAGGCAAAGTTAGAGAGACACCATGTAGCTGCCAAAAGAGAAAGACGCACCACCAGAACCTTACTGGTAGAACACAGCCTTGTGGCAATACACATATTAATAGAAATGGGTTAATTTATGATGTAAGAGTTAGTTAATAAGCCTGAGCTAATAGGCCAAATAGTGTTACAATTAATATAGTTCCTGTGTTTTTATTTGGGCTGGGTGCCTGGAAAACGAAAGAACAGTCCCCTCCTGCACAGGACATGGACAACTCTCCCTACAGCAGACAGCATTGTCTCCCTCTTGTACCTGACTTGTGAACTAAGGGCTCAGAAATGAATGGTTTAGAGAACTCTGTTAGGAGATCTGGAGTGGAGGTACCTGAACCAGGCAACAGAGGTGCTATGCGCTGGGTCAGGCTAAAGCAGCTAAGGCTGCTGAATGCTGTCCCATCTTTGGAAGCTTCAAAGCCCAGTGTCTTCTTCTACATTGTCTGGCCTCCTTAAACTCAATGATTCATGATAGGGTATGCTGCAACCATCCATAGCATATCTAATTATCATAAACTCAACATTCAAAACAAAGCATTGCCATTCAAACATGTTAATGTTTGAGTACTGGCTTTGAAGTGGAGGAATACATTCTTTTAATTTGGAGTAAAAATTTCATTATGTGTTTTATATGTAAGAATTCTATTATTTACTTGAAGTCTATATACACTGATTCATTGTAAGATATAATATTGCAATAATTACTGATCATTGTAAAAGCTGTTAGCACAATGTACAAAAGGCATTTTAATTGTTCTTATGTACAATAAAAATTTTAAACTTCTAAATAGAGAAGTCAATTTACTGTTTATATGAACATTAAAAGCATGCGTTAGCTTGACAGAAGAATATGATGTCTTTTTCTAACCAAGAGATGGTTATAAAAATTATTATGGTAATATGAGGCAGAATAATTGAGGCAATTAAAATATAAATATATACATAGATAGATAGATAGATAGATAGATAGATAGATAGGATCTTTGTGGAACAATTTTGAGCACTGGCATCTCCAACTTTAAATAAAATAACTATTAGTAAGTTTGAATGGTTTCATCTCAGTGGGGTTACAATTCTTTTAAGAAAAAGAAAAAGAATTTTAGCTTTCCTCTGGGGAGAAGAGATGGTTCAGTGGTCAAGAGCACTGGATGCTCTTGCAGAGGACCCAGGTTCAGTTCCCCGTACCTATACTGTGGTTCATAGCCACCTGCAACTCCAGTACAATGGAATCTGAATCTCTCTTCTGGGCTCCAAGGGCACAACACAGGCAAAACACTCAGACACATAAAATAAAAATAATAAATCTTTTTAGAAAGGCAACTCTCTTGTCTCAAGACTTTATGAGAAATAAGACATTATTATCTTGTGTAGTCATGCCTACAGTTAATCTTGGATCCGGATGGGAGAAAGAATATAAAGTATGATGAACCACTTCAAGTTTCCCCAAACACACAAGAGTTAAGCCAGTGGGACTGGTCAGCCATCTGGCCAATGGCCACCCCTCAGCAAGGCAGGTTCATCTGAAGCCATGCTGAAGGGATAGGTAGATGATTAACCCTTTAATGAGCTACTGTACTTTTGCCCCCCAGAGTTCCCACCCTTGCAGTCATGACGAACTTTCAGGAGGTCTGGCCGAGTCTTCCCACCACTCTTTGTGAAAAGCATAGCCTTTATTCCTTCTGTTTTCTGTCTTTTCCTTTCAGATGCTGGCCAGTGCCTAAGGATGCTTTCTCTGGTACTTTGAGTTTGCCTGCTCTTCCTCCAAAGTCCCTGGCCCATGTGGCTGTTCGTCTGCCCTGTGGCTGACTTCCTTAACTCAAAAGGCATCTTTTCTTTTCTTTTCTTTTCTTTTCTTTTCTTTCCTTTCCTTTTCTTTTCTTTTCTTTTCTTTTCGTCTCTTCTCTTCTCTTCTCTTCTCTTCTCTTCTCTTCTCTATTCTCCTTCTCTGGGCAGCAGCTGAGATCTACGCCTTGTCTACCCTGGAGTTTTTCTATTAAACCCCAATAACATTGTTCTTTTTGAGTTTAAAAAAAAAAATGAAGAAACATGAAACTGCCAGAGAAAAATAAACCATCTATAGGAATGTTCCCTTCACGTCTGTCATGACTTTCAAGGGCATGACTATTTAGTGTAGCCAATATTCAGTCAGGTGACATGGCGGAAGTTGGTAAAATTAACTAACAAAAGCTCTAACAACGTTATTATAGTGTTAACTTCTAGCACAGTTCCTCAGGCGTCCTTCATCTTCTTATTTATTTATTTTTCCCCAGACTGGGATTCTCATTGGTCTGAAGCTCTCCAAATAGGCCAGGCTGTCTGGCCAGGGAGCCCCAGATATCCCAGGAACCTTCTTCAGGCCCAGGATCCTAAGCATGCTCCGCCACACCTGGCTCTCTTTTGTAGATTTGGGGGTTGTACTCAGTCCTTGTGTTTGTAAGGCAGATGTGCACTTTACCGACTGATCTATTTCCAGGCTCTCGTTTACTGTAACTTCTTTTTGATGCTGTCAGAGTCGATTATTAACAGTTGTCGTTGACAGATGGAGCAGGAGGCTGGACCCAAACTCCCTTCCTAAAGCACCCCGGCCGGAGTGTGAGCTTGCCTGTGTTCACACAGAGGCAGAAACCTCTTGCTACAGCGGAAGTCTTATTGGTGGACTGAGAGCAAAGCTCCTGGAGCGAGCTTGCTAATTCTAATTTTTGCTCACTAAATAGTAGGAGGATGTAAGTCCTTATATTCTCGTAATGGATGCCTGTGACTGTTTAGACCTGCAAGGGGTTTAGATAAGTAATGGAGATCCCCTTAATTTGCATATTCAGAACGTGGCCTGGGAAGCAAGGGTGCATCTGAAACCCAGCAGTTAGCTAGGGAAATACTGGGAGTGGAGCTCAGTCTCCCAGGATGCACTGCTGCATTTGGTCCCCAGAAGCAACATTGCTACTTTCTCGCCCATCTTTTTTGCTCTTTTTGGGCACCTTCTCACTAAAGTTAAGAAATTTCTTCTTCCGACCCACATCTACTTAGGTTTTGGCTTGCAATGAACGTCAGGCCAGATTTCTTTCAAAGTATTTCCTGAGGATTTCAACCTCTGTCTCATGAGGCGAATGAGCATCCTGGATGGTTCACTGATGTTTCCGTCCTAGTGAGCCATTTATTATTTCAGGACTTATTACAAAACACATTTTGGCAAACACGTCTTCTTTTTTAATTGTTAAACCCCTGTGAATTCAAAAGGAAATCTAGCCCATGTGTTTCTGACTCATTTACGTCCAGGTCACTGGAATGTGGTTGGTAGGAGCTATCTGGCCTCTGTGTAGTGTGCTGGGCCTTTCGTAACTCAGGGATGATCTTAGCTTCTGCAAATTGCCACCAAGCTGACTGTGCAGCACTTTTGAGTGGATCTAGGACAAGTTCCCGTCAGTTATCAGTGTTTTCTAATTAAGTCCACATTCATCTTACTGTCTTTTTTCTTCTTTTTTTCTTCTTTTCTTCTTTTTTGGTTTTTTGAGACAGGGTTTCTCGGTAATTTTGGAGCCTGTCCCGAAACTAGCTCTTGTAGACTAGGCTGGCCTCAAACTCACAGAGATCCGCCTGCCTCTGCCTCCCGAGTGCTGGGATTAAAGGTGTGCGCCACCACCAACCAGCTGTTGCTGTGTTGCTGATGACCCTGAGATCAACACACTAGCCTCTCTCTAGAAGTGGGGAAGATAATGGTCATAGAAATGATACTTCCTAACATTTATCGAGCATTTATCATGCTGTAGGCAATGAGAAATCTCACATGTACTTAACCACAATAACCAAACAAGGAAGATAATATTGTAATCTGTTAGTGTTGGAGCTCTGATGGGAAGGTATCCCGGCAGTCGGGAGCCAAGGAATACCACGAAGTCACCGTAAGCGCTGCGGCTCGGCTTCTGCAGGAAGTGCTGCAGCTCCGAACCAGGGAAAGGTTTCCACAGTGCAAGCATTAACAAGTCTGTTCCAGCAGGGGAAAGCTTCCCCCAGCCAAAGTGTTACAGTTCTGCTCTGGCCTCACAGAAGTTACTTCGGCTGAGCTCTGATCTGGTGAAAGTGTCACCCCACACAACAAACCTCACTCAAGAGATTTATTGGGACGGGGAAAAAATCCAGGAAGGTGGCTGCCTCTAGGGTGAGAGAGAAGCAACAATAAACTGAACGCACGGAGCCTATCTGGGGTTCTTGTGGGGGCGGGGCTTTCCAGAGGGTCTTGGAATTGGGTTTTTGTGGCTTGATTCTGGGGCAAGTGCAGGGACTGGTGGGATTTAAAACCTTGACTCTGGTCTTGGGGTCAAGTCAGGGTCAGGGTGTTTTTCCTTGGACCTTTTGGCCCTATACTGGTGTAGGAGGTCCTTCTTTCTATGTGTTGCTTATATTGGTTAATGAATAAAGAAATTGCTTTGACCTGATTGGCCAGAACTTAGGTAGGTGGAGAAGACAGAACTGAATTCTGGGAGGAAGAAAGCAGAGTCAGGGAGAACTGCCATGGACCCGCCAGAATCAGATATGCTGAATCTTTCTCAGTAAGCCACTGTCATGTGGCAATATACAGATTAATAGAAATGGGTTAAATCAAGATGTGAGAGTTAGCCAATAAGAAACTAGAAATAATGGGCAGAGCAGTGATTTAATTAATACGGTTTCCGTGTGGTTAATTCCGGGGCTAAACTAGCTGGGTGGTCGGGACGAACAAGCGGGGCCTCTCCCTGCAACCCTACACTATCTGCTTTTCTGACTTGTTGTTTGGCCCTGAAGCTCCACCTCCAGGCTTTACACATGGTTGGTAGCTGTTCCATGTGCAGCCACATCCCCAACCCTGCCACTCTTGTAAGGAGTGGGAAACAGAGATAGACTCAGGGTCTCTGCTAAGAGAGATGACGTCACCAAGTCAAAGTCAGTCTGCCCAGCAACAGAGCCACCAATTGTGACCGCTAGGTGGTGTCATTCAGGGAGGCTTCTCTGTCTGAGGAGCCCTGAACAAAACAGCTTCTCATCCAGAATGCAGAGCAGTAATGAGAGAAACGAAGAAATGACTGTAGCCAGGGCAGCTTGTTGAGACAGTGACTTTAATTCGGGTTACACAGGAGCCCAAGTGAGAGGTACTTACAGGGGCATGAGCAACTTCTGGTAGCTACACCACTGAAGGAAACATTCTCTCTCCCCTAGCAACCGTCTGTATATGCTTGATGAGGAGTTTGGTCTCATAGGTCACTCCCCCATCAATCATTAGTGCCTGTACTTGGGGAGGAGCAGAGCCTTGTGACTTCTCTTCTGTAATAACTGTTAACTGCCTAAGGATCTCGGGGAAGGCTGAGGCCCTGTGAGTCCGTTCCCCTAGTAACTGTTAACTCTATACATCCCTGGGCTGGGACACATGAACTCTCCACCTCTGTGAGGAGAAGTTGATGCTCTCAAACTTGTGCAGGCCTCCTGGTGATCCCAGCTGCTGACACTTCGAGAGGACAATGGCCATGGTCCTGTCATTCCTGGAGGATGCCATTCTTCAACAGAGGCAATGTCTCCACCCACCACAAACTTGGCTGCTTCTTATTGGACGTGAGACACCTTGGTGAACAGGCCCGCCAACGTCAGCTTTACTGGGTGATTACTTCAATAACTTACAAATGGCAAGATTTGCATCTAATAGATTGTACAAATGCCCTGCTAGTGTCCCAAAGGATGAATGGACAGGGGAATACACTCCCCAGAGTGGGCAACACTTTCCAGTTCAGGGCAAGTCCATATTGATTCTGCCTGTCCTTCCTTCACTGCTTGCTGGTGAATGCATCTACACCACAGCCACCTCTGCTGTTGCCATCCCTCACCGCCAGGGCACTCAGCTTCCTTGGCCTCCAAATGTGCGCTGAAGGCCAGGACTCCATAGGCTTCTCCCAGCTTTCTGGACCAGATTGGGACTGCGGAAGTACCCAACTTCCTGGATTAAGAAACTGCTGGGTTCTTGGCTCTCCAGTGTGCAGAGAATCTTGTAATCATCCATTTTGTAAATCTCTCTGTAATATATATGCATTCTCTGTTTGGAGAACACATATATGGAGGTGCCCCGTCAGGAGAAAATTGCTCACTCTTTGTCCTTGTAAGATCATGGGCTCTGAGAAACATGGCACCCAGGGAGGGATCTAGTCCTCCTCAGCCCTGGGCCCTATCCCTTCCTAGGTACAGCATCAGTGTGCTAACAAGTTCCCCTCCCTCCCCGGACTATAGGTGGGCACTGCATCACTGTTCATCTCAAAGTGAACACATTGAATTAGGGCCTTGACTATTATCTAAGAGTCTCCACATCAAGACATTTTTATAGTAAAATCCATGTATTATCCAAGACACCCACTCCTTCCAGATGCCTCCAGAAGTAATGTGCTCTGTTACATAGGCTCTCGCTTTGATTGTCATCCAGATCTGAGCCTGCTGCGATGACCAACACTGTTAGAGGACCCGCTCTTCTGACATCACCTTGTAGATGAACCCCAGCTGGCCCAGGCACCCCACCCAGATTCTTTAAATATTCTCCGCTAAAGTAGTCTATCCCTTCTACTCACAAGAGCTCAGTAGACACAGCCTAGTGGGTCTGGGTGAGCCCAGAATTCGCTGATATGACTTAGGTCAGGCTCTTGTATGGCTTAGACAGGGGTTCCTGTATGACTTCTCTGATCTAGTAATAACCTTGCTTACCCAAGCCTGACAGTGAATTTTAGGTAATTCTTGCCTCACCCCGCTTAAGTAGAAGTTGCAGTTTTTGCAGTCCCAAGTTCCTTAGAGGGATCAGACGAATGGATAGAGATCAGCCACTGCACAGAGGAAGCTCGATTCCCAACAACAGAAATCTTCCAGAACCTCAGATTTAGTTGTTCATGGAAGATTCAATGTGGTTCCTCGAAGGCAAAGATGAATATGATGGAAGCCATGACATAAGACCAGAAACTCGATAAACTAGTAAAATATGGAGCTAACATTAATTTCAAATCATTTTGGAATTCAGTCACACGCAATCATTTTCCCTCCACATTCCATTGTATACAGAAATAAAGAAGGCATTTCTCCTGATGGTGAACTCACAGTATAGTTAAGGAGGCAAATACAAAGACAAACAGGTCACCATTTATTAGGATAAACCTGGTAAAACGAAGTATTTGAGCAGGATATGAGAAAAGCAATGAATTTATTTAGGGCATATATATATATATATATATATATATATATATATACACACATACACACACACACACATATATATACACAAATATATTGAAGGACAAGTAGGGGTATATATATATGTCATAAATATATATATATATATATAATGACAGATATATATATATATATATATATATGGACAAATAGGACTTCACCAGACTAAAGGGTGTAGTGGTGTAGTCCAAAAAGATTGTACTTACAAAGTCTTAGGGATACACGTGCAGGATGCAGACACATCCATGATTGGCCAGTTTCTCCCTCCATCTGACAGCCACAGATAGGCAGTTAGGGTTCACCACCAACTGTGTTTTCCCTCTTGTATCCTTGAGCTATTTCCTAAACAAGTCAAACCTAACAACGCTGAGAACAGAATAACATCGTCAGGGAGGGTCTGTGACCATCACACACTGTTCATTCTGGTTTGGTATGTGAAACCATATAAATTTGCTGTGCTCATAAACCTAGAGGGGCTTGTGGGGCCCACCTCCAAGGGCTCTTCGACTTGGTAAGCAAAGCATTCTTGTTTGCTCTAGGGTCTTCTTTGTAAGTGTGTTATTAGGACCTTATGGAATAGATTCGGTGGCTCGAGTCCTGGGGCGGGGGGTGAAGTTCAAAGCCAGCTGTGAGCCCTCCTGGGACCTTGGCAACACAGTCTGGCAACCCCTGGAGAAACCTGGCGTGGGCCTGTTGTGTGCATCGCTGCTGACAATGGGGCTCTCTGGCGCTAGCCTCTGATGAACCTCAGGATGATGTGTAGATGATGGTGGGTTCTTTGAAGAGTTTCCCATTTCCCCTGTGGGCTGAACGGCTGCAAAATTCAACAATGGCTGCTGAGTTTGAGAGGCAAGCTCTCTGTGTGGTGCTAATCCCTGGGCTGGACTTTGGAAGAGAAGTTTCTCCTCAGCTTTTTCTCTGTGAGCTAGTGAGTTGGACACACACATGCTTCGTTCGTGGGTGCCCTTGTTAAAATGTACCTGGGTTTATGGCAGAGACTGGGTGCCAATACTTATTCCTTCCCTGAGATCTAAATGATGGTGGTGATGATGATGATGTGTGAGTGTGTGTGTGTGTGTGTGTCCATGTGTGTGTGTATCTGTGTCCCTATGTCAGATCATCCCCTGGCCTCCCCCCGCCCCATGCACACTTACTTGCTAAGGCAGGCACAGATGTATGTATGTATGTATATATATATATATACACACACACACACACACTCACTCACTCACAAACACACATATCATACAAACGCAATCATTTGCATGCTCACTTCACCAACCTTCTCCTTTGCATCTCACCAGCCACCCAGGGCTTACAGCTGCAGAAGTTTTAAAGCTACCTGCCCATCAACCTTCCCGGGAGAAGTTAATAGAGAGCAGTGTTGTTCAAGGAGAAGAGTGCGAAGCTCCAAACACAAAGCTAATCACTAGGCTGTGTGGAGACCCAAGACCATGCTCACAGGGCAAGGCAGGCCTGAGCGAAGCTCTGCTTAACTGCTATCTTGTTAGCATAGTTGTTGAGTTCAAAATGCTGGATCCTTTGGAAGAGCAAGGATGCTCTCATCTCTCCTATTGCCTCTGCTTAGGGATCTGGATCTGACCAGCCAGGGCAGCTCACAGCCTGTTGCAGCCCTCCAGAAGGATCGTCCTGAGCTTTAGCCTTTCTCAAGAATGGAGGAGAACAGCAACCAGGGGTCACTACGGAATCTTTATTGCTTGTTACTTTGGGTGTGTAAATTTCATCACAACTGCTCATGGTGATGAGAGAAAATGTCATTTTCCAGTGGGGAAATTGAATTTAGAGAGACTAAGATTTTGTTGACAGTCACATAACTGGCAAACGGCACCAGCCAGAGGCAAAGCAATGCCAAAGGCCTGAGCTCCCGTCAGTCACCCTATGCTAGCGAATCTGAGCAGGGTCAGAGTCAGCGGGGCTTAGTAGAAATGTGTTTTTACTAGTCTACCTCAGACCTGCCGGGGTATCCTCCAGTGGATTCCAGCTGGCTTTTGACAAGTCCTCTGGTGGCTCTGACCACCTTAAGGTTGAGGAGAACCCCGCTAGGCCACACTTCCTCTTGTCCTTTTCTTCCTAAACACAGACTTTGAAGCTAGACACATTGTAGGAGCCAACTTCATTATATATCTTTGAGCTCCTATGACACTAGCCACTGGAAGGAGGATGAGTGAACGCCTTCTAGAACTCTGGACCTGGTACAGTTGTGCAGACTCTGAGCCAATACCAGCTATACTAAATGGACCTACCCCTGGTGCTCCTTGTTGGGGGGCAGGGAGGAATGAAGGATTAATGTGGGCAAAGCTTCTTAGACCACTGTTTGGAACACAGTAGGAGTTCAGCGCACTGTAGTTATGACGACGATGACACATTAATCCATTTTTCCATTCATTATTGCCACTCTGGCGTGGCTTTGCCCAAAGTAGTGAAATAAGTGAGATTCTTGAACAGGAATTAATGCCTTGACACCGACTTTTTTTTAACACGAAGACCTCCCTGTTCCAAGTCCTGTGCCAGCCAAGTGGGGTCAGTCATTTGTCATCACACGGCCTTCTTTTAATCATGTCTTTCTATTTCTGGAGAAACTAATGCTCAACAAAGGTCTAGCGATAAAGGATGGCTTGATCCCCGCTGATATTTTATACGTGCCTTCTGCGGTAGGCATCTTGGTGGTGATGCCTAAGAATGCCCACATCCTAATCCGCCTGGTCTGTGAACTCGCTAGATTACCCGATGAGAGTGAGCTGGGGCTGCTAATCAGATAATCCTGGTTTATCTGGATTGGTCCTGGTGGGATCACCAAAGTCTTCTCATTCGAGGGAGGGAATCCTAGTCAGTAGAGTGAGAGGAGCTAGTTTTGAAGAAGAAGGAAGGTGGTCATGAGCCAGGGAAGCCAGGGAATATGGATGACCTCTAGATGTCAGGGAAAGAACAGAAGCAAGGCTTCCCTGGAGCTTCAGGAGACACGAAACTGGAATTCTGTACCCCAGAGTGCTATGCTAATAAATTTGTGCTGTCTTCAATCACCAAGTTTGTGATCATCTCAGGACAGGGAAACTGACCCTCCAGCCAGTTCTGTAGAACTGGGTTTCTTCCTCATCTAGTCTGACAGCCCCACTCTCCTGCCAACAGTGTGCTAGTCGGGTACCAGAGCATCACACAGAATTTTCTACTACAGTTTATGATCTGAAGCTCATGCTTCAAGTCTTCAACTCAGGGTCTAAGACGCCCTCAAAGGATGTGGCAATTTGGATTCTAATGAGTGGGATGTGGGCTGTTGATGAGCAGCCTTTGAAACGGGACTCTGTTAAGTTATGGGAGGTGCGAAGGAGAGGATTTGTGGCAGCAGTCACATAGTCAGCAGCCCCATCTGTCTGCATTCTGGGATGCAGGAATCGCTAAGTGCCAGCGCCAAGGAGATCAAACATGACTGTCAGGCAGGGAGAGACTAATGGGCTGGAATACATCGCCCCTAAAGCAGAGACACTCTGGGAAATAAACATCCCCTGAGTACTGCCCCCTTGCGATAGCCATCTTCTGCCTTGCAGAGTCTGAGAGAGACCTTGACCTCTTCCAGAGTTTTCACAACAGCTCGAAGTATCCAAACAAAGCCCCACAACCTTGAATGAGAACTGCTTAAGGAGACGGAAATGCTAATTATTACCCGACTTGGCTCTTTGTAACCTGCACCCGGGCTTTGAAATGTCAGGCTGTCCCTGCCATTGGGGACAAATCTCATGTGCCAAGTAGAACTTAAAATGACAGACATAGTCAAACTCTTAGTTTTAAAAAAGATGGTATGTTTTTAAATATTTATGTTAAACACATTGATACATTCAGCCCATGAAAATATGAAAAAGCAATGCAGTGTAAAGATGTTGACGAGAGATCCAAGCTTTATAAAAATGTTAACTCATCGTGCACTGGAGGCTTTCTAAAGATTAATGAAGATTAGGTGCCCAGAGCATCTTCAAATGCTCTCATTCATCTTTCTACCTCTACGAATAAGTGTGAGACCCGGAGACAGAGTTGAGAGTGTGGAAAAACGAAGTTTGCTTGGAATGGGAGGCCTCATCTCGCGGGCTTCCTGTTCCAGGCCATCCTCACAGCATGCCTGCCGTTGTCTCTCCTCAAGGTTTGAAAGATAGCCAACGCTCCTGTGTTCACACAGGCTGACAGCGAGCCACTGACAGTGACCTTTTCCAACGAGCCTCGGCGCCACCTCTGGAAAAGGTGATCTGGACCCCAGCTGGATTGGTGGGCTTGCCTGTGTGCAGACTCCAGACACATTACTCTCCAGAGCTCATTAATTCCAGGAAACAGTTTGTCCTGGGGACCTAAGCTTACAAAAACACAATTCCTAGGTGGGATTTGCAAAGCTTCAAGTGTAGTTTCTGTTCCGGTTAAGGAACTCATGGCTGGAGGACAACGTCGTTGGCCAGAGAGGAAGGAACTGAGACTCTGTGCACGGTCCATTGCTTTGGGGCGAGCTAAGCTTGGGGAGTGTGTGCCTTCACATTGGTTCTTCTAAGCCAAGAGAGTTTTAGAAGACCTCACAGAGTCAGGGCCTTCACTTCAGGATGTGTGCATGTATAGAAGTTGTGGCTGTCAGTCTAAATGGCCGCCACGAAATTGAGAGACTCTCCTCTGCTCCACGGCACCAGGAAGTGGCTCTTACTGTGTATTTTGATTAGTATGGACAAGCAGGGGCTAACACCAGAAAGCATGCACCCCAGCTCTGGTGACAGTCGCGCATCTGAAATGTCCATTTCTTTTCCAGATGCACGAATGACAAGAAATGCCTCTTTCCTTGTAGCAACTGCTGCACAAGAGAACTGAGTGACCCACGAAGGGAGGGTAAAGACATCCCCATTCCAAGTTCAACAGCCCATGACAACAGTCAGGAGCAAATAAGCTCCCCTTCTATCCGTCCTTTCTCTTCCTCCCTCCTTCTTGAATGGTAAGGCTCAGGTCATGTTTATAGAACAAGCACCCTGTAGGATTTGCTATTGTGAGGACACAGTGTGAGGTATAGACCTGCGGGCAGGGTGACTTCAGAACCCCTAAGAGAGCTCTTAGCAGCATTGATGCCTGGATATCACCTCCATAAAGTCTTACTTTCTTCTTATGTTAATTGGCCTGGTCATCACAATGTATAAAATTCCATAAGCTGAGGTCAAGATTGGAGACTACCAGGTTAAGTAAAGAGCAATGCTGATTTAGAAAAAAAAAAAAAATGGCTTGATTTCTTTCACTATTGACAAGCTGAAAAACTAAAATGGTCATGTCGCAGAATTTTCGAAATTTCAGAATGAGCAGAGAGGTGGACAGAAGCCCTACTGGTGTGGAGCAAACTAGTTTTGATGACATCCTTTAAGTTCTGGCCTTCTGTCTGTCCATCTGTCTGTCGGTCTGCATCAAAGTTTCTGACATGATACAATCTGAGCTCAACATAAACTCAACGGTAATCCTGACACCGCACTGACCAACCAGCCCACCACAGAGTGTGAAGTCAATTTCTTGGAGCACATCCAGCAAATTGTTTTTGGCCCAGTTCCTGAATCAGCAACGGGATGCTGTCCCTGACATCTGGAGCAGCCATCTGAGAGGCGAGCGAATAGTTCTGAAATGAAGTGAGGTCTCTCAGCCAATTAAAGATGTGAGTTTGACAGGAGCCCTGGGCGCTTAACTAGTTAGCCACGCCATTTGCAGCAGGTACGCATCTCCAGCGACTCTGGGTTACCAATTGCTGGGTGACCAACCTAGAAGCTGGACGGTAACATGGCCTGAGTTCCAGCTGGGTTGCTTAGTAACAATGAGCTTCTAAGGGATAGGGTATGAGGGTTCCGTGGAAATAGAACCAGGCCAGGCACTCTGTTTCTTGTCTCCATATGTGGTGTACTCTTGAGAGCTTTACCATGAGTTATTAATAACCAGAGAGTTTCGGTTATTCCTGTGTTTTTAGATTAGGATTTCTTCTTGAGCATGGCATCACTGGCAAGTTGGGATGGGTAATTCTTTTTTTGTCGGGGGTTGTTTTTAGTGACCTTATAATGTTTAGTTCAGTCCTCTGGTCTAGACCTGCCACAGGCAGTAGCATTCTTCTGGTTGTGGTAAGCAAAAATGTCTCTAGACTGTGTCAAGCATCCCTGAGTCGGGAATGGGGATGGAATCACACCAGCGGTAGGGTCTCTGAGTTTATAATATAAGAGTTTCTACATTAAGACAGAACGGTATTTATTAGTCAGCTTCTAACTGTCACTCATGGGAAATGAACCTGTCTTCCCATCACCTGTCACATGTGGCAGTCTTGACATCTTCATATGCTTTGTGGCCCTCAACACGACACTCTGTTCACACAGTTTGTATTCAGTGACAATAGCTGAGTGAGGAAAAAGATTCCCTTGTCTCTTCTGTCCATGGGGTCTGGGTGGCTCTAAGGGAATTTGCAAGTAGGCTGGCCCACACCATTTTTTTTTAATCCCATTTCTCTGAATATCATGGCAGATTCTAGGCATACACACAACCCACACCCATTTTATGAAGTTGGCCACAGGGCTTGCTGAGGATGCAAGGTCAAACATGCTCACGGGAGGTTTTTTGCTATTGTTTCTCCTGCTGGCAATGCCCCTGGATGCCTTAGATGTCCAAGTTGTTATCTTGATATCACTAGCCATTCTAAGAAGAGCGTCTAAGAACCCATCAGCCAAGACAGGGCAGAGCTGAGAACTGAGAATTTAGATCCCAGTTTGTCTCCCCAAATCAAGTAACACTTCACAGTGCTGTTTCTAGCCCCATCTGCCTCTGGATTCTTTAGCAGCGTGAGCCAATACGTACCACATGTTTATCTGTTTCTGTATTTATGTTTGTGTAAGCTCCTTTGAATTGAGCTTTATCACATGAGATCAAAGAAGGCTTCCTTTAGGCACAGCTCTGTGTGAATGCTGGCCTGCTGGGCATCTATCAGAGCCTGATAAAGCCCACAGCACATGGCAATTTCGTGTCCCAAATCTGGGCTCTGTGGACACCTTTGTAGATGATGAGCTCTTGCTGATGGTGGGCAAAACCTCCGTGTCTCGTCATAAGAGCGTAAGGTCCATCATGCTTGAATGTGTCAGGGTAGTCAGAACTACCTAAGCCTGTGAATTTCTCTGTGTGAGTTGGCTCGGGCTGTTAATGAATTCCTACTTATGTTGTCAAATCTGCTTCCAAAAGCCTTCTGCCCTGGAGGTAAAGTTTGCAATAAGACAATTTTAAAAAGATTTTTTTTTACGGTGAAGATAATGTGTCTGTTTGGGCATGAGATGTCCTCCTTCTCAACCACCATCAAGTGTTTCCAGATACTTCTGAAAAACCAGCGACCACATCTCATGCCTGAGTTACAGAAGCTACATGGCAAGCTTGTGAGCCATGTGCAAAGCTGGCTGCCTGTGACTTTAGGAAAGCTCCGTTGCTTCTCAACCGGAGTATAGGGACCACATTAGCAGTCTGATGGGAGCGTGATGAGCATCCTAGGGACCAGAGTGTATGGAGTGCATTGTAGCCCTTTGCTCAGTCCTCAGGACATCCATGCTCTAGGAATCATCACTGCTTCATCATGTTGCTATCTATAGGGACATGAGTTTAGGGGATTCTCTTAAAACATGGCGTCCTCAGCTCAACACAGTATTCCAGATGGGATCTGACCAACCGGTTATTTTGACATCTCTGTTTAGTTTATTTGAGGCCTTTCTCATCTGTGTTAGTCATCCAACTTGGCATGAGTGGTCCTAACAATAACGTTGTCGGGGTCACGGGGAGTGCAGACCCCATGCAGCCGTTTCTCTTGCCATGGTGTAAATAGAAATCCACATCATCACGCATGTGTTCTTCACCCGGAGGCCATCACCGCGCGGGCCCAGCCTTGGAGCTTCTGCCTGCCTGAAATTGGGGCTGTATGGCAGCTCAGCTCACTGACAGGACAGGCCTGTTTTTCTTTCCATAGCATAGCTGGTTTGGCCTAAGGGAAGAGGAAGCTTATGTTTCCATTGGCAGGTTGTACCTCCCAAAGAATGAAGCCAACCGATCTTGCGATAAGAGGACGTCCAGGAAAATAAGCACAGGACATATGTTCTGGCCACATGTGGGCTGTCGATGCTAAAGGGGACTCTTTAATGTCCAGCCAATGTTTGTAGTTGTGGCGAAGAACATTGTTAGCAATCTCCGCTGATGGATTGTACTTTGTCTTGTAAGCAAACTTTCATGGCCAGCCCATGCATCTACCTCCTCAACGGTCATCACAACAGTTGCCAGTGCCTGCCAGGTCTCTCAGGCTGCTATAACGGGAAAGATGACAACATCTATCGTGATTGGAGAGCTGCAGCCTCTGGTTTATTCTCCCCATTTCACAGGTTAGGCGAAGAGTATCGCAGAAGGGTCATCATCTGCCCAAGATCATGCCGCTCAAGAGGCTAGGTCATTTGAAAGCAGGATCCCAGGGAGTATCCTCTTGCCTGGTGTTGCTCGGCCAGCAGCAGAATGTCTAGACAGACCCCGACCCTCAACTGCAACCCTTTCCTTCCAGATAAGCCCAAGACCAGCTCTCTCCCTTATGCTGTTGCCTCTCATTGCCCTGAACATCTTTGTTCTCTGGCCTCCTTCCCTACTCTTTGTTAGTCTTCACCAAGGCTCTTCTTCTTTTCCAGCCTTGATTGGCCACTCCCACAGGCTTCCTTGCTTACATCTTTGCTTGCTATTGATTCCACGGAGTCAGAGAAGGGCACTAGCTGTGCTGGATAACTTTATGTCAATTTGACAGAGCCTAGAGTCATTGAAGAGGAGGAAACACCCTCCCACCCCCATTAAGAAAATGCCTCTGCAAGACTGGGCTATAGGCAAGCCTGTAGGGCATTTTCTTAATTAGTGATTGATGAGGGCCCAGCCCATTGTGGGTGGTGCTATCCTTGGGCTTGGTGGTCCTTGGTTCTATAAGAAAGCAGGCTGAACCAGCCACGGGGAGCAAGCTAGTAAGCAGTACCCCTCCATGGCCTCTGCATCAGCTCTTGCCTTCAGGTTCCTAGCCTGAGTTCCTGTCCTCACTTCCTTTGATACTGAAGTGTATGGAAGTGTGAGTCAAATTAACCCTTTCCTCCCCAACTTGTTTTTGGTCATGGTGTCTCATCACAGCAAGAGTAACAATAACTAAGACAACAGTTCTCTTTTGTTCAGTCAAACTTCCTCTCCTTGCAGCACATGCTGTGCTCCCCCAAATATGCAGATACCCTCTGAGGGACCAACCCCATCTTTTGTAGCTCCAGGCAGAAAAATCTCCAGACTGGGCAGCAGGGGCTGGGGTTAAGTCACTGAGCACATAATAACCATTTCCAGGAGGCTTCGGGTCACAGCATCTTGAGTATCAGGTTTTATCATCTCTACATCCTGTGAAAAGAGCCAGTGGGGGACTAGAAGAGGAAAGTGTGTGTGTGTGTGTGTGTGTGTATGTGTTAGAAGTAGAAAGAAAGAGGGAGGGAAAGAGAAGAAAGGGAGAGAGACGGGCCTGGCCCAGTGACTGCAGTTGAATGTTAAAGCAATTTCACTGTATCTGTGAATCATGAGCCTCTCATTATGGAAGGAAGCAGAGCGCCGGTCTGCAGGTGCGGCATGGGCTGATTGCACAGAGGGACCATTGGAGGATCGGATACCAGCAAGCCAGAGGAAAGCAGCATGCAGAGAGAGACTCCCAGTGTGCCCCAACGTCTGCGCTTTTCCAGCACTCCTGTTTTAATTTCTCTCCAGGGGAACTCTGATCTCCGCCCAAAACATGTCACAAGAAGAAAGTGCTTGGAAGATAGATTCGAATTTCCTGTCAATTACAGCAACCTCTAGCTCAAAGAATGAAGAGTTGGGAGCTAAAGGGAGCTGTGTTTTTCTTGCTGAACTCTTGGTGGGGGTCAGGGGAAGCTATAGTCTACTTCCATCCAAATGCATTAGATTCAATTGAGGGTTCATGGAGGACGGACTACAGCATCCCTGGTGTACCGGAGACAGGACGGAAGATACAGAGGAGAGATGATGGATGTCTATAGGAGCTCGGCATCCACAGGCATGGTCAGAAAACAATAGGATACAATGTAGCATTAAGTGAAGCCGTGCTTAGACCACCTTCTGCTCCAAGCACAAACTTTATTTCCCCAGGGAGGCCTTCTCTGATTTTTTTTATGGAAACAATAAGCAACCACTTGTAGTTTTTTATTATAGCATTGACCACATTTGTCCTATTTATTACATGGATGTGTGTGTGTGTGTGTGTGTGTGTGTGCGTACACACAATGAATTCAAAGCAATCTATTCTTTTCTGACTCATCAGGTGCTAAGACTCCAGATAGCAAGATTCGCTCTGTTTATGGCTGTATTTCCCGGGAGCTCACACAGCTTTCGTGTACATAGTAGGTGTAGGAGCTCAGCGAATATTTTTGAAATGAAAACCTTAAGGAAGCTGCTAGTCATTTGGAGAAAGGAAGGAGCAGTGTGATTGGAACGTTAGGGCAACTTTGACAGGAGAAAAAATGATTCTGACCAGATTTCCTTTACCAGGAACTACAGAGTTTCCTCTTAGATCCAATATCTACAATGACCAGGTTTCTGCTGAAAACACAGATCTGTCCTGATGGTCATGAAGCTGAGTCTGCTGTAGCAAGATCTTTTCTCTTTGTTTTAGCTGCAGGGAGCTTAGAGACAATTTTCTTGTTCACAGCAACTGTGTTCTGTTTGAGCATACTGTGGATTAAACTCGCCTCTGGGCTTGAGAATTTTCACTTGAGCATTTTGTTAACTTTAATTTACTTATCAATGTTCTCCCTGGATGTACATTCTTTGTTTTGTTTGAAACAGGGTCTTGTGCAATCTTGGCCAGCCTGGAATTCACTTTGTATTCCAGGTGGACATCAACTGAACTCAGAGAGATGTGCTTGTCTCTGCCTCCCAAGCGCTGGGATTGAGGATGTGTGCCACCACATCCTCAATTTAATTATAGGGAGGTTTTCGTGCACGGACTTTGAACACGTTCCCTCCTCATACCTCACACCACACCATCTTCTCCTTTCTCCCCACTCTCCTGTCCCTCAGTCCTCTGTGTTCCCCCAAAGTTTTCACTTCTACGTTCACCAAAACAAATACGACTTTGTGTGCTTGTAAGTCCAGGGCCCACACTGCATTTCCATCTTAATGATGTAACATTATACCTGTTTAAAGTGTGATTTGAAAGAAATCCACACTTAAATAATAATTACTTATCCCGAAGTTGACACACAACACATTTATTTACTATCGATGCTGCCAGAGGGACCCTGGCTTCTTAACTGAGCTGTTGAAGATCTTGCCTAGGAATTAGGTATTGACATTGGACCACACGTGACAGAGCCAGGACTCCAGCCAGGAGCAGAACTATGGACCAGACATTAGGCTCGCTGCCACTGTGCTCAGAATCCTGAGGTGGTCCTGTCAGACCTCATCATTATTTAAACCTTGCATGAATTTTGACCAAGAGAATTTGATTGTCCTATTCTGTCCCCGCCATGCTTCGATCTCACGTCACCAGCTCATCTGTGGGCCATAACTCTGATGTAGGTCTCATTGATCCAATAGGGGAAGCCATGCTGATATTAAGTTTTGGTTGTAATGGAATTAAATCCTTTGCTTTAATTCTCCCAAGGGGAAAAATGTGAAGGAATTAATGTCCTCCTCTCTTGGGACTCAAAATGAAAACAAATTTAAAAGCTTCCATTTTCCTAACCGAATAACCACTGTCTGCACCCACTGTACAGGTCTGTAATTGAATTATTTTGAAGAGATTCAATAAAATACCCTCTATGGTATACTTTTATTTTGCTCTATTAAGCCATTTCAGTGGCTAAGTGAACGGCATTGTTTTGAAAAGTCTTTTCTTTATTTTCTGCAGCTTATTAGCTATAGCGCAGCACGTTTCGTGTCCCTTAGCTTGTCCTCTCCTTTTGGAACTGCGCCAGTGACTGTTTGCTGAAACCACTCCCAATAATTCTGTTTTGTTTGACGTTTCCAGCCACTATCCATTCCTACCTAAGGAACATATTAAGGCTTCTTCAATCTGTGTTTTTAATTAATTAGAATATAATTAAGGCAGATATTGGGAAATGAAAAAAGTCTTTAACTCTGGTGAAATTATAATGTATTTGAAGTCCAATAAGAATTTGGACTCCTGCTCTACATATGAACTATACATATTAACATAATGATAGCAGAAGAATAATTTGTAATTCTCAAAGTATTTGAGATTTAAATGTATTCAGATGTGGTGTGTCGTCCTTGTATCCTAAGGCAGTCATCATCTGAGGGTCTATGGGACATTAGGTGGCAATTTATGAGAAGAGCGTAGAGATGGATGATGACCACAGTGATAGCCAGGATGATGGGGGGAACAGTCACGATGCTGCATTGCTCATTGGTGCACAGGCTCTGGAGCCAGACTGCTGTGACTTTGACATCCAGCTCTCACACTTACTGGGCACGTTCCGTCTGGCAAGTTATGTATCTCCATTTCTTCATCTGCAAAACTGGGCCAATCATGGCGCCTGCCTTTAACAAGTACAAAAGTTTGTAAGACACTTAGGCCATAGACACAGCGGAGGCCAGCACTGTGCACTTGTGTGTTAAGTAAACTAAGTTAACACATGTCAGCAAAGAGTGAAAGGTGTTGAAACACGCGGAAGAATGCTCTACCGGCAAACGAGCTAAAGACAGAAGAGACAAGACGTTCCAAGAAGAAGTCAGCAATGGGAGTCTCTAAACAGGAAGCACCCCGGAGTAGGTGACAGTGGCAGCTGTAGACAGGAGATCTGCCGGATCGTGTGGAAAAACAACAGACAAAAATGTGATACATTGGCTTGGGGAAGCGATGTTAGAAATAAATGATTGGAAGTGTGTGACCTTGAGGGATCAGCAAGATGACGGTGCTGTTGACAACGTGACAGGAGATGCACATTTCTGCAGGAAAGACGGGAAGCGTTGGCGGTGTCAGGATGGAACACACAAATGGACCATGAGAGCCAAGCTTACTGTGGGCCATGCACTCGGCAGACGGGCTGCAGCTGAAGCAACTGCACGGTTTCCTTAGGATGACTGAGGGGTCTGTGTGTACCGTGTGCTCTAACGGTTTCGTCACCTATTCATACACGTGCACAAGCACACTCACACACGCATACATGTATGCGCCATTTAGGTTAGGTTTATTACTGAGATTCCATTTTAACTTAGGTGCATACTGTATATGAATAATCTCTGAGGGTGAATATATATTTTTACTGTGCACACCTATATACATAAGCATGCACACCCATATCAAGAAATGCAAAGTTGACATGTAACCCGGATGTTCTGAGTCAGACATACTAAATCTAAACTTATGTATGTGTATATGTATATACATGTGTGTAGAACATACACATATTCCATATTATATATAGTATGTATATAATGTATATGGCCTATACAAACTTTAAACTCTGTGTTTTCCCATTAGAAGATGTGATGTTGGTGAAAAATGATGGTTTTATATTGATTTGTCTCATCTGAACACCACAAGAGCATCGTTTCAGTCCTGACTTTCATAGTGGTTGCCAGCAGTTGTCCTAAGCTCTTTACATGTGCACGCTAATCTAATCACAACAGCCCCATGAGAAAAAGACTTTACTATTCACAGACTAAAGAAGAGGATCAAGCCGGGTGGTGGTGGCTCACACCATTAATTTCAGCACTCAGGAAGCAGAGGCAGGTGGATCTCTGTGAGTTTGAGGCTAGCCTGGTCTACAGAGTGAGTTTTAGAACATCCAGGGTCACACAGAGAAACCTTGTCTCAAAACAAACAAACAAAATGAAGAAGAAAAAGAAGAGGAATTGAGACACACTGGGGCTTCAGTAGAATACTGAGACAAGAAACTGTGTATTGATTTACAAGCAAGTGATGAGAAATGGGATAGAAAGTAGCAGAAGCAGCCGGGTGGGGGCGGGATGGAAGGTGGAGGAAGCTAAGAGAGAGGAGCAGGGCCTCAGTGTAGGCCCACAGCGGAGCTCTGGAGTAAGCCACCCCTCATAGTCACCCCAACCCTATTTCATATTCACATCTCTGAAAGGTCACCACTGAAGGGCTGCCTGCCTTGGGAGGATGGACTTTGGACTCTGTATTTGTTAGCAAAGTGGTCTGCGGCTGTCCCCCAAAGAACCACACATATTACTGTTAGATGAAAAAGCAAGGCAAAGGTAGGAGTTGGTTGTGTAGGGTCCTTGGGAATGATTTGGGGTACGGAGAATCTAACAGAAAGGGTGCTGTTAGCCTCTCCAGGGCTTCAGAGTCCTGGCTGTTTCTGATACTCACTTGTATATGATCAACCAAGCAGAAGGACTTTTATTCTTACTGTTATTTTCAGTTGTTTTTCTAACTCATCTTTGCATATCCAAACTGGACAAAAGCATGTGAATTTGTGCACACACCCATACACATAAGCACGCACGTCATATCAAGACGTGTAAAACTGACATGCAACCCAGGTGTTCTGAGTCAGACATACTAAACCTAAACTCGGGAGTAGAATGCAGTCTGCAGAGATGCCTGGCTTGGCCCTGCACTTTTGGGAGGTTGAGTTAGTAGCCCTTATTTTGAGTGTGGGGAGATTTCAGTGTAAGCCTCCAATTTCTGACTTCTACCCCCTCCTCATGTCTTCTATCTCGTGATTGTCTGGAATGATGGAAGACGCGCCTCTTCAGAATGCCCGCCATTCACTTCATCACCCCAGGCTGTCACTCAGCCATTGACACCCTTCCTTGCCAGATCTAAGAGACATTTAAAAGCCCGATTCCTGTCACAGATGCCATCCCTTGACCATTTCTGTTCTCTTCTTTTCTATGCCAGATGATCAGTGATGACCTGGGTCACCATTTCCATCAGTGATAACAGAGTCGCCACCCTCTTCCTACATTGTTGGGTTAGGATGTTTACTTACGAGCATAAAACACAGATGCTCCCAACACACACAATTTGTAGATATCAATTTCCATTTTTTTTTTTTTTTTGCTGAAAGAAAAATATCCTAATAAATTACTTGGAAGCTTCTAGTTAGCTTTTTTCTTTTGGTAAGATATAAAGTAGATATGAAGATGGAACCTTAGGCTGGACAGATATTTAAGTGAATTACAGTAATTTTCTGGATAAGCAAATAATTATATTTTTGAACAAGTGGGCATAATTTCTCTGTGATAAAGTCTTTTCTTGCTATTAAAATTCCAGTGAAAACATATCCTAAAGGGTCAAATATCGAAACTTAGTGCCCAGGAAAATGAGCATTTGCTGATTTCCTTTTAATCTGGAATTTTCTGGAGTCTTCTTTTGGAGGTGTATTTTTGTTGACAATGTTCTAGCCAACTGGCACAAATGAATCTGACTTTTAAAGGAGTGATTTTAAAATAACTTTAATCTTTTTATCAATAAAGAATTTAATGACGCTCATGGGTCAGATGAGGAGCAAGTGCTTATTCTCTTATTCTTTTTTTTTTTAAAGATTTATTTATTTATTATGTATACAACATTCTGCCTCCATGTATACCCGCACGCCAGAAGAGGGCGCCAGATCTCATTACAGATGGTTGTGAGCCACCATGTGGTTGCTGGGAATTGAACTCAGGACCTCTGGAAGAGCAGCCAGTGCTCTTAACCTCTGAGCCATCTCTCCAGCCCCTTATTCTCTTATTCTTTAAGCTACAGTTTGAAACACTGAGCTGGGGTCTTTTAAAATAGATGAAGGTGTTTTTGGCAGTGATGCTTCTGTTAGTGTGAGAGCTCTTTGAAAAATCATGAGATAAACCAACATTGCCCTAGACAAGCAAGGCAGATAGGGTTTATCCTAAACATTTTACCCAACTAAAGAATTAGTCTTTATAGGTTGATGTTAAATGTTATATGAAATAAAGTGACTTTGTAACACCTCAACAATGAATCTAAATTTTCATTTGTTTGTTTGTTTGTTTTCTAAGACGGTTTCTCTGTGTAGCCCTGACTGTCCTGGAACTCACTCTATAGAGCAGGCTGGCCTTGAACTCTAGAGGCTTGCCTCTGCCTCTAGAGTGCTGGGATTAACGGCATGAACCACCACCACCTGGCTAAATTTAAATGTTCTAAACGTCATTTGGAAGGGTAAGAAATAGGTCAAAACTCTAAAATGGACTGAACAATTGTCCCCAGATAAAGTCCTTTGAAACACAAGTAGAAGAAGACACCTCTGTCACAGTTTTCATTTTGCTTCTAGGTAGACAAACTTAAAACACAAGCTTGAAGCCGGGTGGTGGTGGTGGCGCACGCCTTTAATCCCAGCACTGAGGAGGCAGAGGCAGGAGGATCTCTGTGAGTTTGAGGCCAGCCTGGTCTAGAAGAGCTAGTTCCAGGACAGGAACCAAAAAGCTACGGAGAAACCCTGTCTCGAAAAATTAAAAAAACAAAACAAAGCAAAAACAAAAACAAAGAAACACAAGCTTGACACTTGCCACCAGTAAAAGGTACAGGGTATGGTGGTAAGTCCTAAGACATCCTTTTGTATGTTTGTTTTCTGCTATCTTTGTCTGTCTATCTATGTCTATTCTGTCTATAACTATGTCACCTCTAGCACCAATATCATCTGTTTACTTAGCTATAGGTAAGAATCTCTTTCTCTCTCTTGCTTTGTATGTGTGTGTACATGTGTGTATGTGTGTGTACATGTGTGTATGTGTGTGTATGTGTGTGATTATCTTAGGACTTCATTGTCTAGTACTTTTCAGTTCTTCCTTAGTGCAGCTTTGCCCCTTGGTATTTATTTCCAACTATATTTTTTGTTCTTTTTTTAACTTTCTTTTTATTTATTCTTTGTGTCTTTCATATCATGCATCTCCATTCCATTCATGTCCCTGTCCCTTCAATCCCCCAATACAATAAAATAAAATTCAAGATGAAAAAAGAAGAAAATCAATCTCGTCACGGAAGCTGCAGTGTGACACAGTGAGTCAGTCACACAGTAAGCCCTTTTATCATCTATCT
Organism: Chionomys nivalis; assembly: GCF_950005125.1. Taxonomy (NCBI): domain Eukaryota; kingdom Metazoa; phylum Chordata; class Mammalia; order Rodentia; family Cricetidae; genus Chionomys; species Chionomys nivalis. The sequence goes on from NC_080091.1 coordinate 74,447,002, forward strand.
TTACTTGCAAGTGTTCATTGCAAAGAGTCACTGGTCTGGTTTGAGGCCTCTGTTTTCTGCTAAGCTACTGATACAGGGCCCTTACTGGAACTCCTCTTGGTTATCCTGTCCTATGTCATGGAGATACTGCAGCTTTGGGTCTGCAGGTCACTTCCCATGCTCCAGCAGATCACAGATGGGATGGATGTTGGGGTGGGCCAACTCTAACCCTGGCTATGGGCCTGGGTAATCGCTGGTTTGGTCAGCCTGCCAGCTCTCCCCTGTCTTCACCACCAGGGTGGTCTCTCCTGCATTTCTCTGGCTAGTTCACTCCTTGCAGCCATGAGCAAGGGGGCGGGGCCAGTTCTGCTTTCCCAACCTCAGGGCTGGTTCTCCCACACCAACACCTTCAGGGCCAGTTCTGCTGTGTTGTCCAGGTTGCTGTAGGGACCGCTCTCCCGAGTGCTGCAGCTGTTGAGAGGCAGGGCCAGCTCTCCTGATTTTATGACCTCAGTGCCAGGCATTGATGGGGGGGGAGGCGTGCACTCCCTCCCCCTTGCTCAAGCATCCACTTGACAGATGAGTCATGAGGATAGCTCACAACTTCAGGGCTGGCTCACCCACACCTCCCCCAAGAAGATTGGCTCTATTGTGCTGCCCAGGTGAAGTGCAGGGCCTGCTCTCTTGAGTTTTGTAGATGGCTGGGAACAGAGGCAGCTCTCTCAGTCTTACGATCTCAGAGCCAGCTCTCCCACCTGCCCCAGGCATCCAAGTATGTTTTAAGCCCCTAAAGAACAAGATGTGTCTAATTTGTGGTTTTAGAGGCTAGGTTAGCAATGTATCCAAAGAGGAGACTCAACCTGCTTCCATACAGCTAAAATGATACCTTGCTCCCAAGTGAAAAAGACTGTGACATCCACCAGCAAGAATGTCTTTCTTTGAAGCTGGAAGGACAGACTTATTCATGTAGAGCGGAGGGGATTGAAGGAAAGCCAGGTATAAGATGATCAAAGTTTTGTTTTTAAACTGGTTCTACATTTATTAGGTGTTATGTGAGCCCACCCCAACCCTGCCCTGCTCCATGTGATCATATATTTGAACACTTAGTTCCCAGATGGCAGTGCTGTTTTGGGAGATTTGGGGAGATTTCAGAGGTGGGGCCTTGTTGAAGGAAGTAGATGACAGGGACCGGGCTTATGGCTTACGACTATAGTTATGGCTGAATTCTTTCTCTTTGCCACACTGCTCAGGTGTTGTAACCAGATGCCCATGTGCCCTCTGCTCCAGCTGTGGGCTGTGATGCTATCGTGGCTTTTCTGTCGTGTGAGCAAAAAGAAATCCTTCTTCCTTCAAGCTAGCTCTTCGAGTATTTGAAAAGTAACCAATGCACTATGCATGCCATTTTGAGAATCCTAAAACATCTCTTTCTCTAAGGCTCAATTTCTCCATGTATGAAAGGCAATAGGCCAGTTTCTCTCACTTCCTTTTCAGGTTATTATACAAAAAGAAAGGCGATACTACGTGGGATTTCCAATGCTTTGGTTTCCCTTCCTTGCAGTGATCTGTAAACCTGGGACACTTGGTTTCGACAAGACTGTCTGTGCACTAGATGTCACCAGAGCTCCACAGTTCAATCTGTCCCGTATTGGGGGATGATCTATTCTTGGAAAAACTTTGCAAAGGGATTCAGTGTGTTTTGCTGATTTTGCATCTCTTACCAGTAGTGATTTTATGTCTCCCTCTGCCTGCACCCACCCCCATCCATCTGGCTAGAATTCTCTGTCAGCACAACTTGCCACGATGTTGAAACTTCCCACTCATATTTTCTGGAGCGATTCCTCTAGAATTCTTATTTTCCAAGAATTTGTTCAGAAAACATAAAAGCCAAGAGGAAAAAAATCTCTCTCTCTCTCTCTCTCTCTCTCTCTCTCTCTCTCTCTCTCTCTCTTTCTCCGCATGCAAGGCTACCTCACAAAGGGATACTTGCTGCAGACAAAGTCAATGCTATTAAAATAAGCATCACTTTAAAGCCCTCTGCCTTCTTTCCACGCCATGTTCAATGCTGGTGCTGAGGCCCGGAGAGAGACATAGAAGTGAATGATTCTACATGATGGCTTATGGAACAAAACCAGTAAGACACAGTGAAGGGTTGGGTGCAAGGTGAAGAAGAAGTAGGTGTCAAGGTCAAGCTGAATGTCATGACTGGGGCCAGGAGATAGCGAGCAACCCATTCAAACCTAGAGATCCTGCAGAAGAGCATCTGGTTAAGGGAGGCAAGCTAATGACCAGGTTTAGAAAGATCGAGGGTTCCCTTTAAGACAAAGTTTGATAAATTTCTTTGGGGGTATCCAAGAAGACATGCTAAGTTGAAGATGGTTAGAAGCTTAACATTCCTGGGCTTGAGTTAGAAATACATGAGTGTTTCAGAGTCAGTAACCGAAATCATGCTTGCTACAAACTCGCGGGAGAAGAGGAGAGACGTGTAGCTCCATGCAGAAATACCTGGATCCAGATGAAGCCTAGAAATGTAGAATATGCACTGACAACGCCCTGATGTAAGCTGGCGGACCTGGGCCCTGCAGACTCCCAGCTGTTAAGCAGCAAATGAGTCACTTGGTTGGTGGACAGTTCTGTGGGCCACACAGAGAATCCCATAAATCTGGAATTGAGCAGAGCTAAGAATCCAGCTCCTCCTCCTCATTGTATCAGGTCAGAAGAGAATATTTTATGCTATTTTTACTTAATAAAATATTTTTGTGGAGTCTATATTTTAAAATCATTCTTTATGGTATGCCTACATAAGTGAAAAATGTTAGAAGCACTATTTTAATTTTTACTGATCCTAAACTAAACTTGGAATTAAAAAGATGTTAACATCTTTTTGGATGCTTAAATAGAATTATGCATGTGACTTCTAATAGGCAATTGACCAGACATTTAAAATAACCATTATATTCATAGCTCACATCAACTCAAGTATTACTGTGAGCCAACTGTTGACCTAAAGGTGTTATAACAATAATTTGCTTTATACTTTGTTGTCCCTAAAATGTATTACTATTGTACCTATTTAATAGAGGAACCCAAGAAAGCAAGTTCTCCAACATCATACAGATAGCAAGTTGCAGACCCAGGATTTGAACCCAGGAAGTCACCTTCAGAGGCAATGCTTGTAACTACTGTATCAGACTATATGAAATATCCAAAATACACATTTGCAATGTTTTCTACTCTGGCTCACACGGAAAACCTTTGGTAAGACTTTTATGAACTAGTAAATGTTTTTGCAGACTCTGGTGAGCACTAAAAACCTGTTTAGGCCTGCAGCTTCATACCTAATGTAAATTCTCCCAAGGTTGTCTGGGATACGATGCCCCCACCCACCCAAAAGCCACTGGCCTGTGCAATGATATGTGATACTCTGATTGAGTTTTAATATAGTATGTTGGGGCCTCTTAGTCATAGTAGAGAGATCATATACTTGACTTGAAAGATAGGTGTATCCAGACATGAAGACATGGGAAAAATATTTAGCACAGTGGCTCATAAAAATGAAGGTGGCAGATTTGATGGTTTATGTCATTTGGCAAAACCAGAATAGATGTCACAGCCAATGTTTAAATAACACCTCAAAATTCTAGCAAAGAGAGAGGGCAATGGAAACTCCTGAACACCAGCTATTTCAGACAAGCTCTGAGGAGGCAGCCGTGTGCTCTTCAGAGGTCCAGGAAGCTCGGGGGTCCTGCTCCTCCTCGACTCCTCCTGCGGGACTCATTTCCACTACGCTCCCTCCCCATCATTGCCACTCAGACATCTTGCAACGGCTGTTTGTCTGTGCAGACGCAGCACTTGGTAAGACTGAAGCGGGAAACAATCTGAGTTTAGAGCCAGGGTAGGAACTTCATTGGTTCATTGGTGCTTTCTCCTGTCATCTGATGAACGGTGGGAGAAAGTGGTTTGTGGATCGCGATCCCTTTGGGGTCAAATGACCCTTTCACAGGGGTCGAATATTAGATATCATGCATATTAGATATTTACAGTAATATTCATAACAATAGAAAAGCTACAGTTATGAAGTAGCAACAAAATAATTTTATGGTTGGGGTCACCACAACATGAAGAACTGTATTCAGGGGTTGCAGAATTCAGAAGGTTGAGAACCACTGACCTAGAGAAAGAGGATGGAGACATTTCTGTAGGGGAGGCTACATTTTGAGAGCAACTAAGGCTACAGTGGCCAGTATGATTTTGAAAAAGATCAGTCTCATTATTTAGGTGCCCTCCAATTCAGTAATAATTCTGTTTTTTTGAAATGGTATTTAAAGTTATTATGGAGTGGTTATTAAATGTTTGGAATATCTCTGAGTGTTTATTAAATGCTGTGAAAATCTAAGAACAAAGTGTTTTATAAGCATTATGTCTTTGCAGCCACGCTAGCAGGTGGATGTCATCTTCTGTCCCCCTTTACAAATAGAGAAACTATTGTAAATACCTGTTCATGGCCACGTGGTTAGTTCATATCGAAGCCGCAATTCACACCCACGCTGGTGGACATAAGAACGCCTCAGAGCCTATGCTTCCCATGACTGTGTTATCTACTCACACACATGTCCATCTTGAACAACGCTACCCACCCTCCCCTTGCACACTGGGAAGTTGGGTCAGAGAGCAGGACACACTCATCAAGCCTTGTCTTAGTCTTCTTGGTCTGCCATAATGAAGTACCAACCAATGACAGCTGGTTTATAAGCACCAGGCATTGATTTCTCAGAGGTCTGGAGGCTGGGAGTTCAAGATTGAGGTTCCTGCACAACTGGGATCCTTCTTCAAGCATGCAGACTGATAATTCTTTGTTGTACCTTCACGTGGTGGGGGAAAGCAAGCCCTCTGGGTCCAGTTCTTTAAGGCAATAATCCTGCTCATAAGAACTCCATCCTACTGACCCAACCACTTTTCTAAACATGGCCCCCCAAACACTCTCACCCTGGGTTAGAATTTCAGCACAGTGAGCTGGGGAAGGCTTGGTGTTCAGTCCATGAAGACTGAAGGGCTTGACTGGAAATCAGTAGGTGGGAAGCAGGGGACGGGGTGGAGGAGACAGTTTCTTCAGAAAACTGAAGAGATAGGACTTCCTTTCGTGGCCAGGTCACTCCTTCAGAGGACACAGAAGGGGCCACTTTCTAGCCGATTTCCCTTCTCTGTGGAACAGATTGTATCATGCCACCATAGAAAGAAGGAGGGGAAAGAAAGGAATTACACTCCGGACCCGTAGAGCAATCTTAGCTGCCTGTTGAGAGACCCTGAAGGGGTCTGAGACTCTTCTATGGTGGCTGCCAAAATCCATATCTGAGCGTTGCAAGAGAAAATTCAGCCCATCCAGAAAATTTTAAATTTGAATTTAAATTATACATACTTTTTAAGTATGAGTATGTCCCAAACATTATATATGCTGTACTTATAATGAATATCATTTTGTAATTTGTCTGATCTTCAAATTTAACTGGGTTCTTGTGCTCTTGTTTGCTAAATCTTACTCTTAGCTTCACTCGCTGCCTTACCGAGCCCTCAACTGTTCATGAACATGTTGAGTGGCCCAGGCCTGCATAGCTGACGGGAGAGGGCTGTTCTGGGAGCTCAGCCCTAAGGCACGGGACAGTTTCTAGCAGAGATATTGGCCAGAGGACGATAAGGGGTAAGTTTAGAGCCTGGTTATCCCACAGACACTGTTGTGAATAGGGAGAGAAGTTATATTAATGTAGAGCCCAACTGTCACCTGGGCAGTGGTGGCACACGCCTTTATTCACAGAACTGGGGAGACAGAGGGAAGTGGATCTCTGTAGTTTGAAGCCAGCCTGGGCTACAAAGTGAGTTCCAGGACTACCAGAGCAAGAAACATTGTATCAAAAGAACAAAAACAAACAAACAAAAAGCCTAATTTTGTTTTTTTTTACTATAGTATAATTTTGATTTCTTGGAGCATAACCCTAAAGCTTTCTGTTTGTGGGGTGTTGAGAGGGAACCCAGGAGGACAGTGCATGGCCATGTATCCGCCTTCACCCCTACCATTGTATTTTAGAAGGGAGAGCAGTTGTTCTTTGCTAAATAGGTCCAGACACTCTAAGTCAGTTGTTCTCAACGTGTGGGTCATGACCCCTTTGAGAGGTCGCATATTAGATATCCTGCATAACAGATATTTGCATTAAGATCCATGACAGTAGAAAATTACAGTTATGAAGTAGCAACGAAAATAATCTTATGGTTGGGGGGTCACCACAATATGAGGAACTGTGTGAAAGGGTCGCAACATTAGGAAGGTTGAGAACCACTGCTCAAAGTTATAACAGGCAGTTTGATGAGCAGGCTGTGACGGCATGTGCATGAGCCGTCACCCAGTGGACCCCTTTTGAGGCACATAAGGTAAGCCATTCTCTCTCCCAGCGGCGGAACGGTTAACCTGAGGGTGTTGTTCATATCCCCTATGCCCGTGGAATCTCTGTAAGTCACAAGGATTTCACAAAGAGCTGTCACTGAGGGGACATAGAACCCTGCCCGACCTTACACACTGAGTCTCTTCTGTGGCCACATCGCCTGCTCTGTTAGAGTCAACCCCTCCCTCTTCATGTGTCATGGACTTCCTGTGTCTGGACCAGGTGTGATCTAGTGCTGGCAGATTGGAACGGTTCTGACAACTGTCTTGTGGAATTTTGCATTTCCCCATGTACATATTTTGAGCTCTTAATTCTTATGTATGTGTGTGTGTGCATGTATGCGTGTGTGTACATTTGTGCATGTGAATAATGAATAATGGAACCATGGGTAGAGCTCAGTGGTCCCTCAAATCCAGCCACGACACCGTACTTTTAAGTTGCTAATAACCTCCACTGTGGAGCAGGAGTGGGTTTCATGGGACCTTTTTTATTCATCTGCACTGGGTGAATGTTTTTATTTTTGTATAATAGGTAACATCATGACCTTGAGTCCTCCAGCAATTCTTGGAATTGGTCACACAGGCAAACTTTTTGCCTTAAAGATCGACATTTTATAATAGTCTTTCACATTCAGGAACCAAGACTTGTGCACTGGGCTTTGGAAAACTTGTTTCTGTTGCGGAGAAAGATAGCCAGGCTCTGCACCTTGCCCTGGGCCTATCCCAAGGTCAGTGTTAGCTTCCCTGTGGGCTCTGTCTCCAGCACACCCACCTAAATTATAAGCATTCAGAAAATTGCAGGCTTTTACCATCTAATTGGTGGTGTTGTTCTGGATAAAAATGTACAGCCCACATGCCGTGTTTCTCTCTAGCTGGCAGCAAAACAGAAGGCAGGGCCACTCCCAGCAAGAAGCACAACCATGCTCCCTTAGGCAGAGACGTGCTATTTCTTGATAAGCTTCTCCTTCCCGAGTATCTGAGGGGTCTTAGGGTGGACTTCATTGGGTAGGTCATCCACAGAGAGACTCCATACTCTGCCGTGCTCTTGAAATAAAGCATGTACTATCAGATTCCAGGGAGAGGATCACAAAGCTGGTTCTGTGCACACAGTAAGAGTGACATTCTCAGAGTGTGGCTCCCCTGCATAGCCTGAGTCCTTCTCACAACTCCCACAGCTTAGATTCAGGCTTTTCCCTCCCAGTCATCCCCTAGCAACAACAAACAAGCCTTGACTTGCGAGTGGACATGGATGCCCAGGGTAATTATTAGACGAGAAAAGCGGGGGATGCAGTGGCGGATGCCGGTTTTGGAGGACAGCCTCATCTATCCACACAGAGGAGGGCTGTCTCTAGTGGTTATCTCTCGGAGGCGCTTTCAGAGCTTTGATGGATCCTTTCCACTTATCTGTACTGTCTACCCACATCTATTTCTTTATAATAAATAAAAGGAATAGTCTAACAAAACCAAACCGAACAGCATTTACGGCCGTTTTCAAATCTTGTCTCCTTTCAGAATCTTTCAAGCTGTTGATCACTGAAAGAGCCTTTATCTTATCTAGGGCTGTAGGAGATACATAAAATATATCTGGGGTGCATATGACCGCAATCCCATCTCTTTAATAAGGCTTACTTTTTTCTTCCTTGAGTTAGAATTTTGAAAATATTGATGCCTTGTGCCTTCCACAGTAGCAGTAACGTCTTTGAGAGCAGAGACTGTCCGAGTCTTTTTTTTTTTTTTTTTTGGCCTTTTAGAGCATTTAACACAACATGGAAACCTATACTCAGGGTAGGTAGCTTCTTTCTGAATGCTCATGCCTAGTTTGGACATATCTGTGTTTCAGAATGGATCCATCAAAATCTGTCTCAAAATTAAAAGTGCTGCTTTGTAGAGACAGGATCTTCAAATCTAAAGACTTTCATCACTGTCCTTCCATGGCTCACAGAAGCAAAAATAAGAAAATCAACCTTTTCAAGTGCATCAGGCATCTATGTTAACTTCCAGAGTCTAAACGCCAGTTGAAGATGAGAATTTGGGGAATGATTTGTTTCTTTAAGTTTACTTTTAGATGCCTCAGGCTGCAGATGCTGGACATCATGTCCTAAAGTCCCTCATTGAACTTGAAATGCTAAGAAAGATACCAGAATTCTAAAGATAAGCAGGAGGCGAAGTAAAATTCGACATGCAATCATTTAGAGAGATCCACATCTGTGGCTCGTTTAGTGTGCTGGCTTCAACTCAGTGGATTGTCTGAAGAGCAGAGCAGATTAACCCCCCGTATGCACACCAGGACACAGGCACGCGTTTGTTTGCAGGGTCAGCGGGTGGGGGCTACAGGAGAAAATCGTTCTTTTCCCCATCCAGAAGAGAAGGCGGTCCCTGGCCCAGACTTTGCACCCAAGTCCTCCCTCATTCGGTCACGTTCTGGTCACTTTCTTAGGGCAGGGGGATATGTTTTATGTAAGCCTTCACCACATACATAAATTCCGCTGTGCTGTAACTCCTGGCTCTTTCTAAACACTGGGACAAGCAAGGTTCAATTATCATATGATTTATATTGTTTAATACGGTCAGTGATCATACATGGAGCATCTACCGTGTCCTAGGCTGAGTCGGGCTTTAATCCCAGTCATGGAGCGCTTGCCATCCCATGAGGGGGACTAGACACTGCAGAGAGAAATAGACAAGGGGTTATTTCATTACACGTGCCATGAACCCTGGGAAGGAAAAGAATGGCAGAGAACGACAGTAAACAGTGGGGATTCCTGAACTGCTGAGGAATCGAGGAAGGCCTACAGGGAAGCCATGCTGGAAGAGCAAAGTTGGGTAGCCCAACTGGAAAAGACAGAGCACATGAAGGCCCCAGCATGCTGAGCACTCTCGGAAAGGAGAGCTAGGGATGAGGTCATGCGGAGCCCTGCGGGTATCACAGCAGGGTGGAACTCATGGAATGAGCCGTAGAAAACTATGGAGGGTTCTGGAGCAGGAGAATGATCTATCTAGATCTGCAGCTTATTTCTTCAGATTGTAAGATGTGTATTTCTTAAAGTATTATTATTATTATTATTATTTTTTTTTTTTTTTTTTTTTTTTTTTTTTTTTTTTTTTTGGTTTTTCGAGACAGGGTTTCTCTGTGGTTTTGGAGCCTGTCCTGGAACTAGCTCTTGTAGACCAGGCTGGTCTCGAACTCACAGAGATCCACCTGCCTCTGCCTCCCGAGTGCTGAGATTAAAGGCATGCGTCACCACCGCCAGCTCTAAAGTATTATTTTTTTAACAGTGACAAATATCCTATCCTTACTGCAATGGATAAATTTTCCAGGGCATTATTTTTTCCCGTGTCATAAGCTCCACAAGACCCATTCATGCCCCTGCTATTTCTACTCACTAATATTTCAAAGTGCATTTGGCTAATGCTTGTCACTGTGATCCAAGCACATCAGGAAAGAAGTTTCCTTGTTTACATGGTCTTAAAACCACATCGGCTGGTTTAATTAATTCAAAATTAATTCTTCTCACCTAATGCTATCACTGGAGGAATACTTAATAAAATATTGTCTGAAATGGCATGCTTACATAATAAAGGGACAACATAGGATGCTCTCTTTTTCATAGCATGAGTCAGATCTTTGATGGCTTCAGCTTAAATTTCTGCTATCAATATTGAGGAGTATGGCCTTGGGCATCCCGTTGAACCTCTGTGTGTTACCTGTCTCACTGGCAAGATGGGTTTATCTACCTTACCTGTAAAATGATGACAAAAATTACCTGTCTCCTAAATTTCTAGAGACTATCATGTTAATAATTATAAAAATGTTTAGAACACTTAGAAAATGTCTAGCATATGTTGTCATAATAATGAACTTTTCTTTTCTTGAAGATTTTGGAAGTAGATGTGTTTGGAAATGTAGTCATGTGCTTTTAATGAAAGATCTGGGAAACACTGCAGTGTTCTCAATGTACAAGGACACTCAGAAATAGTTACTTCTACTACATACGGCGATTTTATCCTGTGGAGTTTTGTTTGTTTGTTTAATTGATTTTGTTTTTCCTAAATACTTTTTAAAAATTTTAGTTTTAATTGAAAATAGATTCATTTATCATACAATATATCTTGAATATATATATGTAAATATTCCTAATGTTAGTCTACTACACTCATAGATCAATGTCTTATCCAGTCATCATCAGAGGGGCTTTCTGTGGCAGCAAAAGGGAACAGATGCAGAGACCCACAGTCAGACTTTATGCGGAGAGAGGCTAAATTAGAGGTATCCATAAAATCCCTCTCCTAGGAGCTCAGGAAATCCTGTGGAAGAGGAGGCAGAAAGACTATAGAAGTCAAAAGGGATCAAGAGCACTCTGATAACAAGGTCCTTCCAATGTACGACCCATATATCGACCATAGTGTGTTCGGTTTTTCCACGGGCCTCTGGGCTACTAGTCCCTGGTTCTTGGTTACCCAAGCATGTCACATTTCGGTTCCTTCTTGTGGAGTGCGTCTTAAGTCAAATCAGACATTGGTTGTCTACTTCCAGAACTTCTTTTTTTTTTTTTCTTTTTCGAGACAGGGTTTCTCTGTAGCTTTGGTGCCTGTCCCGGAACTAGCTCTTGTAGACCAGGCTGGCCTCGAACTCCCAGAGATCCGCCTGCCTCTGCCTCCCAAGTGCTGGGATTAAAGGCGTGCGCCACCACCGCCCGGCTACTTCCACAACTTCTGTGCCACCGTTACCCTAGTGTATTTTATAAGCAGGACAGACTGTAGATCAAATGTTTTGTGGCCATGTGGATGTCTGTGTTTTTGTTTCGGCAGCCTGAAGAGCACCTTCCCACACCAAAGAGACAAGAGTGTAGGAATGAAGACTCCCTGTACGCACCAGCTCGCCTTCTCCATGTTCAATGAGATGTGTAGTTGTTGTCCTTGGCAACGGGCCATGTCATCAGCTTGTGGAGAACAACCCTTTGTCTCAGCAACAGTCTGGGTTGTTTGGGGATTTCCATGGGACCCCCTTGGAAACTGAGCCCAGTCTTGCCACTGGGAGCCTTGCCTGGGTACAAGAGATGGCCCTTTCTGGGTCTACGGATCGTAGCTTGATAATCATTTACTTAACATGTTGAGGGGCATGCAGGTTGCTCCTAGTTCTTGACTGTTATGAATAAAGCCACAATGAACACGGTTGAGCAAGTGTCTTTGCTGTAGGATGAAATGCCCTTTGGGAATCTGCCCAACAGTGGCACCTGCTCCTACTTACCAGGTCAAGGGCACCTGTTATGGCTGTGAGGAATGGAATCAGGCCAGGTTGGAGGGGCCATAGCACAGCTGAAGCGGTGACAATTTATTTGAGAGGAATCAAACTTTTTATACCTTTATCAGAAATAATATAAAGCAATTGCCAGGATCAGTACAGTTGTAGTTGCCAAGATACAGTGATGTTTGCAAGCCATACAGGGTACACAAGATTAATGTCTAAGGCCAATCATCCTGTCAAGTTTCCGTGCTTCCTTGACCTCTAAGGAAACATACAGAGAAACACAAAGCAGCCTGAATACTTCATTGCCTGACAGAGTCTCAGTCTCTCAGGTGGTGTAACGTGGGCTCCAGTGGCCTTTGGTAGCCCTGCCCCTATGGCACTGCCCTTTGAGGACTACATAGCCTCTCCCCTGACTAGGTGAACTGGTTGCCTATGACTTTGCTCAGCATGTTTTCCACACATGTAGCATCTCCAAGACTGAAGCATCATCTCCAGTGCAGCGGAGGATCTACCCTCACAACTTATTGCCTTTCCCTCGCGGTGGCTGCCTGCCTAGTTTCCAGCCCTCACTGGTAAAGTAGTGGCTTCTTTCAACGGCACTCGCATCTCCAGAAGCCATACCATTCTTAGGGTCAACTTCACACAGTCCATTCAGGCCAAAACTTTTAAAGTTTCTCAAGTTTTCCAAGTCTTTGCAGTCTGCTTTTGGCTCCCATATTCCCACTGTCAACCTGACTAAAAGAAGCCATCAATGACCATACCACAGCCTAAATGCTGAATTGCCTTTCAGTCTCCTCTCTGCCAGAATAATTACTTGGTTGTCTTTAAACTTAGCATCACTTGAAGTCTCAGGGCACAGCAAAAATGTAAAGAAGTCCTTTGCCAGAGTCCAACATCCAGGTCCTGAGTCTTCCTTTCCCATCTCAAATCTCATGAGCCTAGTTTTAAACATATACATTTTTATCAACGTGTTGGTCTTCTAAACTCTCACCATTAAACTGCTCACAGAATTCTCTAGCTCACATCTCTCTAATCCTCTCACAAGCAGTTATAAACTCCTAAGAGTCACCAGCTCAGGCTAACACCCAGCAACACACCACTCCTCTGGTTTTAACTGTGGTAGTCAGACTTTAGGTCATGGATGAATACCTGAGAAAAGCAACTTAAAGAGAAGAAGGATCTTGATCCATGGTTTCAAATGTTTCAGTCCATAGCCACTCAGCCTGTGTTTAGTCAGAATATGACAGAGCAGAGAGTCAGGGGGACATAAATGTTGGTGGAAGAGATTATTCACCTTTGGCAGCAAGGAAGCAGGGGTACGGGATGGGTGAGGGGGAGATGCTAAGGACCAGACATCATCTCCCAATCACAACCCTAATGACATACTTCTTCTGCTCTGACGTCCCCAGATGACCACTCCCCCTAGAATAGAGCTACTAGCCGTGATGAGCCTGAATCTCAAAATCAAGATATCGTGTAGATTTTAGAAAACATATGCAAAAGAAATTTACATTACTACCTACAAAGCTTGTTTCATTGAAGTTAATAACAACAACATGATGGAGGAAGGTCATTGGTTAATTAATAAAGAAACTGCTTGGCCCTCATAGGTTAAATCATAGGTGGGTGGAGTAAACAGAACAGAATGCTGGAAGGAAGAGGAAGTGAGCATAGATGCAGATGCAAGGCAGCTCCTCTCAGGCCAGATGTGATGCAGTCAGCCACCAGGTCAGACATGCTGAATCTTTCCCGGTAAGACTGGTGCTACACAGATTATTAGAGATGGGTTGATCGGGTTATGAGAATTAGCCAGTATGGGCTAAAGCTAATGGGCCAAGCAATGTTTAAAAGAATACAGTTTGTGAGTTGTTATTTCAGGGCATCAGCTAACCAGGCGGGAATGCTGCCCGCAGCTCCCACTACAACAACACAACATTTGAGTTTGAGTCTTGTTCATGTTAATTTCACAGATTTATGCAACTATAGAGTTTATTGCCCAGAATAATTGTGCATTTCCCAAAACGTGTAGGTCTTTGTGGCTGGAGAGATGACTCATCAGTTAGGAGCCCTGGCTGATCCTTCAGAGGACCAATGTATGATTCCCAGCACCACATGGCAGCTTACAACTGTCTACAATTACAGTCCCAGAGGATCTTATCCCCTCTTCTAAAGACCAGGATGTACACAGCACACTGACATCCATGGAGGCAAACCACACACATACATGGAAAAAACAAAAAAAAACCACCACCCAGTTGACATCTTAAAATGCTTTCTCCAAAACCTTTTAGGAGGACAACGTAAATCACCACTATCAGATAGCTTCTGTTCTCATGCCAAGCCACTGTCACTGAGCTTCAATTATGTGTAAAGCCCTTTGTGACATTAAGCAACAAATCATCCTTATCCTCCAGGGGCGTGTCATTTCTGACAGTAAGTGAGACCTCTCTGAGACAGAAAAGCAGGAATGTCAAGAATCATGCTGTAATTAGCAGCTTGGGCCAGGAGAAGCTATTATGGCAAAGAGACCCAAAGTAGTTAGAAGGATAAGAGAGGAGCAGGCACTCTCTGTGATGGAGGAACACAGAACTAAGACAAGGTCGCCTCTACAGTGCGCCAGCAAGGAGCAGGGACCAGGAGAGCCATTCAGATGAAGCTGGTAGTCTGTGACAGGCCCACGGCAGGAGGACAGAAAAGGCAGCCAGCTGAGAGAGAAGATGGCAGATGACCACAGCTGGAGCTGACTAATTTGCATTTGGTCTTGTTCCAACAGGGATTTAAGAAGTCTTAGAGGGACCCAAATACACAGAGGGGAAACACGAAGTAACAGAAAGGGATGAAAGGAGGAGGAAAGCAAGGATCAAGGTCTCAGCTGAGTCAGAAATGCAGCTAAATATACATACAGCTTTGGCTTCAACCTGTTTAGGCAACCAAAGCAAACAAAACCAACAACAAACAACTACGCTACCCCTTCAACCTACGCTTCTTCGTCCGCGTTGCTATTATGAGTCCTTTCTCTTTCATGATCAATATGACACTCATGTGAGGTCCTCTGCCACCACTTAGACATCTGGATTTGAAAGGTCCCCTTATCTATACAATGGCCAGAGTCAATGCCTGCATCCTTATGCATCCTTATGCAAGCTGCTCTATATCTCGAAAAGATGAGGCTCTTGTGTGCCAACAGAGGCTGCCACTGTTGTAAAGGGGGCCGTGTCAAGGGGTGATATATGGTCCCCTGTAACCATCGAGATGGGAAATGGTCTTGATGGAAACACAAGTATCGATTTGAATTTAGACCAGAGAAGAAGGGAAACAGCCCACGGCAGGTGAAGCAGCAGCAGGCCAAACCAGGAGCACTGGCCTATCGTTCCAGACAGCCGTCCATGCCAAATGGAAAACCTCACACAGCCAGGCCTGAGCTCCCTTCTCCGCGGTACCGGATAAGTACCTGGCTCGTAGGAGGTCCTCAGCAAGTATCTGTGGAGCAAGTACACGCTACAGGGCAGAGGTCAACGTGTTTAAAGAGCTGTGAATATCAGTATCAATTATGTCACTTCTCTGGGCCCCTGTTTGTCTCTGAAAATACAATGTATGTGACAGGAATTCCTAATTCCTAGTTATTCAGTCTAACCTTCTGTGAGAGTATTCTGAGGAGGATGACCCTCCTTCACCACTCTCCCAGGTCTTTGCAGTCTGCAGCATCGGAGACTGGGACCTGAGCTCAGAGGCAGTCTCAGCATGTAACTGAATTCTTTACCTGGGGATGGAGTGGAGCCTGACAGCATCTCACCAGCACTGAGGTACCCATGTGAGAGCAGATTAACCACATATGGGTAAGGAAGATCTGGCCTGAGATGGGACCTGCCTGCATTTTCAGCCCTTACTTTACAGAAGTCTGTACCTGGAGAGACACAGCAAGGAGCAGGCACGACGGGAGCAGAGTTCGGGGATGGGGGTGGGGCCTCCGGGATCTGTGCCCAGGCTTTAGGAACAATGGAATTACTGCTGCTGATTACTGCACAGATTCTTTAAAGGCTGCTCTGTGAAATCTTTGTTCTTTACAAACGTCCTTGAAAAATCTTAAATACAAACTGTAACAAAAACATTGTTATATGGAAAACAATTCAAGGAATTTATTAAGGACATTATTGACTTCTGCATTTTATGAATAATATTGCCTGTTATCAAAGTAGAATTTTTTTTTAATAGGAAAGGTGAATGTTTATTCTTCGAAGTCTGCCCTGCAGGAGGGTTCACAAAGTCCCAGTGCATCAGTTCTCAACCTGTGGGTCGCAGCCCCTTTGGAGGGGCTGGAACGACGTTTTCACAGGGGTCTCCTAAGACCAGGTCTCGAACTCACAGAGATCCGCCTGCCTCTGCCTCCCGAGTGCTGGGGTTAAAGGCGTGTGCCACCACCGCCCGGCTTACATTGCGATTCTTAATAGTGGCAAAATTACAGTTGTGAAGTAGCAATGAAAATAATTTTATGGTTGGATGTCACCACAACATGAGGAACTGTATTAAAGGGTCACACACAGCATTAAGAAGGTTGAGAACCACTATCCTAGTGTTTAGAAAATGCAGTTTAATGAAGACATTAAAATTCAAACCTATGTGTACCTGCTGTAATGTCCAAAAGTGATTGACTGATTGGACCATCCTAGATGACGTAAGTAGGCAAAGCACATGTTCTCTGGCAACCCGTGTCACCACACGAAACACTTGACCTTACAATGCTACTCATTGCTATTCAGTGCCCAAACCCCTCCACCCACAGCATTGACAGGACCTAGCCCGTCCCCGGCTATTTCACACCCTGTGTGGACACCAAATGAGTCGTCCAAAAGCCAGGGAAATTTTACAGTTCTAAAAAGGAACATCTCTCCAGCTTTCTGGTGTTATTCAGGTGCCTTTAAGCACACACACACACACACACACACACACACACACACACTCAAAACCAATGAAGACATGAGAAGAATCCCCACCCCTTGCAGGCCCAGCAACTATTTATGAGCCAGATGAAGGATTCCTGACATCTGTGGCACCAGCATGGGGTGCTTGCCTGTACGCCAGTCTCTCCAGTGTTTGTTCAAGACACTGTTAACTCGTGGGAAGTGATTGCACTCTTAGCAGGGTGGGGTTCTGCAGACAGCCCCAGGCGTCCCCGGGCTTCCCATCCCTCCCTCCCCGACTTAGCCCTGACTGGTTGGTGTGTCCTGTTCTGTGTCACGTTCTGTTCTCAGGCCAGAGATGAAGTCACGTGATGGCTTTATAAGCTATGCGGCTGTACAGTATCAAGAGAGGGTCCCCTCCCTTTCTGGGGGAAAAATGTACTACCAAGCTGTATGTCACACTAGTCGGTTCTTAAGGTTCCGGGAGGAGTTTGCTTTCCAAGAGGGAACTCATTCTACTCAAAGACTTGTCTCTGGGACTCCAGGTCAGGGGGCCCGTGGCTTTCCTCAAGGCTCCGTACTGTACAGCAGTCCCACCATACGTGGAGCCAAGGAAACACAACAGTGATGGGGTTAGAGCATCCTGCGGACGGACAGTTTCTAGGATCTGAGGGTCCAAAGATCAGAGTTTTGAGTTTCTCCTGGTTCATTCTCTATACTCCACCCCAATTTCCTGTGTCTTTCAAATGAATCAAACAATTTTCCCCAACCACTGAGCATAGCGATCCCTCAGCGGATTTTATTCAATGAAGGAGGAAATGAAAGTGATGGAATGAGGACCACAGAGGAGGGTAATTAAGGCTGAATGTCAGGTTGAAAGCAGATATGATAAAACGTTGGCAGGAAAGCTAGATTTTCAAATAGCTACCAGTGCCAGACATGTATGAATGCCAAACCTGAGTTTACAGCCATTAACATTTGACTTATAACACAGTGATATCATTTAAATTAAAAGTAGAAATGGAATCTAAAAGCTTAGTAATAAAATATTGATTTTAAACGTGTTCAATTAGAAACTTTTTCTACTGCCCAGTATATGAAAGAAACCAGATTTTTACAGGAATCCTTTGGATGGATCTTTTATAAAGTCAGTGTTCCTACAACGCTTGCCTAGAAAAAGGGTTCTCTCTTTATATTTACTCCAGAGATAGCTTTCCCTGGAATGTGCAGAATGAAAAGAAACTCCAAAGTGTAAATCCAGAATTCACAGGTTTGTGGGGCTCAGAAAGCTGTGGAGAGGACAAACTGGAAGGAGCAGCTGATGTCACTGCCCCCTTCCGAGTCTGGGTTGGAGGGACAAAGAAGGGTATGGCCGTTCCTTCTCCTCTGAATGGTGGGATAGATAGACAGGGTGTGCCCTGGGGGTTGTTGCCCTTTGGACTTATGAAATGGAAGGACAGATGGGCACGAAGGCAGCTGGGGCAGAGATTCTGAGAGGAACAATTGCTTGAGGGGTGTGGGTGCTTGTAAAAGAGACTGATGTTTGAGTTACTGACTGCACTCAGGATCTGCGGGAATGGCAGAGATGGAACATGATGAGGCTGGGAGAACTCTCTTTCCCCCCAGAAGCCCTCAGACAACAAAGCTCCTGGTTCTTTTGTCTCTACGCTCTGAGACTAGTGCCAGCTGTATCGTCTTCTTATTCCACTGGGTCTCCAAGGTCTCAGTCCGCTGGCTTAGGCTGAATTGAGCCATCATCTGTCCCACTTTCCCAGTTTGAAGATCATGGGATTTATGGTCTCTTATACTCATGAATCAATTCCTATAATAAATCCCATCTATCTGTCTATATCCTGTTTATAGTATTTCTGGAGAACTAATACAACCCCGGTACTGGTCTCATGGGCTCAGCTGACCACATCTGTTTCCCAGGTTCTATCTGTGTTCTTCTAGCAGTCCACTGAGGTCCTACAGGAGTTTAGACTCCTGCAAGAAGAGCCAGCAGCCAACGATTGCCTGAAGGTGAGCAGGAGGAAGACTGAAAGGAGCCTGGAAACTTTCAAAAGCACACACACCATCCATAAATCAGGGACAGAGGGTTCTTATTTAAGTGACAGGAAGACACACAGACAGCAAAGATTCTCCTTGCAATTGGAAAATGCATCCACTTGATCTACCAGTGGCCATCAGTTTATGCTCAGAAGAAGCACAGAACACAAGTTGATAAAGCCATCTTGCTTATAACCCATTTTACACTGAGGTCACATCTGCCATACTTCAAAGATGCTTGGCTGAGGACAAAAGCACGTGCCTCGTGGCTGGGGAGCATGTGACAGCCGTCCTGGAGAACAGGTGCAGGTACAGTTACAAACTGAGAGGTAGGAAGAGCCCCAGCCCCAGAAATTCTATCATGAAAAATGGCGACCACAGAAACTTTGTGGCAGTGATAATTCTTGTAAATGTTAGTGATCCAGTACCAAAGGAATGCTTCCAGAGTTATGGTGTCCCTGTCTATCAGCGATGTGGGATTTCCCTCTGTATGCTGTGATTACCATTAATGAATAAAGAAACTGCTTTGGACCTATAGCAGGGCAGAACTTAGCTAGCTGAATGCTGGGAGGAAGAAGAGCAGAATCAGAGAGAAGCCATGTAGCCCTGCTGGAGACAATGGGTTGGGTTTATAAGGTCCAGCTCCAGTGACCCACTTCCTCTAACCAAGCTCCAACTCATAACAGTTCTACAACTTTCCACCAACCGGTGGTCAAATGTTCAAGCGCATGAAAATCAAAAGCATTACCTATTTTTTTTTTTCCTGTGGAAGTCACAGCACCCTTCTTCATGGTTTTTGAGAGCAAGCCTGTTCTTGCCTTCAAAGACTCTTTAAATAACACGCTCTGTGGAAGAGATTGATGATAGCCAATCGGAATCATTTCTCTAGTTATTTCTATATACAGTGAGGACATGATCGGTCCAAGGTATGGTTGAGGAGAGGGTTCTTATTGTAGCTATGGCGAGCTATGGGGAAAGTACAGCCAGAGGCATCTGGAAGGGTCCAGAGCAGGGAAAGAAAGTAGCAGACTGAACATGGCCTGCAGATTGGACCAGGCCATGACTGGTGGTGATGGAGGACCAAGAAAGGAAGATGAGAGAGAGGGGCAGGGACCAAGAGGATACATGGATGAAATGCCAGGGTTATATAGGAATGAGAAGCTGGGGGGAGGGAAGTCCCTGATCTGGAGAAGTTTGGGGTTGGAGGCAGGGTGAGAAGAGATCAAAGAAGCCACCAGTACTGAGTGAGCCTGGAGGCCAAAGAGCACTTGGATATGTGAATAGGCACTATGAGGAGCCATTTCTTCTGAGTCTTTTTGCAGTTTCATAACAGAAATGTAACTAGGCAGATATGGATGACAAGTTATGCTATATTTTCCTTCTTTTGATTTTCTTTATTTTCTGATTCTCTACAATGAACATGTGCTAATTGGTTATATTTTTTTAAGTCAATAAATTTTTTTTTTTTTTTTTTGAAAAATGTGCCCACCGTACTCTCATTTGGGAACTGGTGATCCATAACAGGTGAGAGCTCGAAGCAAATTATCGTCTCTGTGGGAGCTAATTTAAACTTGTCAGAGCTGTTCAATTCATTAGGTTTTAACTGACATTTAACAGCAAGGGTGGCTGGTCCAGTGTAACATACAAGGACTTGGAAACCGAGGGATAACAGCACACAGATTGTGTCGCTGCAAAGCGTGCTTGGCTGGAGGAAGCCGTGCATCGAGGAGAGTGCCATGAGACGCCTCTGCATTTTCTCTCTCCTCCTTCCTGGGGTCACACTAAACCACTGAGAGGATACACAAACTCTGTTTAGCTGGCATTCCTCTCGACTCTTCAGGGGTCGTATACATAAGTCCTAGGGCACACTGCACCAGTACAAAGGAGGACCCGGAGCTTTTTTGTGACATTTCCTTGAGCCGAGAGTACAACAGACTGTGCCTAGCTGTGTTTCTTCAGCATGCAACACAAAACTCATAGAAACAGTTCCCTCCTCCAGAGGTGTGATGAACGCATGAAATAAGCAAGCATTTTGCCTGCACTGTGGAAACCTCCCCAGCCTTGTCAGACTCCAAGTCAAAAATACAGCAGCCGGGACTTGCCGAACACCTCCTAGGGCAAAGGTCTCTGAGGCTCTCCCAACTGTAACTCTACCAAGCTCTATTACCTGTCAGCTGCCTCGTAGGCTGCACCTAATCACTTGCAGCTGTGCTGGCTCCTGAGGGCCCCTTGGCCCCGCCCTGTCTGGCCTCCTCAGCAGGAAAATGTATAGTCATACTTAAATCCCCTCTTAGGTCTTGGGGGTCTGAAGAGCAGCAACTGAACGGTGTCTGTTTCCCCCAGCAACAGTGGGCAGGACTGCCCTGCCTTGGTGGGATGTGGCCTTTCTGCCCCAAGACAGAACTCGTCCTCTTTGGCCCATGCTAACTGGTTACAACTGTGCACACAAACGCAGGCACGGTGCACACAACTGAACACAACCACTCCCCTTAAACTCCTTCTCTGAAATCCTCGTCTCCCTGGTTTCCTTTTAATGATTGGTTCTTAGAGATGAAGGAATTTTCTTCAGGCTGTGGTCTTTGGAGATTCACCCTTCTGCCGGAGTGACCGGAATCTGCATCAAGTCAATTCAACACAAAGCCTTGGGGACCGAGCAGATTGACACTGTGGCTGGAATTAGGATGAGAAGTACCTGTAATAGGAGGCCACCTTTTTAAACCACCCGTCAGTCATCAAGTGGGTTCTCCAACACTTAAACTTAGGTTTTGTTATTCTTTTGTAAAAGAACCATAGAATCCTGAAAAGGGTGGACAGGTTTGGGCTTAACCTTGGGAGGCATGGTAGGCAGGAGCAAGCACCCAAGTCTGGCTAGTGGTCTGGGATTGCCAATGTCAGAGTTTCTCAAATGGAAGCTGACTTCAGAACCACCCAGATGGTTTGTGAAAACAGGGCTTGCCCCTCTCCCTAGGGTGCTTGAGTCAACGGGCCTGGGGAAGTGCCTCACATTGACATTTCCACACCCTTCCTCGTGAGAGACACAGGGGACCATGATACCGCAGCACACCAAGGAACTCTTCCACGAAGAATCCAGGATCCTGAGAGGGTGTGAATCTGGGTCGGAGTGGGTCGCGGAATCAGACTGACAGTCTTGAGAGCTCAGAGTCCACAGAGTCTGAAGACTGACGCGTGGGACTTCTACAGGGCTTCACAGGGGCTGCTGGCACCGTGCAGACAATTTGCACCACGAGGTGTTTCATTTAGGATTCCGGGATGGAGTCCTGGCAGCAAAATTGCCCTGTGAGGCGTCCTGGAGTCTGAGCGAGCGAGAGAGCAGAGAGTGATGGCTTAGGGGAAAACACACAAGGAGCTTGGAGAACCTCGGAGACAAAGGTCAGCCATTTCCCAGCCTTGCCGAGGGCCAATCCTGCTCCCAGAACAAGAGTTGTGACCTCACAGAGGAGTCTCTAAGAGTGACATTCGCCAGGCCACCATCCTAAGCAGTCCTGGCCCCCTCTCGGCCTCTTTGCTATGGGGCAATGTGTTGCTCTGGGCAGGGGGTAGGGGGAGATGTTTAAAGAACAGGTGTGGATGATTACCAGAGGCCCACAGCCCCCCTCTATCTTCCAGAGTGTCCAACAGGCAGTCCAGAGAGCTGGAGCTTTCCTGGTTATCCTGGTTTGAGCCTGACTGTTGTGACTTAGGTATCTGTAGGGCAGTCTGGGAGGCTGTTAAAAGCAGCTCTTCTCTTCTTTAGCACCCTTTCCTGGGAGGATGTACTTATGCTCACCGGCATGCATAAGGGCAACCCAGAATTTCCCTATGTGTTCCAGACACACAAGGGAGGCTTCTTCAGGACCCGGGCTTTCATAACACATCAAATACTTCACCAAAGACCCCACCTATCCGCCTCAGTGGATTCATGAGGCTTCCACTGTCCCTTGACTAATCAATCAGGCTGGCCAACTCTGAGTCGGCTTCACATACGTTCGCATTTGGCTCTCGGTCTGGATGATTTTCTAGCTATAGGAGAGCAACTTTTGAAATGATGTTCAGCCTTGAGGTCACTTTCAAATTTTCTTTGAACACACCGACCTACCACCAGTAGTCTCCACAGGGAAGTCTCACTGTCGGCCAAATGTTGGCTCTCTCCTGCTGCTTCTATTTTTAGAAGTAAAAACCTCTTTCCCCACATAGACAGTAGCCCTGAAACTCCTGAGGCTTACCCATCTGAAAGTGAACCACATGCATACAACTTGCATAGATAACAGGGCAATGTATAGCCTCAGTTTTGAGTCTCTGGGTGAAGAGGTTATGATGGTCCCTATCAGTGATACTTAAATTCCATAAAAGTTTCAACGTCATGAAATAGCCATTTAATATTTTCAACCATTTAAAACATAAAGGCCTTTCTGAGCCATCTCATAGTCTAAGCTCCTGATTCCTTTGCTGGCATCTAGAGAAAACCAGAACCTTACATAGAATTAGCACCGATAGGATGGAAGATGAAGTCTCCTGGGAAGCTTTTGAGCAAAGATGTTTTTTTGGAGGAGATATTAATTTTATTGTCCATCATTGTTACACAAAAATCTACAAATAACAGATTTGTACAGGAGAAAAATATCCAAGTGAATAGTAAACGGAAGCACTAACAGAAATAATTTAAACTTGCTTTTTTTCCTCCCATGATATTAGGATGACAGCCATTTTAAAGCATGATTCTGATGTCAAAGTAGCTTTTGTTCACTGGCCAAAGCCTGCCATTTAAATTAAAGGCCTTGGTCTCTGACAGTTCTACTGGCTCTTGACAAAACTTTTGAGGTCCTTGAGAAAGGTGATATATTCTTGGTGCTCTAGGGCTGTACTGAGCTCCACCAACTCATCCGCAAAAGTGTTGTCAATCCCTCGGTCCTCAAGGAAATCCATCAGGTGGTCATACAAGGCCCAGTCCAGGGAATCTGTGTTGAGTGTGTAGTTAGTACCCCTCCATTCAGAGTCACCGGTGGCCTGAAAGCTAACTTCCTTGATAGAGAAAATATCACTCTCGGTATCCTCTTCTTGTCCGATCTCATCCTCAGGATAGTGACAGTCCAGTACAAGGGTCTTCTTGCCGTCACTCTTGGTAACTTCAACCACAAAATTGGGAGTTGATGTCAGTTCCGGCTCCTGTTCTTCAGCCTTCTGCCCTTGTGAGGGCTCCTCCTCACCGCCAAACGTTGGAGGGATGCTGTTGTTGATGTTGAAGGTGACAGTGATCTTTTCTCCAGCAACTTTGCGCAACAATTTAGCCTCTGTCCCGTTCACTTCCAGCTCCCAATCTCCAGACATCTTGGGAAGGGATTTATGCTTCTGGATTTTCTTCTCTTCCTTAATTTCATCCGTCAAGAATTCAACAAAGGCTTTGTCTCCCTCGGTGTGCAGAGCTCCACAGCCGCACTAGCAGGGCGCCGGGGTCTTCAGGAGGCCGGAGCGACGCGCGGAGCCTGCTCGTACGCTGAGCAGCCCGAAGGGCCGAAGGCACGGCTGGGGCGCGGGCTGCAGCAGCTGTCGGAGCGGCAAGCCCAGGACGGCGGTGCGGAGGCCCGAGGCAGCGGCGCCCAGGGCGCGGGGCACGCAGCGCAGCAGGGGAAGCATCGCAGAGCAGGCCTGAGCAAAGATTTGTTCATGCCGCAAAGAAGATGGAAGACCGGATCGCTTTTCTCTTTCTGGATGGTGTGTAGTCTGGACATGCCTGCCGGGAATGCCAAGGCCACCTTGCAGTTTATAATAGAATAGATGGAGGACCAAGCCACAGCAGTGCTGAGGAGAAAAGCACCCAGAGAGAGTCAGTCCGTGAAGAAGTCTTTAAGTCAGAGTGGACAGCCTGTAGCCAGACCTCAGGGGGGTGTTTGTCAAAGGCTCTATTTAGGCCTTGAGTCAGAGTGTCTTGCAAAATTGCTGCTGCACGCCCCCTATTTTCGAATGCCACAGGATGGTACCATGCTTGCAACTTCTCATACCATAGCACCTCATTCCGGAAGAATGGGTGTGGAATGCCCTAAGGGGAGTCTAGGAACACACGTTGTATGTCCTGTTACCTAGTGAGACAACACCTTCCACACTGGCTGCTTCTCCCGTCTTCCATCCTCCCCAGTCTCCATCCCTTCAACGTTCTGTGTCCAGTCGACCACGGTACTCGTGTTCTAGCTCTCCTCCTCCTAACTGAAAAAACTCTCAGAGAACTCTCGAACTGCACATATGAAGGAACCATTAAGTGGGGTTCAGTGTGACCTTGGGTCATCCCTTGGCTTACCCACCAAAGCGGAGCCCTGGGCATTTCCTCTTGGGATCTGTGGTTTTAATTACTAGCCTCAAGCCATGATTAATGTGTCTTTTCACATAAAGCTTGTTTTCCCACAGTTCTGGCCACTCTCCCCTGTACCCTACCAGGGCCCACCCTCTCTAACTTACCCCTTCACACAGGGCATTGAGTGTAGAACCTGGCAAGTTTTTGTTACCCAGCCTCCGACCACAAAAATGGCACAACCTCACAGTCTAAGCAAACACCCTTGACTTGACCTTGGATTCAGATTCAGCGGGGAGTGACTTACCATTTGCATCTTAGGTGGCTCCCAATAGCTGCTACCTCACTCCACCAGCAATTGTCAACCCTGTTCTGCTCTCTTCCCCCAGTATATTTATTTTCTTTGCCTGCACAGCTTGGTTTTCTTCCCGGGGATCCTCACCCAGACCTGCCATCTGATTCTCCTTTAGGCCAATCACTGTGCACACAGAGACAGTGGGTGGGATGCTGGACATGCCTGTCTCCACATTGGCCCTTGGAGACCTGGATGTTGCTTAACAGAGACAGCCTAGATCCAGTTTTACAGGGAGGAGGGGATGTCGGAAACTGTCCACATAGTGTACTTTTTGTTATTTAATAAAATAAAACTATATTCATTTTTCATACCAATCCCAGTTCCTCCTCACTCCCCTCCTCCCACTCCCTCCACCATCTTTCCCCCAACACCCCCATCCACTCCTCAGAGAGGGTGAGGCACATAGCTTTGAGGTGGAGACAAGGCCCTTCCCCACTATATCTAGGCTGAGCAAGGCATTCATCCAAAGAAAATGGGTTCCAAAAAAGTCAGTACAAGCAGTAAGGATAAATCCTGGCACCACTGTCAGCGGCCCCACCATCTGCCCCAACCATACAACTGTCACCCACAATCAAAGGGACTAGTTTGGTCCTATGCTGGTTTCTTACCTGTCCGATGGGAGTTGGTGAGCTCCCATTAGCTCAGGTAGACTGTTTCAGTGGGTCCCCATCATGGTCTAAACTTTGCTCGTATTCTCACTCCTCCCATTCTTCTACTGGGCTTTGGGAGCTCAGCCCAGTGCTCCTCTTTGGATCTGTGCCTCTGCTTCCATCAGTTGCTGGATGAGGGTTCTATGGTGACATTTAAGATGTTTATCAATCTGACTACAGGGCAAGGCCAATTCGGACACCCTCTTCTCTATTGCTTAGGGTCTTAGCTGGGGTCAATCTTGTGGATTCCTGGGAGTTTCTCCAGTGCCAGGTTTCTCGTTTGTCCCATAATAGCTTCCTCAACCAAGATATCTCTTTCCTTGCTCTCCATCTCTGTCCTTCTTCCATCTCAACTATCCAGCCAGTTCCCTTAAGTTCTCCTCCTCCTTCTCTTTCTCCCTCCCCCTCCACTTCTGCTCTCCCTTCTCTCCCCCACCCCCATGCTCCCAATTTTCTCAGGAGATCTTGTCTATTTCCCCTTCCCAGGAGGCTCTATATATGTTTTTCTTAGGGTTCTCCTTGTTACTTAGCTTCTCTGGAGTCGTGGACTATAGGGTCGTTATCCTTTGCTTTGCAGCTAGGATCCACTTATGAGTGAGTAGATGTCATGCTCATCTTTCTCAGTCTACCTCACTCAGGATGTTTTTTTTTTCTAGTCCAATCCACAAGCATGCAAATTTCAAGATGTCATTGGTTTTTTTAACCACTGAGTAATACTCCAATTTGTAAGTGTACCACATTTTCTTTATCCATTCTTTTGTTGAGGGGCATCTAGGTTGTTTCCAGGTTCTGCAGTCGACTGAATGGGAAAAGATCTTCATAAACCCCACATCAGACAGAGGACTGATACACAAAGAACTCAAGAAATTAGACATCAAAATACCAAATAATCTAACTAAAAAATGGAGTACAGATATAAACAGAGGATTCTCAACAGAAAAACCTCAAATGGCCAAAAGATACTTAAAGAAATGTTCAACATCCTTAGCCATCAGGGAAATGCAAATCAAAACAACTCTGAGATACTATCTTACACATATAAGAATAGTTAAGATCAAAAACACCACTGATAGCTAATCCTAGAGAGGATATGGAGTAAGGGGAACACTCCACCATTGCTGGTGAGAACCTACAACTGACTGCTCATGGTCCCCTGGCTTTTCCGCAGCTGTGTGTGGATCATCCTGTCTCCTTTCTGTTGCCTTGTCCCTGCTAGATCAGGATCCTGTTAACGTGACTGCTCTCTCTCCCCAGTGGCCAGATTTGTTCAAAAGGCATGCCATCTTCGGCTCTGCCAACAGCCTGGCCTTAGTCCTCATCTGTGCCTTCCCCAGTTTCCCAGGGGCAGCAGCACTTCTGGGAGAGTGTTTTCTCCACTAAGGAGGCATCCCCAATCTCTTCCCCAGCTTGATCAATGTTAGTTCAAATGATGCCAGATGCTTTGGTGTCTATTATGGAATTGTTGAAACAAAAACCAAGAGGTACTACCACAAGCCTGTGGTAACCCATGAAGCAATCGCTCAGCTTGATGCTGATCGCCTCAGACCAGTTCTGTCTCCTTTCTGCACATATGTGCCCCTGTTCCTCTTCACTGTGGATGTGAGATAATTTCCTGAACAGATGTAATTTTCATGAGGTTCTTCAGTGTGTCTGCAATTTTAGCACCCTGATTAAAAAAAATAAAAGAGTACATAAGCACTCAACAAACTCAACAGTAATTTCTTTTTGTTTGTTTGTTTGTTTGTTTTGCCTTTTGGTTTTGTTTGGTTTTGCTTTGCTTTTTGAAAACAGGGTTTCTCTGTATAACAGCCCTAGCTACCTTGGACCTCACTCTGTAGACCAGGCTGACATCAAACTCAGATCCATCTGTCTGCCTCTGCCTCCTGAGTGTTGGGATTAAAGGCATGTGCCGCCACCACCAGGCAACAATAATTTCGTGTGCTACCACCACCTAGCAACAATAATTTCTTAATACCATCAAACAGTATTTAAGTTTCTCTTCTCATCATTCTTTTTTCAACAGTTTTTTGCTATAGTAAGGATCAGAGCAAAAACATAAGGTGGGCAAGGACACCCTGCCCTGTTTTTTGTGTCTGCTAAGATTTTTATCTTAAAGCAAGAGATTTGTTTGCTCTCTGGGATCTAAAACTAAGATCGTTGCTAGCTTCACCTGTTTCATTGGTACTTTTACCAATATTTAATACTTTAACCAATATTATGTTCTTCTGTGTTTTGCATTTCCAATAAAATAAAAACAATATTATATTTGGGTAAAGGTAATCACAATAAGTTTCCAAGTCTGCATCGCTACTTTCTGGAGAGGTAAACTTTTTATCACATGACACAATGCCTCGTTTTCCGGAAGTCAAAGTTATCAGTGGGTTCTACTGCTGTCCTCCTGCTTCAGGCACTCACCCTTGACCTAATAATACCTGCCCTCAATGATGGTTCACTGCCATTTATTTCAGGTCATTTATTGTAATACCCATTAAGGGGAAAAGGTGAATATATTCTAATTCTGACATCCTCATGCATCTGAAGAGAACTTTCCCCCTCATCCGCTCTGGAAAATGCATACAGGAATGGATAGATAAATGTTTAATTATTTCCTTTACTTACAAGTTTCAGAATTGGTTCTGAGTTATCTTCCATGGATGTTTTTGCTCTTATGAAACTCATAGATTTTGTTACATTTATGTGGATGCTTATTAATTTTATTGCCACTGAAGCCATCTCATCTCCGGTGAATGAGATCATCTCAATGTTGGCTCTTAGGTCACGGTGACATGACTCTGGTACTCTGTGAGACTTTCCTTCCTTTCCTGTTGAACAAAATATTTTGATCACATTTTATAATTTTTTTACTTCTGATCTGAACTGTATCTTTCTCGTTCTGTGTAGTGGGAATAGTGGTTGGAGTGCAGACTTGGCTCCAGATGTAATTTTATTGTCACCTGTCACTGGCCTGATGATAATTTCTGTTCCTTTTTAAGGTGAAGAAATTCTTATTTAAGAAAACGTTTATCTTTCAAGTTGGAGGATAGAATAGACACTATTCCAGACACTCTCTCTTATGGGAAAGGTAAATACCATGCCATGAAATGTATATGTTATTGCTATTTAAAAAATTAAAATTTAATTTTTATGGTAGTAGAGATTAAACACAGGACCATCCACGCTAGGCAAGCCCTCTACCATCCTTAATTTTTTATAATTATGACTCATATTCCAAGGAAAAATTCTGGAAACCCTGGAATAAACTCCTCAAGTGGGAAGACTGCTCATTTTCAACCAAAGATCAACTAGGTCTTAGTATTTCAGAATGAAGACACTCTTGTATATATTTTACTTGACCATGATTGTATTATTGTATATATTTTACTTGACTATGGTTGTATTATTTTCGGAGGAAAAGAATCAAAACAAATAATGAACAACTTTACGGGAATAAGAGAGTAATGTCAGAGCTGCACTGACATTTTCTGGATGTTTATCCAGGCTTCTGATGTAGCCCTAAAACTAAGTAGTCCTATTTCTTTGCTGGAGCTTTCAGACACAATGCCTGATATAGTCTTAAGAGAAAGTGTTGTATGAGGCTGCTTGTTCGTCCCATCTGCCCAGAACCAAAATAACCACATAGAAACTGTATTAATTAAATCACTGCTTGGCCCATTAGCTCTAGCTTCCCATTGGCTAACTCTTACATATTAATTTAACCCATTTCTATTAATCTGTGTATCGTCATGTGATTGTGGCTTACCAGGTAAAGTTCTGTCTGGCTCCAGTGGGGTTATATGGCTTCTCCTGAAACCACCTTCTTTCTCCCAGCATTCTGCCCTGAGCAGGCCTAAGACAGTTTCTTTATTAACCAATAATATTCATAGCATACCCACATCAGGAAAGGAGCAAGGACCATGTCCAGTGAGAGGGGAAAGAAGGAGTGAGGAGGTGGGCAGCTTGCTCAGCAGGCACAGCAGCAACCTTGCTGTCTATTTCTCTCTGCCTGATGGAGACCAGATTCAACAAAACTACCACCTACCAGAGTAGGGGCATGGGGATTAGAAAGGTTAGTGTAGGATACAAAGATGCAAGTGAAAATAATAAAACAGAAAACACAGGACAATACTGGGAGGGAGTTCCAGTAAATACTGAAATTCCTGTGTTTAATTTTCCATACACTTTATACCCCAATACCACAGGGGGAAGAAGATTAAACCTTGCTTTTACATGATACAAAGGACAACCAGAAGAGTTACTTGCTTCAACACTTTGAACCATCAAGCCATTAATCCATGAGAAAAGCATTCTGTTGTTTAGGCAGTGAACCCACCCTAGACCAAGATTCCTGAAGCAGCCATTCCCAAGGTCAAACCTCCTATTTCAAGAGAAGGAGCAGAATTAAGCTTGAATATTCTGACCATCTCAGGATGGATGTGGATTTCTTGTATGGGCCATCTTAATGTTAAAAAGACCAAGTTAACCACACCCTAGGTCAGTATGCATAGCCACAGTTGTTGTCAATAACTTTGAATAAGTTAAAACTCTCTGACCCTCAGACAAGGTGGAAACAGGCTCCCACTTTTGGGCCTCACAGCTGCCCCAGCTACCATACCTGAAAATATTTTGCCCATTAGTAAATTTTGGCTTCATTGAAGTTTTTCTGGGAGAGACTTGTGGGAAATCCTGTGAAAAATCAATGTGTTTTCTAGGAAGACGGCTAAGATAGAAAGTAGGAGTGTGGCGCCAGCTCTGGATACGAGAGTGTCCAGTCAGGCTCACAGTAATATATGTGTGATAACCATAAACGTAGATGTACTGAGTCAGCCACAATATGGCTGACACTTCCGGGTTCCAGGGTCACACATGTGCAGACAAGTCCTCAGGCAGAAGTGCTTAATGGCCCTTGGGGATCTTAAAGGTGACCCATGCGTGGCATGGTTACATCACCTAAATCTGACGCAACTGCATGAGCCCTTGTGTGTATGCGTGAGCTCTGTCATCTGTGAATGATGTAAGCATGCCATCCCCTTGTACGCAGCACTATGCAGCCCTTAAAAACTGGAGGCGCCATCTTCAGCCCCTCTCTCTGTCTCTGTCTCTGTCTCTGTCTCTGTCTCTCTCTGCCCACACACTGACCTTCACCAGGCCTATACACCCCTCCCCAATAAACTAAGTGGGTTTGTTGCATGTTCTGTGTTTCCACCTCACTCGCGGCAGGTCATTTCAGTAGGTATCAAGCAAGGGAAAGGGGCTGGTTCCTCTTGGTTTTAATGTATTCTGCAGGCAGACATATCAAAAGTTAATGAAGTCCTAAAGTCCCACGGGAGTCTCAAACCACACTGAGCTGGGTGCACAAAGTAGTTCAGACTTGGAAGCGGGGTGATAAGATCTTCCACTGAGGGGTTCCTTCTTTCATATGAAGTTTACAAGAAATGTGTTCTTGCAACTCAACATTTGCCAGCGCTGCAATGTGTATATGCTTGAGAAGCTGGGTATGGAACACCGCAGATGTCGTTCAATAAAGGCCAGCAGGAAATGAGCACTAAAACTTCAAAATGCATAAGCTTTTGATCATAGGCCCCCAACACCTCAGCCACTTTGGCTGCACCTGTGCGGCAGAACAGCACTGAGAGCTTGGCTCCACGGATAGAGGAGGCCATCATTAGAAACCGGGGCTCCACAGATAGAGGGGGGCCATCATTAGAAACTGGGGCTCCACAGATAGAGGACTCAGGCAACTGCCAGAAAGAATGGGACAGAGAAGTGCCCTGGTTATACTGGTGAGGCTGAGGTGAATAACTGAGACATGAGAGTAGATACGCCCTTTAAAACCAGATTTTGGTTGGTTGGTGTCCTTTTCAACAGGAGAATTGTTAACAATAATGAAGTCCCAGGAGCTGGTACACGTGTTGCCATTGTCTGGAGGGCCCTTAGTAAGTTGGTCTTGGCCCAGGCAGCAGGTGTGACCTGTAAAATATGCTTGAAAATGGGTGGGGTTAAAATACACTCTGGAGACTTAGTTTTTACCAGACCTGATTTTTGATAGAGCAGCAGAACTTTTCTTAGGAACCTGCAGGTTATCTGTAAGACAATTGGAACAGGAACATTTTAGAAGACAATTAAAAGGAATTGGGAACTCTGGATCTCTGAAGATACACCTGAAACCTGTTCAGCCTGGACTAGGAAGCCTGTGAAAGAGGCACACCTGTCTATAGTTTTAGCAGGAAACTTAACAAATGAAGTAATGAGCTACCAGTACCTTTAATCATCAAATGCTATTAGACAAGACAGCTTTTTTAGCTCTGCAGGCAATCCCAAATCTCTCCTTAGTCCTTGGAGAACACCAGTCTTCGAAGCAGTGCTTGCTGAGTCCAAGAGGCCCAAAGATTTTTCTGTTGGGGGAAGATTTAGTCTACCTGTCTTGGCAGGATGAGACAATTGACTCCCTGGTGTAGCATCCAGTAAGCTGATGAGGTGGAAGACTGCTTTCTGCTGTGCGGGTGGCTTTGCCATACCCAAAGGCATGTATCTTCTTGGAGTAGTGGCATGTCTCTGTATTAGAAACTCTTTTGTTAAATGCCATCCTCTTAGATCTGTAAAGGCACTTGAGAATTAGGGTACCATTACCTGTTAGCTATATTTAAATTAGACATGTAAGTTAAATTTAGACATGTATTTTGCCCAATTAGTTATAGCTTACCAATGCTGTAAGTAGCCTTTTGAACATATTGGCACAGGAGACCACTTTCTAAATATAACCCCAGTAGCACAGACACTGAAAGCAACAATTAATAAACGGGACCTCCTGAAACTGAAAATCTTCTATAAAGCAAAAGACATGGTAAACGAGACAAAATGGCAGCCTACAGAATGGGAAAAGATCTTCATCAACCCCACATCAGACAGAGGGCTGATCTCCAAAATATACAAAGAACTCAAGAAATTTGTCATCAAAAGAACAAATAATCCAATAAAAAAAATGGAGTACAGACCTAAACAGAGAACTCTCAACAGAGGAATCTAAAATGGCTGAAAGACACTTAAGGAAATGCTTGACATCCTTAGTCATCAGAGAAATGCAAATCAAAACAACTCTGAGATTCCATTTTACACCTATAAGAATGGCCAAGATCAAAAACACTGATGACAACTTATGCTGGAGAGGTTGTGGGGTAAAAGGAACACTCCTGCATTACTGGTGGGAATGCAAGCTGGTACAGCCCCTTTGGATATAAGGATGGTTATTTCTCAGAAAATTAAGAAACAACCTTCCTCAAGACCCAGTAATACCACTTTTGGGTATATACCCAAAGGATGCTCAATTATGCCACAAGGACATGTGCTCAACTATATTCATAGCAGTATTGTTTGTCATAGCCAGAACCCAGAAACAACCTAAATGTTCCTTGACCGAAGAATGGATAAGGAAAATGTGATACATTTACACACTGGAGTACTACACAGCAGAAAGAAATAATGACATCTTGAAATTTTCAGGCAAATGGATGGATCTATATAACATCATATTGAGTGAGGTAACCCAGACCCAGAAAGACAAATATCATATGTACTCACTTATGGCTTTTAGACATAAAGCAAAGAAAACCAGCCTACAAGTCACAATCTCAGAGAACCTAGACAACTAAGAGGACCCTAAGAGATCTAATTTTCATGGAAAGTAGAAAAAGACAGGATCTCCTGGATAAATTGGGAGTATGGGGACCACAGGAAAGGGTTGAAGGGGAAGGGAGAAGAAAGGAGAGGAACAGAAAATAATATATAGCACAATATAAACAAAAAAACATCAGAAAATTTGATAAACTAAGAATAAATATAAACTAGGTAGAAAACACTTCTGTGTAACTTTTTACAAAATATATGATTTTGTGTCTCAAAAAACAAAGTAAAGAAAATAAAGAAACTTGGTAATACAAAATCTTTATCTAAATAGTTTAGGATTAGCACAAAATTGCAAACTGGTGATTTTTATACTTGTTCTCTGGCTCTGGATTTGCTTAAATAAGAAAAGCTTATTGCAGAATAAAAGTTTTTCTACATTCCCATAAAAAAGAAAGAAAAAATGCTCCACCCACAGTGAGTATATCTTGGTACCTTAGTTAGAACAATCAAAATAATCCTCCAGCATGCCCAGAGGCCTGATTCACAATTGACTCTAGATTGTGTCAGTGATACTTAACACTATATCAAAGATCAAGACTACCACAGTACACCATTCTTGCATAGTGGTTCTCAATTGCTCATGTGTGTGTGTGTGTGCGTGTGTGTGTGTGTGTGAATGTGTGGTGGTGGTGGTGTGTGTGTGAATGTGTGTAGTGTACTGTGTGTGTGTATATGTGTGTGTGTGTCTGTGTGTGTGTGTGAATCTGTGGTGGTGGCAGTGGTGGTAAGTGTATGTGTATGTCAATTTGTGGTGGTGGTGATGTGTATGTGTGTGTGTATGAATTTGTGTGGTGTGTGTGTGGCATGTGTGTGAATGTGTGTGGTGTGGTGGTGTGTGTGTGTGTATGAATGTGTGTGGTGTGGTGTGTGTATGTGTGTATATGTGTGTGTGCATGTGAATGTGTATATACTAGAGTTACCCAGAGGGCTGTGAAACCAGGCTGATGTGCCACACCTCAGAGATTCTAATTTAGTAGATAGGAAGATGGAACTTTACAATTCTCCCAAGCTCCTAGGTGTCCCCGCTGGCCTGGTAGCTATACAATGAGAGGCAATGCTCCTGGCAGAACCGCTTTAGAAGAGAAATGAGAGGTCCGGTGGCCTCAGGACCCAAGGCTTAGAGCAGAGGTAGTTTTCAACCCATGAATTCTCTCCCTTTAGACTAATCAATCCCTTTATTATTCTGTTATATCTATTTACTCATTCAGCAAACACTCATCACATAGCAGATGCTAAAGAAGGGCCAATGAATAGAGCAGACAAGGTCTAACTGGAGGCAGCTTCTAGAAGGACAGCTTTGTATTAGCTCAATTGTAATGTCCAATTCCAGAATTATTTATAGGCATCTAATTGTCCTGTGGAGACATGAAGATAGGAGATGTGTTAACAATAGGTAATAAGTAGTTTGATATTCATATATACTAATTTGGAGATATCTGACCCTCATGTGTCTTCTGGTTAAAAAAGCACAGAATCCAAAGGTTCTCGACCATACCACTAGTCCAGTTTACAGCTGAACCCATAGGTCTTTGGTCCTCTATCTTTCCCATTGAGAGCACATACATTTTGTTCCCAGATGTCTTCCACCTTTGGAACCTCCTTGTGATGCCTCAACCCTGGCCCTTATAAATGATACCATCTGTGAGAAAGTCTGATGTGTAAGAAAAATACACACTGCCTTATCCAGGATGCTGATGGTGATATGGTCTGACCGCCCTGGCTGCACCTTTATATGTCTGTTTTCCTGCCCCAGGGTTCTAGCTGCTGGATCTGTGATGAATTCAAGCATCCCAGTCTTGTCCATGAGACTCTGTTCCATGGCATCTTGGATCATTCACCTCTCCGCATATTGGGAAATCACCCAGGACTTCAATGAGGTTTTCTACAAGACCATACTAGTCAAGCAAACAAACACCAGGCCATGTTTCTTAACATTTGCTCTCTTTCTACCACATCTTCCCTTTATCCCAGGTTTACCAAGGGACAGAACTAACACAGAACAGACCTGAACAACACCTACCTGGCAGGCTTCCTGTGAAAATCAGAATAAATATACGTGGTGTGTGCAACAGGGTCTGGTGGGCGCCATAGCTCTTCTGTTGCCCACAAAATAATACTGCATCAGTGCAAACAATCCAAAGATCCCAAAGGCCCCTTCATCAATTCAAGAAATTTATCTGACAACTAAATTATTCTGCAAACTTATGTCACCCAATGCACCCTGAGAGTGACTTATCTCTGTTGCTCTCCCCATAGCAAAGGGTTTTCCTTGCCTCCTAGTTATTTTAAGGGACAGTGTCTCAGATTACTACAGAATAATCAGTGTACAACCCACAAAACAAGGACCTTATCTGGGGTTCATCTATTAGCACTGTGACTTTGCCCCTTGGCTCCAATCATAATCACGTAACATACACTAGATATTTTCTTCTATAAAGTCAACCCTTGATCATTCACGATGTCTTGCCAGAAGGTGAGCTCCTATTGAGAACTCGGTGAACCCATCTTTCTATTTGAAATACTTTACATCTATCTGTATTAGGGCCAACAAAGTTGGATCATATTTAACAAGGTTTTGTTTTGGGTTTTGGAGCTGCAGCCTGGTGAGATCTTTCCCCCTTCTCCGGCTCCGAAACTGACTAATAGCAACCATCCAGGCAGCAGCTGCATGCTATTTCACCATGAAGTGTCCTTGGCAGGCTTCTGCTGCTCCATATGCTCTGCCGTGCTGGCCTCCAGGAAACCAGCTCCCCCTCTCACTACCACTTGTATTGTTTATGATCCCAGCATGAGTGTTTGAAAGGCAATTGTACAGAAAAAGATTCTGTGCTTTGTGTCTCTTTCTTCCTTATTAACTTTTATGTGAAGAACTCATGGAATTGTGATTTAGTGTACTTATCCCATGTATGTATTCTCCATCCATTGACGCTGCAAGACAGCTTGAATCAAGAAAAGCTCAAGGAAGCAAACAGAATTGTTAATCCCAAAGACCCAGCTATTACAGCAAGCCATTACACATACAGACTAGGTGGGGCTCACATACAACAGCTACTCAACTGATGTGGGATTCCCCTCTGTATAATGTGAATACCATTGATTAATAAAGAAACTGTCTTGGTCTGTGATAGGACAAAAGAATAGAGCTAGGTGGGAAAAACTGAACTGAATGCTGGGAAAAGGAAGGTGGAGTTTAGAGACGCCATGTAGTCCCACCAGAGACAGATGGGACAGAACTTTACCCAGTAAGACACAGCCACATGCCAATACACAGATGAATAGAAAGGAGTTAAATTAAGATGTAAGAGTTAGCCAATAAGAAGCTAAAGCTAATGGGCCAAGCACTGATTTAATTAATACAGTTTCTGTGTGGTTATTTCGGGGCTGAGCAGCCAGGAACAAACAAGCAGCCTCCTACTACACTCAACCTCACAGTCTGAGGGCTGGAAGGCTGGGGCCAGGCTGGGATGTGAGATCCCTTTTCGAGGATGCAGACTACTGACTTGTCCCAGCAACTTCCAATGGTTGTAAAAGGGTGAGAGAGCACTCTGAGACCCCCTACCCCTTGTGTGTGTGTCTGTGTGTGTGTGTACCCACTCACACGCGCTCGTCTGTATGTCTGTCTGTCTGTCTGTCTCGCTACCCTCAGATAGGCACTAATTTTCACTGCCATGGCTTTAGTTTATTAGGATGATCACTATGACAAAGACCAAGCCTTGGAAAGTCCGTGTCTTTTGAGAGAAATATTGTCATGGTCACATCAGTATAGCTTCTGTGCCTTTTCAGCTTTCTTATTTGAAGCCCTGAAGAGAAACTCAAAGTTCACTTGAGTTTGCACATCTATTAGACAGAGGGACTTCAAAGAAGAACAAATCCAGGAAACTGAGGTAGCCCAGAAGGATGTAAGCATGCAAATGACCATTTGTTATTATGTCTCCATGTTAAAATGCCCCTAGTAGTGTGTGTGTGTGTGT
This sequence comes from Chionomys nivalis, assembly GCF_950005125.1. Lineage (NCBI taxonomy): Eukaryota > Metazoa > Chordata > Mammalia > Rodentia > Cricetidae > Chionomys > Chionomys nivalis. The sequence continues at coordinate 74,484,539 of NC_080091.1, forward strand.
GTGTGTGTGTGTGTGTGTGTGTGTGTGTGTTACAGTATCACTCTGAGTGAGAAGAAACTTACTGGTGAGAAGATTGATGAACGCGACACAGTTTGTCTGGTTTTCAAAGCCGGTGCTATTTATGTCTTTTTCCCCTTTGGCCCAACAAACGCTTTCAGGGTGGGGTTAAAATGGTTGAGGGTTGCTGAGGGAGCAGCAGGACCATTGTAGGGGAGAGTAATGGACTCCGACCCTACTGAGAGCAAAACAAAGTGCCCAGTTGGAAAGGGTTTTCGTCCACTCCGGAGTAACCCACTAATGACAGCATAGACTCCTTGCTCCTAGGTCAATCTGTTTCAACCTCTCAGGCACTCGGGGGCCCTGGTGATGCCAGGCGGATGGAGTTACAGAAATAATCACCCAGCCAGAACACTCGCTGCCATGTGGCAATGAATTAGTCAGAACTGTGCTTGCCCAAACAGAATGAAGTCGCTTTAATGGCTTCCACTTGGTTCCATATGGTCCCTCAATGTGCATACTCCCTGTGGTGGGCTTTTCTTGGCCAGACTCCTTTCTGTGAATTTTATTAAGAGGGAAGAAATGAGTAATGATGAAACCCCAAACTCCTACTTTCCAGAATCTGGCTGAAGAAAAGAAAACCCTATTTTAAATATATATATATATTTATATTTAAATATATAAAAATATTATATATATATTTATATTTAAATATATAAAAATATTATATATATATATATATGGAAAGAACAGACGAAGTAAAACTGTACCACCTTTCCAGCCTTCAACCGCAATCCAATAAAATAACCATTCCCTGTAGCTGGACTTCATGCTGTGGGTTTGCATTGTGCTTCCATTAGTACTGTTGAATAGGCCGTTTCAGTGTATATAAGGATTTGTTTTTGTACTGTAGCAAAATACCCCCAAATGGGCAATTTATAAAGGAAATAAATTGATTTCTTATATCTCTGGAGCTCAGTAAGTTCAAGAGCACTGGTGTTGGCCCTTCTTCTTGACTCTTGTTTGAAAACAGCCTATAATGAGATCACAAAAGCACAGAAATGGGATCTCTCTTATTTTTGTATGAAAGCACTAACTACCATGGATGCTACATTCTTATAACTTCATCTAATTACCTTTTTTGGGGGAGGGGAGGTCGAAACAGGGTTTCCTGTGTAACAGTCCTGGCTGTCCTGGAACTCACTTTGTAGACCAGGCTGGCCTCGAACTCACAGATCCACCTGCTTCTGCTACCAAAGTACTGGGATTAAAAATATGCACCTCTACTGTCCGACCTCTAGTTACTTTCAAAACTAACACTAGCATGTAAATTTAGGACTGTTTCTGCTATATAAATTTTAGGGGAAATACGTTCAAACCATAGTAAAAACAGAAACAAAATGCCATTTGGAGTGTTCATTATTGCACTGAGAGGTCAGCTGCATGGCTGTTGAGTCACTGGTTTGCAACTTTCTACCCAGGGAACCTTGGGCACAGCACTCAACAGCCTGGATTTATTTTTCTTAGTGTTCAGTTTTGTCCTATAAGCTTCAGCCTTCTTGGGTTCAGCGTGTAGAGTACATTATCAAAAGTAGATGGAAAACTTGCAGAAATGGCTGTTACAACTAAAACAAGAAGGAGTAGAAACAGCAAGGAGCACGAGGTAGAATTAAATACAAGCCTTTTCAACTGAAAGATTAACAGATGCTATCTATGGATGATGGCTTTAAAAAGAAAAGTGTATAAATTAATCAAGTGTGGTGTGTTCTAAAAGACTCAAACCAGCAGTGGGAACAACTGACCCTGGGGAGGTATGGGCAGGATGACACGGTGCATCACTTTTTATCATAATCTCTTCCATATTTTGTAACTTGCTTATATCTATAAATACATGCATCTATAGTTAATAAAAGATATAAAAATGAAAAATAGTTTAAAATGAATAATGAAACAAAATGGAAAGAATAAAGAATAATATTATAAAAAGCTAACAAATGGCTATTTTTTAGTAAAAGATAAAAATGGGTGCCTGGGCTCTATGAGGCCCTCTGCCCAATTCCCAGCATGTGTGCCATGGGCTCAGCTCCTATGGGTTCTTGAATGGGAAGGCCTCATACAGTCAGTAGTGTTCCCTCCACTTGGACTCTGACAAGACAGAAGACTTGTTGGAGACGTAGAAAAATTTCTCTGGTGTAATTTCCAAGAACCACGGTATATGGGACTATCTCAAGGTACCCATGTCCCAGCTCAACTGAGCTGAGGGAGGGACTGTTAGGGAAGAGTTTGTTGACCTCCCTAAATCAGCTCAGGAAACAAGAGAACCCCTGGCAGTTTTTCAGTTTGGAGAGCACCAGGAGGTCATGTCCCTAGAGACCATAACGGTGGTAGCGCTGAGGACATCCTTCCAGGCCACAGGCTTCAGTGGCTTCTTATCTGGGACATGGTTCTGTCTTCCTTGGTTGAAGAACAACTTTAGTGCTGGACTGAGATTCTGGAGTATTAGAGATGGGGCCTAAAACAAGCAAACTGTAGGCGACCACGTGTGGTCCTCATATATCCCTAAAGGCTGGCGTATTGAAGAACTGATCCTCAGTTTGGTGCCACTGGGAAGGAGCAGACACTTTAAGAGGTGGTACTTAGAAGGGGGCTTAAGATCCCTCAGCGGGTGTGCCCTCGAAGGAGATTGTGGGATTTCTGTCTTTTCTCCTATCTCTCCTTTTGCTTCCTGACAACCCTGAAGGAAGCAGATTCTTCTCTGTTTCACACACTGTCATTGTGATGTATCATCTTACAAGTGTCAAAGCCATGGGCTAACCAGCATGGGTTGAGAGCTCCAATACTGTGAGCCCAAAGAAACGTTTTCTTATGAAAATGATTTCTTTCAGGTGGTAGTTGCAGTAACAGGAAACTGACCAGATTGTTTTCCAAAGTGGCTATCCCCTTTCACATCTTATCAACAGCGAATTGAGAGTTGAGTTTCTCCAGTCTCTCTAGCTCTTGATGGTCGGCCTTTGTCATCTTAGCCTTTCTCCTGATGTCTAATGCCACTAAACATCTTTCCATGTGTTTTGACAAGCTTTACATGTACTTTGGAGAAATGTCTGTATAAATTTCTTTCCCACTTACTGAATTGCTTGTTTTGTTGTTGCTGAATGACATGTTCTTTACAGATTCTACATAAAAATCTTTTAATGACATAGATGATCTGAGATAATTCCTCTCAAAGATGTGCTGCATGCTTTTATGTAGCTAACATTTGTTTGCCTCTGAGAAGCTGTGTTGCTTTGCCTGTCTAAAACAACTGATTCATTTAAACAAAGAGCTAAATGGCCAATAGCTATACAGGAGAAAGTATAGGCAGGGCTGGTAGGCAAAGAGAATAACTAGGAAGAGAAATTTGGGAAAATAATTTGAAGATCAAGAAAAAGAGGAGGACATAAGGGGGAAGTCACATGACTACACAATAAACCTTGGAGTAAGAAGTAAAGAAAGACAGAAATAGAGAAAGATGAAAGCCCAGAGGCAAAAGTTAAATGGGATAATTTAAGAAAAGCTGGCTAGAAACAAGCCAAGCCAAATCTTGGCATTCATAATTAATAATAAGATTCTGTGTGATTCATTTGGGAGCTGGGTGGCCAATCCCCAAAGAGCCAAAAGAGTAAACAAACAACAGGGATTGAATACTATTGTTTGTCACAGGAGTGTCCAAACATGTGCGCATCTTTAATTTGCAGTTTTATCCTTTCTCCGTCTTATTGTTTTAGCATCCTTGCTAAAAATCAACTGATCATGCTGGATACAGTGAGGAATACCTTTAAGCCCATTATTCAGGAGGCAAAGGAGACCTGATCTCCGTGAGTACAAGGCCAGCCAGATCTGCGAAATGAGCACCAGGCCAGTCATGGCTACATAGTGAAATCTTGTCAAAAAGCTCACAAAAACAAAAGAAACAACAACAACAACAAAAAAAAACCCTGATCACAAATAGTAATAACTTGGCAATTTGAGGGATTTTTTTTTCAGCTATTAATGTTACTTTATGTGTATGAATGCTTTGCCTGCATGTATGTCTGCACACTGTGTGGGTGCCTGGTATACCTGCACACTGTGTGGGTGCCTGGTGTACCTGGAGGTTAGAAGAGGGTGCCTGGTCCCCTAAAAATGGAATTACAGACAGCGGTGAGATAACATGTGGGTGCCGGGAATTGAACCAAGTCCTGTGAAAGGGCAGCCAGCGCTCTTAATTTTCACCTCGGTCCCCCTGATCTATACGTTCATTATTGATTTTTAACCCTTTTTTGCTGCTCTCATTGCCTTGAGTACTGTAGCTTTGCAGTTTTGAAGAGTAGAGATATGACTTCTCCAACACTGTTCTTCATTTTCAAGATTGTTTTGGCTATTTGGAGCTCTATCCACTTCCATACAGATTTGGAATCAATTTTTGCATGGAAAGACTGGAGATTGTAGGAGGCAGGTCAGTCTTATTCTGCTATGAATGATTCACCATTCTAACAGTGTCAAGTCCTCTAATCCACGGACATGGAATGCTTCCTAGTGAACTCAGTCTTCTCAATTCGCTCTCACCCATGTTTTAGAGTTTCTATTGTGCAGACCTCACATTTGTTCAGCTTATTCCTAATTATATTATGTTTTCTGATGTCCTATAAATGGAATTGGTTTTTTTATTTCAGTTTTAAAGTTCTCATTGCTAGTATATAGAAACAAAACTTGCTGTGTTATGATCTTGTGTCTTGCAGTCTTACTGAAGTAATAAGAGGGATTTTTGTGGGTTTCTTAGAATTTTTCATATACACACATGCCCATGAATGAATAATAATCACCTGAGACTAGTTGGGGATTTAAATATTGTGCCAACAAGAGTGTACATCGACATCATAATTGCTTTATTCCGGGTCTGGACAGAAATCAGTTTTTGGTTTGGGAATTTTTTATTTGTTTTTGTTTTCTATTTGTATGTGTGTGTGTGCGTCCACATGTGTGCATGTGTGTGTGTGTGTGTGTCTTGTTTTTTGAGACAGATCTCTTTAGGGAGCCCTGGCTATCCTGGAACTTGGTGTATAGACCAGGCTGGTCTCAAACCTACAGAGATTTGCCTGCCTCTGTCTCTCAAGTACTGGGATTAAAAGTGTGTGCCACTCTGCCTAGCAGAAATCAGTTTTAAACAATATGATATCAGATGTTAATTGCCAATTTTTCAAGTATTTATTTTTGAATAATTCCACTAGAGAGTAGTTAGTATTTTTAGCATTATTAAGAGTTTCATCATTTTAACCAGATTGTCTATTTTTGGAAATATTTTTATAATTATTTTTGTTTGTGTTCATAAGGGCAGTGTTAATACCTTCTATTTCATTTCTGGTTTTATTAATCTGTGTGTGTGGGGGGGTCAAAGGCCTTTTTGCCTTTTGGTTTAATGAGAAAAATTCTTGCTCTGTATCCCAGGATGCCCTTGAACTTTGGCCAAAACATGCCTTAAATTCGCAATCCTCCTGCTTCTGCTTTCCTAGAACTCAGACTGTAGGTAGCAGCCTGCATGCCCAGCTCAGTCCTCATTCTTGTCATTTCATTTGTTACTCTTTCAAAGAAACAGCATTGGCTTACAAAAGTCTTTCTTTCCGTCTTAGCTTTAGTCTTAGCTTTAGTTTTCCTCCCCTGGAGTAGACTTAGAGACTGCCAACTCTGCTCTCCAGCAGAGACCTAAACATGCAAGCTCACACTGTGTAAATAGCAACACAGTGGCAAGGACCAATCTTTCACAAGTGCCTCTGTTCAGCCTCAGTGGGAGCCTGGGGCCAAAGAATGTGGTGTCATCTGCTGCAGAGTTCAGAACCGAAAACCAAAACACAACAAAAGAGAAAGTCAAGGAAGAGAACTGGACAACCAGTCCTTGGGCTGACCTCACTCCTAACTTCCTGGATGTTCCCAATGTGGAACAAAAAAGTAAACAAACAAGAAACAAAAAATTCTGCTGGGGATTCTTGTTCACTGCAAAACATATAATCATCACTCCAGACAACGGCCATGAAACTTCCCTCACTCAAACCCTGGTTCCTTCCAACACTTAAGGTGGCCCCAACCAGACACCAAATTTTTACTTAAGATTGCCAGATGTGCAATATGCAATCCCTCCCCCACCCCGTTGTATGTGTCTGTCTGTCTGTGTCTGTGTGTTTTGGAAAGATGACTGAAATTGTGATTGTCACTGGAAAACATCATCACAGTCACGTCTGCCTTGCATACCAGGTGCTTTCAATAACCCCATCCATCCACAGACTTGATCTCTCAGTGGAGTTCTCTGTCTTTTTCCCAGCAAACGACTTTTTAGAACATCGTGTTATAACATGCACACTTGAAGCGCTGAGCTTGCCATTCTTCTCTATCTGAATCCCCATTTTGCTCATTAAAGCCTTGAGATCTTGCAAGGAGTGAGAATATTGCTGAGTGTTCATTCTTTGCATGCAGGAAGAACACTGGGTGAGACACAATAGAAGTGAATCTCAAAGAAATCAGATGCTTTGAAACCCAATTTAGTGTCTAAGGGGATGGACTGTTGGAGGCCAGCCTTAACACTGCCTTTCTCTGGGTACAGAAAAGGGGAAAATATATAATGCTTAGAATCATGATAGAAGCATTTAAAGTAACTTAAACTTCCATGTATGCTATGGCAAGCTACAACGGGTCATATGTGTTACTTCAGCAATGTGAAAAGGATACACTGGCCAAGGACACAGAAAAACAAAGCAAGGAAAGTATGACTGCATTTTGGCACGACAGCTGACAATTGAAATATGTCGTGAATAGGGATGAAGAAAGGACTCAGTGGTTCAGAAAGATGGTGACTCTCCCAGAGGCCCTGAGCTTGATTACCAGCACAATGTAACTCCAACTCCTGGGGACCTGATGCCCTCTTCTGGTCGCAGGTGGCACCTACACACATGGGGCATCCACTCACACAGATGCACACCTATGCACATAAACAAAGCTTTAAAAATGTGTGTTGTGAATATAACCATCATTACAACATCTAACAAACCTATGGGCCCCACGAATCTGACCAAGACTTTTCCAATTCCCAAATAATTTAGTTTCTCGGGCCTAGGGACAGACTTTACTAGAAGCATACGTTCCTGGAAGGCTTTACACAATGAAGTCTTTTGTTGTTGTTTCTTCAGCTCTGTTAATAGAGCATAGATTCTGGGGTCACACTAAACAAACATTCGTTTCATGCTGGTACTGGTGGACCCAAGACCACTTGAGAAAGGCAGAGTTCCCATTCTGGGCAGATAAAACTTCGCCCTAGTGAAGATTAAAAGGCAGCCATAGAGTCAAAACATGGTAACAAAATAAACCTTGAGGAAATAGTGGTATTCACTCAGTCAACCAAAAGTATCAACCATGTAGCACCTAGTAGTTTACCTGATAAAAACCAATGATTAGACTCTCTCCAATTTAGTTGGGCTGAGATCTCAAGACAGAGATTACGCATTCCTAAGAGAGCTGTGAAACCATCAACATGTGAACCATTAGGCAGAACTTGCCACCAGGACTTCCTGACTCTCAACCTCTAGCCTTTAGGATGATCAAAAAATGAAGGTGCCAAAAAGATTATGAAAGAAGAATTTGTGTGTGCAGATCCCGCCCTTCTCCCTGGGAAAGAGATGGCCATTTTCCTCTTTGAGCATTGTGTTGGCTAGTTAGTTTTATGTCATCCTGTCACAAACTGGAGTCTTTTGGAAGGAGGAATTCTCAGTTGAGAAAAGGCCCTCATAAGAGCTACCTGCAGGCAAGTGTATAGTGGTAATGATTGATGGGAGAGGTCCCAACTCACTTTCCGGTGGGCTGGTCCTGGGTTCTTTAAGAAAGGGGCTGAGCAATCCACAACGAACAAGCCAGGAAGCAGTACCCCTCCATGGCGTCTGCATCAGTTCTTGCCTCCAGGTTTCCGCCCCGACTGTCCTGGATGATGAACTACAAACTGTAAGATGAGATAAACTCTTCCCTCCCCGAGAAGCTTTGGGGCATGGTGTTTTATCACAGCAACAGAAACCCTAACTGAAGGACTCGGTTCTCTTTCTCTGAGTCTTCAGTGTTGAGGGTCTCTTGGGATTGTTGTTGTGGTCACCTGTAGTTGGAGACAAAACACGTGGATTCTAAGGCCAAGCAATTTAAAGGAAGGTTGGGAATGTCAGGAGGGTTGTTCTGTCCTATGGCTGAGTCTTTTCTACCGAAAGGACCTTTTCTCCCCTGCCCTTGTTTCATGAAGAAAAAAACATGCCACAAAGTGATTAATTGTTGAACTTCTGGATACCCTGGTGAGGTAGTTGTGTATCATTATCGCCGACATCCAGCTGCACAAACAGGGAAGGTTGGCCGTGTTGACCTGGGTCCCACAGCAGGTAACTCTGAGAAGAGAAACAGGCCATTGCCTCCCCCAGCCAGAGTGGGAATTTTGATCATACCCCCAGGGAAGCTTCTCAAGTGCAAGGCCAAAACTTTGAGCATGCTCCGTTTGAGCGCAACAACACGTGGGACATTTTGCAACTGTCAGAGTGTGTGAGCAGCCTGGTCAAGAAATCTGGGGAAGAATGTTTTGTTTTGTTTTTGTTTTTGAATTCTAAAATATCCTGTTTCTTAATTACACCCAATTGATAATCAGAAAATCATGCTGTTGAATTGCCAGGGAAGTGTACACTGGAGACTTACTTGACCTCCCTGGGGTGGTTTAAATCTTTAAATTGGCAATTGTATTCACACACACACACACAACTAAATGCGTATTATTTACCTTAGCAAACAAGATTTCAGCAGCAACGAGCAGTATCCCCAGAGCCTTGTAGAAATAGCAACTTATACATTTCTAAATGCATTCCCAAATGAGAAGATCAATAGCTACAAAAACAATTCCATTAAGTAAACACTAAAATGCCTCACAGTGGAGTGGCAGTGGCCTCACACAGAGGTAAATATAACACAGACCGACCCTCCAGAAGTTCACAAGGCAAGTGTTGATTAAATACAGTGATAAGGTGATGTTCCACGGGCTCCTAAAGTCAGGGAGGAAGTAGGAAATAGCAAGCAAAATTATCCTTCAAAACTTCTCTAACTTGCCCATAAAACATTTCGTGTGTGTGTGTGTGTGTGTGTGTGTGTGTCAGAGAGGGGGTGCTATTTTTATGCCTCTAAAACTTAAGAGGAATAAAAAGGCAAGGAACAAAGCAAGGGATCTCCTTTCTCACCATGAGAAGCCTATGGAAGACCCGGTTGCGAGTGGGACTGACCCTCATTCACACCCTCTTGCTTCACAACAAACATCCCCAGCTCAGTGGCTCACTCTACCAGCCCTCTCTTCTAAATTGCTGGGAACTGGGCACCAGCTGCCTTGCTGAGGCTTCCGTGGACACATTAGCTTCACTGCCTGTTTCTTCCCCCTCCTTGGTTCTAGCGAGCTGTCCTGGGCATGTTTTTTTTTTCAGTGGTAATGACAGAATCTCAAAGACTCCAGTCTGTTTGTACATGTACCTTCTGAGGCTATATAATACTTAATCGGAAGAAAGGAAGTCACATGACTAAGACCAAAGTCATGTGAAGAGTAAATAATGGAAGTCACATGACCATGACTATGGAAACGAGGAAGAGAAGATTTGGAGCATTACTTTAATGAATTTTACACCACATTTCAAAGTCTGGTTTCAAGCTTTCCCCACTGTAAACTAAACAGCTACTCTGTAAGTTCTCACTTAGCTTAAGCTGCGTTAGTTTCTGTTTGCCACCAAGGATCCAGACTTCCATAATAAAAGTTAGATGTACATAAGAAGCAGCTCCTACTGAAGGGAGACTGTGATATACAGGCAGTAAGAGAGATGGCGAGGCAGGTAAGAACACTCGAGGGAAGTCCTGCTGATCCTGCCATAGCTCAACCCTCAGAACCCATGAGAAGGACGCATCTACTGCACGGTTGTCCTTTGGTCTCTACACATGTACCATTGCATGGATGTGTCTGCACACACACAAGCACATGCATGCAAGCACACACACACAAAATTATTTTTTTAGTTAAAAGGAAAAGACTATAAGACATTAATTCTGGTTAAGACAGGACTACAGAATGAAGTTTTGAAAACAGCCAAGTGTTTTGAGGCTAACACTTATAATTACAACTCATGAGGGCCCAGGGCAAGAGAGTTTCGATTAATTTAAGACTACCTTGTGTTACGTAATAAGTGCCAGGTCAGTCATGGCTACATAGCAAGCACTCTGATAAGGAAAAAAAGCCAAAACAAATAGCAAGAAAAAGTGGGGAAAATGAACTTGTACAATGAGGAATGAGTGGATTTCGGACAATCCAGGCTGAAGGGGAAGGCTTGAAAATGCAGATAAAGAACAATGGGATATGTTAGAGGCCTAACTCCAGACTGCAGGACAGACAGGAGGATGAGGACAGAATTTGTATTAATTGCTTGTTGCTGAACAAAATACCTGACAGAGCACTTAAGGAAGGAAGGTCTCATTCTGAGCCATAGTCCCAGGGAACAGCCCACATGGTGGGGAAGACAGGATGCAACCATTTCCCCCGAGGTTGGAACAACCCATCCTAAAGGGGAGCTCTTCAAGCAGGGAAGTAAACTACTCAAAATAGCTTCCAGAAGTCCCTGAAACCAGATTCACTAGCCCCCTCCCTGGCAGTATAAGCAATGAAGGTTGCAGAGAGGCACTCTCACAAGCTAAACTGCAAAGAACACTCTGAGAGCAGAGCTGGAAGAAGCAGAAACCAGCTCAGCAGCCTGGAAGAGGTTTAGATCAACTGAGGAACAAGGAGAGGACCCTCTTCAACCTGCTGAGCTGCCTGTAGGCTGTGCAGTGTGCTCCAGATTCTCAGCTGTGAGAGCTGTCACCCAAGCTGAGGTAGGCTTTGGTGATACAGCTGTCTTTGAGTAATTTCTGCACCTATAAGTAACCTCTCACTCAAACTCCGGTAGGCAACCCAATAAAACTAATTGGTTCACCTAGTTGGACTTTGGTGGTGTCCGTACTTTGATCTGTCATGGGCTCACTATCTGGAATGAGCAGACCTGCATTGCATCTCCTCAGGAAACTTTGTCACTCACCAAAAGCCCATGAGAAAGCTGTGTCACATTGTGTTGGTGTGAGAAGTCCTTCTGTCTATGTGTTTCTTTTATTGGTTAATGAATAAAGAACTGTTTTAAGCCTGTGGCAAGGGCAGAACAGAACTAGGCCGGGGGGGGGGGAGACGGGGGGGGGGGAGACTAAACAGAATGCTGGGAGAAAGGAGGTGGAGTCAGAGAGAAGCCACAGAGCTTCTGGAGATAGATGCTGTGAACTTTAGCCAGTAAGCAACAGCCATGTGGCAATACACAGATTAATAGAAATGGATTAAATTAATATGTGAGAGATAGCCAATAAGAAGCTAGAGCTAAGGAGCCAAGCAGTGTTTTAATTAATATAGTTTCTGTGTGGTTATTTTGGTTCTGGGTGGCCGGGACGAACAAGTGGCCCCTCCTCCAACACTGTGTCTAAAGTCAGGAAGCTGAAAGAGGTCAGTGCTTGTACTCAACTCAGCTTCTCCTTTTTAACACAGCCCAGGACACCAGCCTGTGTTAGGTGCCACCCAAATGTAGGCAGGCTTATCCTACCCCAGTTAACATAATTTAGAGACTTCCTCACAGGCACCCGAGGCTTGTTTCCATTGTGATTCTGTAGTAAGAGGAACGGTCTTATTGGCTAACTCTCACATATTAGTTTAACCCATTTCCATTAATGTGTATTGCCACTTGACTTTGGCTTACCAGCATGAGTCTAACCAATGTCCGTCTTGGGCAGGAGAATCATGGCGTCTGCATGTCTGCTTTTTTCCTCCAAGAATTATGTTCTGTCTTCCCAGCCTACCTGAGTTGCACCCTATCAACTAGGCCAAGGAAGTTTCTTTAATAACCAATGAAAGCAACACAAATACAGAAGGACCTCCTACACCATGATTCTAGATACCATTAAGTTGGCAATCAGGAGGAAGCCAACTCCAGTCTCCTAAAAGAACAGTATGATCTCTCCCTCACTGAAGCATCTCTCCAGCTCTTCCAATGACTTTTTTTTTCCTTCCAGAACTAGAAAAAAATAATCTCAAAATTCATATGTACATATAAAAAGGTAAAGATAATGAAATCAATCCTTAGGAACAAGAGCAAAGAGAGGAATCACAACCCCAGTCTCAAATGATCTTACAGAACCGTAGTTAATGGGAACAGCAATATTCAGGCATCAAAACAGACATACAGATTAATGGGACAGAATAGAGGACACAGAAACAAAGTTATTGTCACCGAATTTTTGACAAAGATATCAATACACATTAGAGAAAAGATTGTTGCTTTAACCAATAGTCCTGGGGAAACTGGATAGTCACAAGTAGACAAATGAAACTTGATTCATATCTCTCATCCGGTACAAAAAATTAATCTAAAACAGATCAAAGACCTTTCTATGAGTTCTGAAAATCTGAAACAACACGAGGAAAACAGTTGAAAATGCTTCAAGCTGTAGGCTTAAGCAAGGAAAATCATCGTAAGAAATAGCAAATATAATTATAAGACACCAAGGAATATCTGTGCAGCTGAGGGAACAACCATCACAGTTGTCCACTTTTGCTGGACCTAATGACATATCCTTATGCTCATAGCACAGCACATCTCCCAAACCTCATCAGAGAAGAGCCTGTGTCATCCCACAACTGATCAAGTCATAGAGAATAAGTGCCCTGTCCTAAATGAGCCATCTAACTCACACTCTCTCCTCCTAAAGCTCGGGGTCATTGTGGGAGAAGGGACAGAAATAGTCTGAGACAGAGATGGCAGATGGCTGGCTCTAGATAGGAAATAGTGTTTTATGTACACAACAGGACAGGTGTACCTACGAACTCACCGTGGTTATGACAGGATGCGCAGGACATGTTTGAGCTCAAGCTAGACCAAATCCAGCATGGAGGGGGAGGTGGTCATGAAGTCTCAGATCTTGCTGAGGAATCATTGGTAATTGATAGTGATCAGGAGAAGGGGAGTCAGTTTTCTTTAAGGATGTGGCCCCAGGTAGTTGTAATATCCTCCAGTGGATGGGCAAGACCTATGCACCTAAGAGTATACAGGCAACACTAATTGTATTCACTGGGTGTTCTTTGTGTGTGTGTGTGTCTGTGTGCATACACTTTTGTGTGCACATGTGTTTTTTACTTACATGTATATCTGCACCGCCTGCATGTCTGGTGGCTCTAGAGGCCTGAAGGAGGAATTAGATGTCTTGGTACTAGAGTTAGAAACAGCTGTAAGCCACCATGTGGGTGCTGGAAACCAAATCCAGCTCTTCTGTCAGAACAATTAGTCTTTTTTACCACTAACCCATCTCTCCAGCCTGGACTCAATGGATTAAAAAAAAAAGTGAAGACAGAAAGTCAGGTGGATATCAAATGGGAGGGAATGGATCTGTACGAATATGATCAGAATACAATGTATGAAATCCTCAAAGAATTAGTAAAAATATTTTTTAAAGCAAAGTCAGTAAAATGAACAATAAAAAAAAAAGCCACGTTGAGAGAAAGGCAGGCTGAACTGCTCCTGCTTCTGATTGACTGAAATTGGCTCACCCCACTGGCACAGGCAGCCACAGAGGCACTGCAGAGTGTCCAAAAGGAACACATGACTCACTATAGCTAAGACCACACCCCTGGGTGGAGATTTACGATCCTAATGAGACGTGTGAAACATGAAGTTATGAGTAGAACCAAACGTACTAGAGGATTCCCAGAAAAGACCATGCTATGCAAATGAGCCAGAACCCCCATATGCAAATAAGCCCCAAACCTGTCATGTGACATAGCCTCACTCTTTAGTACAGCAGAGCCCCTTTACTCCAAATGATTTCCTTCCTTGGATGACTGCTGTCTTTAACAAATGGTCCCAGACTCTGCTACTTTGTTTAGCTCTTTAGGGACACAAGATCAAAGAACCCCTCTACAAAATGCCCTCTACAGATGTCATCCAGAACTTAACGGGACATGGGCATATGCCCCCAGATCTGAGACAGCAAGGATGTCTAAGAAACTTTAAAGGGGATGGGAGCAGTGTAAGCGGGTTTGTCTGTTTCCGTGAGGATGTTCTGTCTAATAATGGGCATGGATGTGATGTAGAGAAGAGGTCTAGGAAGAGACCCAGGTCAGAGGTCAGGGTTAGAGGTTAGGCGTCAAGGGAGGAGGCCAGTATGAGATAATGACTGGCTCTCAGCAAATCCAGGCAGAAGCTAGACCACAAGCTTTGAATATGGGAAGATAAGCCATCACAAGCAGAATAGAACTGTTCAGATGAATAGATCTTAGAGGGACACATGGCTGAAGGATGCTTAATTCAACACTATGAAACAATTGTGCCTAACTCTGGTTTAATGGCATCTCTCAGATCCTGGAAGAGGCTGAAGTTAGTTCAAAGATGCTGAGGAGAACTCATTGAGAAAGACAGGGATACAGACGAGGTAAGAATAAGAGAAAAACTCGCCAAAACCCCCAAACCATTTCTAACACATTCAGTGAGATTTTTGTCACCGCAAACACCATCATTTGTAAAACCTAGGGAGCAAGTGGTTTTATTTAGTGACTGATAAGTGTTTATCCTGGGTAGAAGAGTGGTTTTCACATGTGTTAGTGTCTGGTGGTGTCACTGTTGCCTTTTCCCTGTCTCAGACTTGCTGCCTGGGCTGTTTTTCTTTCTGTGAGGCCCAGCTTCCATTAACAGCTCAGAACCTGTGAAACCTTACCAAGGCAAAGTGCAAATGGGAGAATCCAGGCATCGAAGGCCATAATTTGTCCCATATTACAGATCAGGCCTAAATCAACTTTCCCAAGCCTCCTAGGGAAGGGGAACCCTGCTATTTTGGAAATGTATCTTGTGCTCTGTAATTAAAAATAATGAATGCCTTCTGTTTTCAATGTATTCAAACCTTGGTGAATATTTACTTGCCTGTATGCATGTGTGTATGTATGTGGTGTGTGTGTGTGTGTGTGTGTTTGTGCACTTTATTTTGATCTGAGGGTTTTCCCTGACAGCTTATCCATAGAATCAAGAACATATCTGTTTGAGCTAAAGAGAAAAGTTATTTCTACATAGGATTGTAAAAATTATTTTATGTGTGGGTGTTTGCCTGTATGCATGTACCCTATGTACCACTTGTGTGCAGAGCCTGAAGAAGCCAAAAAAGGGCATCAGATCTCCTGGAACTGGAGTTGCACGCAGCTGTAAGCCATCACGTGGGTGCTGGGAAACAAACCCTGGTCTTCCAGATGTGCAACTAGTGCTTTTAACATTAGCTAGTCGTCACTCTGCCCCCCCCACACGGGATTTTAATGCTGCGCCGCTTATATAAATGCTATAGAATTACGTTCACAGAGAGCTACTGCAGAAGGTAGCAACCCTCACTAGTCTTTCTCAATAGTAAATGAATTCTGCCTAGAAATGTTAAAATATTGTAAAAAATCATACTTTTGAAAAGGAATCTAAAGAAAATATAAAGTATATAAGCAATTAAGTTCATATAAATAAAAAGCAACAAATCTATTAAAAAGTTGATACAAAAATCAAATATATTTATTTTTATAAATATAATATAGTGCGGAAATAAAAAAGTAATAAAAATATAATATTAAAAATAAAATATTTATAAATATAATAGATGGGATAAACATAAACTTCTCACCTGGGTTTTGGATAGATTTCTAATTGTAAGAATGATATTTCATAATAATAATAAAATAGCACTTCTTTCAAAGTTACTAGGTGGTTTTGTGGGTGACTTTTTTTTAAAAGTGCAAAGAATGTACAACTCCTGTGTTTCAAAATTTGTCCTATAATATGAAAACAAGAGAGATCATCTTGAGTTAGTATTAAACCAAACCCTACACTGGTTTTAAAAACAGTTGACAGACAGAAAGTAGTCACTGTCACTCTCAGCATAGGGACAAAGGTTCTAAATGAAACGTCACCCAACCCTAACAAGATATTAGTAAGCACCATCAAGCGTATGTTGACAAATATTACCACAACTAAGGAGAATCTCACCTATCAACACTGAGGCACCATTTACACCTCCGGTACAGTTAATTATTACTTCCTGTGCTCATAATAAATCCCACATGAGCATCTTCGTAATTTCCAGAAAGAATTTGCTGAACACAGATCTCTTCCTTATTAAAGCAACAGCAAAATGTTCAGCTACAAAGCGGAAATCTGAGCGGCCATGGGAAATAGCAGATAGCACCATGACAAAGTGCAAAGTCAGCAGACCAGTGGTTCTTCCATGTAGGAGCGGCAAGCATTCCGACAGGAAATGATCCTAGGCACGACATATGCAAGAGGATATAAGGAAACCGTTATGACATGAACGAAAGCCTCAATCAACGGTGGAGTCACATTCTGCGTTTCCAGGATAAAGCAAGTAAATTGTAAATATGTCAGTTGTCTTGAGTTTACAAATTTAGTGCACTTCCATTGGGAAAACTAGAAGAACTTCTCCTGGAAATTGAGAACTAATTCTCAAATTCACCTGGAAATATAATAGATCCCAGATTTTTATGAAATAGTAATGTCAGAGACCATGCACTAGCAGATACTGAAGAATTCTAGCAAATAATCAAAGTAAGGATAAGATTTTAAAAAATGAAAGCACAAGTAGATTGATGTCAAGAAACTAAGAAAGAGATTTGCATATATGCAAATATAATAAATGATGAACAGTATGGATCTAATCATTTTTTTAATTGGACTGCTCAACAAACGGTGTTGTGACAACTGGTTGTCCACTCAGAAAAAAAAAAAGGGAACTGGATGTTTAATTTACCCCACATAGAAGTGAACTGAAGACAGATACTCCTTCAAGTAGTCTGCTTTGTTAGTAAATCAGACCCCTACAGAAGACTCCAAGTCGAAAGGCATCGTGTAGTTGTTGGCAGGATTCAGTTTACTTTTGGACTGAGGTCTGCATCTTTCGTTGGATGTGTTTGGCCCTCGGGCCTCATCATGTTGGCGCTCTCAGTATGGCAGCGGGCTTCATCACAATTTGCCAATGAAAGAGAGCCAGGAAGCATGCCAGCAAGGCGAACATCACAGGGTTTATAACCCAGCCTCAGAAGGGAAATCCCATGTGCTCAGCAATGTTCTGTTTGTCAGAGGTAAATTAATGGGGTCCAGCTCGCATCCTAAGGGAGGCGACTATATGTGATGTGGACGCTGGGAGATCGCTCAAGTCCGTTTTGGAAGGCTGCCTACTAGAGCAAGCCA
Organism: Chionomys nivalis; assembly: GCF_950005125.1. Taxonomy (NCBI): domain Eukaryota; kingdom Metazoa; phylum Chordata; class Mammalia; order Rodentia; family Cricetidae; genus Chionomys; species Chionomys nivalis. Next base: position 74,501,884 of record NC_080091.1, read on the forward strand.
TGGTTTCAAATGGAAGCAATAAAAGAGGGAGATAAAGGCCAGCAACCCCAAACCAAGAGGGATTGTCTCACACAGACAAGTAATTCAATGAGAACCATTGAGTTTTCTCCATTTTCTCCCATGAGTAATACAAGGGGAGCTCTGAGGTCGTGTTGCCCTGGTGAGTGTCCAGCTTTACCATTTACTAACTGGGTGACTTTGGGCATTGCTTTATTTTTTTTCCTCTCTTTTCTGGCTTCTGTTTCTTCAACTGTGAGGAGAAGACAGTTGTAGAATTCTATATGATTCATACAGCGTTGTTGAAGAATAATTATGTTGATGTGTACAGAGTGAGTGCTTAATGCCCAAGCTGTGGTGAGTGCTGGGTCAGTGCTTAACACAGTTATTATTTAAAATGTAACACAGCTAGATAGACCTCTAGAATGTGAACCGGTGTTCTTTGTCTGTGGCTGAAAAGGCTTTTATTATTTATACAACTGCTTTAACTCAGCAAATCTACTTGTCTAGAACATGCCTTCTTAAATTATGTACTGTGACACGGGTCACATAACTGAATGTAGACACTATGAAAAAATTTAACGTAAAAGCTTTCTGAATACTCGAAAACAAAAACTTAATTTAAAATCAAATGCAAAATGAGTCTTAGCTATTCTGGCAGTCCTTGCCTGTGTCAGGCTGTGCAACTGTACTGCAATTACACACACGTACACACACGTACACTCACACATTTGTGCCTGTATGCATGCACAACTTAAAAACAAAAGCTTATCAGCTTTTATAGAAAAATAATAATTTAATCATGAAAAACGAAGACTTTTACTAGTTCCCTACCATCATTTTTCAGTGCATAAGTATACAATCAATATTTTTTGGAATGCATTGTGTTAGAATGTTTGGCTTTAACCGGTGGAAACAGATGCCGAGATTCACAGCCAAATATTATGTGGACCTTGGGGAATCCTGTAAAAGAGGGGGCGGAAGAATTGTAGGCGCCAGCGGGGTCAAGGAAAACACAAGAAAACCCGCAGAAACAACTAACCTGGTCTCACAGGGGCTCACAGAGGCTGAACCGACAGCCCGGGAGTCTGCATAGGACCGACCTAGACACTCTGCATAGGCTACAGTTGTGTGGCATGGTCTTCTTGTGGGACTCCTAACAGTGGGAACAGGGGCTGTCTCCGACTCTGTTGCCTGCTTTGGGGACACGTTTCCTCCTACTGTGTTGCCTTGCCCAGTCTTAATAGGAGACCTGTGCCTAGTCTCCCTGTAACTTGATATACCAGGACTGGTTGATATCCCTGGGAGGCCTGCCCTTTTCTAGGGAGAAAGGAGAAGTGGATGGGGGCGAGGCAAGAGGGAACGAGAGGACAGAGGGAAAACTGCTGCTGGTATGTGCGCAGATAAATATTTTTTTAAAAATTTAAAGAGTGTTTGGCTTTGAAAACTGTTGGTTGGATTGATAAATTAGAGTTTACACACACACACAAATTAGCTAAATAAATTTTGGTTTTAGGATTAGGTCAGAATTTTCAACCATCTCTGAAATGGCCCTAGATATATTTTTTTCTGTTCTAGAATGTGTATCAGTGTGATAAAAATATCATTCAAATCTGAAAAGTGCTGAAAATGTTCTACATCCTACCACAACTATTCAGGGAAGAAGTTTGTCTTCACTTTTAATAAATGGTAAAATAATACGTATACCAAATAATTGGGGTTTTGTTTTGCTTTGTTTCTGAGACCAGTTTCTCTATAGCTTTGGAGCCTGTCCTGGAACTAGCTCTTGTAAACCAGGCTGCCCTAAAGGCAGCCAAATAATATTTTAAAATAAATTTCCTCCCGATTCATTATCAGCAAGTTTGGTCTCTATACCTCTTTTGTATATGTCTATATCTGGGATCATGCAACATTTCCCAGCTGAAAATGAAAGTTCGAATCTCTGATTTACAGTCACCCTCACACAGTAGCTGAAAATACATGTTCATATCTTTACTGCGAGCCAGCTTTGGTGGTGGACGCCTTTCATCCCAGCACTGGGAAGGCAGAATCAGGTAGATCTCTGGAAGTTTTAGGCTAGCCTGGTCTACATAGTGAGTTCCTGGGCAGCTGGAGATACATAGTGAGATGCGGTCTTAAACAAACAAGAAAACACTTTTATCCAGGAGTCTGGACTGTTTGGGTGGCAGCGTCACCCCAGACCCCTGGCATCCAATCCATATATACAAGGAGTCTGGAATGTTTGGTGAAAAGTTCCAAGCCCCCTCCACTGGAGTTGCCATGGTCCAGACTCCACCTCCAAGAAAGCCTGCTAAACAGTGACTCCTCCCCAGGGAGGGTCAAGACCACTCTCATAGGCTATTTAAACTGCCCTCCCCCCCCCCATTAACACGTGGTCTTTCCGGTTCTCCATGGTCTCCCTTTCCCCCTCTCCGTGTTTTCCCGGAGGGCCAACCGGGAGCACTGGCATTCATTAAACCTGGGCTTCTTCTAGTTTGGTCTGATTTAGAGAGGCTTGTCGCCTGGAAAAAATTTAACACTGGGAGCTCCTGCATTTATCAAGAAAGACGACCTTCCTCTTCCTTGAAAACCACGGTGCAGGCGTGGAGAACTGCGCATGCGCTGCTCATTGCAGAGGGGTGGAGATCTGAAGACCAATGCTGAGTTGTGTGAGGTCAGTCGGCAAAGCTTCGAAGTCTACTTGTGAGCATTTGTTAACTGTTTGAAACACAAATCCTGTTACTTTTCACAAGGAGAAAGTTAGGTGAAAAATTGGAAACTCAACAAAGTAAAACACATTTTTTTCCATCTCTAAAGTAATTAATCACGAGATTCTTCAGAATATCAATTTTCATGTGTGTTCTCAGTAGTGATTTAGCTCATGAAATCAATTCAGGATGGCAGAAAACTGCAGTGCAGAGAAGGGAAGGGAGGGAGAGAGGAAGGAAAGGGGAAAGAGGTCAATAACAAGTAGCATTAGTCTACCTGACCTTGGAAATTCTGAATTTTTCTGGCTCAGATGGCTGTTACATTTTTTTGTCAGTGGGATTATTTTCTTACAATAATACATATACGCTGTGTTATGATTGCATTCATCTCCTATGACCCTTTCTTAGGCCCCTCACTCTTACTCTGAATCCTTTCTTCTTCTCAGCTAGACCATCCTCCCACTTTTAAGATGAGAGAGAGAGAGAGAAAGACACACAGAGAGAGAGAGACAGAGAGAGAGAAATTGGGTTTTTAGTTATGGTTACTTTCATAAGCATAGGTTGGGGACTGTTTGTGGAACATGGGAAACTTGCCAGTGGCTACATCACTGAAGAAAATGTCATCCTCTCCATCAGCCACTATTAACTGCCAATAACACCTCATGAAGGAGTAGGACCTTACAGAGGCTTTTCCTACCTATGGCAGAATGCCGAAGGGCCCAGTCTTGTGCATGATTGGACATAGCTGCTATATGTCCCAGATTTCAGGGGCCATGCAGTATCCAGATGCAATATTTCACACCATTCCTCCCCCTTAGCACTTATGTTCTTTCTGCCTCTTATTCTGGGACTTGAAGGAGATGATACAAATGTCCTACCTGTGGCTGAGCACTCAACAGCCATGAAACCTTGCACATTGACCAGATATAAGTTTCTGCAATAGCCTTTTCCCCCTGCAAAATGGAGCATCTGAGAGCAGCATTGGTCTATGGGTATAAATGTAAATATCTAGAAGGCAGATTGGCCACATGTTCATTTAACAAAACAACAGTAATGAGTTCTCCTTTCGAGTCCATAACAGCCTGACCCATAAGATTTAGATTCAACTTACAGCACCAGATGTATATTCCCGCCCATGAAGCAGTCCTTCATGAGAGTGATTGGTTACCCCTCAAACAGTTATGCCACTATGATTGCAACAGTGAGCATATCTTGCCTAGCAGGTTGGTATTGCAATACGCAGGATCCACAGCTAGGTTAAGATAGCTGTCTTTTCTCCCCACTGTGTGCTCTAGCTAGCAGGGAGGAAGCTTCCCGCTTCGTCCCAGCTTGATTTTCCTGTGACCTCTAAACAAAGCATGTGGTATCTTCAGCAATGGAGTCTTACCATCTAATTTTAATGGGCAGCCAGTAGTGAAGACAAAGGCCTAATATTGTTTTGGGAGCCCCAGGGACCTCTGTAGCCTACAACCCATAGGAAGGTGTCCCACACCTACTATGAAAACCATGACTTCTTAGGGAACACCCCATAAGGAAGTATTCCATATCAAGCAAAAACTCATAATTTCTGGAGACAACATTATCCGCCCAAACAAATGCATGAATGACGAGATATTCCCAACTACTAATAATCACCCAAAGCATCCCTGTTTTGTTAGGAAGAGGCTGTAAATAGCAGTTCCGCTACTTATCTTGTTGGCAGATTGTCACTCAGCATGAAAAGGCCAAATATAGGCTTGTGTCATGCTTGAAGCTCGTCTTTAAAATCTGTTGAAGAGTTTTTCTGTGAAGGGGATCCACCCTCCCTGCTCCTCATCGCACAGTGTGAGCAAGGGTAGGTCTGAGCACCTGGGAAGAGGCTGAAGAAAAATCTACATTATTACTGGCAGGGAGCCCTGGGACCCAGCAAACTGGGTGTGACCAGAGGATGGAGACAGACCTTTAAAGATGATGACAACATGTCTCCAAAGAAGA